>NC_068950.1:19455975-20055975 GCF_026419915.1 Harpia harpyja | reverse complement strand
CTACTTGAAAAGAAACCACTCTTGATTACAACCACAAACTTCTTGGTTATGTAAAGCAAAGCCATGCTGGTCCTGACTGGACATAGCACAGCAGCATCTTCACTGAAACGAGTTGACTTGGAAAGTTAAACCAGAATAAATAAAACTGAAATCAACTCTGCTGAATCCTACTTGCGGAATATCGGAAGTACCTACAACATATGTATATCTTGCTGCAGCAAAATCATTGTCAGCTCAGAGATGATGGTTGGGGATACAGCAGGTCCACTGTAAGCTATTTTCCTCAGTCACTGGGCAGTGAGAATGCTTACAGAGATCTGTAGGAAAAGAAAGTGCCTGTATGAATCTGTGAAGTGGTGGGCACTTCCCCAAACAAAATGCAGTATCTGAAGGAGTGTTTATGGCTTTTAGGCTGTAGTAGAAGTGATGTAGTAGAAATAGATCTGGTTTTGTTCTGCTGTGTGCACAGAATTGAATCTTCTTCCTTTCTTCTTTCCATCACTTGTCAGATCATTAGGTCAGTCTGTTTGCTGGAAAGATTTTTATCCAGCTTCTTCAAAGGTGTTCAGTGCCAGTCCTTCCTTCTCCTGTTTAATCCCATGAAACTTTTGCTCCAAACACTTCTCAGTCTTGTCACTTCACTACCAAAGTTCTGAGTTGTCTACTTCAGGAAATCCAATGTTCTTTGGAAACAGCCTTTTGACTGTGAAAATGGCAATTGATTTTAGTCACTTTACTCTTCTTGCACTTTTCCACAAGTTCCAAAATGGGTAGATGTTAGACTAAATTGAATCAGACATTTAAGACGTACTCGAGAGAGAACAGAACAGATAGTTCTTGTTATATCGAGCAGAGGGCCTTTTTACATGGACTGAGGCTTGCAAAATGTTCAGTACCATTAGTAGTGAATAAAGAATTACCAATGTCAGCTGTGTTTAATGTGAGAGAAGGGATGGGTTTAGCTAGAAAGTCTGGATTGGTGGGTCCTACAAAATGTTAGCCAGATATTTTCTTTTTGCGATTGCATTGTAGAGGCACCTATTTGGATTCTGCTGTTATGATATATACTGCTCCAAATACATACACAGATAGTGATCAAAGAGGCTTGGATTATCATTCCCACAAACACATTTTTCATATTTTCCTACCTTTTAAGGTAGGAATCAAAGTGGAGCTTTACTTTCAACATTCTTTCAACTTCTGCTTTTTATATTGAACAGGGACAGGAAGAGCCTACAAGGCCCTGACATATTTTTGTCCCATTCAATATCTCTGATGTGATCTCTGATATATCAGTGTCATTCTCTGGCTTCTTCTCTCAGTGTCATTGCATATTTCTTTTGTTATGCAGCCTCTGTTTGCTTATCTTACAAGATTGGTGCCTTTTCTCTCTGTACCTTATCCATGAGGCTATCAAAGGAAGCAAGGGGCTGCTGGAGAAAAGCAGGTACAGTTAGGACTTCTTTTCACTGTGTCAGACCTCAGCAGTCGTTTTTGTCCTTCTTGTAGCTCTTGAGTCAGCAGACTCAAAGGTGACTACATACCATGTGGCCATACCTTGGCCATTGCAGTTGAATTGCATCTCAAGTGGCCCATATTTAACATTTCCAGAACTCTGTGTGTAATTTTCAGCTCCAGTTTACTCTTCCACCCCACCAAAATGGGATCACCAGCAGATTGCTGTGGTATATTTAGCATTGCCTGCTTACATTTGAGAGAGAGAGCCTGGAAAGCTGCCTGTGTAAATAACAAGGTATAGGTAGGTGAGTGCAGACAGAACTCCTTTTTGCATGCTTTGAGCCAGCTCTAATCCAGGTGCCATTTAGCTGTATTAGCATGACACAGTGCCTGATCTAACATGCTCTGTCTCTCAGCACAAACTTGCATTCAGCACAGTGCTAA
Organism: Harpia harpyja; assembly: GCF_026419915.1. Lineage (NCBI taxonomy): Eukaryota > Metazoa > Chordata > Aves > Accipitriformes > Accipitridae > Harpia > Harpia harpyja. The sequence goes on along the minus strand of NC_068950.1, from coordinate 20,054,073 downwards.
CGCAGCTACACCATTTCTGCACCAGAGGTGGCTGATGTCCACGCTGCAGCAAGGTGATGTGTATTAGTTCAGGCATACTCTCAGGGGCTCTCTTTCCAGCTGTTGGGAGGTTGGTGAGTTATACTGTAGACTTGAGCCTGATGTCATCTTTCGGCTGTGTGGACACTTGACTATGTTCAGATCCATGGATGGTTAGCCATAGTGGGAACAGTACCACAGCTGCTTTTTAAGTACCTACAAGTTGCCACAAAGCTTAGCAAAACACATCTGAAGCTACTTCTGTATACAGATGTCTTTTCAAGTCTAGATTATTACAGTGAGTGTTTTGGATTCCCTGCCATGAGTAATCTGTCAGTGCGGGTTACTTAAACTGCAGTTGCTTGGATCCTTGCAGACTGATGACTGTCTATCTTTCTACGTCCTTGCTTTGGCTTCCTGTCAAATTATGTTGTTTTCAAAGTCCTCTAGCTCACATTCAAAGGAAGGAAGAAATGTGTGTCAGTCAAATTCAGAGCTAGGGCCCTCCTTGTGGAACAAGAGCTAATGAAGTGCTCTGTACCATCCCTGTTGGAAACCCCAACAAGGGAGATCAGGAACTGTCAGGGGAAGAGCGTGACCAATGTGTGCTGCCTTTCATCTACTCCTATAGCTCTCCTGGTAGTCTGAATGTGAATTAGAGCAGCTCTGGGCTTAACTACTTTAGAGGGCAGTCAGCCTTTGGTAGTCCCACAATATAGGAACATAGTAGTACCTCTCAGAAACTGTCAGCAAAGGAAATGTCAGGCCATGGTGTCCATGGTTGAGTACTTATGTTGGGGTACACAGGTTAGTTTGTTCACCCGTGATCTTGATCTCAATCACTGTGACTGAGGGCACTTTGAAAGAATGCATCCTGTCTGCAGACTCCCTGACTAATGCAATTGAAGATGCTTTGTCTGTCTCATTATTCGAGGAAATGTTAAGGGAACAGGATTCCAGTATGCTCAGCCTTGGGCAGGCAAGCAAGAGCAGTAAAAAGAAGCAAGGAGTTTCTCCCCCCCCCCCTCCCCAGCATCCACCCAGGCCACAATTATTCAAGCACAGCACTTCCCAGCACAGAAGGATGCACCAGGCAAGTGCCCTGATCCTTAGTTGCTGGAGCGGGGACACTGTAACGGGTTAGCAACCCATGCCCCTTTCCTACCCACAGAAATATTTAGCCCTAGAAATATTTTGATTTCTGTCCCCATTGATAAGATTTCAGGCAGGCAGAAGCTGCCCTGACCCTGAAGTTGCAGCAGCAACTGCAGCCTTGCTTTGTTGATGCCTGGAGAGGAATGTGTTTTGCTCAGCCTGGAGGAGTCCTTTAGAGCTCCAGTGGCAGCTGTGTGGTGTGTGTCACTGCTGCCTGCAGAGAAGCATTGTCAATTGGAGTATTTGTCATAAGATGGAAGCAATTTTCTGTTGACCCATTTTATGGGTGAATAAATATAATCAATATAAAGTAAACATAAGAATCTCATTGGAAAAAGGCTTATCCGGATTGTTTTGGGGTTTTTTTTTTTTTGCTATTTGCTGGTGTGAGAGGGCTTTCATACATTATGGCAGCATCAATGGCTGAGGAAACAGAAAAGTATGGTGAGAACTGATGAAACATGTCAGTCTCTAAAACCAACAAATTAATCTGTAATATCAATCTAGAAAATAATATGTATCATTCATCTACTTGCTGCCTACTGTCTGTGACTCTAGATGAGTCAATTAGGTTTAAAGGCTTCCCTTAGAAAATGTAAATATCGGGACCTTTTTCCCTTTTGGGGCCACTGCAAAGGGAATAATGAAGGTTGCCTAGAGATTGAGGCATTGTCTAAATGATTTTCTTAATGCTGAGATGTGGATTATAAAAAAACCCCAAAAGTAGAAGTATCCTTGAGACGTCTTTGGCTGCAAACCCCTGTAGGCAGGATCAAAGGCACTTAGATTGTTATTTCTCTAACTTATTTATTAGAGGGAATGCACTGAATATCAGGAGTTAAGGAAAATGGACTAACACATATCCTTTTATTGCTTGGTAGCTGGCAGGATATATACTTTTTTTTTTAAACCTTAATGTTTTATAAATAAGTGATTTTTATTGTCATAAAAATAAAATGTTAAGCTTCTCTTAGATGAAGCATCAGAGTGAAGACTCCTAGAACAATGTTAATTTGTTGTAGCGTGTTCAGAAAGGCCACTTAAAAGAGTTTCCTAGGAATTTCCTGGTATTTGTTTTGGTGCAGTATGTTCCAGTCTTGCGTCGCCTTTTTATATGGAGTGAGACGCTGGCTGTAAAATTTAGGTTCAGCAGGCAATCCATGTTTTCCATTTCTTTTCAGGTTTTTTGACCGTGAAAATTATACTATTAATAATCCATTCATTAATGATATTTTCTTGCATTGTAGTGCCAATATATCAAGTATACTCAAATTGCAAGTAAAAAGATAAGTGATTTGGCTCCAAAATCTGGAAATCAAACTACCTGATCTCTAGCATGGGGGTACTATCTATCCCCATTGGAATGAGTGCCTTCAATAGCCAAAGTGCTAATTTAAAGCCTAGGGTACCAAAAAATTAAAATTAACTACTTGATGTCTCGAAGAATGAGAGTAAACTATTTTCTCACTGAAGTTTAGGCAACAAATTTGTTGTTAATGCAATAAACAGGGCTGGGTTCAGGGCTGCCTTTGTTTTGAACAGCAGATAATCCCCAGTTGTAATGCAGGAGAGAAGGGAGCCATCCACTTGCCCAGCCCAGGAGCTGTGCCTAAGCTGCCCTGGAGCCTCAATGCCACCACGGCCCTTGGGGCAAGTAGGGACCTGTGCTTTTCTGGGGCTCCATCATCCGAGGTCTTCACAGGTCACCCCCAAGGTGGGGCTGACTGCCCTTCATCTGTGTAACACCAGATGTGAAACAGCAGTCTGGGCAACCTTTGGCAGATATTTATCTAACCCATTCATTAAAAAGTTCTCATATAGAGATTTAATTATCCTTCAATTGGGAAAGTTCACTCAAATCTTCCCTGCTGCATGTGGAATCTCTTATTTTGCAGAGCCTGCCCTTCCAAAGGTCACAGGGAGCAACCAATCTCATTGTCTTCCTTGATTGCCATTCTCTTTTGTGTAGGTAAGACTGTAATCATGTCCTCCCTCAGGCTTCTCTTCCCCTGACCCTTTCTCATAGGGCACATCTTTCTAAATGTCTCCTATTTTTGCTGTCCCTTTCCAGCATTTTCCTGATTGCCCCTCTCTCGCTCACAGCAGCACTCAAAACTGGATGTAGCCAGTACTGGATAGTGGATTGATTACTCTCCCATGTCTTACATGTCACTTTCCTGTCAATGCATAACAGCAAAATATTTGCCTTTCTATACAGCTTTTCAATAGGGAAGTACTCAATTTGGCCATCGAGATTTGAGCATTCTCTAAACAGCACTATTTTTTTTTTCCTGTGTTTCCTCCTGCAGAGAGGAAAAGGTGTAGTGAGTTGCACTGGGACAGGACTCCCTAGGTGTCCTAGGTTAATCAACAGTAACACAGGGGAAGAAACTTGTGGATAGATAGATATAGATGTAAACTTTGGGTGGAGATACCTTTGAAAGGTTTATGTATTTATTAAAACATCAGGTTTATGTCCTCTGCTTGTATGACACACTTTAACATTCCAGCATCAGCTTCTCCAGTACATTATCACTGATGCTGCACAATATATCAGTGTTTCAAGATCCGTGCAAGGTCTCTGCTGCTGGTTGAGCATGAGTGATAAAACACCCTTTTGCCCAACCTCCTTTCTTTCCCATCAGACTCTTTCCTAATAGGTCATTAGTCACAAACAACGCCCACTTACAGAGATTGATCAGTGTCCTGGCTACAAAATTCCCTTTCTGTTCCTTGACTGTGAATACATCATTCAGTGTTTTATCCTGTATTGCTAAAATCAATGTTATTTGATGGCTGAATTTTCAAAGATGCTGATACCTTGCATTGTAATTTCTGGATGACTAATACAGGACCTGGGGAAACGTTTAGCCTCCAGAGGTTCTCAGTGTCAGCAGTTCCCATTTTACAAAGCACACAGTAGAGAGGTTGTCTGTAACCTGGTAGTCTTGCTCTGCTATTGGAATGGTAGGTGTAGCACCTTAAGGATGCCTTGTAAGAATTTGAATTGAGAAGCTCAAATACAGGTATGGTTGGGATGTTCTTAATGTCACTTTTATGCAAATGGATCCATCTTGCAGAAGTTACTTCCTTGTTTAAAAGTTATGGGGTTACTACTGTATGTTCTTAGGATTTTGTTTGATTCCAGAGATGGAGATGTTATCCATAATAAAATATATAAGTGAAAAGGGAAAAAAAACCCTAACCCAACAGCCTTATAATTGTGTCAAGGAGCTGTTGCTTTAAATTCACTTAGGATGATGGCAAACATCTGAAAGACATTTCTTTTTTTATATGATATAGATGCAATGTATGACAGCTGGGACAGAGAGAAAGCTGCAGGTTCCTGGTGCCTGTGCTCAGACATTGCTGATTGCAGCTCTGAGAAGCACTTCATGAGCCTGTGCTCCACAACAGGCTCACGAGGATCTGCTGAAGTGCCGAATCTGCTATGAACTCATCAAATGTGCATCCTAGCAATACTTTGCTGGAAAGCTACTTGCATCGTCTGAGTGTGCATGAGGGATAAGCAGTATGAGCAAAACCACAAATCTCTTTATAGTAGAGCTTTATTCCTAATGCAGTAATTAAGCAGTAATTCAAGCTGTGTGAGTAATAGGAATAGTTGCAGGAAATTAAAAGTTCTTGTCCATGGGGAGAAATTGCATAGTGCCAACACCTCAGAGGGGCAGAAAAGGGGTGCAAATAAAGCTCAAATATTTTGCTCACATTAACAGCAATCCCACATTAAATTCCATTCTTAATTTATGAACATTTGGAAGAACTATTATGAAGTAAATAGTAATTTTTTTCAGCTCTGCTGAAAGGTCATGAAGTCATTAAAAAGGAGAAAAATAGTTTTGAAATTATAAATTTTTTTTTTACTGAATTTTTGCCAAAAGGAAGAGAAGATAATTCTGCGTTAGTGATAGATAATCTATCGTAAAGCTTGTTTAAAAAAAAAAAAAAGAAAAGATGAGTTGTTGGATGATGGATTAAGATAAAAGATTCTGAACTTGCATTTGATGCTAGACAGAATCACTTCCAAAATCGATGCCTAAATATACCTGTATTTATCATAATTTCTTTTTGTCTGTTTCTTAAGCAACTGTCTGCCCAGAGTTATCTGCTGGCAATTCCTGTTAGACAATAATATGGCAGCAGTTAGTTACCAATTTTGTTCTGGATTTGGGACATGCTTCCTGTCAACTATTGTATGTAATGATTCATGGTCCCTCCTTATACAGAGCTGACCATCTCTGGATACCCCCCAGATTACTTTTCTGTAAGTAGTTCATTTGGTATGATTTGTGGAAACAGATTATGTTCACAGAACACTATATAAAACCAACTTGTATTGAGGGCTTGCATACAATACTTATAACCATGGGCACAAGGCATAAATGCATTTGCAGATCTGTACCGCTATCTTCACGTTAAGGGAATGCGGAATACTACTTCACATACTCTTATCATTACAATTTTAGGCAAAGCCTCAAACTTCCTCTGCTTATAGGGAGTCCCTAGGCAAAAATAACTGGTTCTGTGTAGTCTGACATCTTCATGTTTTGTGTTTCGGAGATTGTAAAAAAAAAAATAAATAAAAAAAATAAAAAAGGGCAGGGAATTATAAAAAAGGTATGTACTACCATAACTACCATATATAAGACTTTAGCACCTATGGGCTGGAGAAACTCTTTGGTATATAAAGTAATGACTGGCAATGGAAAGATAATTAGTATATTTTATCTGATTTAATTTTGCCCCAATAAAATAAAATCTACCAGTGTCAGCAAAAAAGAAATTTTCAACAGAGAATAGAGGCACAGGATAAATAAGAAAAGAAAGTACAGTTTTCTTTTAATCAATTCAGAGCTCTATCGGTAAGCCAGTGTGGGAAGGAAACAGCCTGTGGAATATGTGTTTTGCAGAGCCCTGAGAGACATGCAACACATGAATGTGGGGCTAGATTCCAACAATTTGCCTACACCTTGCCACAGGCTTGCTGTGCTGGTGCATAGTCGTGGTGATGATCTCTGTGGTGATGTCAAGAAGACAGAATGGGAATTAGGATAAACACTGCCAGCAAAGAAATCCTGCCCCTGGGTGGGTGTACAGTCTCCACACCTTCACCAGCAGCACCCCTTCACCTCAGGGATATGACAGCACCAAACATCAGAGCAACCTGACGGATGCTTTTGCCCCAAGGCAGGCCAGTATACAAACAAGAAGGCATCAAGGTCTCTCCAACAGGCTCTTTTTTTCTGTGCCAAGAGAGGACAAAGACCACAATCTTTTTGGAAACATAACTTCACAAGACGAAACTATACGTGCTCTTTTTTTATCAAGTACATGTATTTCTGAGCACCCATATTCAAATTTGTACACGTGCTGCACCTGACAGCATCAGGTATCAGCTGGGGCTCCAGTAGACTAAATTAAATTAACTACAAATGGTCTTTACAAAAGCATTTTATACAACTGAAATAAAAAAAAAAAAATTGATATTGTTTGTAGGAAGGCTGTGATTTACACATTGAAATCCCTGTCATTGTACAGTTTGATGTTAAGTGTTGTTACTGTGACAATACTGGTAAAATGCCATTTTTACTTATCCTGGGGATTCAAAAGGAACCACAAGTGACAGGACTACATTCTTTAATACCTTAGTCTTCAGCTTTGTAGAAGATTTATGTGTAGCCACAAGACTTTAATAAAAGTTTACCATCTATTCAACACTTAGTATTTAACACTCAGCATTGTACAGGAATTAAAGAATAGTATCTCATAATATATACCAAAGTATGCATTAGCTATCTTACAAATAAGAGAGCACACAATTATTTTAATAATGGTGAACAACTTTGTATTTCTTTTTAGTTCAACATACTCATTTTATGCTATATTAGAATATTTTGTTTTCATGTATCCACATTCCTGAAAAATGCTTTAATTTCATCGCAACTATTACTAAAAGCCCTACTGTCTGTATGGGACACTTCTCAATGTATGCATACCTCTATTCACCTCAGGAAAATGGATGAGCTGAAAAAAAGCTATATGCAGATATATTTTTAGGAAGCCTTGGCTTCTAAATACTCTTTATTTCCTAAGTTGTTTAGAATAAATAATTATAAGGAACACTTTAAGCAGGACCTAAGATTAGAATCCTTTGGGGGAAGACAAGTCTAGTAAATTGATTTTAAAAATATAATGTCTGATATAACTTTTATAAATATTGGCACTCATCTCTGTTCTGTTTTATCCTCAGCTTTTCTATCTTGGCCTTTCTCAGTTTTAAGTAAGGAAGTAATTGCAGTCAATTCTTCTGCTTCTATTCCTGTTTTATCTGTTCACAGTTATGTTTTTGTTAACAGAAATCGTTAGCAGTTTCAAATGGCACACAAAGTTTCTTGAGAGAAAATACCTATCAAGATCATTAAATACACTGCATCGATAGATACAGATACGGTCCTGAGCCTGATTCTGGCTCCTGCTGTATCTGCTCCATCCTGGTATATCAATTTGTATCACATCAGCCTGCAACAGCCACAAATCTACCTGAGAAGGAGAGTCCTCCAAGACTGAAAAGCCTCTTGCTTGAGACTAGCCATATGGCCATAACCCAGAGAAAACTCATCCCACATCTGAAATGTCATCCCAGCCAACTGTGCTAAGGAAAAGGCACAAAATGACATATAACTACTTCTCCCTCCTTTGGCATCTTGCACTGAGCAGAGGTCACTCAAGGTCAAAGCCAAAACTTGGGTTTATCTGCTTTGTTTTAACTGATTCTTCGGGGGCTTTTTTCTTGTTTACATTCTAGCAATGTTTTCTTTGTGTATGATGTTTTTAATGTGACCTTTTTAATTTTATAAGCACTTAAATTTTTATTCCCTTTCCCAAAGCCTTTATATTTGTTCTAATTTGCCTGCCTCATGTGTAAATGAAATTTTCTTAATTAATAATATTCCCATTACTTTATTTTTATTAGATAGCAGACTCTGTCTCAGAGACTTTCTGGTTGTTCATCCTATAGTATGCAGACTTTAAAAATTGCTTTTTGAAAGTGGAGGATCCAGTCTCTCTTTTTTTCAGGCTATGTCCTGTTGTGATTTAATTTAGAAAGAACACTTTGGCTTCCCTGATTCACATCAGTACATGCCCAAGGAACAAAACTGTTAGGATAAAAGGATGTTTCTACGACATTGTGTATTTTTTCCTATATCTTAAAGTGTGGGGTGCTTTTTTCAGGGCTGGTTGATCCAACTGCATCTGTTTGCTTTTCAGTCTTTAATTTATGTTGGGCTGTAAACTGTCCAAGTAACAATTTGAGTGACGCAGCGACAGAAGGTGACCCAGATTACACAACACTGTACGCTAATGCCAAGCCTTCTTGTTTAATGGCAGCTGCTCAAAGCTTTGTCTTATTGCGATTCACATTCAAGAGACACAAATCAAACAGCCCCCTCAGGCAGACACACATCCTGCCTGTCTTCATTTTAAACATGTTCAAGAGCTACTGCTTTTCATACACATATATCAGCTTCACCAGCTGAGGCCATTTAGCCTCCTTGGCTTGTATTTACTCTCAACCATCTGACACAATTATCAAGGAAACCCATTGTGACTTCCAATATTTTGCATACTTCTGTTTATGTGGAAGTTTGCTGAGAATATTTTCTCTATAAAAATAGTTGGACTTTTACACTCCCTCCCTCATAAGGGAGATATTTAAAACACCAAATGTATCACAGTTGTTTAATAACTGATTTCTCTATAGATTGCAATTAATAAAGCAAGGAGTGCTACTAAAATACATAACAGGATAAATTAGTCTAGATTTTAATCAGATAGGTTTAAATTTACTGGATGAATGGTATCAAAATGCAGACTTTAAAGTATAGGTACAGTTTTAACACAACATTTTATTGCTGTACTTTCAATATGTGAAGTAAGGCATTAAAAATGCTTTCATTCCTGATTTTAAAAAAAAGTTTCAGCATGAAGATCAGGAAAGCTATCATGCAATGAGTTCATACAACTTAGTTTCATGGACCAAATCTTTTTGGCATCTCCATCAAATTTTTAAAGCCTTCTGACAGCACAAGCTTCCTGCTAGAAGTGCACATCTAGCCATCTACCCTGAGGACATGTCAGAACAATAAGAAAAAGTGCAAATCTTACTTTTTAAATGGATGAGCAGCAAAAAACTGAGGTAGAAGATGAGTAGAGAGTTAATCCTTGAATGAGCCATATTCATCTTGATAGGACATTCTTCACCGAGTTGTCTGTTGTCCAAAGGGCTGGTGCTGATCCTCACTGCTTTCTCCTCATCTCGGAAACTAAGGTAATACCCAAGGCACCCTGTCCCCTACTAGCCACCTTTGCCTGTGCCCCTCGTCACTCTGTTCACTGCAAACCTACAGACATTGATTCAAAAGGCAGTTGTGCTTGTTAAGGTTTTACTTCGGCAGGTCTGAGTGACTTTTCAAACCTGGTGCAGATTTGCCTGTGAGCTGGACTGGAGCCTTTCCCCGGCTTTCTGCTGCAGATCTGTGCCGTGAATGCTGCACTCTGCCTGGCTGACACTGCGCAGCAGATAAGGCACAGCACTCCCTTACTCTTTCAAAATATATCACTCATTATCTTCTACTAAACCTCCATTACATCACACTCCTTCTGATTCATAGTATAAACACTTTATGCTTTCTTGCATAAAGTCAGCTAACAAACATTTTCTTTCTGCATTTTTTCTGCATCTTACCTCATTAGCACATAAAGTAAAACGATGAAACATCCCCATTCTCAAACTTTTTTGTAGTTAGATATAGCCTGTTCTCCTCCACAACCTTTTTTTGTTTTTGTTGTTGTTGTTTACACTGGATCTAAATGCTTTTGCCATCACTAAAAAGCATAAAAATTAGGAGCTGGCACAGGTCCTCTGAGCTTCATGAGGCTGTGTTGTAATTTTGAACTGTTCATAGAGGAACCAGTCACTTAGAGATTCAGGAGATGACATAGTAAGGTTGATGAGAGAAGGGGTGGGGGCAGGGGATGGAATCCATTTCTTTTTAGCCATGGCTGGCCTTAGATAACTGTGGCTGGTACAAGTGCAATGAGTCTGCCCGTACTCAGAGGAGCCTTCCCCAGCTACGACAGCAGTGCAGCACTGTGGCTTTTCACTGCCGTGTGGCACAGGCAATGCCCTGTTTCTGCCTAAAGTTGTCTCGGTGTCTAATGCCTCATCCATTGACTACAACTTTGTTCACAGATATTAAAGCCTTGGCCTGGGCTAGCAGAAGGGAACAGAGAAGGAAGACAGCGACAGCCCCAGCAGCCATGTTCAGATAGTACGATCCCAGTACAAACTTTGGCCTTCTGGCACCTTGCAAACCCAGGCACTAAATTTGTGTGTTTACTATGGGTAAGCTATACCATCGCAATGATTGCCATAGCATCATTCGGGCTCTGAGGCCAAAAAAGAGGTGAGCTGCCTGTTTGGCAGTGGATCTCCTCTTTCCACCATCTTCACTTTGACCTGCCTTCCCAGCCCCTGGCCCTTCGTGCTTTGCTGCGGCGACTGAATTAAGCGCTCAAGCTATCCATACAAGATTCCCTTTATTTCACAAAAGGATCAAACTTATATATGTTTCAACAAAGTTCTAGAAAGAACTAATGGCATACAGCCAATACTAACACAGGAGCGCATATCTGGCTCAGCTGGGATGTTTGCCAGTCCTCAGAACAGTTAAAGATAAAAACATTCCATGCACATACTTGTGACTGTCTTCAGCCACATCTTCCCAGTCCTACACAAGGCCATCCTCCAACCTGACCTTGTAAAACTAGTTCTTCAAGGCTTGGCAAACATGCAGCACAACAAATTCTAAAGGTCACTCTTGAAAACAAATGCCAGGTGTTCCGAGCTGCTCCCACGTCTTCCCCTTTTTTGTTTAGGAACATCAGATTCACAAGGAAGGCAGCGAGGACTCTAGCTTCAAACCAACGCAATCCTTGTACTGCTCCTCAGATGATTCTGATTGCTGCACACACACAAATGATTAATAACCCGCCAATAGCAATACAAATTCAGATATACAGATTTAAACCTTCAAACCATGTTTTTGAATTTAAGCATTTAACACTATTAGACAATTCTTTGAAAAACACCTTATTCTGCTAATTTTGTATATTTCCCATTTGATCTTGTACTATCTGTGCAAGATCTTAGATCTCTCCTGCAATATTAGTAGAAAATGCACCTTGCAAATGCGCCTTCACCTAATTCCAATCACGTACGCTTTCATTCCTTTGTAAAGGAGTTACACAGAGCCCTTGTTTTTGAAATTCCCAATTACAATGTAATTTCATTCTATTTTGTAATGCACTTTGTCTGTCTCTATCTGATGGGTTGACCCTGGCTGGACACCAGGTGCCCACCATAGCTATTCTATCACTCTCTCCTCCTCAGGTGGACAGGGGAACGGGAAATGAGGTTTGCGGTCAGTTCATCACACATTATCTCTGTCGTTTCATCCTCCTCAGTGGCAGCACTTATCACACTCTTCCCCTGCTCCAGCGTGGGATCTCTCCCACGGGAGACAGTCCTCCATGAACTTCTCCAGCATGGGTCCCTTCCACGGCATGCAGTCCTTCAGGAGCATGCTGCTCCAGCGTGGGTCCCCCACGGGGTCATAGGTCCTGCCAGAAAACCTGCTCTGTGGGCTCCTCTCTCCACAGATCCGCAGGTCCTGCCAGGATCCTGCTCCAGCGCGGGCTTCCCACAGGGTCACAGCCTCCTTTGGGCACCCACCTGCTCCGGCGTGGGGTCCTCCATGGGCTGCAGGGGGACAGCCTGCCTCACCATGGTCTTCCCCACGGGCTGCAGGGGAATCTCTGCTCCGGCGCCTGGAGCATCTCCTCCCCCTCCTTTTTTACCGACCTTGGGGTCTGCAGGGTTGTTTCTCTTACATGTTCTCACTCTTCAGCTGCCGTTTCTGTGTATTCCGCAACCGCTTTTCTCTTCCCCCTCTCCAGCTGTTTTTTTTGGTTGATTGGTTGGGTTTGGGTTTTTTGGTTGGGAGGGGGGGTTGTACACAGAGGCAATACCACTATCACTGATTGGCTCGGCTTTGGCCGGCGGCAGGTCCATCTTAGAGCCGGCTGGCATTGGCTCTGTCAGACACAAGGGAAAACCTCCAGCAGCCCCCACAGAAGCCACCCCTGTAACCCCCCGCTACCAAAACCTTGCCACACAAACCCAATATGCTCCAAGCCAAATTACCACTGCTTCTAAAGCGTCCAGTCATTCTAGTATTGTTGATCAATTTGTAACTGGGTATTCATTTCAGCTGTGGCATTTTTTAATACATTAGCTACTGTGTGAGCAGTCTGAACGGATTTCACAAGCACCATGGTAGCAACGGTGGCAGTAGCTGCAATAATGGTAGCTGATATTATAAAGGCAATGAGCCATCCTATAAATCGTTTTGAGTGACTAATTGTCTGCTTTAAAAGCCTTGATAATTGACTTAATCCTGATTCCCCTTCCCACGATTTGGTCATATTTACAGGGATCCACAATTCAGCACGACATCATATTGGTATGATTACTCTAAGACTTAGTTCAGATATATTCTTATGAGTAAAACAGCTAAAACACCAAGGTTAATTCAGATTAGTTTCAAAAGCATGGTTACGTAAAGCGATATCTACAAATTGAGCTGCTACAAAAACATAAGGATGTGAAGTATGTCACCGAATCTTTGTGATTCTGTGTGAGGTTCAAACTTATACAAGGAATGTTTTTTTATATAGTCACCGTGGCTTAGGTGCAACACCTCCAGTGGGCCCAATAAAAATGCTGCGCCTGAGCCACAGTGACCCTGCAAAGAAAAAAAGATCAGAATTCTTACAATACTGTTGCTGGCCACTATTGCCAGGTATGCTAAAAAAGGTATTATTTGGAGTAGGATACACGTTGCATCATCATGCTAGCTTGTTGTTGCATTCTCTTCAAATGTCCCTACGTGATAGCTTTTTCATTCTCGATGCGCTGCTTCCTCCTCATTCGTTTCTCCTCCTTCAAATTCAGTCTTCATCTGCGGGATTGGGTTTTCCGAGTGGTTTCGCCAGCTCATGATATGGCTTCACGTATTTAGCTGGAATCCACTTGGTTCCTGTGGGAAGAAGAACACAAGCATACCCTCGCCCCCAAGTGATTAGTTCCACAGGTCCATTCCAACCAGGTCCACTAAAAGGATCTTTATACAGTACTTTTAGGTCTGTGTGAAATAGAATCAGGAGTTTTAAAATGCTGATTTATCGCTGTGCCGGCCATTAAGTCTGGTGAGCGATTTAAAAAATTCAAAGTAAACATAGCATTATCTAGCTGTTTTTGTGGTGGCGTATTTTGATCTATAAGTATCCCTGATGACAAGTTGTCCATAATTTGTTCCACTGACAAATCATTGTATTCTAATTGCCATACAGAATACTGAGCAGAAGTCAACACCGTTTTCATAAGCAATTTCCAGTCCCAAGGAGTCATAGTGTAAGTGCCTCCAATTGCTTCCACTAGTCCCATTGTAAATGAATCGTGTAGCCCATTTTCACGAATTGATTTCCGTAATTCCTTTATCATTTCATAAGGTAAACCATCATGCTGTGGTGGATTATGGGGTCTGTATATAACAGGAAAAGTAAACGTGGGATCTCCTTGCTGTAGAGCTTTTTCTCGACAGCGTTGCATCAAGCTACATGTATTTTTCCCCAAATCATTAAGTGAGTTGTCACATTTAGCATCAAAGTCTGTTAAAGGCGGAGCTGAAGGCGCTGTAGTTTTTTCTCCGCATGGCTGTAAAGCAGGAGCCACGGGATTAGGCAGAGGCACAGAGTTAGAGGGATTAGCAGAAGAAGGAGATAGAGGCAGTGCAGCAAAGCCAGGTTCTGGTTTAAGTTCTGCAGACCCTGGAGAGGGAGTACCAGGCGATTGGGGTGGGGGCGTGGGGGACGGCGGCGGCCGTGGCGGGCGCGGCGGCCGCGGGAGGCAGCGGTGGGGCGGGCGCGGCGGCCGGCGGCGGCGGCGGCGAGGCGGGTGCGAAAGCGGCGGGAGGCAGCGGCGGGGACCTGTATGCGGTGGTGAGGGTCGGCGACCCCGCGGAGGCCCTGCTGCCCGCCCGCTGCCTGCCTGTCTGCCTGCCGGCGGGGTGTGCGCGTTAACGGTGTTAGTGCAGGCGGCGGTGGAGGTAATGAGGGATATAAATCCGGCTCTTTTTCGGAGTCCACCCTGCACGATGCAAAAGAATTATTATCGGAGTCAGAATCCTGCTCGTTACCAGCCTGCTTACAAACTGTCTCCTCAAAAGCAGTATCCAGTTGTATTGGTATGTTTTTCTCTGCCGGCTGTAAATGCACCAGCGCAGTATAAATAAATTTCCGTGTCACAATTAAATATTCTGATACACCGAATGCCAAAGTTTTTCGCCTTTGTAAACGCTCCCCAACCCTTTCCAAAACCTTGCTATCAAAAGTTCCCTCTGTGGGAAACCAGTTACAATTATCCTTTACCCATATTAAAAGCGAAGCAATTTGTCCCTCTGTTATTTTATACCCAGAGGCCCGTAAAATCTGCTGCAAAACGTTTAAGTAGAGCTTACGCTCCTGAGAAACTGATTGCCCCATGCTATCGCAATCTCGCAACTCACCCGTTCCACAGGGGTTGCTGTTACCTATTTTCTCAGTCGTGGCCACTTCTTCAAAACTCTCCCCATTAGATTGCGTGGTCTCCGCAGTGAAGGGGAATCACCTCTTTTCTTCTCTCGATCACGTCATCTTCTTCTCTTGATCACGTCGGGCTCACCATCTGCGGCGACTGAATTAAGTGCTCAAGCTATCCATACAAGATTCCCTTTATTTCACAAAAGGATCAAACTTATATATGTTTCAACAAAGATCTAGAAAGAACTAACAGCATACAGCCAATATTACTAACACAGGAGCGCATATCTGGCTCAGCTGGGATGTTTGCCAGTCCTCAGAACAGTTAAAGATAAAAACATTCCATACACATACTCGTGATAAAAACATTCCATACACATACTCGTGACTGTCTTCAGCCACATCTTCCCAGTCCTATACAAGGCCATCCTCCAACCTGACCTTGTAAAACTAGTTCTTCAAAGGCTTGGCAAACATGCAGCACAACAAATTCTAACGGTCACTCTTGAAAACAAATGCCAGGTGTTCCGAGCTGCTCCCACACTTTGCGCTTGCTCTCCTTGCCACGGTGCGGAGACCAGGCGTTCTCAAGCCCAGGAACAACCCTGAAAAATCTTCTTGGCCACTGCTATGCTATACTAATGTAAAACAGATAACGCCCAATAATTTTGGTATTGTATTTTCTCCTCCCCAATTCAGTGGAATCTTAATCCCCTGTTCAGGAAGCCTTTGACAATGCGTTTAACTTTATATGTATGCTTAACTGAGCTAAGCACAGACTTAAAATGAAGCATGTGCTTAAGGCCTCAGGTTAGTAGAGAGCAGACTGTTGATGCCAACATGAATTTAAGAAAGTTGTTTATAATGGGTAGGTATTTTCACATCCACTCTTTCAGCTCAGTGAACTGAATAATTTTAAAATTTCTCCTGCTGCAAGGCCCTTCCTTCTTTCCCACGTGCAACTGCACTCATCCACTGCTAACCTTGTGGCACAACTTTTTCAGACCCTGTTCTGTTTCTCCTGGCACCCGCAGCTCTATCGCCTCTGCTTCTCAGGAGACCTCCAGCTCCTCTGAGCCTACCCGCTCCCCCGCCAGTCTTCAGAGGGCTTCAAAGAGCTCTGGTCTCTCCGATGGCAACCCAGCCTGGATTTCCTGGTCAAGTGTCATGAGCTATGAACATGACGATGAACTGGGTTCTTAGTGGAAAGTACTTAGAAAACTATAAAGTTAAAGATAATTAAATGGCTAATTGTATTTTTCAGCTCTTTCCATTTTAGTAATCTCCTTTGTTTTATATGTACATTTATAGTTGTTTGGATGTTTTCCTCTCCTTGCCATCTGTCTATTTAGTTTCTGTTTGAAATTATCTAGTAAAATATATAAACATTACAACATGAACATGAAAATACTATTCTGCCATCTGGGAATTCTTCTGCTGGGCTAAATTGTGCAGTTGAGCTCAGTGCTGATCGCCTGCTTTAAGTGCATTATTTTTTAAGTTTGTTACTATATAACTTAGAAGAACAACATTTTCCATTATAATTTTGAATGATTTTTAAATTGTTTTTGTGGACATAGTCTCCAGTAACAGGAATTTGATATGTCATCTTATGGTGGTTATAACTGCTGATTAAAATAATTTCACCTTTACTAGGGAAACACTGTGTACTAATCTAGAAGTTTAAGGAAGAAGGCATACTTCCAACAATTGTTAGAATATATTTGGTCTGAAGACCTACAGATTCAATATACCAGTCAATTTAAAAAAAGAAATCCTTCAAATATTCAGAAATAAAGAGCCAAAATTCTTGATAAGAAAAGATGAGGTTTTTACTTCTGAGGCATATATGGTAAGTACTGCAAGGAAGCAGTCACATCTATTAAACCTGGATGTTTTTCTGAAAGTTACACAAGTATATGTAAAATCTGTGCTCTAAGCAAACTTATCAGTCCTCAGACACGAAGATATGCCACCGATCTGAGAACATACCTATAGTGTGTAAACACGTGTTGACATTTGAATTAAATAATCTGCCAAGTAACTCTGTAGTAATTACAAGCCATATAGCAAGTGTGTGAAGAAATCCTAGGTCTTTTGAAAGTTATTAAAATGTAATTGCTTTCAGGATAGCGGAAAGGAGCTGCTTTTTCACCATTTGAAACTTAGCTCTGCATTTCTCAGTGCCTATTTCAAATGTTTCTTCTTCTTCATGAGCTATTTGTATCCCAGAATTTCATGGGGAGCAAACTAAATTAACTTATCACTGCCCCAATTCCTTGAAGTTGCCTACAGGAGACGGTTCAAATTTCTGCAGCGCTGATACTTCATGAACATCATCTGTACAGTGAGCCATAACATCGAAGTGTAATTTCCATACTTTCTCAGTACAACTTAGCTTTGATGAGATTCTACAGTCATATAAGTCAGAGGCTACACCATTTTCTCAGGGAAAAAGGGGTTGTGTTGCCATTTTCTTTCACTTAAGTGCTGCCTTTTTCTGTTGTGTTTGCTTCTTTGCAATAATTACGGTGTGGTGTGGTATCACACTATACAAGTCAGTGTCATGTCTTATAAAATATTTTACTGCAACTCTAGCCAACAAACTTCATTATCTAACATCTTTTGTTGCCTGATACAAGTGCTGTTTTCAACTTTCAGATGACAGGAGTACTAATTAATTGTGTATCTTCTGACTCTCACTGCAAGGCATGTTATTTTCTGATTGTTCGATGTTGCTCCAATTTAAAGTGCAATTTTTATTGACAACATCCTGTACCTTCTAGGTCAAATACATTTATAGGTGATTTTCTTAAGTAATTGGTACTTCTTTTCTGGTCTGTAAAATGTTCCAGTAGTTTTAATCTAAACTATAAAATGAACAGAAATTAGATCAATTAAATAATTCATATAAAGTGTAAAATTCCCTTTCAAGTAGAAGGTGTGAGTTTACAAAATGCTTGTTGCTGACTAACCTGCAGCTTTTATTAAACCCTTTTCATTCACTGGCAATTAAAACACTGGTAATTAGTCAGGAGCAGGTGGGTGGCTTCATGGAAGAGTGGAAGAGTGACTGAGCGAAAGATAACATTGCCTAGAGAGGTTTTGGATATGCAAAACTCAGCTGGACAAGGTCCTGGGCAACCTTCTCAAACTAGACCTGCTTTGATCAGGTGGTTGGACTAGAGACCTCTGGAGGTCCCTTCCCATCCATATGATCCTGTGATTCTCTGAATATAGCATTAGATTTTCTGCACAAGCTCCAGCCTATATTAGCTCTGTCCCCAGTTTCGTATACCTAATGCAGAAAGCTTCTGCTTTATAAAATGGTGCTTGGTTTTTCCTAGGGTCTTTGGCTTTTCTTGCTAGCATTCAGCAGTGTTCCTTGTTTATTCCTTCTGTTAAGCTCTTGCTGAATTTCATCACGGATATGTGCCACTGTTCACCGTTGGGAGAATTTCATTTTATGAAAAACTACGGAGCACAAGAGCATGAAGTCACTCTGATCTGATATCATAGTTTGGGCATTAAAATACATTCTGAAGTATTTATTGAAAACTCAGGATGACAGACTTTGCTAGAGCAATGGATCTGATCAGATCATCTTTCTGTTCATGGTAGCTGTGCCCTCTTTATAAAACAGCTCATAGATAGCATATTTTTTTTAGCTTGTAGCTCTTTGGGTAATTATGAATGGACAAACCAATGTGAATAAGGGCTGGGTAAAAGGTCTTGTGGATAGAGAGTTGTATTGTAACAGGATGTTGTTTACCTCATTAACAAAACTGCTATAGAGCTAATTGCATTTTAATTAGGCACCTTGCAACAAGAACAACTATGTGCATTGATTTCTCGCAACACTTGCAAAGTTAACTGCCTACAAGAGACAACTAGAAACTCCCTTGGCCCATGCTTTTCCACAGATAAATATTTTATGACTATATTTAACTTCTTATATTAGTCTGCAAATGTTACTTCGAGCTTCTTTTTCATTGTTATTAGGGTGTACAAATCTTTTTTTTTTCCCTTTGAACTCTTGCTTTGCTCTTTTTATTCCTTCCTCAGCCTGAGAGCACTTCAAAGCAGAACATTCTCTTCCAGAACACCCAGCAGAGCATGAGCTTCCAGTTCTGCCAATTTGCAGATTATAAATGTTTTTATGAAACTGAAGGGCTTTATCTGAAAAGGTAAAATTATTTTGCAAGATCTGCAAGCCTATTTCTTCCTTAAATGTAATACATTTTTTGAAATTATGACTACTTTTTTGCTTCTCCATGTAGCCATTTTCCTACTAAGTAATGAGGGGTTTCTACCTGCTAACCTAAAATATAAATTTAACCAAAGATTACAGAAGTATCAAGTTGATTCACTCAGATATATCTAATTTTGGACCTGATAGAAATGGTGGGAGCGATAACCCAGCCTATGCTTCCAACTTGTTTTTCAACTACATGAATTTCAAGCAGTGTTTGCTAGCACCTGGTACTTGCCTGTGGTCAGGTACTAGTTAAGGTGCACGCTGTTCAAATTATTGCATTTCTGGCAAGGAGTTTAAGCTGTTTGGTTTTTCATATGAAGTCTCTCCTGAGTATTTTACACTTAGGTAGGCAAAAAAAAATGACTCTGTAAGGTATGACAGGATTCCCCTAGGACCTGCAGAACTCAATAGTGTGATTCACTTATCCTCATCTTTGATGCATTTTTGCAAAATAACATGTTTTTATTGTATTTTGTGTGGCTGATATCACCAGGGAAGCAGTTCCACTCTCAGACGAATGCCAGGTCAGGCCTTGTCAATGCAGATGAGAATTTGCAATTAGTATTCTGTACTTTGCTGCTAATGAACCGTCTAATCAGGAAGTTTCTGTCTGTACTAATAATCTTCCTGTGAGCGTCAAGGTTACAGGAGTGCTTGACAAAATGATGCAAATAGTGTTTTTACAAAAGCACTGATATATTAAGTGCTAAATGGGTTGTAAATTTACTTTTTTACCTCTATGCTTTTCATTTCAGCAGAGCAGACATGTTAACAGACTTAAAAATCTTCTAAGTCTTTTTTTCTTTCCTTCAGAGTGAGATAACTCATACAACAAACCAGAAAGTCCTAAAACTGTAAGTATTGGAATTGAATTGAAAAACCCATCTGTTTCAGAGGAGATAGTTGTATAGGCAAGGAACAGTTTCAAAGGTATTTGGAAAAGATTTAAGTTAGTATGTAGCATCATTTCACCTGATCAATACTAAGTGGTTTCAGAAGGAATTCAGACCCAGCAACTCCAGCAGGCAACAGTGTAGAGGAGGAGAAAGAGCAAGTATCAGGAAGGCAGGATTAGTAACCAAGGTTGCTTGATTTTAACACACACTATATATGTAAACATTTTACTTTTGGTAAATACTGTAATCGTCCTAGGGACGTGGCAGGATGATAATTACAGTCATATGGAGGGGCTGGGAAGGAGGAGATGTTCAAAAGTTCTAAAACTGTTCTAACTAGTTCTAAAACTGTTGTTCAAATTTTGGTCTTGACAAACAGGGAAAGCTGACAACCTACTTGGTTTCAGAGGCTGAGCACTGGGCTGGGGGCCAGGGAAACCAATTCTTTCCCCAGTTTTGCCTTACTGTGCTTGCAGGTGAGGCAAGCGACATTTGTTTTCAGTGATAAATCATTTTGAGGTACTGCAATTTGCAATAGAAATGCAAAACACAGTACTCATCAAATAGTAACATTTGTAACAGGCAAATAGAGAAGCTTCTTAGTTTTTCCTGATCTCTAATATCCCTTACAATTATTTTTTTCCTTTTCTTTATTCAGTCATTGTATTGACTGTTTGTGACAAGGTTTTGAAAAGCATCTGATGATTTGGAGCTCTTTGATTTGCAGGTTTCCCGTTGAAGGATGTGACTTCCAGAAAGAGCAAAGCAAAATTTCTCTGCAGGCATCTCTGGAGTGTCTCAGTGTGGGTCCTGGCAAGTATTAAATTCCTCTTGGAAATCTTGGCCTCTGTGTTAAAGTGTTAGATAATATTATGGGAACAATAGGTAACAGTAAGTGCCTCAAGGGATATCAAGTTCCTGCTAAGCATTGGTTAAGACAGCATTCATCTTAATGCCAATGCATTTCTCAAAGGCCACAGTTTTGTACCAAACTAAATCCTGAAAGTTTGTCAGTTTGAATTATATTGTTCACAAGGTAAAATGAAATATTCTGGCTTCCAAACTTGTGTTGATTCAGAATATTTCACACCTATTTTAATCACTGGTGGTGATACTGATCTCAGTGAAAATGACATATGTGATGTCCCATGCCAGTGAAAGGAAAACGTCCAGTGGATGGAGATGGCACAGCTTGATCTTTAAGCATCATGTTGGATGTGAGAGGGGGACAGAGAGGACATTACTACTGTAAGTGATTTATATTCTGTTACTATCCAGAGGGCCCCTTAAATCACCTGGTGGTTTGTTGCTGAATTCAGTTGCTGAACTGCATCTTAAATTTTGTGTGTGGGCATGCTGAGATCTTTGCATAGGCTGAATTTCACATGGTGCTTTCCATTTTCCCGGGTATCAAGACTTTTTTTTTTTAGTAAAATATGGCATTTTTATAGTAACTTCCTCCAATACGGTGAAAGCCTGGGTGAATATGATTGTTGTGCATAGGCGGCTGCTGAGAAGTCTCGTCTTAGCACCCAGATTTGGACTTTAGCAACAACATTCACCAAACATAGTTTTGTGGGACTCAGACTTTTAAATCTGAGACACTGAGTTTCTGGGGCACAAGAATTTCTAAGCCAGCACTTCTAAGGTAGTTACCACTATGCGCTGGTTTTGGCTAGGGTAAAGTTAATTTTTTCCATAGCAGCTGGTATGGGGCTATGTTTTGGATTTGTGCTGGAAACAGTGTTGATAACACAGGGATGTTTCAGTTATTGCTGAGCAGTGCTTACACAGAGCCAAGGTCTTTTCTGCTTGTCACACCACCCCACCAGCAAGGAGGCTGGGGGAGGCACAAGAAGTTGGGAGGGGACACAGCTGGGACAGCTGACCCCAACTGGCCAAAGGGATATTCCAGACCATATGATGTCATGCTCAGCATAGAAAGCTGGGGGAAGAAGGAGGAAGGGGGGGGACGTTCGGAGCGATGGTGTTTGTCTTCCCAAGTAACGGTTACACATGATGGAGCCCTGCTTTCCTGGAGATGGCTGAACACCTGCCTGCCGATGGGAAGTGGTGAATGAATTCCTTGTTTGGCTTTGCTTGCATACACGGCTTTTGCTTTATCTGTTAAACTGTCTTTATCTCAGCCCATGAGTTTTCTCACTTTTACTCTTCTGATTCTCTCCCCCACCCCATCGGTGGGGAGTGAGCAAGGGGGTGCCTGTGTGGTGCTTAGTTGCCGGCCAGAGTTAAACCTCGACACACTATCACAGAAATACCATTTTGCTATCAGAAACTGCATCTTCAGTACCTTGACTATAAGCAAGCTGGTTTGTCCCATACAGAAGCATGTACCGGAAAAGATGTGTTTGCAGTAGCAAACAAGAAGTCCTCACAGCAGCCACCATTTGAAGGCCTGTACATTTGCAGGAGCTCCTCATGCCAGCAGAGTAAGACTTCCTCTCAGCTTTCAGCTGCGCTCAGAATTGAGGACATTAACCACTGGTGTGAGAGTGAGGAGAAACTCCACATCCCCACAGGACTTTTGAAAGACTTTTGCTTGAGGTCCTCAACTAACCAATGGGAACAACTGATATGCCTGAAGAACAGCGAATGCTGAGCTCTTTCAAAAATGTAGCCCTAAATGTTGCTAAATGGTAGGAATTAACTGTAGTCTAAAGACACAGCTCATACAGCTCACTCTTTTCTTAAATAAAATTAATCAGAGTGAATTAAACAGTCTCTGGCAGCAACTGACTACTGAAGAACAGATGAAACATGACCTGCGTTAACCTTGACCCCCTCCACTCCTGCAGCAGCTAAGTCAGACTTCAGTATTAATTTAATGAAGTAGAATCATAGAATCATAGAATCATTTAGGTTGGAAAAGACCTTCGAGATCATCGAGTCCAACCATCATCCATGCCCACTAAACCATGTTCTGGAGTAAATTAATATAACATGTCCTTATACAACACCGCCTTTAAATAAGGTGGGAAACCAATAACCCCAAAGTAAATAATTACACCAAATTTCATTATGACGTGGTAATCACAATCAGCTAATTGGTCAAGAAATGAAATTAACTTTCTGAAGTCTGGGCATGGAGAACTTACTGTATTTGCTGTTCGTTACATTAGAAGCTATGGAAATAACTAGTCTAGTAGACTGTACTATTTGTGGTCACTCAATGTGACTCTCTAACAATATGGCATTTCTTTGGGACCATATCCTTCTGTGAGTCAGAAGCCACACTGATTCTGAAAATAGGTGTTGCATTTGTAATTCAAGACAGGAAGAAAAATTTTTCCATCTGGCCAAACTTGATGCAAATCTGACATGTTCTCCAGCAATAATGAGACAAATTTATTTACTCACATTTATCATGAGCAAAAGTAAGCACAATTATTTTGGACTGTATGCCACTGTAAATGTGAAAGCTGTTTTAAAAAAACTGAGCAGGAATACAAAGTTAGATGGTGGTCTCTTTTAACCACCCAGTCTTTGAAGTGGAGCTGGCCAGGAATTTTTGGAGCCTTTCAGAAGAAAGAGGGTGTGGTTTTGTGGTTTGGGGGTTTTTTTGTGGGTTTTTTTTGTGTTTTTTTTCTTTTTAACTGTCTTTTATTTAAAAATTGCTGGAAAAAATTGTTTTGACAATTTTAAAAGGTATAACCTTCTTGCTATTTTTTTTTCCTTTGGAACAGTATAATAATTTTGAAGTGTTTTCAAAAGTTTGAAACATAAATTAAGATGCTTCTAACCAAACCTTTCAACTAATCCAAGCCACTTCTTATACCAAATATTTTCAAGGTAATAAACAAATATTAAAGATTTCAATCTGTGGTTTAGTTTGGCAAACTTAAAATATTTTCAGAGGAGAGGAAAGCATTGTCACTCCCAGATTCACTTTGAAGTCTCTTCTCCCTATCTCAAATCAAATAAAATGCACTAGTGTAAGCAGAATTTTAAAAAAACACTCATAAGAGGAAAAGCAATAGTGGATCTTCAGCACATAAAGGCACCCAAGCACCTGTCAGCCCTTTCACCACCAAGCCCAACAGTTCTTGGAGCACCCATGGTCATTGTGGCTGAGATTGGTGAAGATGCTCTACTGTTAGCAAACGGATGTGTGGTATAAAATTCAACTACAGAAACAGGATATGAGCAAGCGTAACTCCTCCAGAAGAAAAGCTACTAGCCTTTTGTTTAGCAGTGTTACAGTGTTCTATCAATTTTGCCTAGTAGAGGAAAATTAATTTAAGAACTGGTTCTCCTCTAAGAGAGGGATTCCAGCTATTTTTACTGGAAAAGCATACTTCTTTCTAAAACAAAATAACGTTAATCTTGGGATAACAACTAACCACACCAAGACAGACATGTACAACTGATCATAATGTACTGAAATTCACTGAAAGTGGTTTAGCTCCAGTGACACCCCAGGCAGCAAGATGGTTTAGTTAATTTTTTTCATTCGGGAAGGTCATTGTTACAGGGTGATTGTTACAGGATAATTTCACAGTGTTACGCTTACTTTGGAATGACTACAAGAAGACCTTATCCTGCTATTGCATTTATACAGACATTTTACTAACTCAGTTGTCATTTAATTGTTATGATTTTATTTTGGTTAGTATGATTTTTTTAAAGAACTCTCCTGTAGAGATTTCTTGTACAATCTTCTTTGCTGGCTATTTATGCATAGTGGATCACTAACAAAACGGAATTAATTCTGTATTTCCATTTTTTTTTTAGTTAAATATTTTTCTTCCATGCTGTGTGCTTGCACAGTACATATTCTAACTGCTGGTTTTTTGTCTTGCTCCAGGTTTTTAATAGTGGCCTCAAAGCATAATTAATTTACTTGTAATCTGCCTCTTGATATCAGAATCTAATTATATTTTCTTTGGAAAATGTTATAATTACTATTCAAATATAATTAAGAAATCAGATAATGAATGTCACCTAAAATAAAAGATGGTCCTGAAATTCTCACTTATGCTATAGTGATGCTTCAGAAACAGATGTAATGCTTTCATTATGTAGTGTTTCTTTCTTATAGTGAGCAGAGTTATACAAGATGTAAGCTTTGTAACTGCAGCCTTTCATCCTGACTGTAAGTAAACTGGCAATGCATCACAGAATATGTAAATTGGGCTCAGGCAAATGAACAATGACAGACAAAAATGCTCATATAACCCTAAAACATCCTTCAGTTTTTACAATCGGGTGTCTTTGGGAAAAAAATGTATTGTAGATTATACATACCTTTAACTTTGTAATTCAAAATAAATAGCATCTACAAATTATATGGATAGTGATTAAGGGGAGTACAGAATAGCACTTTACTCTCCTCCTACACCTTGAAGCACCCTGCCTCTCTAACAGAGAGATGAATTTTGATTGCCTGACAACTGTAACTATGTGAAGGTTCATCACAAAGGGAAGGAGAAGAGCTCTGGAAAGCCTTGATAAACACTGAGCTGCTAGGCCTATCTGACTGCTTCTAGCTGTCCTTATAATTAAATAGAAGGTATTATTTGAGGACACAAAGGTTTAAAAGCTGCTGGTAACTTGTCAGCTTCATGCACTAACATTCTAACAAAATACTGTTGTTGACCTTCTAATTTTTTACCCCATTCAGAAACTTCTATGCATTACACTTTATTTCTAAAAATGTCTTCAATAGTGAATTTTTTTCTCTTAAATATTACTGAGCACATTGTACACAAATGTTTCAATATGCATATATAGCTGTATCTTAACCTGTGCACCAAATTCTGCTTTCTACTGGGCAATGTAAGCATTCTGCAAGTGCATGACTGTATGGCTCAAATGTGACAGTGTCTGTCACATCCAACTCAAGCAGCCACACATCGCCTCTGATAGCGTGAACAAAGGTGCTGTAAGTATAGCAGAGGTCTCTTCTGACTTGGCAAAGGAATTGCAGGTTGATGGGATGGACAGGCGTGTGACAGAGCTGCATTGTGGAAAGACGCAGGAGATGGCTCTCGCTGGCAACACAGTTCTGTTTCATACGTAATTCGAGGCATTATGTCCAGGCATAAATAATCTGGTTGTATTGTGCCATACCCTAAACAAGCTAGGCTGGGTAACAGATGCAGGACATTTAGCTCATGTGGAACTTGTGTTAAGGTAGCCGGATTGCTTGTAATATTAAAAAAAATTTTAAACTTGGTAATTTAAATCAGCTACCTAGTTCAGTACCTCTTCCTTGTGTCATCGCAAGCAATGCATTCCTGAAGACATTGGAGGGCCACGACTAAGTGCTAACCTGAACAAGAATGGGCCTTGGCACGCTCAGTGCCTTGTTTCTTCAGCTCCAAACAATCCATACAGTAAACTAAGCAGCCCCTCAGTACAGTTCAATACTATGTCAAACATGCTCTCAAGTTTCAAAGTGGCATGAGTTGAAAAGTTTCTATATCCTTGCAAAAAGGATAAAAGACCTGGGATCTTAGCTATAAATCAGTACAAAGCCTTCACCTGAGGCCTTTCATGGCAGAACTCCTAACTTCACGTTCTCTATAAACAGGTATAATGAACTTCAGGTTCCTACTATGACAGAGAATACATATTAAAAGATTAGCATTTTTTAATGTAAAATGCAACTACTTTTCTTAGGGATGAAAAACCATGAATGCCTATGGAAAGGATGGAGAGAGAGACCAGAACGGCTCTTACTCGTATCCTGTGGCCCAACAAACAGCACCAGGTCTGACCATAATAAAGCCCCAATTACCTAACTCTAGGGGAGGATAGCTGGCATTTCCCTCTAACCAGTGATTTAATTGGGGCTGTCAGCCAGGGATAATTGGTTTCTGGTTGACTGAAAAAAGTGACAGTGACATCAGCTCTCTGCTACCCTTCATTATGGAAATTCTTGTTGTCTTGTAATAGGGCCTCAGCATGCAGCGTGCTTCATCAGCTTTTACAGGTCTCTCGTCGTGCAGTGCAATGGAAATGCAGCAATGTAAGACACAGACAAACCTTTTCAAGCTGTTTACCCTATACGTTTTCGTAATACATTTTTGAGAACCAAGATTATTTCTGTACAGGAAAGTGTGGATTTGCTTGTTTTACTGGAAATTTGATACTATTGTTGCAGTCATGATGGTCTAAGGCTATAAACAAGGCGAGGTTTATTGGGAGAGGCAATACCTTTTACTAATCCAGCTGATATGGCTGGAAAAATAAAGATGATTTTGGACACATGAAGCCTTCCTGAGGTCATGTGTCCTAAGATGGTCTGGTTTTAGTTCAGATGGTCACATACACCATCTGAACTAATAAAAGATATATAAAAGATATTACATTTCTCCCCAATTCTCGCCTTGCTTATAGGAAAACACCTCTTTGATGCTAGTGGTGTATTATTGGAAAAGGTGTAATTTGTTCTGTTGAAAGCATGGCCCAAGACAACACAAAAAATTATTTAAGTCCTTGTTTCTTCTTTACACAGCTTCAGGCAGGGGGTACAGCTTTAATTTACAGTGATTTGGTAACACTGCTTGAGACTTACATCTGTAGAGGGGCAGACCAGGTATTTCCTCCAGTGTTATTTTCTTTCATTTAGCTTTCCTCCCACTCTCCTTCCTTTCCCCTGGGCAGCCAAGCACTAGTGAATCGGGTGGAGCAGGCACAGATGACAGCACTGCAAGCACTGGCAGGAATGGACACAGGCGATCTCTCTCTAGCCAAGGACTTTTCCAGCTGCTGTATTTTCCAAAGTGCAAAGGGAATGCAGCACACCTATGAATCTACCTGTAGAGCAAGCCTAGTACTGAGTTCAGACTTAACAAAACTTCTGCATTATTGTGACAGCAGTGACGGTCTTGTTCCTGGCCCCTGCTAATTTTACCTCCGGGCCGCACTGGAATAGCGTTCCAGGAGGAAATCTGCTCTGTGGAGTCTGTAGCCGTACAGCTCTCTGCAACTTCCACGCTGCATTAATCCCCCAGAAAAAGATGGCAATGGCCAAGATCATTGTTATTCAATCCATACCGGCTGATAAAACACTCAAGAGAACGGAGGTACAGTGCCCGCCCTTCCCTGCATTAAGCTTCTCAGATGCAGTGAGGCAGGCTGATACAGTAAGAGTGGATTTGACCTCCTTCTCTACACTTTTCACTTGCTGTACTTTAGAAAGGAGACAAAAGAGAAGCCTGATCAACAGGATTCACATGTCAAACATCCATAACAGTACAACAAGCCTCCAGTTGATTAGTGCCCCACAGAGACCTGAATTGAGAGACCGGGGTGGTCTTTTCATGGCCTATTTGAAAGAATTTCTTGGCAATGCTTCCAGTGATGGACTTTATTCAGCACTGTTGGCTAGAAAACTTGTTGGAGTCTCTAGACAGTCTTATAACCCTTTCACTTCATGGCCTAATTTAAAACATTTGTGTGTATGTGGTGACTGGCAATAAAATACAGAAAAATCTCAGACTAGAGGAAGTATAGACTTTGTGGGTTCCTCCCTGGGTCCCACCCATCACTGACACATCTGGGATGCAAAAAGGATGAACGACAGCACAGGTCATGTTTCAGCAGTGGCATACACCATGAACCCATGGCAAATTAGCTCTAAAATTCCTAGAGAGATAGACTTTACCTTAGGTAAATGTCATGGCCAAAGTAAGGCAGCTGTTTAGAAGGGGATGTGAATGTTTATGCTACTAGATTTACAACTGGGTACTTACAGTGAACAGCTGTTAAAGAATATATTGGAAGTAAATTGAAATTACTCAGCCAGGTCTTAAAACTTGCATGCTATTTTTATGTAATTTTATTTCTCTTTGGTTGACAGCTAAGTGCTTAACATCAGAGTTGATTCCCTATCTGCTTATTGTTTAACTTGTAGTTGATTCAAGTATCTGTCATTTCTAGGTTCACTGTATCTCAGAAGTGAAGATTTTGAGCTGGAGAACAAGTATTTCAAGATGAAACCACTTCCTCCAACACCAAACACTCTTGCACAAAGCTACTTCTTAATTTCCAACAATTCAAGAATATTTATTTGATAAATATACTATTTTCTTGGACAAATCTAGACAGCTGCATTTGCAAATTATGTACAGTCTCACATAGGTGACCAAGTGCTTATTCTTTGATGCTGTCTCTCTTCAATTAACGTAAAAGTCAGCCCTTTTACCTATGTGAGATATTCTATGGCAAGAAAACTTAGCAGGAATCAGCATTGGAACAAAAAGGATTAATATAGTTAAATTTTGCCTGTACCACTTTTTAACTATAAAAGAATTAATGCTGAAAGAACCATAATGACCTAAGAGTTCAAGGACATTTTGTTTCCAGAGCGTAATTATTGTAGCAATGCCAGCCATGGTAATGGATCACTTAGCACTGTATAATTTTTCTTTGAACTAAATCCTTCAAGTAACATAAAACAGCAAATGAGAAAAAGTGTTACCTAGGCTTGTGCTAAGTCAAAATGCCTGGTGAACTTGTAGACTTCAGCAATTAGGACAAATGTAGATGCTTTGTAGACTGCCAAGAAACCATATAGTATTCAGCACAGACTAAATAATGTCAGCAACAAATAAATAAAACATCAGGTAGTTACCTAGAGAAAAAAAAAACAAAACCAAACCCCAACGACACTGAAGAAACAAACTGCATGGTCAAAGACACTGAATTTACTTCTTAAAGTGCAATGGGAAGAAAATTATGACTGGGCCAAAGTCCATGCTGTAATGCAGTGGTGCAACTTCTACTTTCTTTGTGGGGACGCTGGATGCCAACTCTGAATTCTGCTGAGGGAAGTAATTATGCCCAGAATATTTTTGTTTCCCCATAATTTGTCACTTATTTACATCTAAGGACAGGCATTATGTTTGTTTTTAAATGGGAATAAATGGCTTCTACCAGCAATTCAACTTCCTGCATTTGAAGCATCTCCCAAGTACATGCGGAAATATAAAGTCTCAGAAAAAAAATTAGG
This sequence comes from Harpia harpyja, assembly GCF_026419915.1. Taxonomy (NCBI): domain Eukaryota; kingdom Metazoa; phylum Chordata; class Aves; order Accipitriformes; family Accipitridae; genus Harpia; species Harpia harpyja. The sequence goes on along the minus strand of NC_068950.1, from coordinate 20,024,045 downwards.
TATGTTGAATACCTGCATTAATTTTTCCATGCCAGGTAACAGGTATGGAAAATTCTGGTCCATGGCAATCTAGTAGTTAGACTGAAAAACACCTGAATCCCACTACAGTACAGTAACAGCTAAGCAAGTCTCAAGCCTGTTCCATGGAACAGTTTCCTAGCGTGGTTACACTTGCTGGCAAAATAGTTCTCATCAAGGTTGCATTTTCCTTATATATTTACTCATGAAAACTCGTGAAGCACGTAGATTTATACTTCCAAACTGATGATATTTGCTATAGAAACAATGAGACCCAAGAAACCAGTTACCTGCTAAATGATGTTTTTATGGACTTGCTATTCAGATTCGAGTGAAATGTAAGGCTCAGCTTAAAACTTACAGCACCTTGCTCCCCAAACTTCCTTTTCCATGCAAAATCAAAATAGAGAAACTTATTTTTAAAGTTTAGGTACAGCTTAACTGTGACTCTGTAGAAATGAAAGTTGGGCAAGCACAAGCAACATCCTAAAAGAGCAGATGCCCCAAAGATAAGTAGATTTTTGCCTTCAGTGCAAGAAAAACATAGTAATATTGATTGCTCTATTATTACTTATTGATGCCATCATTTCAGCTCAGAATACCTGAAAGAACCGATACTACTTAAAAATATTATTTAATAGAATATTAAAATATAATTTGATTTTAGTGTACTATTACAGTGAAAAAATGAAGCTAAATAATTATAGACTTCAATTAAAATGTGTAAGAGGGCTGTGAGTACAGTCAACACAGCAACAATCCGGAGGTAACAAATGCTTTGAGAATTTTCAGTATTTTTATTGAAAAATGCAACACTTGAAAATCACGCAGTCTTTATTATGCTCAGTGACAACCAGTATCAACTTACAAATCATAAACAGAGAACACATGCCGTTGGAATAAAGTGTAATCCTGCATTAGCATTATAGTTCTTTCAAGCTCCCAGAAAAAGAAACTCGTTTTTGGTGTCCCATTGTCACTAGCAATTAAGTTATCTTTGGAAAGCTAAAAACGTAACTGATAGAGAAGGGTGAATGTCCTCTGATGTGCTGATGAACCGCACCCCCAAGTGGCTATTCGCCCCAGCCGTGGGGCACTCCGGGGCCTGCTGTCTTTTCGCTGTCCGGGAAGCGCGGGAACCAGGAATTTCGCAGCGCTTCGTATGGGAAGCGCTCCAAACACTCAAGTAAGAGGAGACAAATGCAAAATAGTATTTTTGAGGAAAACTATCGGCAACTTGGAAATTCCGAGTTGCTTGCCACGGACTGCTCTTGACTTGCTCTTACACCGTATTTTTAAGCACGGACTTGAATTCAGGCGTGCAGCCCGCTTTGCAGCGGTGGGGGCCCTCGGCGCGGCCCGCCGCTAACGGCTGCCCCGCAGCGGCCGCACCGAACGAACTGGGTCTCGCTGCCCGCCCCGAACCTCTACGGGGGCCACGGGTGCCGGGCGCTGAGGAACGCCCGTCACGGCTGCCGGGGCCCTCCCCCTCGCAGCCGCGCTGTGGTTCCCGCTCACGGCGGTTTCCCGGCGCCCCCCCCGCAGGCCGCCGCCGGCCCTGGCGGCAGCGGCCCGACGGCTGAGGGGCAGGAAGAAGACGGGGTCGCGCTGAGCGGCCGTCCCCGGTGCCGGCGGGGCGGGGCGGAAGGGCCGCTCCCCGGCCGCTCCCGCGGCGAGACCCCGGTCCGCCCCACGGCCGCGCTCGCGCATGCTCGGAAGGGACGCCGTCACCACCTCACGCCAGCGCACGGAGCGAGCCTGCGCGCGGCGCCGGGACCCGGAAGCGGCGTAAGCGCGTGCGGGTGCGGAGTGCAGCGGCGTTTAGCAGCCGAGCGGGCCCCGGGGAGCGCTCGGCGCCGCGCAGGTGCGTGAGGCCGCCCCGCCGGGGCAGCGGGTGGGGGCTGGGCGTGTTGGGGGGGGAAGGGGGGGCGCGGCCATTTTGTGTCCCGCTCGGCGGGGGCGGGGGGGGCCGTCGCGGCCGCCCCCGTGAGGGGGGCGGGTCCGGGCCGCCCTCTTTGCCCCCGAGCTCGATGCCGCAGGGCCTCCCGTCCCCTCCCCGCCTCGGGCCGACCCTCGGCTCCACGGTGGACCCGCTGGCGCAGGGACAAAGGCACCGTCCGCGGGCCCTCCCGAGGGAGGCGGGGAGCCCGGCCGCGGACTTGACACTTGGCGGTGACAGGCGCGGGGAGAGGCGGGCCGCGCCGGGCGGCCCGGGCAGTCCCGCTGCCCGGGCAGGCGCCGGGCGGGTCTGCGGGCTGGCCCAAGGGCACGGGCGCCCGGCGGGAAAAGGAGAAGGGTTTGCTTGCCGTGCTGGGGTTAAACGGAAAGCGAGCGCGCTTCGGTGTAATAGTAACAACAGCAAGAAGAGCGTACACCCATCCCGGAGTATTTCACGGGCTATATGTGTCTAGGAGACGAGCAAAAGCAGCCCCAGCCGCCTCTTTAGATCTAATAATAGGCAGTGTCGGTTCGCTCCCTCTGAGTAGCGTTATGCCGTGGTCTGGAATAGAAAGTGATGAGATTTAGTAGTTTAAGAAAAGCTTAAGGTATGCAGGGTGGCTAAAACTTAAAAAGCGAAACACAGAAAGCATTAATAAAAAAGGAAGTTACGGGTAAATGCTGAGAGTAATTTTTATCATAATTCTTTTGCAGATTATGAAATTACGGTTACGTATTTTCTCAAGGTCTGGAGCAGAACCAAGTCTTCACAAGAATTTTTTGCCAATCACCTATGAAGCTCCTGATTTTGACGTTGCACTTCTGCAATGAAGAAAAGGAGACGGCTCGCTGCAAATCTAAATGAAAAGGTTCATCTTGGCCATGAGAAAGATACTTCAGAACAGATTCTTGTAGTAGACTGTGCACAAGAAATCGTCTCAAAGCCTGCACAAATAGCTCCTGCAGATCAGCTTGAATCTTCCCAAGAACTTTCACCATCATCAGAACAAAGAAAGCTCCTAAGCTCATTGCAGTATAACAAAAATCTACTTAAATACTTAAATGACGATAGACAGAAACATCCATCATTTTGTGATTTACTTATAATTGTAGAAGGAAAAGAATTTAGTGCTCACAAAGTTGTAGTGGCTGTTGGGAGTAGTTATTTTCATGCCTGTTTGAGCAAAAATCCAAGCACCGATGTTGTCACGTTAGATCATGTAACTCATTCTGTCTTTCAGCATTTGCTTGAGTTTCTCTACACCTCTGAGTTTTTTGTATATAAAAATGAAATTCCGTTAGTGCTGGAAGCAGCAAAATTTTTAGATATCATAGATGCAGTGAAGTTGCTAAACAATGAAAGTGTTTCTAACGTACAGACTGATGTGGTAACTGATGCACCTACACCAGTAGAAACACTCAATGAACTGACAGGTAAACTATTAAATAGTCATCAGTGCACTTTTTGTGGTCGAAGTTTCTGTTACAAGAAGTCCTTAGAAAATCATTTGGCTAAAGCCCACAGATCCCTTTCACTGGATAGAAAACATGGGTTAAAAATGGTTGAGAAGGCCAACTTTTCCACTAGACGTTCTACAAGAAACCGTAAATGTCCAGCTAAATTCGATAACAGTGACAATGAAAGTGGGGATGCGTCTGACAGCAATTTGGAAAAAGTCAGTTCTGACAAGGAAACATCTGATAGAAGTGAATTTGAAGACAGTGAAAGTGAATGCGATGCTGATGAAGAGGGACAGGAAGAGGAAATGTCAGCTGAAGATTCAGAGTCCGAAGAACAAAGTGAAAAAGAACAGAATGATACTGAAGAGGGTTCTGAGGCAGTTGATGCAGTGGGAAATATTCCTGAAGGCTTAGCTCCAGTCATCATTCAAAGCAGTAGCAAAAAACTACTGCAGTGTCCCAAGTGTGACAAAAAATTTGATCGAATAGGTAAGAGCAAGTTAGGTTGATCTCTCCTTTTTACCATATGGTGGTGCTCTTTCTATGGGAAATAAACTGAGCTTTTTCTCTGTCCTAGAGAGTGAAGATCAGAATTTCTGGATCGTCTCACTGATCCAGTATGCTGCTAATTTTTCTAAGGGTATTAAGTTGTTATGTCTGTGGTGCTAAACAGTTTCAATAAATGAACTGAGTGCATTATTTGAAAAATCTGGAAATACTAAATTTATTTCTCTTTCACTGCTCTGGATTCTGGTTGTTAGCATGATACGTAAAAGCAGCCTTGAAAAAGGAGGGAAAGATATTAAACGATAAATTGTATGAAGTCTGAGACCTGTACTGTGTTTTCTGCCAAATTAATTTTAAGTAACAAAGCTGTCATTATTACTGTAGTAAAACAGAACCATTGTCAAACAGCCTTAAATTCTTTTATTCTACATGATGTGTAGATGTTTAGGACCTAGTCACTCTGACTTCTAGCTTGATTTTTCTGGTCTGTAATTAGCACCAAGTAATACTTTGTCAGCGTAATCTGTTCTCTTAGGATTGTTTATGTTACAGTGAAATCTAGCTGTATAGTTACTTAGGGTATCAGAAGAGTAAAAATTCCAGTCCTGACCCATCCAGTGCTTTCCTGTCCTCCTTTTCTACATTAAAAGTAAATTACTACTCTACTCCAGAATTTTTGTGTTCCTTTAGTTGGAATAAATGTTGGATTATGGTCATGTAAAGTATTGACTTCCCTCAATCATGGGAATTAGGAAAGAAACAGTTCCTCATAGTGTTAGGCATTTTTTGGTGTTCTTATAATAGATGCATTTTGTCTTTCATAATTTTGAAATTTTAGGAGTTTATGAAAATGGGGTGGGCTGATGTGTGTGTTAATTCCTACTCACACACAGTGTGTTTAGCTTGCTGAGGTGAAATTATTTTTCCAAGGTCACAAATTGTATCGTAGAAGCCATTTAACATTAAAAATATGGGACTTAACTGTACTTGTAATGCCATATCTTAAAGTAACATAGGAAATTTTCTGAATTTGGGAGCTTTGTTATTAATATTGAAAGGCTACTGTGCAGAAATAAATGATTTGTGAATATTTAGGGTTGTAATGGTACATTTTGGTTTTACACACATTGGAAGTCCTTTTCTCTTTGCACTTTCATAACTTATAATTCTAGTTTTGTGCTCAAAAAATACATGAGAAATAGCATTAAAACAAGTGATACATGAATTATTTCTTTATAAGCTTGTATTACGGTAGACAGTTGACTTGTATTTTAAATTTATGAGCTATAGTATTTTTTTTTTCTTTACCTAAGTCCCAGAGGTATGATGCATTTTCTACAGAGAAAAAAAATTACCTAGTACAAAGCTTGCTATTGACTTGAGGTAGGTAGATCCTCGGTGTAGGACGAATTCTATCCTCAGAAAAAAAACGGCAAACAGAAGAGGGAATACAAGCAGTGTGAAAGAAATGAGAAAGTAGTATTTTTGTTTATGGTAATAACTTCAGTCCCAAATAAAGATCATTTGCAAGGGTCTGTATCATTCATTCAGTGTTTTGTTATTCAAAAGTACCTTAAAAATACCAGTTTGTTGCAAGGCTGTTCCCTGTTCTGAAAAGGTACTTCACAGTCAGTGTAATGAAAGAGTAGTAGTGTAACTTTCAGTGCTTAAGAATAGAGTATGCTGTAGGGTTGAGCAAGAGGGGACTTGTAACCCTCGCACAGATTTAACAGTAATACAGAGCCCTTTTATTTTTACTCTTTATCTTAAAAATAGTTAAGATGGAAGTGTATGGAGGAGCCTTGGATCAAATGTGTATATGATCACCGTGCAGTTTTCAGTGGTGTAAACCAGTAGAAATCTTTAGATGTGTGTGGAAGGTGCTTAGATCTTGACCACCTTTGATAGGGACATAGAACAGACCCTAAATGTGTGTATTGTAGGTGATACCTGTTACAGTTTATGCTAACAGATTTTTGTTGTTGTTGTACAGGCAAATATGAGAGCCATACACGTGTACACACGGGTGAGAAGCCCTTTGAGTGTGATATATGTCATCAGCGCTATTCAACGAAGTCCAACCTGACAGTGCACAGAAAAAAACACTCTAGTGATACTGACTTTCATAAAAAGGAACACAAATGTCCCTACTGCAATAAGCTGCATGCAAGCAAAAAGACTTTAGCAAAGCATGTGAAGAGGCAAGTACAAGCAAATTTGTTTTGCGTTTCTGAAGAATCGTTTTTTTCAGTTCAAAAGCAAAAACAGATGTATGTATGCACACTGCATATTCTGCATTATTTCTGTAACAATTTTTTCAAATACGTATCTTTTCAAAAGACATGGGGATTAGCAGTATTAACTAACCTGCCATAAGGAGTGCATAGGGACTGACTAAATAGCAATAGTGGTTCTGTGGAAGTTCTGCCATAGGTTTTTACTATAAATTTCAGAATGCTCAGATTAGCTAGCACAGTCAGTCAGAACATGACAGTCTTAATAATTACATGTGTTGCTTTTAATATGGAGGAAGAATAAAATACTTTCTTTGGTTTTAGATGTTGATGCTATACTGTTGATGATAATAGGTGGATAAACTATTTCCATGCAGATTTTTTTAGGTAAATAATGTGTTTATGACAGGCCTAATTATAAGGTATTATTATTTACATACGACTTTTTTTCTCTTCTTTGTAAATATCCATAAAGCATTATAATTGAAACTATCCTCTGTCTTGCCAGTTGTCATATGAGATTCTATAGGAGTCTATAGTCAACACTGCTTTCCAGTTACTTGTGCCTTTAGAATTGTTTAATTATCAGTATTCTGTTCTGCTGTTTTGGTGATCAACTTTCATGACACATAAATTTTAGAAATGGATGTTTACTATTTAGGTGATCCTCATCTTAGAAAGTTATAACTACTTTCAGCTTCTGTCCTTCTCCTAGGTTTCATCCAGAGAATGTACAAGAATTTCTTTCTGTCAAGAAGACAAAGAGTGAAGGTTGGAAATGTGATGTAAGTAATATTTCAGTACTTTTGGTTTTTTTTCATGTAGTTACTATGTTTTGTGTCTTGAATACTTAAGTGAAAATATGGTATGTGTTTCTGTGAAATCTCAGTAAGCTTTGTAAGTGATGGTATAAATTTCCTCTTTATGTGCTGATTTAAAGACTGAACTTTATCTGTGTGTACAGCTTGTGACCAGGTAGATAATACCAAATTGAATTCTAAAACAGTTGAAGGCAGTATTTTTTAATGTGATCAGTCATTATTGTTGTTAAAATACATCAATTTGCAGATGATTAGACTTGAGTGTTATGAATACTTTAAAAACAGAGTATTTGCTCTCCCACTAATTATGCACATCAAACACTTACCATAAAGTATACATTTTTGGAAGGCTCCCTCAATAGTGAGGGACATATATGTTAAATATGAAACACACTCTCATTTAGCTGAACGTGCACATCAACAGAGTTGTAAATTTGTACAAAATTTATCTCTAGTTGTAAAGTCATAGAATCCTTTCCTTGATTTTCCCTCAGGAGAGGTATATGTGTGAAACTACACCTACTGTAAAAAGGAGTTTGTAAAAATTCCATTCCATAATGTCTTAAGGTTTCCAATGTGGGGTTTTGTTCGTTTTTTTTAAGGGAATCTGTTTACTTTTTTTTTTTTTTTCAGGGCAGCTGTTTTGCTTATGCAAATGCTATATGCCCCTGTATGTCTGTAATATTAGGTGCCGTAACATAATTACTAACCTTGCTTTGTTTGTGAACTTTCACTTATATAGTAGGAGTTTGGGAGATATCAACTGTAGGAATTTGTAGTGTTCCTTCTGCTAGTGATGGTACCATGGTTGGAGGTATTACATGGTTGACCAAAGGGTGTTATCTTCCAGATTAAGTTATATTTTGTGAAGGTATTACAGATTCTGTTTGTTACTAGATAAGAAACATTTTAATAGTGGGAATCAATAGTGCAACACTGTTGATGTTCATTTGGAAAGTACTCTTACCAGGTGAATAATTTGGTAAACTCCACTTTGTGGTTTGGTTTTGTTTGGGTTTTTTTCTTGAAAGTTTTAAGTTTAAAAGAAAGTTTTCTTTTAAGGAGAAATTTTTAAAAAGTGAGCTGCTGCTCTTGTACTGCTCATGTGCATTCAAAATGGACTTGAATTGAAAGCAGGGGTAGAATTTTAGCTTTTATAGCGGTTGGAGAATGAACAGAACCCTTAGGAGCTGTGACTTTGTTTTCAGGTTGTTTAGTATGTTCTGAGGGCTGAGGTGCAGCAGATGTAAGCTGCAGGATTTCTTCAGGTTGTTGGTTTATGCTGTAGTCCATGTATGAACACCAGGATTTGGTGACCATACTTTAATCCTTGAGGAATACGAGCAAATTCACAGAAACAGTAGAGTATTAGTAGTTAAGAAAAGCAAGGCAGCTGTTACACTTTTTACAGGTATGGGATTTTCTTACACTTATATTTAATGTTAATGAGTTTTTAAACAAATAAAGCTGTTGCTTCTGATTTCCTGAGGCTAAAAGAGTGTTATTCAGGTGTGCTCTGAGAAACTGATTGCACAATATAACGTGTGGGAGGTAGATAGTACTAAATTCAGCTATTATAAACAGTGGCAAGAGTTTCACAGTGAAATCGGTGAGCACTGTGTTGATTTATGTTAAAGCATAGGACCCTGATGTTAAATTGTAATACCTAGTTTAAATGCCTAAATTTGAGCTGTGGCTTCAATTCTGTAATTGAACTGCATTCTTACTTTAATGACTACTAGTAATTCTTGTATATTTAGGTTTTGATTAATCTGAAAACAGTACTGTAAAGCTCACATAATTTTAACATTGCAGAAGTTCTGTAGCTCTATAGTTTGAGTTATATTTCTTTGTTGGTATTGGCATTTTCTTTTTAATACATGCTGTCAGAGAATTTCCTAGAGGAAATAAAGGAACAGATATGACTCTAGTTCTACAGTAGCTTATACTACAGTAGTTTTTACCACAGGCCAACTGAGCTGTTTCAGCATCCAAAACCAAGCCAAAGCTATTTGCTTTTTTTCCATTGGGTTATTTTCTGCTGAGTTACTGTGTTGAAACACCCTAGGAAAAGACTCTGGTAAGTGCTGGAGTCAGTAGAAAGAAGTGTGGGGGGGGTGGTACATGTAACTATGCAGTTGCTAGTAGTTCGATTTAGGCTGCCATGGATCAGCATCCTATATTATATAGTGCAATCCACTAAGGTTTATGTAGAACACAGATTTTTTTGGTGTTGACTGTAAGGCTTTACAAGTTGGGATAGACTATGCTTTTGAAGAATACATGTTTTGTTTTACATTGCTGCATAGAGCAAATGAACTAAACTGTTAGAGTTTATGCATAGGAAAAAAATCTAGTTATACCTGTTGTATCTTTGACAAAATGTATTATCATTTTAGATTTGTAAGAAATCTTTCACTCGAAGACCTCATTTAGAAGAGCATATGATCCTTCACTCTCAGGATAAACCCTTTAAGTGTACCTACTGTGAAGAGCACTTTAAATCCCGATTTGCAAGACTGAAGCATCAAGAAAAATTCCATCTCGGTATAGAAACCTCCTTGTGACATGTAAACAATAGATTTAAAGTAAAACCTTCCTCCACCATTGTATGTCCTGATCAGTCTGGTTTCCACCCCACCTCCTTTTCCAGTTCTCTCTTCTCCAGTTTTGTGGGGGAGTTGGTTTTTTACTTTTCTGTTCAGCTGTCTTTGGGAGGCATTGTATTGTACCTAAATAAATGCAAAATTTTGGGGGGGGAAGAAGAATTAAGGTTAGTTTTGTTTTAAAACTTTTTTGCATGAAATTGGTTCTCAACTATGGAGTCAGATTCTTCCTGAAGTTTTCCAAAGACCTTTTCCGTTGCTCCTGAGGTATTCCAAAGAATTTTTTTATTACTGCAAATAATTTCTGCTGGGTAGAAACTTGATTGGTGATAGTGATGGGAATATGTTTTTTCAAACAGTCTAAGTGGGCTTAATTATTTTTGACTATTAATTCTAAATTTTTGCTTTACAATCATGAAACTTGCCAAAATATCAGGTATTAGAAATAACTTATCCAAGCAGAAAGTGAACAAAGTCTAATTAAAGTATGCTGACTGTACTAAACATTAATCATTTGTTAGACAAAACTGTTGCTTTGTAAATTGATCAGGTTTTTTACAGGTAACCAGTCTGTGCATCTTGTTTGGTTTAACTGACAGTTAATAACACTATGTGTGTCTGTCTCCTTGTAGGGCCTTTTCCTTGTGATATTTGTGGCCGCCAGTTTAATGATACAGGAAATCTGAAACGCCATATAGAATGTACTCATGGAGGAAAGAGAAAATGGACGTGTTTCATCTGTGGAAAATCCGTTAGGGAACGGTAAGGAGTTGTGTGACTACTTGAACTTCAGCAGAACAGAGAAATACTTGGTGTGCTTTGTTTGATTTGTTTTAGCTTTGAGTTTTTAACATAAACGAGACCACATCAGAGGGCTAGTGTATCAAAAAGTAGCATCAGAGCCACAGGTAGCATGTGATTTTCTGATGACCTCTAAAATTAGGGGTGACAACTGTAGATAATTAGTTGTGAGGTGGAACTATATTAAGAAAGTCTTGCCTCTAATTCACTTCACGTAGGGTTCCTGTGTTGTGCAAGAACATCTTGCATTTGTTTGGGAAAGAGTTTTCTGCCATAGATACTTTAGTAAATATACTGATGAGGACAGGAAGATCAGGAACACTGGTGAGAATGACTAAGAAGAAATTGGACTTCTACAAACACAGTTTCCTGGAAGATGGAATAATACTGTACAACTTCTGCTGCTGCTTCTCTGGAGGGAAAAAATGTTAATTTAGTGCTTTGAAAAGTGGAAGCTCTAAAAGTTGGCTTATAAATTCCAGTATATAGATAAAGAGCATAGAAAAACTGTAGAAATAAGATTCATCCCCCCCTCCTATGTCTGTTCTACACATATGAGGGAGAAAAATGTGAATTTTAAACGGTTGTTAACATGGCTTCAGTGCTGGTATCTTGTACTGGTCTATAAAGCAGATCTTTTAAGTTTTCCAAATGGTGATTTATATTTAGGTTCTGAAAAAATAAGCCATATAATTTTTTTAAATTTGGACAGAATACAGCTTCATCTCAATAACTGTGACTAAGATTCTAGTTATGTTCTATTTGGGAAATATGAAAAGATCTGAGTTTGTGTACTGCAGTATGTTTTCTTGATTTTTAATTTTTCTTCCAATGACTGACAAAGACCCCCGGAAGTATTGTAAGAGGAAGATTTGTCCCTAATGGGTTTTGTTGCTGGTGTGTATTTTCTAGTAGTTTGGTCAATAGGGTGTGCATGTGTTAAAAGAAAATGTACTAAGGCAATAATGAAATAGTAAACAAACAAGCTATAAAGCACAGATAGTCTTTCAATTCTATAAAACTCACTTTGAACTGCAAGAAGAATTTCTGTCAAATATGTTTACACACTTTAAGTTTCATTTATGTTACGTAAGGCAGTTGAATATTTACATTTTGTTGCTCTCATTAGAAAAGATAAAATTTTTGTAAAACATAAAAAATATCTTTGAAAAATAATATTGATAATGAGTACTGGAAGGAGATCAAAGAATTTTCTCTTTTGTTTAGTTCACACACTTACCAGCTCTGTATACAGTAAATTTTATTATCCGATTCCTTTGCTTGAGAGGAATTTTCACCTGCATGCACTTTTTTTTTTTTAACATTAGAAAGGCAATAGTAAAAGTAGACTTACATATGTATACATATGTATGTGTATATAAATATATATATATATGTTCAAATAAGCTCTTTGTTGAGTTAGGTTAAATTAACATCCATGATCTAGATTTCCTTCATGTCTGACTTTAAACCTCTGGCTTAGATATACTTATAGCAACAAGGGAATTATTACATAGAAGAGTGTCAAAATTGATGTTTTCTTTAATGTATGTTGTCCAAATGTATGTTGGGACAATGTTTTGTTTCTTTGCTTATATTGTTTTGAGACCCACCTCGTTCAGTAAGTAGTAAGTTGCCATACTGCCTTTGAATGTATGTATATGTGTGTGTATCTGAATAAACCGATGCAGTTATTTGGATATATTGTGATCCATCAGAATTAAAGAAATTGAGAAAATGATAGTTTGTTTCACTTCCAACTGGCAGTGACATTGCTTAAAATTAAATTTTACTGCCTTTGTTAAACAGAACAACTTTGAAAGAACATCTGAGAATTCACAGTGGAGAGAAGCCTCATCTTTGCAGTATTTGTGGGCAGAGTTTTCGTCATGGAAGCTCTTACAGGTACAGATTTTTATTAAATAAGCTGCTAAACTGTTTTGCTTATTTGGTGATATATATGCATTCATGTTATCAACATAATACTTCATAATGTATGTGTTTTGATTTTTTACAACTCTGAGAGCATTAGTAAATGCTTTAAACATGCTTAGATACTGAAAATATATTAATAATCTGTGAGAATTCATTTAATTTTTAATACAGTAGTGGTTTAAACACAGACAGAATCCCATACAAATCTTGTATCAAAGTTGACTTTCTTGCACATCTAAAACTTTTGCATCTTTGTTATTCAAAGAGAAAGTAAGCAGAAGACTACTAAATTAACATCAGATATGAGAGTTTAGCTCTGTTCTCTCTGGCTTTCTAAGAACAGTTTAAGCATACCTCAGCTGAAAGTTGATTCCTGATATTTGTGTGAAGCATTAAAGACTGTGTTTTCTGGTATTTTGCATTGAATTAGCACTTCTGATTATGTTAACAAAATTGCATTTTATGGTTATATTTATGACTATGATTATGCAGACTTCATCTAAGAGTCCACCATGATGACAAGAGATATGAATGTGAAGAATGTGGGAAAACATTTATTCGGCATGACCATCTGACAAAACACAAAAAAATACACTCAGGTAGGCATTTTCTTTGAAAATTGGCTTTGAAATTACTGTTTTGAAATAAGATCAAATAAAAAATTAATTACGTATTTTTTTTTCAGTACATGCAATGTTTTAGGCTTGATAAAAATTCCCCTCACTATTTTTAGGGTCTACTAAAGTAGGTTTAATCTTACATGTTTTCAAGGTTTAAAAACCAAGTGTTTCCTCCAAGTTAACATAGAAAGCCGAGGGACAGTCAAAAATATGTAACAGTGAATTGCTTTAAAAATAATCATTAAAAAAGCAAAAGTGAAAAAGGAGGATTTTTTAATGAGTTCAGATTTCTTTTTTAATAGCAATTGTGCGAAACATTATTACCGCAACACAGAAGAAGCTGTCACAGTCTCTGTCAAAGTTTGCACACTGATCACTTTAATGTAAGAACATCAAAGAGGTGTTTCTGAAGTCTCTGTTATGGGGAAGAGGGAAGGAAGGTGGTGGGAGTCAACCCTGAGAACAGCCAGATGGGGATGATCAGGAGGAAGAAAAAAATCTGTTGCACTGAGAGCAGAAAGGTTATCAAATGTATAGGAAGAGCGAAGATTCACTAGGGACTTTTCCTTTTTCAGAACAGGATCCAAAGGGAATGTGGCCTTCTAGGAGGTAAAATACTTTCTAGGCAGCATGAAAATACAAAAGTGATCAGAGTCTAAACTTCCTGAGCCTTTATTTTGAAGGACAGCTTCTTTTTTGGTGTTTGAAATCATAATGTCTGCTATAAAATAAAGAAATCTTTAAAAACTCAAGTACAAAAAAAAAATCCTCTTTTCTACTCTATTTGCTTTTCCCCCTCTAGAAAGTTACATTCTTTGACTGTCCACACTCCTCCTACTTACATGAGAAGAAATACTCTGCCACTTTGTGGAAGATCTCAAGATGACTAAAAAGAATCAAGATACTTTTAAACAGCAGCATAAAAGAAAAAGGTAACTATGTAAATCAGGATAATTAAGAAGATACATACTGTGATGTAATTTTAAGTTCTAAAAATTAGTAGCTGAAAATAATTGGTATGTTTAAATAAGCTTCTCTTTTAAAGCCCCTGAATTATTGAAGATACCACAATTTGGGTCATAATGAAGAGAGCAGATTCCTAGTCATTCACTTGTACCTCTCATGCAGTGGGTATTTGGGGAAGCGTCTCTTAAGTCCTGGATGTGAATTTCTTTGTAGAAATGACAGATGGTCAGTAATAGTCATTTATAACAAGTGGTAAAAATCCTTACTCTGACAGAACCAACCTACTTCCCGAATTTTGTTTTTTGATAACAGAATCCTCCTCTGAGTAAGGTATGGAAGAGCTTGATTGGCTGAACTTTGTGAACATGGATCTACTGTACGTTTTACAATTACAGCTCTTAGGCATTTAATAAGTTCCAGAAGATTTAATTAAAATTTATTGAATTTTGCCCTTGTAGGTGAAAAAGCACATCAGTGTGAAGAATGTGGAAAATGTTTTGGCCGTAGAGATCACCTTACTGTTCATTATAAAAGTGTTCATCTAGGAGAAAAAGTTTGGCAGAAGTAAGTGTGGGTTTTTTACAACTGCATAAATACTTCTGTACTGTAACTGATATTGTTGGGACTCGTGTGTTTGTGCAGAATTCTAGTACTCTGTGTGTTTGTCATGCCCGTTACCTTAGTCTTAGTAGAGATACCATTATTGTGGTTTGAAGTGAATGTCAGAAAATTGCCTTCACAATTTAAGCAAGATGTTTTCTTTGTAGCATAATTAAGTAAATAAAATAACAACATAAAAAAGGGTAAAATTTTAATCTGTCAATTAGTTGTCTCAATGTTGTTCTAAATTGATGGTTTGCTGTAATACTGTCATTGCAGACTAGTTAAGACTGAATTATTAGACATCATTTAAGCACTGTGAGAACTATCCCACACAGGTATTGTAGAAGCTGGTAGCAGATTAGTGGCTCTGAAAGTAGGTAAAAACTTTGAAACCTGAGTTATGTCTATAAATTGAAAATGCAATGGGGTTTTTAAATTCTTGAGTTCCAAAAATAAGCCTTTCAGAGATCTCAAATAAACTGAGATGTAATTGTTCTTCAAATGGTGTGTTTTAACTGCTTGTACTCCTTAGCATTGTGTAGAAGCCATTATAGACATGTCTGTATGGAAAGTCTAGTACATTGTCTGCTTATTCTGTTTGTTTTTTCTTGGTAGCCAGTAGCCTAAACCATTCCTAGTACTTTATGGCATAATTCTGCTGAAATGAAAGCCTCTTGTGGATGTTGGGCAAAACCTGTTACTTAAGGATATTTTGGGGGTCAGAAAAGAAGTTTTAGTGGCTTTTGCTCTTTGAATACTAAGTGCCATTCCCAGCAGAGAATAAGATTGAGTATCGAAAAGAATCTAATTGACCTTATTGGTATGCAGATGCCAGGAAATATGAACATAAGTGAGGATGTTTGGAAACTTTGATACTCAGCTATTTTGCAGTTAAAGATTTCAGAAAGGACAGTGCACATACTTTTTTTTTTTTTTTTTTTTTTAAACCAACTAACAACAAAACTATCTAACATGAAATGTCTTTTCTTCTTTAAAGATATAAAGCAACATTTCACCAGTGTGAAGTCTGTAAGAAAGTTTTTAAAGGGAAATCAAGTTTGGAAATGCATTTTAGGACACATTCAGGTAAAAATGAAATAAACCCCAACAAAACCACAAAACATATAGGAATGTATTTTTATGCATCCACATTGATGGAATTATTTAATTCCTTATAGTTGTTGAGCATTCAAGGCAAGAGTAGCAGGAAGCTGCAAGACTTTTTATTCTTTCTCTTATGTTGGTCATTCCTGAATACTACCCTCTGAATGTATCAGTTGAAATATTGATAATATTCAACACAGGTTTGTGGTATGCTCTCTACGCTTCTTCCTTTAGTTTACTGGTGTATGTTCTTGCCAAATTTACCCAGACCTTCTAATCATTTTTGTGGTCCAGAGAATACTACATTTCAAGTGGTAATCTAAACAAGGATTTGAAATCCCTTTGGAAAGGTTTATGTCCTTATCTATTTAACTTTGTTTTTCCTGCCTTATGTTTAGGAAAATCATTGTCCTTTTGAAATGTATAGAAGTACACACTGAGCTCATTTAATACCAGTATCATAATGGTTTAAAGACTGTTCTTTTTTATTTGGTTTATATTCTGGTTATCTTTGTGTGTACCTGACAGAAATCCCAAGTATTGAGAGAATTGTATGTAAGGAGAAGGGTATGCTAATATAACTTCTAAACAACCTTTTAATGGCTCCCTTGATTCCAAATTTGATGTTAAACATACGCTCTTTGTTTTCAGTAAAATTGTTTTATACTAGGTCTCTGCCATAATCCATGTATGTATTTGCATATTTATGTGTGACATGGTGTTACTCAGAATACCTACTTCTTACTTCTCTGTCTTTACAGGTGAGAAACCCTACAAATGTCAAATCTGTAATCAGTCTTTTAGAATTAAGAAGACGTTAACAAAACACATGGTTATTCATTCAGATGCTCGACCTTTTAATTGCCAACACTGCAATGCAACATTTAAACGAAAAGACAAACTGAAGTATCATATCGATCATGTTCATGGATCAAAGGCTGCAGAAGAGGCATTGACATCATCTTCAGAGGAAAAGCTACTCTCCTTACCAGTGCAGTACACCTCTGATGACAAAGTTTACCAAACTGAGGCTAAACAATATGTGGAACAGCCCAAAGCATATCAATCAGAAGCCAAAACTTTGCTACAGAATGTATCTACAGAAGTATGTGTGCCTGTGACGCTGGTACCAGTTCAGATGTCTGATCCACAAGCTGATCTAGTACAGCATACTACTCAGTCACATGGCATTCTTCCTCCACAACCCGAGCAGACAGATTATCAACGAGCAACAGATTTATCATTTCTAGAGAAATACACTCTTACTCCACAACCTGCAAATATTGTTCATCCTGTAAGGCCTGAGCAGATGTTGGATCCTAGAGACCAGTCATATCTTGGAACTTTACTGGGGCTAGATACAGCTCCTACTGTACAAAATATTTCAAACAATGAACATTCATGATCAGACCATAACATTCCACCTAATTTACTAAGCCATTAGCCAACAGAAGGCTGATATGGCAATTAAGATTTATATTTTATATTTTATTTGGACTCATGAGTCTTCTGCATAGTTTTGGAAAAACAGGTTTGTTTACATAATATTTGAACATTTAGGCACATTTTGATGCATACTGAAAGAGTGTATCTTGTGATTTTAAGAGTTTTTAAAAATCTTATAGATGGTCTTTTAAAAATTATGCTCTGAAATACCTTTTAAGGATAGTGGCTGAAAAATGTAATTACATATCTGGCTGTTAATTTAAAAAAATTGTTTGCCTTTCTGCATCTCACTGAGTCAATGTTTTAAGTGTAATAGAAAGCATTCTGAAAGAATAAGGACTATATCAAATTAACTAGAAGTTGTAAGGGCAGGCAGGGATATAAAACACAAACTTTGAATTATGTTTCACAGAGAAATTAAAATATAATTTTACTTGAACCCTCAGGCATTTTTGGAGGGTTTTAAAGTCTGCTGGATTCTGGAACCTAGCCAATGGACATAGGAACTAGATGCTTCTGAAAAGTGATTCAGGTATTTTATGAAGACACTAAACAGGGTGTTTGGTGACCCCCCTGAGTATAATTAGGCTGCCTAAATTTGGCCGCTTAATTCTTCCTTGATCTCTAATATTGAATTATGTGGGAAGATCTAGACAATGGTATTGTCTAATTTCTACAGTTAGTACTATATAATTTTAATATGCATTTTTTCTTGCTTTGTCAGTCTTGTTTGTCTTCTAAAGTGTGCCCGACACTCTTAACTTTGAAAGAACTGGGAGTATTTGCAAGGTCATTTTAATCTATGAACAGTCATAAAGGATTGGCATGGTTTATCCTTGTTAGAGCATAAGTTATACCAGGGTCCCACATTAGCATGCCCATTTTCAAGTAATCTGTGATAGAGGAGAAATTTAAAGGCTATTATTTCCAGAACAGTACTCAACTTCTATTTAAAAAAAAGAAATAATCAGTAATTATAAATCTCTTGTGAGTTGCTAATGAAATTTTGTTTCTCACTTTCTTGTACTGTGTTTATAAAACAAAGTCAAACTCTTGAGAGTATTTTATGTCTTTAATTATTTTTATCTTTTTCTTTACTAGACATAAGGGTTTTTTCCAAAAGAACCATTTTGAAATACAAGTCTAGTGTAATTCACCATGAAATCTAGTATAATTTAACCTCATCAAGCTTTCTATTTTAAGCCTACTTTAAAAATAATTAGTCTGTGTTTGTTTGGTAAATATTATGCCAAAGGAAGTATCTGAAGTAATTTTATAATCTTCATTATTCCTCACAAGAATTGCATATTAAGGCAAAATTTTCCCTAGTTTTCCCTATCCTTAAATTATTATCTTAAAAGAAACTTTAAAATGGGAAACTGGACCTATGTGTATTATTGTAACTGTTAAATTTATCAAATGACCTGAGCACAAGTGATCTGTGGTGAAAAGCTCTTTTATCATCACAGTTCTATAAACTCTAAGTGGCATGGATCATTTTAAATCCTATTCAAATACTTCAGTGTTAGATTCTGTTAATCCCCATCTACTAAGTGTTGAGCAGTTTGCAGGAGAGGGGCCAGAGCTGCCTGAATGTTCATATTTTGAAGCTTGTACCCCAATGGATTCTTAACCTAAACACACCAAAGATTTCTGTTAGCTCTTAAATAGTGGCAGAATTATAGAATTTTAAGTGTTATCAATATTTAAATAGGACTTAGCCAAAGAAGCACAATAGAAGTCCTAAACTTTAAAAGTTCAGTTTCTAAAACAGGACTACATATGTTTAACTGTTCTATGTTTGTATCTCTAAAGTAAAATTTAGAGCTGTGCTCTGGGAATGTTCAGACTGACATGCTGTAAATATATCTGGTAAGAAGATGAATGCTAGCAAATATACAGCAATAATGAGGCCATTGAATGCCACCTTCTGAAAGGACACTATCAAGTACTACCCTTCCTGCTTTCTAACTCCACCTTCATCTCCTTTCAAAATGAAACTGTTTCTGTCATCTTTACACTCCATGGCTTGAAAACAGCTGTTTTATGTGTAGTTTCCAAGTCGACATGTATGTATCTCATTACTGCATGTGGACATGAAACATGACTTCCAGCAGTTGTAATTGTACTGTTAAAAATAACCCGACATCAATAGTGTCAGTGCAGTTCTCAGACTAAGAAGGCTAACTCCTTGTTATTTCTTTTCTGGCCTACAGTAGAAAAAAAAGTATTGTGAGATTTTGACAAAGCAGTGGCTTAAAAATAGTTGGTAACTAATTTTTTCTTTCAAAATCCAGTCTGTTTGGAAGGCACTCTAGGAAAATACTAAAATGGAATTTGGAGCATATTTACTTGATAATGTCCTTTTTAAAATTCTTTCATGATTGTGCCTTTTATATATAATCTGAATAATGGCTTTTTCTCTAGTTCAGTTGGTTATTCAGAAAACATTAAGGTCAATATCTTCCAAAGGGCTTCATGTTTTTGGGTGCCCAACGAGAAGCAGACTATATAAGGACTTGTTTTTCAGAAAAACGAGTGTTATCTTTGCTGTTTGGGTGACCAGAATTACTAGTCATTCCTGGAAAAAATGACCTACTAGTTCTTTGGTGTTCTTTTTTTGCAGATAACCCTGCTAGTTAGTGTTTTTACCTGCTGGTCAGGCTGGATCATTGCCAGTTGACAGTGACAGAAAATAGGAAAGCTTATGTGCTAGATACATAGTTTTTATTTTTTTACTATCATGAGCTACAATTCTTACGGCTTTACATCTATTGAAAATTCATATATAAGCAAAGTAATTTTTCATGGACTGGTACTTCGTTTGGTAGGTGGAAGTAGCTGGTCTCTGCTTGATGGAGGACAGTGCCTCTTAAGAGGACTGGAGTTGAAGGACAGAGATCTGCGCCTCACAGCTGTGTGGGTTGAAACTCCTTGGGTGTCTGGTACCGCCATTTTAATATGTATATGTACTCATCCCAGAGTGCACATCCTGTTGATTTGGAGGGCGCTTTTACAATAAGGCTATGTTTTATCTGGCAGTCATTGACTCAGTTGACCATTTGTTGCCAAAGAAGGAAGAAGCAGGTCTCTCTTAAAAATATCTCTAAAGAATAATCAGTGGCACATTGCAAAAAGTTGGTCTTTTCCACATGCTGACCTTTGGGGAGAAGAGTGGAGTCCATGTTGGTACTCTAAACTGCTACATGGTTCTGAGAACTTACTGCACTTGTTCTGTTTAAACATTGAATTCTGTATTTTTTGCTAAACAAATTTCGGGTTGTTGGCTGGGTTACTGCCCTTAATTCTTTAAGTGGCTTTTATGTTCAGTTTATTTATTTATATTGGAATTTCCTCTTTGAGCACTGACACTTTTCCTACAGAGGTATGGCTTTCATGGGTTCTTTTTATGCTGAACATCAGTAATTGTAATGGTGATGATACATCTTCTGTAAGGCTGTGGTTTCCTTAAAAATATAGTGCTACTTTAGTCTGGATTATAATTCAGGTAGTTATTTTTAAAGATGGATCATGGCAGAACACAATGACAAAAGATTTATTTGGTATCATCAAAGAGCTAAGCTTATTTCCCTAGTAATGAATGTGAAAGAGCATCCAGAACTCTGAAGAATGCTTCAAAGGAATCACCTCCTAATGTGCTTGATCGAACATGAAATGTGTTACGGAGTGTTAAGGAATAAAGGACCCTCAAGTTTTTAAATTTAAAATAATTTCAGGGTAGAAGTTCATGAATGTAGAATTCTGAGAAGGCTGTTGTAGATGAATAAGCTTTTTTTCCCTGAAAACAATAAAAAAGATGTGAAATTTTTCTGTATTGAGCATACATGCATAATTGATCCAGATTGCATGTTCTCCGTATGACTGAAGCTTAAGGGAAATAGAGTGCGTTTTTCTGTAAGTCCTTGTGACTACTGTCACGTCATCCTTTTCTACAATATCGTCTCACAGTGATTTGGTGGTTTCATGGTATGTATTGAAGAATGACAATGGCAGAATGTAATACAGGGCAGTCACTTTGCTTAAGCCCATAAAGATCTTTTTCATGGTTCATAGGAAATGTTTTGGTTTAAAAAGATTTGATGGATTAAAGGTAGCAAAGGCAAAATTTTTTGAATCCCCCGTAACCATTTTGATCATGTTTAAATGTTGGTCCTTTTATATGAAAGAATAAGGTGAAATAAACTCAATATTTTGTCACTGGTATATGAGATAATGTGTTTTAAATGTGATCTGTATAGCTTGATATTTTAGATGGAAGTCTAAAGTTGTCTTTTTAGGGGAAATTCTTTGCTGTAAGGAAAAGTTAGGAAGTGTACTGTAAATGTAGAAGTACTCAGTCCTATGTGTAATTTTGTTTGTTATTGAAAAGTAAAGTTCTTTTGTCTTAACACTGCTTGCTTCACAGGATTTCTTGCAAAGGTGCTTGTGCTAAGTTTTGATTTCTGCCTTTTTTTTTTTTTTTTTAAACAGCATGGAAACACAGTATTCTGTATGTCTTTCAGTTTTAAAGCTCAAGAAAGAAACAGATGAGGCAAATTTTTTCATCAAATTTGTGTGTGTGTCATCCTACATTTTATTTTAAAATATTTTGTAAATTAAATTTATTTAGAAAAATACTTGGCTTCGCTTGATTTATTTATTTATTTATTTATTTTTAATACGGGAAGAGATTTTTATCGTGGAGGCTCGCTAAAGTCCATTTTTATGTTTTTTAATTTTGAAGCATAACTCCTGCTATCCCAGGCTAAGCCTAAAACCAGCTCCCAGTTCCAGCTCCGCGCTGGGCACTTGGAAGCCTCAGGCGCGGTGGGCGGAGGAGGGAGGGCAAGGGCTCTGCGCGGGGCCGGGGCCGCTCCCTCCCGCCGTCGCCGCGCGGTGGCGCCTCTCTCCTGCCTCGGCGAGGTCGGGCCGTTTAAATAAAACGCTGAGCGCTAATTGGCGGAGAGGCGAGGGGGCGGGGCGAGGCGGGGCGGGCCCGCGCGTGGATTGGCGGGGGTGTCAGGTTTGAACGGGCGGGCGGGTGGAGGTGTGGCGGTTGGTGCGGTGGCGGAGCGCTGGCGGTGTGGAGAACTGAAGTCGGTCCCGCTCTGGGATTCTGCCCCGGGCATGGCCGCGGGTTTCTTCCCTGGAGCGGCGGTGTGGGAGCTGAGCTCCGCCGCTAGCCCTAGGCGGCGGCGCTGGGCCGCGCGGGGGGATGAGGAGGACGCGGACGAGGCCCTCGCTGTGCTGGTTCTGAGCCACTTCTCTCGGCCGCCGTTCCTCAGCTTCGGCAGCCTGCGCGTCGGCGCCTCCCGCACGCGCCTCCTGGCCATCGACAACCCCAACGCGGAGGACGCCGAGGTGGTCGTCGACCGCTTCCCGGCTTCTGCCAGGGGCTTCAGTATTGAGCATCGCCGCTTTTTTGTGCAGGTACCGGAGGGGGGGGGGGGGGGGGGCGGGCGCGAAGCTGAGGCAGGGAGCGGAGGTGGGTGGATGGGTGTACGAGTGTGTGTGTGACACACGAGGGGGACCCCGAGCCGTGCCCTGCGGGCAGGGGTGCTAGGCGGTTGCAAGGGCTGGAGGGGAAGGGGGGCCGGGCCGCTCCCCGCCTGCCGCTCTTCGGCGGCGGAGAAAGCCCCTCCGCCGGCGTGAGCTGTGTTACCGCTTTGCAGCGTAATCCTCCCCCGGGAGAAGTCCTACGCGTCATCTGGCCGCGTAGAGCTAGGTTTTTAGTAGCCGGTATCCCAAAAGCTGCACCCCCGCTGCGGGTGTTCTTTGTGGGTGCTGCGCTCATGGCTCGCGGTAAAGGGGAAGAGCTGGAGCTTTAGATGGCGGATTAAACCTCTTGGGGCTGTCACAGGCTGCGAAAGCACTAAATCCTGGCTCAACAGAGGGGTTTTCTGCAGTAAGGTGAAAAAAAAAATAATTAATTGTTCTCTGGGAGTGTGGTTTTAAAGGCAGAGACAGAAAAATAAGAGGTGTTTAAAAAGTGATCTCTCAAAAATTCGGACGACATCTGTTTAGGAAAAAGGCTGAGGGAGCTTGTGAAGAGGATACTAATTCACTGTTCTGCATGTTTATAATACAACAGAGAGCAAAGCAGGCTTAATCTAGGAATAAATCTTTACGATTCCCAAGGAAATATAAACTGTGGTTAATCCAATTAATGCTGCTTTTTAAAAGGACAGTTTAGACAAATGTGTATCTATGGTAATCTAGACTCTCGAGTCTCTGTGAGAGAGGAAGAAGCTCTCTGGAGATCTCTTGCAACAATGTGCTTATACAGACAGGCTAGAATCTCACTGTAAAGTATTTGAATAACAAGTTCCTATAGTAATTAATGAATACTTACCATTATTGACCGGCTTTACTGTATAAGCGCATATTGAATTAGTCTGTATGTTTTCACTAAATGCATCTGCCCGAGGAGGTGGAAATCCTAATTCAAATGCTCAAGACATTGGTCATTTTCACAGTCTCTCTGATTTTGTCTGAGGTATAACCATTCTTTTGGTTTGTTAGTATTGGTATCAGCAGAGCACCAAAACAATTCGGTAGAGGTCACTGTGCATGAAGAATCTTTACATAGATCATATATAGCTCCACGACTTCCTTGTTAGTTTGCAGTGTCTTTATTTTTATTCAATGAACTTGTGTGTTAATTCTCATCTTTGCAGGTCATTTGACTAAAAAATTTGACACTTATTTAGATTCAGCTAAGGTCCTAAAAATTAACCTCTGATTGTTAGTCGAAATATAATTCTCTCAAAATCACTTTAGAGGACTGACTTGGTTAATATGTGCAAAAAATTATGTAATTTCTTCTACTTACCTTTACTCAAATCTTGTCCTTTCTACTATGTGTTATATTTATATGTGTTCTTGCTTGCTTTCCATTATAGTTTCATTAAAAGGTATATGCCCTTTTAGTAAGACAACATTTTTGATAAAGGTTGCTTAAATTTACATGTGAGAAGGGAAGATTGACATTTAAACATTTAACGATTGTTTATCATTTCATGTTGTCGGAATACACGTTGCTTCTGTGTACCGCTTCGCATTACTCTATCTTTTATGTTACATAAGTGTACCTAAGTGCTAGATATTAAACTTTTCTTTTTCTCCAATAGTCAGGACAAAGAATCTTTGTTTCTGTAACATGGACACCATTAGAAGAAGGAAAAGTCAGAGAACTGGTAGCTTTTATTATTAATGGCATTGTAAGACATCAAGCTGTGCTCCTGGGTGTTGCTGAGCAGTCTCTGAAGAAAAAGGTGAGTGTGTGTTTATTATGTATCTTAGTTCTATTACTTTGGCATAGCTGACACAGATATTGTTTTTATTATTAGAGAATTCGATGAAGGACAATTAAAAATTGATAAATGATGCTGCCTGTGGGAATGCTCGTTGTCTTCAAAATTTTTCAGCTGGGTTGGAAAGTAGATACTGGTGCATTACAGCTTAGAGAATAAAACTAAAACATGACCAAAAAAGCTGTTCTCAAGCCTGGAAATAACTTAGGGTGAATTTTGGACTAGGTGTTCTTTTTATAGTATTTTTAGACTTTGCATGAAAACACTAGCAATGTTTCAGTTTTACATGTAAAAGTATGTAGAAATTCAGCGTACTAACTTTTATTTATGGTTCTTTTTCAGAAGAGTCTTTGGGATACTATAAAAAAGAAAAACTCTTCAGAAACATCTGCTTCAATAAAAGTTAAAAAAAGTACTTCAAAAGTTAAAAATGTTAAAACCTCTCAAGTTTCCCAGAAGGTGGATGGCTTTAGAAGCCCACTTCAGCCATGTGAAAATCAGAACACAATGCAAAATAGTGTATCCCCAGGAAATGACTCTTTTGTTGGCTCAGAAAATAAATTGCCAATATCTCCTATTGCACCAATGCTAGAGGAACATTGTAATGCTATTTGCACACCACTTGCAATGAGACGATCTACTACGTTCTCAGATATTGCTGCCACTATAAATGAGGAGTTATTGCCTGAAATAGACAGCTGTAATGTCAAGAAATTTGTTAATGAGCACAATGAATTAAAACCTGAAAGTGCATGCAGTTCTACTGGATTAGCACAACTGCCAATTTCAAACAATGAAGTCATTCTTAATTGTACACTCTCACCAGTTTGCACTCCAGAACACTCAGCATCTGTGCCTGTTTTAAGTACAAGGAGAATTTTAAGTCCAGATTCTTTTGTAAATGACAGTTATCAAGTGGATATAGATAAAATAGAGCAGTCTGTTCCGATTCTGTCACCTGATCAATTTGTGAAAGACAGCTTGTCAGATAAGGAATCAAAGACTCCTAAACTTGAGGCAGCTTTAATATCATCTACTACAGAGACTTATGTTGTAAAGAAATTTCTACCCTCAAAATGGAAAAAAAATGGAGATGTAGAGACAAAACCACATGTTCGTATAGAACACAACTTAAATGAAGTCTCTGAGATGCATAAAGTAGAATCACAGGTACTTCATTATGACAAACCCAAAGAAAATCACTTCAGTTTTCCTTCTACAGAAGAACTTCAGACTTGCAATTCTTTTTGCAGAGAGCAACCAAAAAAGCGTCCAATTCTTTCTGCCACTGTCATCAAAAGTAAGCCTGATGCTGCTGAAGAAAAAAGAATGGAAACTCTCCAGCCAAAATCTAAAAAATGCCTTAGTAAAGCAATAATGGAATGTGCTAATGTGGTGCCTGTACGTACGAAAGCAGAAATATCTAAACACCTTCCAGTTATAGGTATCATATCAGCTGAAAATAAGTGTCACAATGACAAAGTAAAGTCATCTCCTAGTCGATCAATTTTGTGTCGTAAGAGGAAAAGTGAAATATATGTAGAAAATAATAGAGTTACAGCTCCAGTGTATGTGGAAGAAGTGGAAAGAAAAAGAACTCTTACGTCTAGTGTGGACAATAAAACGTATACTATGAGACCATCAGCCTTCAAACCCACAAACCGAGTAGGGCAGAGAAAGAAAGCTGGTGAGCAGTATTTCCTTCATTTACCACTTTATGAAAGATGCCTTTGATTATGAAATTTGTATAGCAAACTAAACTGTCTAGCAACAGTTGGGAACATTTCATATCTCTGAAATGTGGGCCTTTGCAATTTGTTAGATATTATCTGCATTTTAAAAATTTGAAAACTCGGTCAGCGTTTTGGTTATGTAATTGGCTTCAGATTTACTTTATTCTTTTGTAAACCTTGTTAATGACAGTAACAGGAAAAGTGTCTGGCAGTTCTTGAGCAGAGCCCTTATGTAATTCAAATTTACTAGAAACTTACTCACTGCACGAGATTTCTGTCACATGTACACTTACCATTGTGACTATTTGACTCCATTGCTGTTGTCATGTGTTTTCAAACATGTAGTTCCCAAGTCTCGTTCACACTGCCTGCTTTTTACTGTCTGTAATTAGCTTGTTGTTAGCTCTGTGTAGATCTTTCTGCCTTTACAGCTTGCCAATACTTTGAGCTTGAAGATCAGAAGAAGTTGACTTCTTGTATTTCAATGTATTTTGGGTTTTCTCAATGTTCCGTTCCCAGATATGCTCTGGAATAGAAAAAGAATGAGGGTCTGTAACTGAAAGAAGCATTTAATTTGCAGAGTCTTTATGCAGTCCCTGCAATATAACTAACAGGAAAAATTCATCATGGCTTTCAGATCAAAGTAATGTGCTGCTTTCTTTAGTTCAAATTATCTGTTCTGTGATCTAGACTTGATTTGGGGCTTTCAGTAATGCACTTTGGTTTCAGGCTTTTTAAGATAGTCTACATAAAACCATAACACACTAACAGCATTAGTGTGCAGCAGGAAAAGCTGTGTTGTCTACCAGGTTATTTCTATTCATCCATTAGGGTAAGGATAGATGGGCTGGAGAAGGAAGTATTCTGTAAGCTCAAAATGACTTTGGTGTCTCTTCATCCCAGTTGTGAAACACAAAAATGATGACAGCTTTGAGTTACGTTCTTCTTGATAATTTTTCTTGAGAAATATAACCTGTTTTTCTTCTAATTGCCTGGGCATTGTCTCTAGGCTTCACAAAGACAAATAATATTTCATTACTAAAAGTTAACTTTGAAATGCCTATCATTAATTTAATCCACTCAAGATCCAACTTCAAAAACTGTCAGAATGTATTTAAAATTTATTAGAAGTGCATGAGAAATTGGAATGACTTCTTCACTTCTAGAAGTGAATGTTCTATGAAAAACACTCCTTCAGCTAAGCAGGAGAGTTCAACCTGTAATTTCCGATCTCTTATCTTTTTTGTTTCTGAATTACCATCTTGTCAGGGGGTGTCAGGCAGCAACTATCGTCCATCTGCAACAGCATACTTTTTTAATCCTTCGTTTGGTGTCAGTGTAACAAAATGATTGTGCTAAAAGTGCGTATTTTTATATGGTGAGAGTTCAGAAAGCCTAGATCTGTGTTTTTTCCTTGTGTTTTTTTTAAGTCCTACTGCGATGTGGTGGATAATACTTATTAGCTAGTGCCTTGATGCCTAAACTAACACAAGTCAGGCTGCTCTTTCACTGACATATTTGTTGGTGATATTTGTGTGTTAATGCTTTTGTAGGTTCTTCACTTCAGAAAGCATCTAGAACTACCAACAGAATCAGTAAACCCATCCCTGGATTGGCTCAGTCTCACCTGACGTTTGTGAAACCACTGAAAACAGGTAGGCAGACTTCTGGTATTTAGCAAAACAGTACACACTGAACTGAATGTCACAATTGCTGTACTGCTAGCTATTGTTAAGACCCATCTGGTTAGAGTTGAGATGAAATAGAAGATTGTACCTACAATGAATCATTATCTAGTATAAAAACATATGTAACCTTTCATATGTAACCATTTTGACTACTCATAAGAAAATTGGTTGCAACACATGGCCAGCTGAATGTAAATGTTACTTTCCTCCGGTTTTGCCTGTAGGTGTAAAAGCTACATTACAGATATGTTCCCAGCTGACTGATGGTTATCAGTGAAATGCCTCTTCCATATCTGATAACATTTTAATACAACAATAAAATACCTAAGAAGAGAAAACTTCTTACCAAAAAGATACCGATTTTGCAGAGCTAATAATACTAAGTTGATCTGATCAGAAAAATGCATCTGTAAAATGGTTCTTTCTGGATGTAGTCCAACTCAACTTGGTTTTGCCCCAAGCTGCGCATTGCAAATGGCCTGGGTTCTAGAAATCTTGTCTTTGCTCTACTGCTTTATAACTTAATCCATGTTTTGTGGCTGAAATTTATTTTAATGGGGGCTGATCTGCAAGTTCATAAGACTCTAACAATCTGCTTTTTTCTGCTGTAGTGCTAAATGGAGTATCAAAAATTAATCCTTTCCACAATGAAATGCATATTGGTTATCAAACATTTCAAGAACTGGAGAGACTTACGTGTGTTTTTTGTTTGGTTTTTTTTTTTTTTAAGTCCTTCCTAGGCACCCAATGCCTTTTGCTGCTAAAAACATGTTTTATGATGAACGTTGGAAGGAGAAGCAGCAACGAGGTTTCACCTGGTGGTTAAATTTTGTACTTACCCCAGATGACTTCAGTGTAAAAACAAACACCTCACAAGGTAAGAGTACAAGAATTTTCACCGTCTTTTAATGTTCTTAAACATTATATGATGTGCTTTATTAACATTAATGAATCATAGTACTAGCTTAACACTAGTCCCAACTTGTCACTAGTTTGTGTAATGTTAAGGTCTTAGGTAAGAGTAGATTTTTGGTTTTTAATTTTTATGTATCACCTGTGTTTCTCTTTTCAGCCTTTGACTTAATATTGTGATAGTCATAAACCAAATATTTGGTAATGTCTTTCAGTGGCAGTTATGATAGAAAACATGGAATATGCTAAACCAAAAGCAATTCTCACACTGGAGACAGTGCTGTCCATCCCAGCAGAAGCATATAACTAACCCTTTTCAGAGTTGTATTTTCCCCTTGTGATAAGTGTGAATGGCACACTTGCTCACGCACAGCATACCACACACCTGAATGGGGAGTGTGCTTTGCAACAAGAAATACACACTGGAACATGTAGCCGCAGTGCTCCTCAGTGGGTGTTGAGTGGGGAATCCCCATCTCCTGAAGAACATTATAACTGTCACTTTAGTAAAATGATGCTAAGGTACTTTTTCCTCTATCTTTATCTTCAATCTGAAAAATAGAAGATAGTACAATTAATCTTAAAACTGAATTCCTAGCACTGCTCACTTATTTCATAAGTATTGTTATATTAAATATTTGACTAATATACATGCACTTGACAACGTATGTTTAGTGCAACAGCTGATAAGCTTCCTGAGGGATAAAATCAGTAGTCAGAAGGAAAATAACAAAATATGAACTTACGAGAGGAAAAAAATAAATGAGGTGGGCAAAGCTACCTTTATTTGAGATGTAAATGCGTGCTTTTTGTGTATGTTTAAACAGTAAATGCAGCTGCTCTTATCTTGGGAGGAGAGAACCATCATAAAACCAGTGTTCCTAAAGCACCAACAAAAGATGAAGCATCTCTAAAAGCTTATACGGCTCATCGTAAGCTGAACAAATTACGACGTGATGCTTGCTGTTTGTTTACATCTGAAACAATGGTTCAAGCTATTAAGAAGCTGGAAGTTGAGATTGAAACTAGACGTTTGCTAGTTCGTAGAGACAGACACCTCTGGAAAGATGTAGGTAAGAATACTAAAACATTGCATCCTCTCTTTTCTTGTAAGTAGAAAAAGGATCATTCACACACCAAGTTGGTTTAATCTAAAATCGTTTGATATAAATTCTTGCTATAATATGAAGTGTTTGCTGGATATAATACTACAAGATGTTGTCTTGCAGGAGAGAGGCAGAAAGTCCTTAACTGGCTTTTATCTTACAACCCTTTGTGGCTGCGTATAGGTCTGGAGGTAAGTGCAGAATTTGTAGTCTATAATCAAAGTTTAAAGGACATCTAGCATTTTTTTTAGTAGGGGATATTTCAGGTTTCTTTGTACTTTCTGTTTTAATAATCCAGGTAGGTTTAATTCAATTACAACAGACTTGCTTTAGAAAAGTGCTTACCTTATTAAAAAGGAAAATATTTGATCAAGGGAAGTGGAAGTTAACTCCCTGACCAATAATGGAAAAGCAGTCTCCTATCAGTTTCACTCTTTACTGGACTGGAGAAAAATGCAGTTGTCTTAAGGAAGTTCCTGATTGATTGCTCAAATGCAGATGATCATACATGTTTTGAAATGAGTCTGGATACTCTGAAGTTTCCTTTGGTTTTATCCTTCAGTGACTGATTTGAAAAACTGATTGATTTTTAGAGACTAATTACCATTTACTACTTCAGAATTTCAGTAATGTATGTTATTCAAAAAAATCCTCATAGTATTTGAAGTAATTTTTAATGGTTCTGCTTTCTTTTCCCTCCTTTCATATTAGACTGTTTATGGAGAACTGATAGCTTTGGAGAGTAATAGTGATGTTATGGGTTTAGCAATATTTATCCTTAATCGCTTGCTTTGGAACCCTGACATTGCAGCTGAATACAGACATCCCACTGTGCCTCACCTTTACCGAGAAGGTAACTACTACTTCCAAAAATAGGTTATTTTTAGCACTTAATTTTGGAACTAGCACTTAATGGGTTCTATCTTTTTAGGTCATGAAGAAGCTTTGTCAAAATTCACTCTGAAAAAATTGCTGCTGTTAGTTTGCTTTCTGGATTGTGCCAAGCAGTCCAGAATTATTGACCATGACCCTTGCCTCTTTTGTAAGGATGCAGAGTTCAAGGTAAGAGAGCTATGATTTGATGTCTCCCTCCAATATTGTCCTAAGATTCAATGTACTATATATTTATATATATTATTTTGGGGTCGTTTGTTTTGGGGTTTGGTGGTGGTTTTTAGTTTTGGTGGGGTTTTTTTTGATCTGACTATGTACTTTTCTTTAACAAGTCTTGCCTGTTCAGCCTTTGCATGAACATTCTCAACACATTATCTCATGGTCATGAAAGGAATGCCCAAGAAAATTTTGAATTGTTTATCCTGTAGGAAGGACTCCATTATCCTGTGTTATATGGCTTCCCCCTCTAAATCTAAGCTTCTGCACTATTTTTAAATATCACTCTAGCATACTGCAGCTCATCTTAAACTGCAAGTCAGTTTGATGGGCTTTTCTGTGTGGTTTTTTCTGTTGTTTTGCTGTGATAAGAAAGACTGTGCAACATCTGTCATACAAAGACTTTCATTAACAAATATGTTATGTTCAAATAAAATCACCTTTTTTTTGGGTTTGTACTATGTAGGCAGACAGACTGAGAAAAAAGTATTCCTGAATTTGGTGGTGCTTTCAGTGACATGGTAGCCAGGTACAATGAAAATTAAAGCTGGCTAAAAATAAATTAAAAAAAAATAATAATTTTAAGTAATAGGTAAAGAAATATGGAATGCAATTTGGGGGTCAAGGGATGAAAATTGTGTTCTACTTGACAAATACTGCAGTGTTAAGATGATTTTGTCGTTGTTGTTGGTGGGTTTTTTTGTTTGTTTTTTAGGCTAGCAAAGACCTTCTGCTTGCATTTTCTCGGGACTTCCTGAGTGGTGAAGGTGACCTTTCCCGCCATCTTGGTTTCTTAGGACTACCTGTCAGTCATATGCAAACTACACTTGATGAATTTGATTTTGCTGTAACCAATCTGGCTGTGGACTTGCAATGTGGCATTCGTCTTGTGTGCGTTGATACAGAATTATTTTGAACTATTTATTTTCTTTTATATAATAATTAATATAAGCTCAGCTAAGACATTAAACTGTGAAATTCCCTTTGTTAGGAGAACAATTGAACTTCTCACCAAAAACTGGAATCTTTCAAAGCAACTGAGAGTTCCTGCAATAAGTCGTCTACAGAAGATGCATAATGTTGACATTGTTCTTAATGTCCTTAAAGAGCGAGGAATTCACTTGAAAGATGAAAGTGGTAAGGCCTAGAAATCAGGGTTATTCTAAGTGCATCAGAGGACTAGTGTGCACACTTTTAATTCCTTGGTTTATTTCATAGGTACTTCAATTGACTCCAGGGATATTGTAGATAGACACAGAGAACGAACATTAGCACTCCTGTGGAAAATTGTCTTTGCCTTCCAGGTATTATTCAATTACTTATTTTGGTTGTTTGTTACTAATTACAAGTGAGAGATAATGAAAACACCAGTCTCTCAGGAATATTTGTTGTCTGTGAAAGCCTCTACTAATCAAATTTTAGACTATGAAATGGTCCTCTGTGTATGTTCAAAGTGCCATGCAAACTTTACCTAAACCTGCTAACTGTTCCCTAACAATACAGTTTAGATAATATTCTAACTGTGCTTTTTCTTGTACACATTCATACAAGTTTTTGGAAAAAACTTAACTTCTGCATTTATGCTGTATGCCAACAGAATTGATAATTAAGTGTAAAATAATGTTGGTCTCAGAATGCTGGTAAGCTCTTATTAACTAAAAAGGACATTTTGAGATTACACTGATAGACAATTATAGAGTAAGCTCTGAAGCTATAGCATTTCTGCATTTTTCCATTTGTCTGAAACAGTCAATTTGAAGAAACATTCTTGAAATAAGAATGAAGATTTCTTAGGCATTACTGTAATGGCATTTCAAAGCCACTGGAAAAAAATTGGTAGAGGAAGCAAAAATAAGACTTTCTTAAGACTGTTTTAAGAGTTAACTTGAGTTGGATAGTGGTTTGAAAATAAGTATCTAGCTGATGAATCCATCTGGAAGGAACATAGAGTATGAAAGGTAAAAGATACAAGTTGAGGTGGAATTTCACCACTAAGTAGTCAGGAATGTAAGTACAATTAACTATATCTAAAGCAAGAATTTCCAAAACTATAGCCACAGAACTATCAGAGAGCCAGAAGAACATAATAAAAATCAAATGTAACTACTTTCTTACTTAACTACTGTTACAGTATTGAGTAGTTACCTTCTTCCAGTTAGTTCTCCTGTATGTATGTGTCACAGTTGCATTGCTTTTGATTAAAGAAATTATTTCAGTGAGCAGTGGCTTTATCCAAACCCTGTGGATATCCTGCTTGTTCTCCTAATCTTCTTATACCATCACAACACCAGCTCAAGTCCTCTCGGAATCCCTTAAATGAGGAGGAATGTTACATGGACTCAGTAGAAATGCAGGCGAGACCCTGAAATTGTTGTTTCCTCTGACAGTATGGTGAA
Source organism: Harpia harpyja (assembly GCF_026419915.1). Taxonomy (NCBI): domain Eukaryota; kingdom Metazoa; phylum Chordata; class Aves; order Accipitriformes; family Accipitridae; genus Harpia; species Harpia harpyja. Next base: position 19,990,727 of record NC_068950.1, on the reverse strand, counting down.
ATTCCACAGGCTGTTTCAGGGAATTTCCCCATTTCCCCCAACTATTAACCAATGAAGTAACCATTTTACACAGAACAGTGGGAGTGTGGGTTTAGGTTCTTTTATTTGAAGCAGTTGGTAGCAGACGCTGCCGTCTATGCCGGCAAGTCCAGATTATCCACTACTGATTCAGTGAGGCAGGTACTGCTAAGTAGTGAGAGTAGTTTCTCTTTAAAATGCCGTGTCTAAAGCTTCTGCATCCAGCTGTTATAATGCATGACATGTGAGACTGTTGGTGACAAATAATTTTTTTTTTTTATTATTCCTAATAGGTGGATGTTTTTCTTAATGTGGAACAGTTAAAAGAAGAAATTGAGTTTTTAAAGAATGCACACAAGAGGAAAACACAATTGGGTGCTCTCAAGACTTTTCCAAATGGTTGTAAAGTACAAGAAGATAATAGTAGTAACTCCTTACCTCAAAGTTACAGTGACAATGTCGAGCTGCTGATGGCGTGGGTTAATGCTGTTTGTGGATTTTACAATATGAAGGTAAATAGTTTTGTGTTCATTTCAGCAAATACATCCTTTGCTGTCATAAGAATTCTTATTCTTTATAGAGCAGAATTCTTCAAACTATCAAATATGTAGTAGCAGCCAATGGTAATTAGTTTTAAATATCCTTCTGGTCTTTGTTTAATCTGATTTGAAATAACCATCTTTCTGTGGGTTTAGCAGCAGCTCTCTTTTTAAACAAATTTGAGCAAAAGGATCTCCCCTTCCAGTTAGTCTTACGCATAAAAATGCCTTTTAAAAATACAACATTTTTGCTGGAATATGTTCAGAGACTTGTCTCTGGTCAGAATACAGTCCCATCTGCTAGTTTTTCTGAAGGGTAAAATAGAGCACTTAAGTTCTGAACTTGCATTGGTCTTATTTCTGCACTGAATACCTAGTGTAAAGGTATCCATAGAATTTTCTTTGGGATCCTTCTGTAGAAAGATTGCTTTCTTTTTGGTTTCTTAAATGTTTCACTTGGAGACTCACTATATAGTGATTCACACCTTTTTGTTTCTGGTTTCTCACAGCTGTATGTCACTGTACAGTGAATGTTCAAAAGAAGCACTAGCTACATAAATTTTTGTGTTCAAAAAAAATTTGCACTTGGTCACTTTCAAAGGTACAAGTTAACGAATTCTATATCCAGTTTATACCAATTAACTGGTAACAAAAGTTCAAGGAACTTGTATCTTACTGCATTTTATTTAACAGGTGGAAAATTTCACAGTGTGTTTCTCAGATGGTAGAGTATTATGTCATTTGATTCATCATTATCATCCGTGTTATGTGCCTTTGGAAGCTGTGTGCCAACGTACAACTCAAACAGTAGAATGCTCAAGAACTCATCCGGTGGGACTAAACTCTTCCTCCTCATCCTTTTTGGAGTCTGATACTTCTCTAAATGTTATGGAAGGAATATTTGACCAAAGTGAGTTATTTGATGCACAGAAATTCATGTTAAATCTGTTTCTTTTACTCACAATTTGATTTGACAAACATTTTCTCCTTGCAAAGCTGTAACTGCCTCAGTCCTATACAAGGAACTCTTGGACAATGAAAGGAAAAACTTCCAGCTGATCAATGCTGCAGTTTCTGACCTAGGTGGAATACCAGCAATGATTCATCACTCAGACATGTCAAATACAATTCCTGATGAGAAGGTAAGATGCCTTTAGAGTTGATGTAAACATGTTCTGCTCTCCTGTGAACATGTCCCGCTTTTCCGTATAGCCCTTAACTTGCTGTGTTCTGTGTTTATGTAGGTCGTTATTACCTACCTATCATTTCTGTGTTCGCGGCTTCTAGATCTTCGGCAAGAAACTCGAGCTGCACGATTAATTCAGTCTGCTTGGAGGAATTACAGGCTGAAAAAGGAACTGAAACTTTCTCAGGTACTCTCTACCTGTGCAATATTCATAGCTTCTACTTTGAGAAATACTAAATAAAGAATATAAATTCACTGTTTGGAGTATACAGGTTTAACAGAATATCACCATTTAAACTAATGAGTACCATTTTTATTATCAAAATATATGGCCTTCTTGGTGGTGTATTCTACTAAAAAACCACTTTTGTGTAAGACTGTTCTGAAGTAATTATGTTTGTTTAAAGGCTACTGTTCTTTCTTTCATGTTCTGATTACAGCATGTCACCCCTTAAGCCCTTTTCCTAATATTTCAAATATAAAATAGTTTCACTGCTTCCGTAAAACAAAAAGGGAGTAGTTAATTTTTAATTCCTATTAATGTCTACAAGATGAAAAGAGTAATTAAACTTCTGCATGGATTTACTATTTTTGTTAAGGAGCTAAACTACACCAGTGTTTTGAGTTGAATCTCATGAGTTCTGATATTTTGTTTCTTGCTTTTCTGGTAGTTATAGCAGATCTTGTGATGATTTTAGAACTGTGACACCATTAAGGCTGATAAATGCCACCACTGTGTCTAAGATACATTTTATTCGATGTTGAAACAGTGTTCAAGTGAAATATTCTAAGAGTCTGCGGTGTAGAAGGGGGCAGAGGTTATATTTATGTAGGTACATTCCCTTTATAACTGTTTTTAAATAACTAATAGTAAAGATGCTGGTAGGGGGAGGGGGAATCAAAGACAAAACCTCTAAGGATTGCAGGCATATTTTTTTTTATTTATTTAATCTTACAATGTGCGCATATGTACTTTGCCCTATAGTAAATAGGCTGCTAGTAGGGTTCTGACAAGATGATCTAAATATTGACATGTTACAGTTTAGTTGCTTTTTCCTTTTACTTTTATGTACATCAGTTTGTTACTACATTCTCTGGGTTACTATAAAAACACTGGTTGGTATGTGCAAGCAAAACTCTGGGCTAGATGGACATGAGCTGGTATGACTATGTTTATACTCTTACGTTATTTAAACATAGCTGGAAAGTATTCCAGTGCGCTCCATTAGTAAGGATATCTTAAACTCTTATGAATGAGAACTAAAATCGAGGCTTAAAAATGGGTTGCTTAGGGGTGCTGAAAAATTAAGTATCAAAGAGGAAGAACTATGAAGGAGGGGGATGCAGATTTAAGCGATGCCACCCTTTTACAAAGAACTCAGTGCTGAAATAAAAGTTCTCTCTTGGCAAAGTTCTTTTACTAGAGTAAAGAAAAGCTGTAGTATCAACAAGCCTGATTTTTATGAGATTGCTTTAGATAGTTATTTTAATACATCAAAAATTTGAGTGAAAATTCCAATCCTAACTGTTCAATGGAAATTCACTCTTTGTAGGAAAGAGACAGAGCTGCTCGGGTAATTCAAAAATCTGTAATAAACTTCTTGTCTCATCAACGCATCCTGAAGAGAGTGAATGCAGCAATTTTCATCCAGAAGCACTGGAGAAGATACTTAACGAGGATGATTTTTTTAACTCTGAAACAGACAAAACTGGAGGAAGCCAGAAGTAAATCTGCCACAGTCATTCAGGTAATACGATCTAAAGTGAGATTACACAGCAATGAAACCCTCTGAAACCTGTAAGACAAAAGGCTTGCTCAGGGTCATTTTTTATGCCTGCAGCAACTGATGTCTTCATGAAAATGTAATAACTTTTTTTTTTTTTTTTCCTCCCCCACCCCGAGAAGTTTTTGTAACTTTGTCTCTTCAGAGAGAAATGGTAATGTGCTATTAAATCAACAATTGTTCCCCTTCAGTGAAAGTTTTGGTATACCACAAACATTAAAACACTGGGCCTTAAAACAGCCAATGTAAGGACTGATCAGATTGTGTTGGCTTGACTTTTTGCACCTGCTGAACATTGCTTAAAGAAGCTTTAAAAAAAATAAAATTACTCTCCTAGTGTTATGACACCTGCAGTGGGCACATTTGGAATGGCAGATACTAGTTACCAATTGATAGTTGGGCAGTTAATTCAGTTTCTCAAGATCCCCAAATTCCCCACTATTAGCCAAAGCTAAATATTACATTCTTAAGACTTTCTGCAGTGGAGATTAAAGAATCACTGATTTATCAAATAGTTTATAAAGGGAATCTTTTATTGCCAGGGCAAATTTAGCTTTTTCCCAGAATTTTAAAATGCTTAAAAAAGCAATAATTCAAGCATCTGGCTTTTGGGTTTTTTATGTAGGTATCTGGCCTATCTTCCTAGGGATTAAGTAGAAGTAAGGAAATCTTAAAATTTCTGAGGTTGCTAGTCATCAAATTTAGGCTGAACTCAAGATACCATGAAGAAAATACTAAATTTTCTGTCTTTTTCCTGCAGGCTTATTGGAGGAGACACTCTGCTAGGAAAAGATATTTACGGCTAAGATACTATGTTATTTTTGTACAAGCGAAGATAAGGATGGTGAATTCTGTTGCTGCATATAAACAAATTGTTTGGGCTACTGTTACAATTCAGAGACATCTGCGTGCATCGAAGTTGGCAAAAAAAGATCGGCAAAGATGTGAAATCTTAAAGTCTTCAGCAGTTACTATTCAGTCTGCATTCAGAAGATGGAGAAAATACAAAATTCAACAGAAAATTAAAGCAACTTTAGTGCTTCAGACTTATTTCAGAAAATGGCAATCTTCAAAACTGGCTAAAAGAAAGAGGGCTGCCCTTGTCATACAGTCTTGGTATAGGATGCACAGAGTTCTGAAGCAGTATCTATGTATTAAGCAAAGTGTTATCAAGATTCAGGCTTGGTACAGGTGTCAGCTGGCTAGACGTATTTACCAGGAACACAGGGAAAAAACAGTGGCAATTCAGCGGTATTACAGAGCTTATAAATTAGGAAAAATTGAGAGAGAGTACTATTTGCAAAAGCGTGCAGCTGCGATAGTTCTCCAAGCTGCTTTTAGATGCATGAAGGCACGTAAAGTATACAGACAAACAAAAGCAGTTTGTGTTGTTCAATCACAGTGGAGAATGAAAAAAGAGAAACTAAGATTTCTACAATTAAAAAAATCTGCTACTACCTTGCAGTCACATGTGAGAAAATACCAACAAGTAAAAAGATATAAAGAAATTAAAAATGCTGCTTCTGTAATTCAAACTTGGTATAGGGCATGTGTCACTTCTAAAAAAGCAGCTGCTTCTTTCCAGAAGATGCGTCTGGCTGCTATTGTCCTACAGTCTGCCTACAGAGGAATGGAAGCCAGGAAAGAGGCTCGCATATTGAGATCTGTGATAAAAATTCAGTCAAGTTACCGTGCTTACATTGTCCGGAAGAGATTTAAAAACTTGAAAGATGCAACAGTAAAGATTCAAGCTTTTGTAAAGATGAGGCAAGCACATAAGCATTATTGTGCATTAAAGGAGGCAACACTTCATGTCCAGCGAAGGTATCGATCTCATAGATATGCTCTTCAACTTAAAGAAGATTATAGGAAATTGAAGGGAGCTTGCATTACAATTCAAGCTGTAGTTCGAGGCTATCTTGTCAGGAAACAAATACAAAGGTGGAGGCAGACTGCAATATTTCTTCAGGCATGCTACAGAATGAGAAGGGATAGGCAAAGTTATTTAAGCATCTATAGTGCTGCTGTTGTCATTCAAAAACATTATCGTGCATATGAAAAGCAAGTGTGTCAGAGGCAGGAGTTCTTGCAAGTTAAAAAAGCAGCTGTTTGCTTACAGGCAGCCTACAGGGGTTATAAAGCACGCAAAAAGCTTAAACTTGAATATAGAGCTGCTATTAAAATTCAGACTGCTTTTAGAGCTCATGCTGCAAGAATGAAATATAAGGCAATGATTCAGTCCTCCATTGTGATTCAGAGGTGGTACAGAACTTACAAGACTGGTAACAGGCAAAGACTGAACTTCTTACTGACAAGAGCAGCAGTGCTTTCTTTACAAGCAGCTTTTCATGGCTGGAAGGTACGAAAGCAGGTTCGAAGACAGCATGTTGCTGCTACTAAGATACAGTCTGCCTTCAGAAAATTCATGGCTCTGAAAAAATTCAGACTTATGAACCATGCTGTGCTAACTATCCAAAAGCATTACAGAGCCAGTATTATAGGCCAGAAGCAACGGCAAGAATACATTCAGCTGCGTAACTCTGTAGTGCGTCTTCAGGCAATATGGAGGGGGAAAACTGTGAGAAAAACAATTCAAAAGAAACATAATCTTGCAACAATCATTCAGTCCTATTACAGAATGCATGTAAATCAACTAAAATGTAAGAAACTAAAAGAAGCGACTCTAGTGATTCAGAAATACTTCAGAGCTTACTGTATGAAAAAAACCCAACGTGCAATTTATCTAAAAACAAAGGAAGCTGTGTTAGTCTTGCAGTCAGCTTACCGTGGGATGACTGTAAGGAAACAATTGAACAGACTAAACAAAGCTGCTGCAACTATACAAGCTGCCTTCAAATCTTACCTGGTCAAAAAGGACTATGAAAGACTTAGATCTGCAGCTATAGTAGTTCAAAGGCATTATTGTGCAATTATTCATGCTAAATGTCAAAAGCAGAAATATTTGTCTTTAAAAAAAGCCACAGTCAAAATGCAGGCGATTTACAGAGGTGTAAGAATTAGACGACGAATTCGTTGTATGCATCAAGCAGCTATTTGTATCCAAGCCACATTTAAGATGCATCGCATGAACATAAAATATCAGGCAATGAGAATGGCTGCAATTATAATTCAAAGACAATATAGAGCATTTTGTTTAGGCAAAGTACAACGTAAAAAGTACTTGGAACTAAAGAAGTCTATCATTATCCTTCAGGCTGCCTGTAGAGGCATGAAGGTCCGACAAGGCTTAAAAACTACGCATCAGTCAGCAGCAATAATACAGTCTTATTATCGAATGCACAAACAACAGAGGGATTTCAAAAAATTATTGCTGGCAACTAGGCAGATTCAGCAGTGGTTCCGTGCTTGTAAGGAGCGAGATACACAAGTCCACAACTATATGATTATGAGAAGTGCTACACTTTGTATCCAGGCTGCATTCCGTGGTATGAAAACAAGAAGACTTGTAAGAACTATGAGTGAATCGGCTGAGCTTATTCAAAGAAGATTTAGAACTTTTCTCAAAAGAAAATATTTTCTTTCCATTAAGACAGCTGCTATTGTTATTCAGAGAAAATACAGAGCAACAAAACTAGCAAAAATTCAACGTCAAAAATACCTCTCTTTCCTTAATGCTGCTGTTACCGTACAGTCTGCTTTTAGAGGCTTTCTGGTAAGAAAAAAAATGCAGCAGATGCATCAAGCTGCTACAGTTATTCAAGCAATGTTAAGAATGCGTAAAATTTACATTTCTTATCAAGCTGTCAGGCTTGCTTCAGTAATCATACAGCAACGTTATCGTGCTTACAGGGAAGGGAAGCGTGTGAGAGAAATATACTTAAAACTGTACAATTCTGGTTTACTTCTTCAGGCTGCCTATAGAGGGATGAAAACAAGATGCTTCTTGAAGAAAAGACATGAGGCAGCACTTACAATACAGAAAAACTACCGAATGTACAGGCAGTACTGCCATTACAGAAAAGTTCAGTGGGCAACCCAGCTAATACAGAAGAGATACAGAGCCAATAACCTAAAGAAAATTGCAGTACAGCGTTACTTTTCATTAAAGAAAGCGGCAACTTGTATTCAGAAGGCTTTTAGAGACATGCGAGCAAAAAAACAACATCGAGAAATGCACTGTGCTGCTGTTGTTGTCCAGAAAAATTTTAAAGCTTTTAGAGAACGTGAAAGATATCTCTCTCTTAAAGCAGCTACTCTTATCTTTCAGAGAAGATACAGAGCTTTGATTTTGTCAAGACAGCATGCTTTAGAGTATCTTTCTCTTTGTAAGGCAACTATTCATATACAAGCCGTGTACAGAGGTATCAGGGTGCGGAAGAGTATTGAGCATATGCATTTAGCGGCTAGTACAATACAGGCAGCCTACAAAATGCACAGGAATAGAAGGTCCTATCAAAATATGAGAATTGCAGCTACTATTATACAGAACTACTATCAATCCTATGTTAAAGGAAAGATTCAACGAAAGAAATACCTTACAATGAAGACTTCTGCTCTTGTTATTCAAGCATCATATAGAGGCATGAAGGAACGACAGAAACTGAAAATCATGCATGTTTCAGCAATTGTAATACAGTCTAGTTATCGCATGTACATACAACATAGATATTACAAACAGTTGTGCTGGGCTGTCAGAGTTATACAGCAAAGATTCAGAGCCAAAATGGCAAAAGAAGCTGACATGGAAAACAATGCAAAAATAAAAAAGGCTGTCGTTTGCCTTCAATCCTGTTTTTGTGCCAAAAAAGCCAGGCAGTTGTATAAAACCAATGTTGCTGCACGGTGCATACAAACATTCTTACAAATGCGTGTAGAGAGGAGACATTTTCTTGAAAAGAAAGCAGCAGCAATAATGATCCAGTCTATGTTCCGATGCCAAAGAACAAGGACTCGCTATAAATTGATTCAGAGTTCAGCAGTTGCTATTCAGAGGTGGTACAGAGCATGTCACAGGGCTCGTTTACAGAAAACGGAGTATTGTGCTCAAAGACAAGCACTAGTAATTATCCAGTCTGCCTTCCGTGGTATGAAAGCAAGAAAAATAGCAAGACAAATACGAGCTGCAAGAAAGATTCAGTCTTTTCTTCAGATGGCTGTGCAGCGTAGAAAATTTATTCAACTTAGAACAGCAGCTATTATGTTACGAGCCTATTACCTAATGCATAAAACTAAATCACAGTATACAAGCTACAAAAAAGCAGCAGTTGTCTTACAACGATGCTACCGATCCCACTTGACTGTGAAGTACCAAAGAATGACTTACTTACAAACGCAGAGAAACATTATTATTGTGCAGGCTAGAGTCAGAGGATTCATTGAAAAGAAGAGGTTTCACAAAATTAAAGCAAGCACAATAAAAATTCAGGTACTTTTGAATTTATAGTAGTGGCTTTGGGTGTGTGTTTTTTAAAGATCACTGCTCTTGCAAACAACACTTTAAAACTATATGTTAAAGTAGAATCAATTTCTGAAGTGGATGATGGATGGCAGATGTATAAAGCTTACTACTACAGTGCACAGAAATGAGTCTCAGAGTTCAGCTCTGTTTTGTCTTTCCTTTCTGAGGTACTCATCTTAAAAAGTAACATTCCTTTTTTCTTCTTGTTTCTCCTATAGAATTTTACTACTTCAAATGAGTTCTGATACTTGTGTGTGTTTCTGTTCTTTTAAGAATATTTTTGTCCTAACTGGCTTTTACCTGTATAAATATTAGTAGCTTAATGAATGTTTTATTTGAGTGGAATGTGAGTGAAAGCTGTCTTGATGTGTTGAAATGAGTGGGCACTAGTGTTGGGTATACAGTGAAGTAAATGGCAAAAAAGGCATGACTGCTACATTCTTTAATGTAGCATTACATTACATATGTACATACAATTCTTCATATTTAGGAAGGCATGAGTAAGTCAGCCACGTTAGTTCTTATAGATTTATTAAATGTCCCTAGACTAATTTAAGTGCCTAGCTAACATTTTGAAGAGGAATGTAAGGAGAGAAATTGTATTCTTATTGTGTGTTTCAGTTGGTACCTTGAGTGGCACCACATGAAACTTGGTGGGAAACTATCTGTGATTTCTCAGAAGTACTCTAGGAAAAGGGAATTACTTAGTCTGATGTTTTTTCCTTCCATCATTGATGCAATAAAAGTGTGGTCAGCAAGAAGTAATGAGAATTGTTCTTCATCTCCATGTAGCAAGCATCCAGTGTTGAGTTCAAAGAAGCTTAGAAGGCTAGTTGCTCTGAAGTGCTTTTTCAATATTTTTTTTTTTTGAGGGTGAGGGGGGAAGGTATATTTCCTCCTTCTTTATATTAAGTATGATTTGTATGTAGTTGGAGTATGCTTTTTGGGTTTTTTTCCCTTCTGGGAAAAGCTTTAAGTGACTTTCTGTGGTGGCCTTAGTTATTTTACCCTAAGGGAAGTGTTTCTTTTCAGGTTATTATTGGAATGAAAGGATTTTTTTCCCCCAAATCAGGGAAGAAAGGGAAATAAATAATCTCTCATAATAACTTTTTAGGTTGGTATTACTATCTTGTTGGAGAGCACATGCTCTGCTTAACAGATAAGAAAACAAGTGTGCCATCCTCACCTCCGTGTGTTGGGGGGAAGTGGCAGCTTCTTAGTTATTTTCTGAATGTTTAATTTATATATCCTGAACAATGTAAGTATGATTACTTTTCTTAAAAGGTAGAAAAAAAAGCATTAGTTGGGAAATTGGAAATATATTTACTTATATTGTTGTTTTTCTAACAAGCCGGTGAGTACAGCTGCACTTAAAAATATGCAAACGACTTCCCAGTCAATGCCATGCAAGTGGTGAAATATTCCAAGATTATGTCTTTTTATTTTAAGGCATTTTTCCGTGGATTTATTCAGAGACAGAAATACCTTCAGTACAAGTTTTCTGCTGTATTAATACAGCAGTGCTACAGAGCCCATTGGATGCGAAATATTGAACAACAAAGATACCATCAAATACAAAAAGCTGCCATTAGAATTCAGGTAATCCCAGAATGTGGTTTTTGTTGGTTTTTTTGTTTTTTTAATCTCTCTTGTATTTGTTTCTTCATGACATAATTATTTTTACAGACGCTAAAGAGAGTGGCATTTGTGGTATTTCCCTGAATGTGTTTCACTTGCTTTAGAAAACATCTTCTAGATGTGAGAAACTAGATATTTGTAATACTGTAGAGATAGGAATCCTAAAAGCCTTTCATGCTTGCGTGACTTTTTTCCTTTTAATTTTTTGTTTGTTCTGTTAAGTAAAAGAATAAAACCCCAAGGTTTGAATGTCTGTCTTGTCCTTTTTTTTTTTTTTTTGATATATTTAATAGGCATCGTATAGAGGATATAAAGCCAGGCAGTGGGTTAACAAAACAAGAGCAGCACAAGTAATTCAAGCCTGTTTTCGAGGCTGCATAGCACGAACGGAATATGCATCTGTGGTAAAAGCTGTATGTGTTATTCAGAGTCACTTCAAAACAAAACAGCAGCGGACCTGGTAATACTGAATTTGATATAAATTTCTCTACTTTTCAAAGCTTTTATTATATAATTATTTAGTACTGCTTTGTACTCTGGCAAATGCCTATAGATTCTCAGGCTCTGATCCTGCAGCATGTATGTAACGCACATGAGCGTAATCCTGTTGATGCATGTGGGATTATTCTTTTGCACAAGATTTTTCTTATGTTTAAATATTTTTCTGGACTGGAAGCTACCTCACAAATTTTGCATATTGGGGATCTAGAAAGAGTAGGCCTTGATCTTTTTTTTACAGGAAGGGTGTTCTGGATATTGATAACGTTGCCCCATAAAACTAATAGAATGAAAAGCTATTTCATTATAATGCATAATGGAATAGTTAAACTAGTTTATGTTTATTTTGCTGTGAGATGGTTTTACAATAAATGCTATACTAGATCAGCCTGATAGTTCATCTCATTCAGAACTCTGTCCTCTGCCAGTAGCAGTAGAAGTTTAGGGAGACTACATTAACCTGGTGACTTTCTAAGGTCCTCCCTCAAGCTTCCATGCTTGTTAGATTACGGCTGCTAGAACTTACATCCTTGCCTGTTCCCTTTATTATCCTTTTATGGACCTGTTGTATGTCAATCTGTCTAATGCCTTTAAAACTGCTGTCTCCCTCCCCAACTTCCTTTGGCAGCAAGTTCTGGAATTACCTACTGTGGGAAAACAAAAAGTATCTTCTATTTTAAACCAGTCTTTCTGCCAACATTGCTGGCTATCCCCTTGTGCTAGTGTTCTAAGATTTGGCTGATAACATCTCTGCTTTCACAGTATCTGTCTTAATAATTTTGTAAACTGTCACAGTTTTCTTACTTCAAAAATGCAAGTGTTCTCAACTTTTGGAAAAAAACCTAAAATGCATTTTTCGCATTAGGTTTTTGAAAATGAAGTTCTGTGCACTTACCATTCAAAGAAGATGGAGAGCAACCCTTACTGCACGAAAGATTCAACATCAGTTTCTGGCAACTAAGAATGCTGCAGTTAAGATTCAGTTGGCATATAGACAGTACAGAGCTAGAAGACTTTTAAGAAAGGTATGTTTTCACTTGCACTCTGCTATGTCATGGTTGTTTTAAAAGTTTTCAGTGTATTTGAGTAATTTTTGTCACCAATGTACAGAAGTATAGAAAAGAAAAAAGGTAGGGCCAGAAGAAAGATAGTTTAGATCAAAACTCTTCAATCTTCAAAATACCAAATTTCCTTTTTGCTTGGAGCAACGAGGTTGATTCTAGTTTTCAAACAGTTCCAATTTTTGAATTATCCCTGTCTACTGATAAGATAAAATGTATATTTTTCGCTTGTCTTTATTCTTACAAAGGATTAAGTTAAGCTGACCATATTCTGACCCCATTTAGGTAAGGGAAAAGACCTTCCAAATTGTGAAAGTGTATTTTTATATAAACTAGTACTGCATGAGTTTGCTTGTATTTCCTATTTTATTTTTGTTCTCTTTCTTATGATTGGAAAAAAAAATCTAGAACTAAAATATAAATGTATATTGATCATGACAGGAACAAACAGAAGTTTAATTACCAATGCATTCTTCAAAATATTTTTCAGAAGCTTCAAGCTGCATGTTTGATCCAAAAAGCATACAGAGGTTTCAAGGCAAGAAGGAAACTTGTTCAACAAAAAGCTGCTGCTGTAATTATCCAAAACCATCTGAGGGCTTGGCAGGAAGGCAGGCTTCAATTTATGAAATACAACAAAACTAGAAGAGCTGTCATTAAACTGCAAGCATTTATACGGGGTTATTTAGCCAGAAAAAAGGTTAGTATGCTTCAAATTAAACTATACTTTTGATGTAAACTATCTCTATACCTGTTTTAGTATCAGTTCTGGCTGGCAAGAAAAGGGAAACCTGATCACTTGTTGAACTCAAATTCTTGTTGACTGCTTTGAGAATTGGGTGGGTCAGAATAGAACAAAATATAGTTTGATCCTTTTCTCACAATCCTTTAGTACTAAAAAAGGTTTTCACTGTTGGGTGTTTTTTTAGCTTCTGAGATCTTTGTGGCTTACCTATAACTGATACTTCTGCACACACACACTTACAATGAAACTGATCTCCACTATATATTAATGTTGTTGCTTATAATCACTTCTCTGTGTTATTCTCTCTGTTAGATTAAAGATCTAGTACTGAAGAAAGGTAGCTTACTTTAGTTCTGAGGTAATGACTTCTGAGGTGATTCTTCAGCATCTAATAGCATAGTGCTGTGTACTATGGTCTTTGCATAGACGATCAGCTACCTGTCAGTATGAAAATTAATAATGTTCCTTGTTTTGTTTTCCTTCTACAGATTTCAGAACAGAAACAAAAGAAGAGGCTACTTTATTTTACAGCTGCTGTATATCATCATATCTCTGCAATTAAAATTCAAAGGCTGTATAGGATTCACCTCATCTTAAAACTTGCACAAAACCAGATCTCATCTGTTCTTATAATACAGGTTAGTCTAATTAAGGACAAATGTTTTTGTGTAACATAGTCTAATTTCTTTTCTATCAGCTAAGCAGTAACACTAAGACACTAGTTCCTTCACATGTGAAAATAGAGCTAAATTATGGAGACTATGGGTTATTAAATAATGCTGCTTATACCCAGCCAAGCATAATAGAGTGGATCTCATCAGGCTCTGGAGGCTTACGCACTTTAAAGCTAAGGATGTGTGGGAAAGTTTGTTTCCTTCAGACCCTCAAGCTTGCCAAAGGAATCTGAGTGCTGTCTTAGCCTATTTCTTCACATCCTACTGTAGGTAGGAAAGATCAGACATGGCAACCTGTTAAGGCTCATGAAAAGAACATCTTACACGAACAATCCCCTGGGATACAGTGATTTACTTTGTTGGATGCTTCTAACCTGCAAGTGGTACCAGAGCCTAAGTTACAGCATTTTTAGTACAACCATGTTTTACTTCTCTAAAAGCAAGATCAAAAATCAGGTCTGTATTGCAGCACTGCCTAATAGTAAAAATTATCTTCAGGTCTCCAAACTGACCATTCGCTTAGTCCCAATAATGGAAAGTCAGCATTAAATAAGTGGAGAGGCTGAAACAGGAACCCTGAAATAGCTGTTCTCTAGTCAAGGATGTTATGGCAAACTTTGCCGTACTACTCCTCCATATAGACAAATCTGTTTATCTCTCCCCATAAGTTATATTTTCCCCTTAAGGCAAAAGCAAATGGGTGGTAGAAGAGGCTTTTTGCTCAGATTTGGCATACAGTACCCTGTCTCCCTTCTCTATATAGATGGGAAGAAACAAAGCTGGGAAATGAGAAAAGTGGAATGGTAGTTCTCCTTAAAAGTCAGCCAAGAGAAAGAAAACTCCTAGGACAGAGTACCACCAGGCACAAGTATAATTTGGGAGAGGAGTGGCTGGACAGCAGCCCTGCAGAAAGGGATCTGGGGGTGCTGGTCGACAGCAGGTTCAATAGGAGTCAGCAGTGTGCCCTGGCAGCCAAGAGGGCAAACTTGGGGTGCATCAAACACAGTATAGCCAACTGGTCAAAAGAGGTGATTATCCCACTGTAATTCAGTGTTGGTGCGGCCTCACCTTGAACACTGTGTGCAGTTCTGGGTTTCACAGTTTAAGAAGGATGTTATGGTACTGGAATGCATCTAGAGGAGGGCAACAAAGCTGGTGAAAGGGCTGGAAGGAATGTCCTGTGAGAAGCAGCTAAGGACTTTCAGTTTATCTAGTTTGGAGAGAAGGAGGCTGAGGGGTGACCTCATTGCTCTCTACAGCTTCCTGAGCAGGGGAAGTGGAGACGGAGGTGCTGATCTCTTCTCCCTGGTATCCAGCGATAGGATGCGTGGGAATGGTTCAAAGCTGCACCAGAGGAGGTTTTGACTGGACATTAGGAAGCATTTCTTTACCAAGGGGGTGATCAAACACTGGAACAGCCTTCCTAGAGAGGTGATTGATGCCCTGAGCCTGTCAGTGTTTAAGAGGCACTTGGACAATGCCCTTAATAACACGCTTTATCTTTTGGTCAGTCCTGAAGTGGTCAGGCAGTTGGACTAGATGATCTTTGTAGGTCCCTTCCAACTGAAAATTCTATTCTATTCCAATTCCTGTTTGATTCTGATTCCCATTCTGAATGCTTTCCTAACTGCTCCTAGTTAAGGTTTCATTTTGTAGTCTTGCATTTCAGCTACCCCCACGCCAGTCAGAGCTGTGTCATGGTGACCATATGAGTGCTAGTGAAGCTTATAGTGCCTGTTATCTGTCAAAGCTTGTGTTAAAATAGTTCTGCAGTTCTTATCAATGCTTGTTTAGGATAGGAAAAGGGAATTTAGGGAAAAGTGTTAAATAAATAAATGGAAAGGTACTTTAATTTTAAACAGAGATGGTTCCGAGCTAAAATGCAACAAAAGAGGTTTCTAAGAGATTATCAAAGAATCATTCAGTTACAACATGTGATTCGAGGCTGGCTAAATCACAGAAATAATGCAGCAACCATAATCCAGCAAAACGTACGAAGATTCCTTGCCTGCAGACGTAGGAGAAAATTTGCAGTTGGAGTAATTAAATTTCAGGTAAATACTTCTTGTAAGAAAACTACAATTTTTTTTTTAAGTTTTGGGTGTGTTTTGGTTTGTTTTTTTTTTTTTCTCTCATGGGTTTTTGGATAGAGGGAAGATGTTTGCTTTGGCTGGTGAATTTATCAGTTCAGAATTTATCCTGTGAGCTTCAGTTTAGACATCAAAGCTCAATGCAAACAGATCACAAAGTAATATTAAGCAGATACTGGTTGAGATGACTTATGTGGGAGTGAGTGTGGAGTGTATATACATGTTTGTTTTGGTCTTTTGTCTTGAAAATCCAGTACAGGAAGATTAAACTCTGATAATTACTTAAAAATTAATAACCAAGGTAATTAAATACTTTGCTAGACTTGTGAAAAATTGATTTGGAATGGTAATGGAAGTTCTATGGTCTCTTGTTTACAACTTTTTTCTCTTTGAAATTCCTTTTCTGTAGGCATTGTGGAGAGGATATTCTTGGAGAAAGAGTAATGACACAGCAAAAACTAAAGCTTTAAGACGTAGTTTAGAAAAGGCTAATGAAAAGAGCAGAGAAGAAAACAAATTGTGCAACAGAACAGCAATTGCTATTGAATACCTTCTAAAATACAAACATCTCTCTTATATTCTTGCAGCATTAAAGCATCTTGGTCAGTATTTTATTTTATTATAACTGATAGATTTCCAGGATGATAGAAACTGGAATTTTTCAGCTGAGAAGAGTTCATAATGATATTTAGGCTTTCTGTATGATTGGAAAATGTGAACATGTTAGTATAACGGAGGGTTTTTTCTAGACTAAAATTAGATTATTGATTTAAGAACAATATTAAAATGGTTACGTAGGGAATGGAAATCCTTTATGATTGCTCTGATTTCCTGGCAGTCCTAGTAATACTATGCCTTACATAGGTCAGTTATGTTTATTATCAGTATATGTTCTCCATGGATTGTTTTGTTTGCTTAATTTTTAGTCTGGAATACTAAAACTATTGATTTATAAATACTTCTTTAAGTAAATAATTGCAATTTTTACTTCTTTGCACTTCTACTTAAAAATAAGGGGAAACCCTGGGTTTGCAATTAAATTACTTGAGCTTCAGAGTTTTCTTTGTTGTTGTGTGTGTGTGTTTGTTTGTTTGTTTGAATTATCACAGAGGTGGCTACCAGGCTGTCCCCACTCTGTTGTGAAAATATGGCCCAGAGCAGAGCAATCTTCACTATTTTTGTTCTGATCCGAAGTTGTAACCGGAGTGTTCCATGCATGGATGTGATCAGATATTCAATTCAGGTTCTACTTAATGTTTCAAAGGTAACTTTAATATTTTCTTTTGCAGGTTTATAAGCTGTAGACTACTTTATTTACCTGCAAAATTTCTGAATAAATTTAAAACAACAAAAATAATAGTTCTGAATAAAAAAAAAAATTTCTGAATTTTAACTATGCTATTTTGAAACTAATCTACTTTGTAATAATTACGATTTAATTTTCCTTTTGGCAAAAGAAAATTATTTTATGGTCTTAAAGTAATAGTTTTACTTTTAACTGATTACATTGCAAGGTATCCCAAGTATTGCATGAAACCATGTAGAAATGCATAAAATTGTGTAGAAATGCAGAATCGTAGTACTTGGGATAAGCTGTGAAGTTTTTTTTTTTAAGGTAGAAACATATATGTTCCAGAAGACAGGCTACTTTTCCAAATTCATGTCATAGAATAGACTATATTTACACTTTTGGATTTCTTACAGAACTGATTATTTTCATAAATACTTAAAGCTGCTTCAGTACTGTGTTAGTACTGTAGTTACTGACTATGGATTGATTGTTCTAGAGGTTTTTTTACTTTGAAATTTAAAATATTTGCTAAACATAGGTTTTGATCTTATATCCATCCTATAGGCATTTACATTCAAATCATTTTATTTTTATTTCAGGAAAAAAAACCCCAAAACATTTAGACTAAACTTATTTTTAAATTTCTGTAAACTTATTCTAATTTATTATTCTATTTTAAATGTAAAATCAGATTCTACAGTTTTCTAAACAAGGGGGGGGTGGCTTTTTGTAACCTGTTACAATGATGTAACATACAGAAGTGATTTTTATCGCTTGGATGCCAGATCAGCTACAAATTTGATCTAAGGGAGAATATGGATTTTGCTTTTTCCTCTAACCTGAAAGATATTTTAAAGATCTGTGTATATAACCTCTCTTGTCTCTTTCTTGTATAACAGTATAAAAGAACTACTCAAGCAGTTTATGAAGTAGAAAATTCTATAGATACGTTGCTAGACCTCCTGCAAATATACAGAGGGAAAGCTGGGGACAAAATTTCAGAGAAAGGAGGAAGCATTTTCACAAAGACCTGTTGTTTGTTGGCCATCCTTTCAAAGGACTCAAAAAGAGCTTTGGTAAGGCTTAAATGTTTTGGATTTAATAATTTCATTTAACGTGCTTTTCTGGTGTGTTTTGGTGGTGGTTGTAAATTATTATTTTTTTCCTCTTCCTCTCTAGCAGACCTATCATGGCTGAAATATTAATTATGAGTAAACTCTGATTAAAAACAATGCATTTCCAAGGTGGTGAAAACACTCATTATTTTGTGCTTTGTATGCCGTGGTCACTCAGAGCTATTAAGTAAGACATCGAGGTTCTGATCCTGCAATTCTTGCAAGATTGTGATATTGCAATTCTTGCTTTCTACAGGGTTTTGATGACTTTCTATCAATTGCTTGGCATTAGATATAGTTTAGTTGCCACTTAATTAACTTTTATTCCATTTCTGAAAGTTTACCGTTGCTTTTCAGATAAAGCGAAGGTCTTTATTGTCAGTAACAACTGGCAATGTAATTGTCTATGACTTTGTGTTGACATATTCTATTGTAACAGAGACACAGCCTGTTTCTGAAAGAAATTTCCTTTGTTCATGCCTATTGCTAGAATTCCCAGTAAGGTTATTAGGGTAGTCTGGGTTCTATGCTATAAATTCACTAGCTGTTCATCTATCAGATATAAGCACTTAAGTTATCCAGTCACCTCTGACCATTGCATTCTTTCAGTGCTATGAAGATGGGTACAAACACGAATTTGTCTCTCTGTACCAATCATTGAAGGCATATGCTAGTGGCATATGTGAAAATTGGTTTGAATGAGAAATTAGAAAAATCTGACTTTTAAGAGCTTAAATTTTCTGAGATGTCAGGTTGCATACCAGTTGTTGAGTATTTTGAAAGCATTAGACCACTGACTTGTAGGTGTGCTGGCTTTAAAATGGTTTCAGTGTACCTGTGGGTAGAAGATCAGCTTAAATTATAAACCTTCAGTTTTCATTGAGCAAAACAGATTTCTTGATTTGTTAAGTTGCTTTTGAACTTGTAGCATTAACTGTGTACTTTTTTCACCTTTTCTCAGGAAATCCGAAGCATACCAAGAGCTGTTACTTGCATTCAAAGCCTATATAAGCTTACAGCTCGTAAACATAAAATGGATGCAGAGAGAACACTTCTGAAGCAGAAAACAAACACTTTCTTAAGTGGAACTTCCTTTGTTCCAGTAACTCTTCTAAGAATAGAAACAGTTTCAAGGTAAGAGCTTAAAAATTAGTCTGCTGTTTCTGCTGTGGCAATATAATGTTTTAATGACAAGCCATTAATATTTTCACAGAATTAAACCAGACTGGGTTTTGAGGAAAGATAACATGCAAGAAGTTGTGGATCCTCTGCAAGCAATTCTGATGGTGATGGATACACTTGGTATTGCCTGCTACTGAAGTGTAAATGTTGTATATGAAAATGTATTTGTACAGCACGTATGTAGTAGACAACTAAATGATTTTGAAAGAAAGCAAATAAGTGTCAAGGTACCCTTGAAAATGTTTTTTCAAATTGCAATTAACATTTCTGTAACTTTTTTCTGTTGTATACAGCTTTTGCAATCCTATTTTGTGCTACTTACCAAAAGCAATTGTACAATAAAATCATAAGGCCTGGAAATTTCACTAGTGCAGTAATGTACTGTTATTACACAACTGTGAATCTTACAAATAGCATGGTATTCCTCACTGATCAAATATTGTAGAATTCTGTTAAAAAAGGTCATTTGTGTGGGACAGTTATGTTGGCTTGTCTGATCTGGAGAGGTATAGGTAGGAAGGGAGGCATAGTCTGTGGATTTCAAAACTGGCTACTGTTTTGGGGGAGCCTGAGTTTAGTTTCTAGTAAGGTTTTGAGGGATCATGTGTGACTAGAAAAAAATTTTTTATAATTCTGATTTATTTTTTTTTTTAAACACTACAAGATTATGATGGAACAACAGGATGTTGTAATGGTGAATTTAGAAATTCTGACCTGATATTTTAAGGAAGGTGATTTGGGAGTGCTTTCTTCCTATCAAGTGAGCCATATATGCAAGCATGCATCTTATCTGGCTGAATAGATGGTGTTCATCACAGCATCTCCCTTAAATTCCGTTCTCTTGTGCCTTGGAATTGCATTTTCTTAGAGCAAGGCCAAGAAAATGAAAACTGTAAAATTATACCCTCCCACCCCCAAATTTAAAGATTATGCCTCCCAAGGCTGGAACATGATGCTAAATCAACTAGTAGCCATTTAGTTAGTTAGGTGATAATGCATTGTAAATGAGGTTCTATTTGTTTTGTTTAAAAAAAGACTCAAAAGGGACTAGCTATATACAGCAAAACACAACAGACAGATAATAGTAGTCACTATGCTCTTAATGTAAAAGCCTCCAAAATTAATAATATATAGAATACAACTGACTGGTTATATGGGGCTAGGCTGGAGGAGGGGAGAATTTTCTATTTCCTCTTATTTCAGCCAAAGTAAATAATCTGATAACAGAATGCCCTTTAAACTTGGAACTTGGGAGGTTCTGAGGGGAACAGTGTTCAATTAGTTTAAATGGTTCCATAAGCTTGTTGCCTGGTTTCACTGTAAAATGATAAATCCTGTCCTCTTTACTGATGTACAGTATGCCAAACGGAAGTAGAATTCTGCAAATCTAGTGGTAGGGTATTTGGAAAACTAAAATAAATGAAAATAGTGTTTTCAGTGAAATAACTTGCTACAAAATACCATGGACACCAAGGCATTTGTGAATACCTTTGAAAATCCAGTTAATTATTTACAAAAGTAATACTTAGGGAGTTTTCACAGGTGGTGGAAACTGTTGATGGAGACAGTAATGAAGATGAGATTTAAAAGCTGTTTTTTCTTCCTAGTTATGGTGTGTTCAGGCAAGCTCTTTGCAGAAGGTAAATACACTGAATTCTATTGTTAATAAATGTACAATGAATCTAGAAAATACAGTCTAGGTAACAAGTGTAATGTCTTTCATATATTTACCAAGAGTAAACACTGTTTTTTAAATATAATTTTGTTGTGAGGTGGCTGATGATCATGATTCAGCTGTTGCTGTAGCTTAGGGCTACAGATTCATATCTAAGCTTCAAAGCTGTAATATTGAAGTGTTCAGATTTTTATTCAGAAAAAGTTTCTTTTGAAATGTATTTGAGTGGTTTTAAGGTACTTATACAAATTAGATTTTGTACTATTAAAACATTTTATATATTGAAGTGTCTTGGTGATTGAAGTGTTTTGGCTTTACCACAAAGCAAAAGAGTGGAAGTTAAATGGAACCTGCAGAAGCTAGTCTGGGGTGGTTCTGCATTTCCTTATCCCTATTTTCAGCATTGCTTAAAATTCCTGGGTTTATATAGCTTACGTACCACTTGAACTGCAAGTTCACAAAGCTGTGGACTGTATATGAGGGTACACCTCCATTAATTGAAAAGGTGTCCCTTTTTTTGCATTTCATTTTGTATCTGCTAATGTATATTTAATTCCAGCATATTTGTTGCAACTACTTCTGTCTTCACTAGTTTTCTCTTTATGCAAAGCAGTTGAAATTACTCTGATATCCTTTGGAAAGCAAAACAAAAGGTATGTAGGTAGCAACCATTTCTGTCTTTATTTCTGTCTTCATTACCCTCAGGTTTGGGTTTCTTTTTTTTTATCTAGATGTGATACCTTGGCTGTGTGAGGAAGGGAATTATTAAAAAAAAAAAATTATCTTGGCACTTTCTCTTTAGTAAAAATACTAAACTGGCAGAAAATTCTAGTAAATACAGTAAATTCTAGTGCCATTGAGTGAAGGAGCAATAGTTTGTTATTTAGGTTCTAATATGTGTAGTGTGAATACAGCAGTGCCAACTTGTGGGAAAATTCTGCCCTATTATACTGAGTTTCATGGATGGTGATTCAGTTTTAAAAACTTGATTCTTCAGGTTGGTTGCCTTGTAATGCCATGGAGAGAATTTTTGAGACTCAAAGGATAATTTTATAAGAAATAGAAAAATAAGTATTGCTTTTGTTTTGTTTTGTTTTTAATAAATTAATGTCCTATACAACATAACTCCTTTTAAAGGTTTTCTACTATTACTGGTTTGTGTGTTGGTTTTTTTTAATCGCCATTCTACTTGTTCTTTCCTTAACCTCCATTTTGTCTATCTTTTCTGTTGACTCTGTTCTTAAACTTGCTGAAGAAAGGGAATTTAACTCATATGTCGCCTCCTAGAAGTTTGTCATACTGTTCTGATAATGTTTGCTGAATTGAGGAGCTATGGCATAGCTAATCTTGACACTGTTGCCACTGGATTTTAGAGCAGGCATCAGTATGTTTATGCAGCAAAGGGTGCTCATGCTTACATCTTCTGGGCTTAAATAAAGAGTCAATATTTATTTATCTTTTTGCAGATAAACCTTGTGATTTGCCACATATCGAAAGTGGAAAGATTGCCCAGTACTATTATAATTTCAAAAGTTATTATTTCCCTATGCGTAAGGAAAAAAAACTTTCCTATTCTTGTATGGCTGGTTATACAACTGAAACTGGGACTCAAGATGGAAGAATAACTTGTACAGCAAAAGGATGGTCTCCAGTGCCACAGTGCTACAGTGAGTTAGCTCTCTTAATCTCGTCATTGTTTCTAGCAGGAAACTTTTCCAGCTGGATTTCCTGGAACATACAGGAACAGAAGCTACATAACAGAAGGGATAAGATGTGTAAGTTAGGACAACAAGGTGAAATTAATCCTTTATGTATATAAACTACATATGTTTATATATGGAATATTTTTACAATAATACACATTTTAAGGGCTTTTACCATGTAAGTTTTTATAAGAATGCCAAGAAAGTTGCCCAGTTTCCTTATTTTGGGAAAACTAATAGATAGTTTCCCCTCAGATGTATATCTTGTAGAGCCTCCCTAGCTCTAGATTCCTTGGTTGTCATGTTCCATGTTATTACCATTGGTTTGATGATTGTAGTAGAGTTTCTTCAATAGGTCAAGAAAACCAAGATTAGATCAGGATAGCTAAACCCCTTCTTTTGCTTATCAGAAAACAAAAATATTCCATTAATTCTTTCTTTCTAACCAAGCTATCTCCTTTCGTTTAGAAAAATGTAACAAGCCTGTTTTGGAAAATGGCTTTTTTTATGGTACAGAAATGTACTTCAAAATACATGAGAAGCTTCAGTACAAATGTAATCCAGGCTACCACACTCCAAGCGGTGGTACTGAAGATACAGTGCAATGTCGGCCAGAAGGATGGTCTTCCCAGCCAAGCTGTGCTAAAAAATTTGGTAGGATTCTGCATTTTTCTCCTTTCGAATCTCTTATATGTATATAATTCTACTGTCCTTGCTGTACCTGTAGGGCCAAGCTGCCTTATGTCAGGTTATCATTTGAGTGCTCCTAAAGCAGGTTCTCAGCTGTACCTCGTGGGAAGAAGTGGTCAGATTTCACATGCTGCTAGTTTTGTGAATTGGTATAGATAAAATTATATGTAGAAGGAATCAGTATAGATGAAATTGCATTGTTTCAAATAAATCTGTTGCCATCCAAACTTTCTTCCCAAATGACACCTGGAAAACTTGTGTAATCTACTGCATTTTAAATTATTCATTATTTGCAAAGATTTTGCCTTGGATATGACCACTTCTAAGGTGTATCTAAAGAAAAATTTAGATTGATAACTTGAAATGAAAAGAACAATTAATATTATGCATATGCTTTATTTGTTTAAGAGTCATGTCAGGTACCCAATTTACATCACGGCAGCTACTTCACAGCCCAACAGGAGCTTCGACTGAATGAAACACTACTATACGAATGTGATGCGGGTTATCGTACTGCAGGAGGAAACTCTACAGAAGTAGCAGTGTGTCTAACACATGGGTGGTCCCTTACTCCAAACTGCACTAGTATGTAACGGGCTGGAAAATAATTCTGTTTGAAATGCGATTTATTCTACAAATAAACAAAAATTTGCAAAAAGACTTTTTTTATAAGCTGTTGTGGGGGTGGAGGGGAAGCCTTCCTCAACTGGTTTTCACTGCTGTGTGTTTTCTTCCTAGAAATAACTTGCACCTCTTTGAGTGCAATAGCACGTGGAGGTTTCTATCCTGTGAAGGAAATCTATGAAGAGGGAGATGTAGTTCACTTTTTCTGTGAGGAAAATTATTCTGTCAGTGAATTTGACCTAATTCAATGTTATTATTTTGGATGGCATCCAGACCCTCCAGTGTGTGAAGGTACCTTATTTTTATAGTATTACTACATCAAATTCTTGGTGAAAGACTAGCACCTTCTTTCATTAAATGCTTTGTGAATACAAAATAAAAATATGCTTTTTGTACCAGTTCACAGCCTAAGTAGAAATCAAGTGTTAGCTGAAGGGCAGGTAGCCAAGGTAGCAGGGAGGAAAGGAATGATAATTGGTATTAATTATCAGTGGACTCTAACAATAGAGCAGATACTGTCTCTTGCTGTTGTTTCTCTGAATGTTGTATCCTGGAGAAGCAGGAGTCAACAATTACAGGGAAGTTGTTCAGCCCCTGAAGCTCAAGTTAAACCAAGTTCAGATTACATGAAGGTTTAATCAAGCATTTTTAATCCTGCCTTGTGAGGTGGGAACATGCCTCTTGAGAGGCATTAAAAATAAAATTTATAACAAGTTCCTCCTGAGCATGGGAATTGTGGTACTTTTCAGAGCTTTACAGCCTCACCAAACTACATGTTTTCAACAGGATTAACTAGAAAGGTCATCCTGAGGACAGAAACACACCTTTTGCAATTACTATCACTTCTCCACTCATTGGGGGATAATGCATATTCTCAGAAAAGAAATTTTCAAAAGAATGAAAGGTCTAGTGAACCAGATGAGATCTAGTATACAGCAGAAAACAGTACGAACATTTAGGTTAGCTGAAAATTTATAATATTTTTCAACATACCTTGATAGTCGTGGGCCATTGTCTTATCTGGATATTGCCCCCTTTATGAGGATTACTTCTGAGCTTTAGGACATCTCACTGCCTCGTGGTAACAAATTCTCTGCTTTATATACAAGGGATGCTAGATGTTGATGATAGAGGATGGGACAATCTTATTGATTTAAGGTAAATCTATGGTATCCATTTCCAATATATTTTTATAGGAATTTTTCTTGTGAAGTATGTTTTCTAAAGCAAATTTAATAATCGTTGTGTGGGTGATGCTTGAGATTAAAAAAAATTATATTTAACCTTTAAAAAATACAGACAAGTTAAGCACAGTTTTCAGTAAAATTAGTGCTTTGTAATTCCTTTATAGCTAATCTTGTAGAAGACTACGTGACTGAGTATAAAGATGAAGTTCATCTTCCTTTCCTAGGAGATACTGTAGCTTTTAAAATGCACTAGAAGCTCTCAATTAAATGGCATGTGTTAGGACCCTAGCCCTGTATTTATTCTGATGACACAGCAGGAATTTTTCTTGAGTGAGCGCAGAGAAGGTGGGGTGCTCAGGTGAACGAAAACATGGCCTAAATCTAGTTTTGAGGATACAGTAATTGTAAACTTAATTTGGGGGTAGGAAATGGGCTATGATTATTGCTGCTTCTGTAGCATTAGAATTAATACAGAAGCTGCTTTTAAATATTATATCAATGGAGGGTATGGGAAACCTCTATTTCCTGAAGTCCTTTAAAGACCATTTTATTAAGTCTATGTGGAGAAATTACGAATTTGTTTATAGCAGTGCAATAGCATAATACCTCTATTTCATATTTGTTGAACGTAAAATCACTTTTTTGTTCTGGTCTCCCATTTTGTTAAGAAAATGGGAGTAAGCAATTACTCTGGCCCAACCAAAAAAGTCTTTTGAGTGATAGGCTTGCATGTTGTATAGTAAAATTAATTGTGTCCATCGTTTTGATTAATGAGAAAACAATATGTGTTTTTTGTTTTCAGATGTAAAAAATAAATGTCCTCCGCCACCGCTTCCTCCTCACGCCCATATCACCACAGTTAAAAGAACACATCACAATGGAGACAAAGTTCGTATACAGTGTCAAAGTACCTTTGAAGTAAGAGGATCTGAGGAAATCTGGTGTGAAAAAGGAAAATGGTCATCACCCCCTATTTGTATTGGTTAGTAGTTTTGTGAAGACTGACTACTGAACAGAAACGATTCTTCAAACAATGCCTTAAATTTCTGGACAGCCTTGGTTTCCATATTTGCAAAACTGTTTATGTCATCCTCTGTGAAAATGCTTGAGAGGTAATGTGCTGCATAGTTTGCAGACAATCCATTGTTCACAGATTAAGGAGAAAGGATGAGCTAGGTGAATTCAGCTGACATCCGTGTTGTGTAGTTCTCCCCTGGAATATTGCTTTTATTACATCTTACAATGCATCAGTGTCTGTCTGTTTTGGTATTTGAAAATGAGTTGTTTCTGAGAAAACTGGTTCTACGTTTCTGCTATGGTTATAGGAACTATGGATAAACAGGCATCTGAGGCACCACCATCACTCGAGGCAGATGCAGCAATAAGGGCAAGCAAAACATATCACAATGAAGATACAAGTAGGTGAACGTTGCTCTTCTATTTAAAAGGCACTTCAATACTCTCCAATGCTATTTATTATAGGCATTGTATGACTACCGTTGCTACTCTTCTGCTGTAGCACAGTTCCTTACTCTTGAAAATGTTTGCATGTGCTACAGATGTCAGTGTAGCAGTCTGAATGAATGAAAGGCCAGTATTGCTTGTTTCTAGTGATTATAAAGTACGCCTATAAGCCTGCTGTGTATTTGTAATTTCATTTCATATGTTATCATTTACTTTCAGTCATTCTGTATTCTTTCTGTTAATGTCACCTGAACATGCAAATTCATGAGTATTTTGGTGATCATTTGATTAACAGTTCCAGAGAGTTTTCTTTTGTTTATTTTGAACGACATATGGGTTAAATGTTTCAACCAACAAATAAAGACCGTCTCATCACAGAAAAAGAACTAATCTATATTCAGTCTAAACTGGTAAAAGTCAAGAGTGGAATTAGATGAGGAGTGTAGATGGAAATAGAATGCCTGTCTGCAATTCAGTAAGGCAAGCATAGAGTTTCTGAAAATGAAATTTGAAAAAGAAATTATATTGGTTTATATTTTATTTGTATGTAAATTTTTTGCTCAGTCTATTATTAGTCTGATACTTTCATCAGTGTTAACATTGTTTTAAAGATCTAATTACCCATCTCCCTGCCTTGTATTAGAAATGCAGCAAGACTGTACCTCTCCACCTGTGATTAAAAACAGTGTTCTCTTTGGTCCATTATTGACAAGTTACAAAAATGGATCCTCGGTAGAATATGGTTGTCAGCGTTACCATTTTTTGGATGGACCTAGTACTGTTTACTGTGAACAAGGAAACTGGACAGAACAACCAACTTGCTTAGGTAAGTCTTGTAAGAAAAGGAAGTTTTGTCTTATGTAATATAGAAAGGTAAAACTGGAAAGAACTTCTAGGTAATCCTTTCCTGACCACCTTTAATAAAGATTCCAGAAACATGAGGGTGAACCAAAATCAAATATATCTAGGCCATTCCTGCTAGGTGTCCTCTGGCCTGTTCATACAAACACCCAATTAAATAGATTCCTTGGTTTTCCTGAGTGAGCTATTCTAGAACGTAGCTATCCCTGTTACCTAAGAGGATTCTCTAATTTCTTTCTCCTGTATTCTCCATTTAGTGAATTTCTTCCTGACTTTGATAGATGTTTAGAAGGATTGACTGCAGCCGTTGCCAAAATGGCTTTTAGATATGATTAATAAGGAATACAATGACTTCTTGGACTTTCATATTTAAACCTTCAGCCCTTGTTTTTATTATGTGTCTTTATATCTCTTATTTCATTCTGGACTTTCTAATTTTTCCATGTTGTTCTTATGTATGCTGTTCAAAACAATGTATAGAACTCCCATTAGGAATTTACCAATACTAGAAGGAATACTACTTCTGATGATCTACAAGAGTTGTTAGTTTATCTTTCCTTCCTTCCCGTAACAAAATAATTCTATTTTACTAGTATCCTTTGTTAAATTGACTCACTTTAAGTTTGTAATCTACTGTGAAAATGCAAATAAATAACCAGTTCAGTTTTAAATCCTTATTTCTAAATGGGTAAAATGTCCCTCACCTGGATTGAAAGGTCCAGATCAGCATTCTTGGATCTGAATACCCAAATTTAACACATCCTGTGAAATAATGAAAACCCGTTTCCTATGAGCATTATTTGTCTCCTAAGCATCCAAATAACCACACCATCTTTTCCAAGTTTTGTGAGATTTCTTTTCAACCCTGACCTAATCAGACCAGAAAGAGCACATACTGTAGTTTCAGGAAAATATCCATACCAATTTGTTGTTATGGTGCTGTTATCAGAATGCATAATAACTGATTTCTCCTTGTCTTTCCCTCAGAAAAGCATTAATAAGGGCCTCTACCAGGCAGTGATTCTTGTGGAACTTGTAGAAATTTATTTTTATAACTGTCTGTCCTGGTTTCAGCTGGGGTAGAGTAAATTTTCTTTCTAGTAGCTGGTATAGTGTTGTGTTTTGGATTTAGGATGAGAAGAATGTTGATAGCACACTGATGTTTTCAGTTGTTGCTAAGTAGTGTTTAGACTAAGTCAAGGAGTTTTCAGCTTCTCATGCCCAGCCAGCAAGAAACCTGGAGGGGCACAAGGAGTTGGGAGGGGACACAGCCAGGGCAGCTAACCTAAACTGGCCAAAGGGAATGTTCCATACCATGTGACATCATGCCCAGTATATAAACTGGGGGGAGCTGGCCTGGGGGGCAGATGGGTAACTGACTGGGTATCGGTCGGCAAGTGGTGAGCAACTGCATTGTGCATCACTTGTTTTGTATATTCCAATTCTTTTATTATTATTATTATCATTGTTATTTTCTTCCTTTCTGTCCTATGAAACTGTCTTTATCTCAGCCCGTGAGTTTTACTTTTTTTCCCCCCCCCCCCCCCCCCCCCCCCCCCAATTCTCTCCCCCATCCCACTGGGTGGGAGGGAAGTGAGCTAACGGCTGCGTGGTGCCTTGTTGCTGGCTGGGGTTAACCTACAACACTGTCCCTCTGTCAGGCTTTACTGCAGTGTAACAGTGGTTTCAAAAGTTAATGAGGTTAACTGTCTAATGGAAAGCTAGGCTACTTGAAGTGATCCTGGCACTAAATTTTAAGAAACCTGTCAGATAGCAACCAAAACAATATCAACCTTGAATAACCTGAAAAAGCCAAAGAAGAACAGAAACCTTCCAAAAGGTTTTTGGAAGATCTCTAAATTCTTTTAACAGTGACAAAACATAGAAAAAAAACAAAGCAAAGGGAATTGTCAAAACACTTCCTTAGGCTAACAGTTTAAATTTACTGTGTATTAACTACTACTATCCTCGAAGGGCTTACCAAACCCATCAGCCAAATCTGACGGGTTAATTTTGATGGATGACTATTTTCATTATAGAAAGTACTTTCAAGTTACAGTAAAGAAGTTCTTTTCTTCTTCCATGGTAAACCCAGGCTTCTTGTAAAAGCCAGATCTTGTCAGAAGTGTGTGTTTTGTGATTTACTGTTCCCAGTTTAGGTTTTTGGGGTTTTTTTTTGCATGTTATTTCAGTTACTTCAGCCCATTTCTTTACATTTGCATTCTTTTTTTTATGCATCTATAGTTCTTTTTCTTGCAAGGTTCAAAAACATTTTAGAACTATTGATTTAGATTTCTCTTTCTTGACTCTTACAAAAGGGAGCTAGGAAATCACTTAAGGTTGCTTTTTATTGAAGTACACTTTTATTTCCTAGAACCATGCACTCTTAATGTAACTGATATGAACAGCAACAACATAGAGTTGAAATGGAGGCAGGAAGAATTAATTTTCCTACATGGTGATCTCATAGAGTTTGAATGTAAACAGGGATACAATTTTGTCCAGACTACCATTCCATCTCCCGGGAGGACACAGTGTAGCCACGGCAAACTGAAATATCCAAAATGCATTATGCAAGGTAAAACAATACTTTATTTATTGCCTTTTTAATTATCAATCTTAGACCTATTTAGAAAAAATTTGCTTTGGCAGTGCAGGCCTGGAATCTGTTGTAAATCATAGAAGCTTAGGATTCAACAATACAGATATGCACAGAAATCCTTGCACAAGACAGCTATATTGTTAAATATATCCAAACATGGAAAAACAGGGGAAGGCTGTAGAAAGGAGGGAGGAGCTCTTCTCCAAGCCCAGGGAACCCAAAGCTCTGTAGAAAGACAGCTATAAACAATTAAATGCACACAAGGGATTTGTTATGGTTAGAATTAAGCAGGAGATTGCATTCTGATCTGAGACATAATGAAGTACAAAAATACGCTATCTGAGAGCTGATAGACATCTAGTGTTGACAGGCATTTAAAGCTGCTGATTTGTTAGTTTCTTAAGCTGAATGTTTCTCAAATGTTTTTTAACACATTATTCCAGCTCCTGCAGAAAAATGTGACTCTCCACCTTCTATTGAGAATGGAGCTCTTACTCTCCCACCCCTGACCTGGTATGACAGTGGTTCTTCAGTTCAGTATAGTTGCTCTGACTATCATTTTTTGCAAGGATCTGAGAGAATCTACTGTTCTG
This sequence comes from Harpia harpyja, assembly GCF_026419915.1. NCBI lineage: Eukaryota > Metazoa > Chordata > Aves > Accipitriformes > Accipitridae > Harpia > Harpia harpyja. Next base: position 19,960,088 of record NC_068950.1, on the reverse strand, counting down.
AAGGACAGTGGACTTCACCACCAGTTTGTATAGGTAGGTGTGATAAGTATGCACTTATTTCTCTCTATAATTTATAGAATCATAGAATAGTTCGGAAGTGACCTTTAAAGGTCATCTAGTCCAACCCCCTGCAATGAGCAGGGACATCTTCAACTAGATCAGGTTGCTCAAAGCCCCATCCAACCTGACCTTGACTGTTTCCAGGGATGTGGCATCCACAACCTCTCTGGGCAACCTGTTCCAATGTTTCACCGCCCTTGTTGTAGAAAATTTCCTCCTTATATCCAATCTGAATCTACCCTCTTCTTGTTTAAAACCATTACCCCTTGTCCTATCACTACAGGCCCTACTAAAAAGTCTGTCCCCATCTTTCTTATAAGCCCCCTTTAAGTACTGGAAGGCTGCAATAAGGTCTCCCCAGAGCCTTCTCCAGTCTGAACAACCCCAACTCTCTCTAAATTCAGATACCTAGAATTTATAAATTGAGTATTGTCAGCTAGAACTTTAAGATCTCAACTTCATTTTTTTCAGTTAGAGGTGAAAGTTTTAATAGAAGCAAGTGTAATTTTGTCTGGCTTTTTGTTTCCTTAAATATGACATGCCTGCAGTATCCAAAAGTACAGTGATTTCATGTATAATATATTAAGAGAATGGGAAATAATTTACAGTTTTAGTGTAGACTAGTCAAAATGATGCTATTTCAAAAATAACTGATTTATTAACACTGATTAAGTGTCTCTTCCTTAGAACCATGTACTTTGTCAAAAAATGAAATGGAGAAAAATAATGTGCTGCTGCAAGGGTTCTATGAGAATCAAATTTACTTTTACCATGGGGATTATGTTGGATTTTACTGTAAACAGAACCATTTTGGAGCAGAATCTGGTACAACTTTATTTCAAGTGCAGTGTAAGAGAGGACAGCTGACGTATCCAAGGTGTGTTGAAAGAGGAAAATAAGTATGGACTTCAGCAAAGCCTATAGGAAGGGTATGTACATGTTTTTTATCTAGTATTAACAGCTGAATTAAGATGGCCTCATATTTTCAAGATCACTACAGTCAGCTTTGAGAAATGAGTGTTCAGTGGCATTGGTGGGTCTGAGCTGAAGGGGGAGGGAAGGGAAAGTGCTTTGTGGTATAAGGATTGGGAATGCAGCAGAAGGATGCAATATTGGCATACACGTGGGAAATTTAGGATGAAGGCGTTTTGTAAGGCTTACAGTGATAAACTTGAGGATGCATCACAATCTGGAGGACTTGAGCAAAGTGCCATGATGAGAAGATGCTGAGCAAGTAGTGCCCTTTGTGAGGATATTGGTGATTTTGATAGCATGAGTGCTTTCATGACTACAGGATATAGCTAAATTGAGATTTAATTTCATGCTCTTCAAATGGATGTTAAACTCTAATTTTACAGTGAGAAAGGAGATGCCTATTATTTTGTACATCTTAACAGCACCCATGTCTACTTTCACAGGTAAGAAGCCTCTAAAGGACAAGGCTTGAGGGACAAGAAAAAAGAGCAAGTATTAAAAAAAAAAAAAAAAAGTGTTCAAGGGATCTATGAAACCATTTAAAACCTAAAAAAACTCAAGCAAGCATCTTTGTTTTGCTAATTGAGAGCATTTAAATTATTAAAATATCTAGTCCAACTACTTTGTATGATTTCCTATGACACTTAAACATAGGTACTCTTGGGGCTCTGCTTGTGAACATGTGTGACTGAAATTATGAAGAAAATTCAGGAATATGGACAACGTTTGCCTCTCAACCATTTTAGTATGTGTCCTGGTTTCAGCTGGGATAGAGTTAATTGTCTTCCTAGTAGCTGGTACGGTGCTGTTTTGAGTTCAGTATGCGAAGAATGTTGATAACACGCTGATGTTTTCAGTTGTTGCTAAGTAGTGTTTAGTCTAAAGTCAAGGATTTTTCAGCTTCTCATCCCCAGCCAGTGAGAAAGCTGGAGGGGCACAAGAAGTTGGCACAGGACACAGCCAGGGCACCTGACCCAAACTGGCCAACAGGGTATTCCATACCATGTGACGTCCCATCTAGTGCATAAACTGGGGGGAGTGGGGGCGGGGGATCGCCGCTCGGGGATTAGCTGGGTGTCAGTAGGCGGGTGGTGAGCAATTGCACTGCGCATTATTTGTACATTCCAATCCTTTTATTATTGCTGTTGTCATTTTATTAGTGTTATAATTATCATTAGTAGTTTCTTCTTTTCTGTTCTATTAAACCGTTCTTATCTCAACCCACGAGTTTTACTTCTTTTCCTGATTTTCTCCCCCATCCCACTGGGTGGGTGGGAGTGAGTGAGCGGCTGCGTGGTGCTTAGTTGCTTGCGGGGGTTAAACCACGACAGTATGTTTTAATAAAAAAGTCAGTGTAAGGGTTTCTTCTGTATTTTATGTCTAAACTCTATCTTTCTGTGGTTTCGTTGCATGTATGTTGTTCTGTATTGTTTTCCAAGGCTTTTGTGAGTGCTGTGTGAATAAATAAAACAAAAAAGAAAATTGAAGCATTTAAGAAATAGACAAATTCTGCTTATTTAATCAAAACCTAGTCAACCATTTGGTGGGGAAAAAAAGGTTGATAAAAATAACATTCCACATGCTATTTACAATAGCATTCCAAAATGCTTTGAAAAGATTAAAAGCCATTGCTTTGTGTCCTGGTTTCAGCTGGGATAGAGTTAACTGTCTTCCTAGTAGCTGGTACAGTGCTATGTTTTGAGTTCAGAGCGAAGAATGTTGATAACACTGATGTTTTCAGTTGTTGCTCAGTAGTGTTTAGACTAATGTCAAGGATTTTTCAGCTTCTCATGCCCAGCCAGTGAGAAAGCTGGAGGGGCACAAGAAGTTGGCACAGGACACAGCCAGGGCACCTGACCCAAACTGGCCAACGGGGTATTCCATACCATGTGACGTCCCATCCAGTACAGAAACGGGGAAGTGGGGGGCAGGGATTCGCCGCTCGGGGGACTGGCTGGGTGTCGGTCGGCGGGTGGTGAGCAATTGCACTGCGTATCATTTGTACATTCCAATCCTTTCATTATTACTGTTGTCATTTTATTAGTGTTATCATTATCATTATTAGTTTCTTCTTTTCTGTTCTATTAAACCGTTCTTATCTCAACCCACGGGTTTTGCTTCTTTTCCCGATTTTCTCCCCCATCCCACTGGGTGGGGGGGAGTGAGTGAGCGGCTGCGTGGTGTTTAGTTGCTGGCTGGGGTTAAACCACGACAGTCCTTTTTGGCGCCCAACGTGGGGCACGAAGGGTTGAGATAACGACAAACCTGACCAGAGCTTGTTAAAACAAATTTGTTATAAGCATTCATTATATCGGTCTAATAGTTGCTGGTCATTATGTTGATTTATGTGTTCTTAGAGTTGTTGCTCTGGTTTTTAAAGTTCTGTTATGTATCACCTCGCTTGCTGTATGTAGTCCCTCTTCTGCTGCTTATCATCCGTGGGAGGTGGATTAAGGTTTTCGCTTTGATGTATTGTATAACACTGGTTTATGGTATGATAAAGTCGTCGGCTGTGGGATTAATCCGGTACTTGCACCCAGCATTGTCACCTTTATACTGTGGAAGCCATCTGTGGGAAACTATTAATAATTATACCATTTACCTTTCCTCCTTGGAAAACCAGTCTATGGGTGGGATACCTTTCTTCCCCTCTCCTTTCTCCTTCAGTCCAGTTACAATGGTGTTTGAGAATTTTGAAAAATTTGAATACTCTTGGGATGTTGGGACCAGCACGGTCCTAGCCCTACTGCTAGGAATTAGCATGCTTCTGAATGTGGTTCAGCTCTCATTTAAGGTTAAACAACTATTTAAGAAAATCACCCAGAGATCTGCCCCAAGGCTGGATAATTATGAGTGGCAGGGTGTGTGGGGTAGTATGGGCAAGTACCTAGAAAAGTGGGCACCTCCAGTGTTTTGGAAATTCACCCCTGAACAAGTGCAGAATCCAGAAGAACTAGTAAAATATTTGGAAAAGGTATGCTGTCACCCCGGCAGCTCCAGAGAGATACAAATTACTGCAACGTGCTGGGGCCTGGCCCATGCCTATCGAGCCCTGTTCGACACCACTCAGTACCCTCAAGGGGAAGAGAAGGTCTCTGGACCTAACAACAAAACGATGAGCACTGTGGCTATCCAAACCTCAGCGACAGGCACTGCAGCCCCTCCAGCCTCGGCAATGAGCACGGCAGCTACCCAAACCTTGGCAACAGACACTGCGGTTATCCAAGACCCGGCGAGCGGTACTGCAACTGAACCAGTGGACCAACCTGCACCAGTATCAGTTGCCCCCGTACAGAAAAAGAAATATACAAAAAAATCAGTTCGCTTAGCGAAGGATGAAGGCGAACCAGGGTCATCACGGGAACAGGAGGAAGAGGCAGAACCAGAGGTAATAACCCGGTCCCTATCCTTGAGTGAGCTGCGGGATATGCGAAAAGATTTTGGCCGCCGTATAGGTGAGCATATTATCACCTGGCTCCTCCGATGCTGGGACAATGGGGCTAATAGCTTGGAATTAGAAGGTAGGGAAGCCAAGCAGCTGGGATCGCTTGCCAGGGAAGGTGGCATTGACAAGGCAATTGGAAAAGGGACACAAGCCATCAGCCTCTGGAGGCGACTCCTGTCAAGTGTGAAGGAAAGGTACCCCTTTAAGGAAGATGTTATATGTCAATCAAGCAAGTGGACAACCATGGAAAAAGGTATCCAATATCTGAGGGAATTAGCTGTGCTAGAGACAATTCATCATGATCCGGACAACCCACAATTACCCAAAGATCCAGACGAAGTCCAATGCACACGACCCATGTGGCGGAAGTTTGTACGGAGCGCACCATCGTCCTATGCCAACTCACTGGCAATAATGACCTGGAAAGACGAAGAGGCACCGACAGTGGATGAAGTGGCTCGCCAACTCCGTCAATACGAAGAGAATCTCTCCTCCTCCCTACAAGCCTGCATTTCGGCTGTGGAGAAGCTGTCCGAGGATTTCCAGCAATTCAAAGAGGAGATGTCCTGTTGCCCACCTGTAAGGACCAATGTCTCAGCTATTAGGAGTGAGCGCTCCTCTGCCCAAGAGAAAGAATATAGAAGGTACACACCGCGAGGTGCCCTGTGGTTTTACTTATGTGATCATGGAGAGGACATGAGGAAATGGGATGGAAAACCTACCTCGGTCCTAAATGCACGGGTACGTGAGCTGCGAGGAAAAAACACCACAAAAGGGGATTCTACCAGGAAAAATGCCGCTCCGGTTTCCAAACAGAGTAGAAGGGCTGATCTTATTTCTGATCCTCTTGAAGGGACTTCTGAGCCAATTTTACGAGAAGTGAATACTGGATACTCTGACCAGAATTAGAGGGGCCCTGCCTCCAGCCAGGTGGAGGAAAGGGATAACCGGGTCTATTGGACTGTGTGGATTCGATGGCCTGGCACGTTAGACCCACAGGAGTATAAGGCTCTAGTAGACACCGGCGCACAGTGTACTTTAATGCCATCAAGTTATGAAGGGGCAGAACCCATTTCTATTTCTGGTGTGACAGGGGGATCCCAAGAGTTAACTGTATTGGAAGCTGAAGTAAGCCTAACTGGGAATGAATGGCAGAAACACCCCATTGTGACTGGTCCAGAGGCTCCGTGCATCCTTGGCATAGACTATCTCAGGAGAGGGTATTTTAAGGACCCAAAGGGGTATCGATGGGCTTTTGGTATAGCTGCCTTGGAGACGGAGGGCACGGAACAGCTGTCTACCCTGCCTGGTCTCTCTCAAGACCCTTCGATTGTGGGGTTGCTGAGGGTTGAAGAACAACAAGTACCAATTGCTACCACGACGGTGCACCGGCGGCAATATCGCACCAACCGAGACTCTCTGATTCCCATCCACAAGTTGATTCGCCAACTGGAGAGCCAAGGAGTGATCAGCAAAACTCGCTCACCTTTTAATAGTCCCATATGGCCCGTGCGAAAGTCTAATGGGGAGTGGAGACTAACAGTTGACTATCGCGGCCTGAATGAAGTTACGCCACCGCTGAGTGCTGCCGTTCCAGATATGCTAGAACTTCAATACGAACTAGAGTCAAAGGCAGCCAAGTGGTATGCTACAATTGACATTGCTAATGCGTTTTTCTCAATCCCTCTGGCAGCAGAGTGTCGTCCACAATTTGCCTTTACTTGGAGGGGTGTCCAGTACACTTGGAATCGACTGCCCCAGGGGTGGAAACACAGCCCCACCATTTGCCATGGACTAATCCAGACTGCACTGGAAAAAGGTGAAGCTCCGGAACACCTGCAATACATTGATGACATCATCGTATGGGGCAACACGGCAGAAGAAGTCTTTGAGAAAGGGAAGAAAATAATCCAAATCCTTCTGAAAGCCGGTTTTGCCATAAAAGAAGGTAAGGTCAAGGGACCTGCACGGGAGATCCAGTTTTTAGAAATAAAATGGCAAGATGGGCGTCGTCAGATCCCAATGGATGTGATTAACAAAATAGCAGCTATGTCTCCACCAACTAATAAAAAGGAAACACAGGCCTTCTTAGGTGTCGTGGGGTTTTGGAGAATGCATATTCCAAATTACAGTCTGATTGTAAGCCCTCTCTATCAAGTGACCCGAAAGAAGAATGATTTTCAATGGGGCCCTGAGCAACAACAAGCCTTTGAACAAATTAAACGGGAGATTGTTCACGCAGTAGCCCTTGGACCAGTCCGGACAGGACAAGATGTTAAAAATGTGCTCTATACTGCAGCTGGGGAGAATGGCCCTACCTGGAGCCTCTGGCAGAAAGCACCTGGGGAGACCCGAGGCCGACCCCTGGGGTTTTGGAGTCGGGGATACAGAGGATCCGAGGCTCGCTATACTCCAACTGAAAAGGAGATATTGGCAGCATATGAAGGAGTTCAAGCTGCCTCAGAAGTTGTTGGTACTGAAACACAGCTCCTCTTAGCACCCCGACTGCCAGTGCTGGGCTGGATGTTCAAAGGGAGGGTCTCCTCTACACATCACGCGACTGATGCCACGTGGAGTAAGTGGATTGCACTGATCACACAACGGGCTCGCATAGGAAACCCCAGTCGCCCAGGAATTTTGGAAGTGATCACGGACTGGCCAGAAGGCAAAGATTTTGGAATGTCGCCAGAGGAGGAGGTGGCACGTGCTGAAGAGGCCCCGCTGTATAATAAACTGCCAGAAAATGAGAGGCAATATGCCCTGTTCACTGACGGATCCTGTCGCATCGTGGGAAAGCATCGGAGGTGGAAAGCTGCCGTATGGAGTCCTACACGACAAGTTGCAGAAACTGCTGAAGGAGAAGGTGAATCGAGTCAGTTTGCAGAGGTGAAAGCCATCCAGCTAGCATTAGATATTGCTGAAAGAGAAAAGTGGCCAGTGCTCTATCTCTATACTGACTCATGGATGGTGGCAAATGCCCTGTGGGGCTGGCTACAGCAATGGAAGCAGAGCAACTGGCAGCGCAGAGGTAAACCCATCTGGGCTGCCGCACTGTGGCAAGATATTGCATCCCGGCTAGAGAATCTGGTTGTAAAAGTACGTCATGTAGATGCTCACATACCCAAGAGTCGGGCCACTGAAGAACATCAAAACAACCAACAGGTGGATCAGGCTGCCAAGATTGAAGTGGCTCAGGTGGACCTGGACTGGCAACATAAGGGTGAGCTATTTATGGCTCGGTGGGCCCATGATGCTTCAGGCCATCAGGGAAGAGATGCAACATATAGATGGGCTCGTGACCGAGGGGTGGACTTGACCATGGACACTATTGCACAGGTTATCCATGAATGTGAAACATGTGCTGCAATTAAGCAAGCCAAGCGGTTAAAGCCCCTGTGGTATGGAGGGCGATGGCTGAAATATAAATATGGAGAAGCCTGGCAGATTGACTATATCACACTCCCACAAACTCGCCAAGGCAAGCGCTATGTGCTCACGATGGTGGAAGCAACCACTGGATGGCTGGAAACATATTCTGTGCCCCATGCCACCGCCCGGAACACTATCCTGGGCCTAGAAAAGCAAGTCTTGTGGCGACATGGCACCCCAGAACGAATTGAGTCAGACAACGGGACTCATTTCCGAAACAACCTCATAGACACCTGGGCCAAAGAGCATGGCATTGAGTGGGTGTATCATATCCCCTATCATGCACCAGCCTCTGGGAAAATTGAGCGATACAATGGACTGTTAAAGACTACATTGAGAGCAATGGGGGGTGGAACTTTCAAACATTGGGATACACATTTAGCAAAAGCCACCTGGTTAGTCAACACCAGAGGATCTGCCAATCGGGGTGGCCCTGCCCAGTCAGAATTTTTACATACTGTAGAAGGGGATAAAGTCCCTGTAGTGCACATAAAAAATATGTTAGGGAAGACAGTCTGGGTTACTCCTGCCTCAGGCAAAGGTAAACCCATTCGTGGGATTGCTTTTGCTCAAGGGCCTGGGTGCACTTGGTGGGTGATGCGAAAAGATGGGGAAGTCCGATGTGTGCCTCAAGGGGATTTAATTTTAGGTGAGAACAGCCAGAATTAAACTGTATATTAGTTGCTATATAACCCTGCTACTGTATATTATCCTTACTATAATTATGTGCTATATCCATAGTACTATAGTAAGAATCACTTAGATCAAGCAAGAAAAGAACTGTGATAAAACTGAGCAAAGCGCAGTAGTGATGGAACCAGAACTGACTCCAGCATGCAACAATCCAACGGTGCACACCATCCTCCTGCTGCGCCAAATGTCACCTGCTTGTCACACTGCACTGAAGCCCAATTCTGCTCTACCGACTGAGAGGACTTTGCACCATCCCTCCTGCCCAGAAAGACTGGTATGACAGATGGAGCCCAGAGTCGGAAACTAAATGAACTCAATGAACATTTTATGAACATGACCCATGAACTAAAGGAATGATATCTCTGTGTGTGTATACATATATATATATATCATTGCTCATATGTCTTAAAGGGATGGAAAAGTGATGATTGATCAGGATGTAACTAAAGGTATGGGAACTGTGCATGACGTCAATGGTATAGAATAAGGGGTGGATACTGTCCTGGTTTCAGCTGGGATAGAGTTAACTGTCTTCCTAGTAGCTGGTACAGTGCTATGTTTTGAGTTCAGAGCGAAGAATGTTGATAACACTGATGTTTTCAGTTGTTGCTCAGTAGTGTTTAGACTAATGTCAAGGATTTTTCAGCTTCTCATGCCCAGCCAGTGAGAAAGCTGGAGGGGCACAAGAAGTTGGCACAGGACACAGCCAGGGCACCTGACCCAAACTGGCCAACGGGGTATTCCATACCATGTGACGTCCCATCCAGTACAGAAACGGGGAAGTGGGGGGCAGGGATTCGCCGCTCGGGGGACTGGCTGGGTGTCGGTCGGCGGGTGGTGAGCAATTGCACTGCGTATCATTTGTACATTCCAATCCTTTCATTATTGCTGTTGTCATTTTATTAGTGTTATCATTATCATTATTAGTTTCTTCTTTTCTGTTCTATTAAACCGTTCTTATCTCAACCCACGGGTTTTGCTTCTTCTCCCGATTTTCTCCCCCATCCCACTGGGTGGGGGGGAGTGAGTGAGCGGCTGCGTGGTGTTTAGTTGCTGGCTGGGGTTAAACCACGACACTTTGTAAAGTGGTATTTAAAAATGAAGGCAAATAACAATGAGATTTAGTAATTTAACATAATGAACTTTTGATGTGTGACACGTAGATCTGAACTAGATGTTCACTATAGCTTTTGTTTCTAGGTCATGTTACAAACTACTGTAACGTGAATTGGTGAGTCTTTCTCAGTTAAGAAATAATGTAAGAACTCAGTTAAACAGAATGACTGGTGATAAGTTTTTAACCAGTAAATTTTGGTGTATTGAGCATTGTTACCTTAGTAGCTGCTGTCTAGGCTTGCTGTGCATTCAGATGCTGTGCTGAGGCCCAAATACATAGAAATTCATCTCAGTCTCTGAGTTTTTATGTCCTAATCATTCCTGTGTCTGTGAAAGATAGAAGAAAAAACTATTTCCCTTGAACATGAAGGGTGTTTACATGATGGACTAGATCTGTAACCAAAGTCTTGCAAGGCAACTAGTACATCCGTGACCATATCAGTAACACCACACAAGGTCGACATTACCTAGGTGTCAGTATCAGAAAAACCAAATTTGAATACAGATGTATTCAAACTGGGATGAACGGGGAAAAAAGTAATTTGGGGCAGGTTGTTTATTTGGAAGGATAGCGGGGTGGAGAAAGGGAAGTACAAACATGGTGAAAAGAGGATCAATAAACAAGAAAAAGGGTAATAAGGTATGCATATAATACAGCTGAGACTCTCCAGGGATACCAGTCAAGCAGCTCTGTGCTTGATCACCTTAGCTTAGACCAGGCCCAAACCCCAGATCCATAGTCTTGACCATACCACAGAGATCAAACCTGTTTCCATGGTCTGGAAGACCTGTTCAGGGCAGGGAGGGAAGGCACATTTTCTAGCTAGCAGGGAGAAACACCTGAGACAAATGGATGGAGCATCCGCATATCACTATGGTGGTGCACATTCCAGGCCTGATGGCATCAGCATCCTCCTAGTTGCTTCCTAATACCAGCCTGTGCTAGTGTATTTAATTCTCTTGTTCTTGGGGGGTTTTTTTGCATCATGTTCAGGACAGCATTCAGGTATTTTCTCTGGTAAAGAGAATGTAGATTTCTTTCATTTTGACATTTTCAATTTTTTTTGCATGAATTACTTGAAAACAAACTTGTTGCTTGCAATTTTAAATTTGGGGCTACATTATTTCTGTTAATTAGCACAGCAAAATTAAGTGAAAGGAAGCGAGAGGTACAGCTTGGGTTTCAAAATCTGAAAAAGCTCAGAAATATCTGTGGGAAATCTTGAAACAGAAAGATTTACAACATGCACATTACGAAACCAACTGAACAGAGAATTCTTATGGAAGTTAATGAAGACACAGGAAGTGATCGAGTTGCTTGTTGGAAGGTAAAGAAACTTTGTTAATGACTCCTTTCCACTACCTTAATTTTCCCAGGATATATTAATGCAAATGTGACTAGGCAGTGTGGGAAGACCTAGATCAGCTACACACACTGCTGTGGTAGCAGAGAAGCTGCTGCAGGCACACAGCTCAGGCATGCTGTTGTCCTAGTGTGGGCGGGATGCTGAAAGCACATCTGTCAAAACGCTGTGCTTGGTGTATGTGGAATATATAGTGCGAATGAGGCTCAGTGACATAGAAGCCCAGGAGTGTTTCTGACCTAAGTGTATTTAGAAGCAGAGAAAGAATTTGTACCTTTGACACTATTTGCTTAGACTTATCAAACTGTGGTGCTAGAATAACTTTTAAAATAACCATCAACATACCAAAGACCTCAATTTAACCCTTTAACAGTCCTGAACTTTTGCTGGCTTTCTGCATAGTTAGGTACAGAATTGCAGAATAAGAATCAGGTTGCTCAGGACCCTGTCTGGCTGAGATTTTAATATCTCCAAGGAGATATTTTCTAACCTTTCTGGGGAATCTGTTCCAATGTCTGCCTACCTCATGGTGAATCTTTTTTCCTAATATTTAACTGGAACTTCTTTTGCTGCGGATTTGTGTCGTCCTTCATCCTATCTATCATTGTGCATCTCTGAGAAGAGTGTGCTCCATCTTCTCTGTACTCTCCCATTAGGAAGCCAAAAACAGATATAACATCTCCTCCCAGCCTTCTCTTCTTAAGAAACATTCAGAAAAGAATGGGGGTTTTTTTGATTGTGTGAGGCATGATAAAAATAATTATTTTATGTTTCTGTTGGTGCCTTTCCTTGTGTAGCAGAGCCTTCCAATAGCATCAGAATGGCAATAGATCTCAGCTTTGTCATTTGACAGTGATAGTGCTGGTTAGGTAGTAGGTAGAAATAACATTTCTGTGCCAGCTTTGGCTTGTGCAAATTTTTTCAAGATCAGCCTTTTGTTTGTTATCATAGAATCATAGAATAGTTTGGGTTAGATCGGACCTTAAAGATCATCTAGTTCCACCCCCCTGCCATGGGCAGGGACACCTTCCACTAGAGCAGGTTGCTCAAAGCCCCATCCAACCTGGCCTTGAACACTCCCAGGGATGGGGTATCCACAACTTCTCTGGGCAACCTGTTCCATTGCCTCACCACCCTCATTGTAAAAAATTTCTTCCTTATATCTAATCTAGATCTACCCTCTTTCAGCTTAAAAACATTGTTCTGTCATGACAGAGACGCCTTTCCTCTTGCCTAACAACCTTGTGCTTATGCATTTTTTTGCAAACATCAGCCGAAAAGGCACTCAGATTTATTTATAGATTGTAATTTCTGTTTTCCAGTTAAGCTCTTGCCTCTACGTAATAGAGGAGACTGACTTTTGTCTGGATATAAACTCACAGATCAGGGCAATTCCTGTAACAGTCAAAGTTTTGAGTGCTGTATGTGCTGATTCAGACTGGCACATTTTAATCAAGGTAAACCTGTGTCCCAGTGAAGTTTCAACAACTTATATTGGCTTTAAAATGTTTCATGTATTGAAGCTGGTGGGCCTGTTGCCAAGACCTGTTGTCTTTGAGGAGCTCTGGATGAAGCATAAGAATATCTGGTAAATATAAAAAGACCCTTCTCTTTAAAAAGCAGAACTAGGGAAAATAGAGGGAAAGAGATTAAGGGTCAGTCCCCAGAACATTTGTTGGAAGTAGAATTCAGAGTAATTTCCTGTGTTTTAATAAGTGGTGATTTACTTTCTGAAATCCTGATGTAAAATTGCTGGGTTTTAAAGTCAGTCAGGTACCATGGGCTTCCAATAAAATATCCGATATCAGAAGGGGAAGGTAGTTGTCTTGGGGAATTTTGGGTAGAGCGGGTACAAGAGCAGTACCACACCACTCAGTGGCATATAATTAAAACTTTTTTTACTAAGCAGCAGGTTTGGTAGAGCAAGATGATAGTAATTTCTACTGTAGGCATTCTGTTTTATGACACTGACAAATCAAAGGCCCTGCTCTTCTGGTCCATATTAAACCAACACCGTGGTCCCAGGAGAACGGGCCACTCACTCCAGCCAGTTGATGTGTCAGGTGCTGGCTTCTGGCTGCCCCTACTCACAGTGGGCTCAGTCTTCTACACAGTGCTGGATGGACACTTGTGTATGGAGTTCCCCTTCCCTTGTCCTGAGAAGCTATTGTTTTCACTAGGAATTAGACTGTCAGCATAACCTGCTAGTGGCCTCTCTAATCATGTCGACCCAAGCTACTTGATTTTATCTGCATGCAAGTCCAATTAAAGATTGTCACCAGAACCTCTGTGAACCTCTGGTCTCCCACCCTCAGCGTGTTACAGAATGTGTGAAGTTGGCAAACGTGAAAGAGCAAAGTTTGTCTGCTGCTGCTTTGTTACCCAGCTCATACCAGAGTCATCTAGTCAGAGCTGGGCAAAAGCAGTCAGGTTCTTGCTTATCTGAGCAATACTTGCAGGTGGGCTTCAGCCCATGGCACTAGTGCAGAAGGCTGGTCTTGTTAAGCATTCTCCTGTGTTAAGGCAAAGCGAAAGTGATTGTATGCGATAAGTATAGTCCTCTTCTACCTTGGTGTGGAGATCAGATCTTTTAAACATTGCCTGTATTTTCTCAGGTGAATATAAGGAAACATGATCTTGAATAGAAGGAACACTTTCTTTTGTCTTTTTTATAAAAAGAAAGAAACATATGAAGAACTCTACATGTTGTGTAATAAAAATGATGCAACCATTTTGGAGCTGACATTGGAAATGGCTGCCTGATCAGCAATTGCTATTTAGAAAAGGTAACTCAGTGTTTTCCAATGACTGACTTACAAATGAGGCCAAAAGTTAGTGACCTATACAGATCTATAAAAGTTAATGATCTATGAAAAGGGGCAGGAATGGTGGCAGATAAGGTGGAAATTAATTTTCTTTTAGTTCACCTTTGTTGTTGTTCTTAGTGCTATACTAAAAGGAAAAATTCCTGAGTAAGAGACCAGTCTTTGTGAAAGACAGGAAGATTATGTGGGGAAGGTGGGGAAGAAGTGAGCCAGAAAGATTGGACTCGGTGAAATCCAGAAAGCTTTGTTATATACAGTTTGTGGGGTTCACTGTTTTATATTGCAAACCTGCCAGGACTCCATAAATGGCAGTTGGTGCTTAGGGTCATGTTGGACTGGTATGTAAGAATCTAAATTACAAATAAATGCTACATGCCTCTAGAAAGATTAGTCACCTGTTTATATTTGTGGTTTTCTCTAAGGAATGTGCTTAGTTTGTTCAAAAAATGGTTAATATAGGTGTTAATATTGGATATTTGTCACTGAGACTTTTGTGGGCTTTTAGAAAAAAGATTTTCTGCAAGGTGCTGTGAAGTTCTGCCAGTTGTATGAAGTGGCATATCAATGATGGTGAAATTCATTTAGTGTATATAGTAATAGCAATATCTGTTGGTGCTCAGATGGATGTTATCATTCAGCAAACATAACAATGCCATGTATGTTTTTGAAGGGAGAAAAAACAACTCAAAGTTCATTGCTGTGTTAGTTAATCCTGTATTTCACAATAGTTCCTAGCAGCAAGCGCATTGGAAGAAAACAATGACAAAGTCCTAAAAAAGAAGATCGTTTAAGAAACTCCACAGACAATAGTCTTGAAAATAATCTTAGTATTGTCATGTGAGGATGGAGCTTGGTTCAGTCAAAATTGTCCTGCTGCTGTAGCCCAATAAATATGATTTTTGCCATTGCTAATAAAAGAACACAGGGTCTGCATTGACTTGACCATGTAGAATCTCTGCACTTGCCTGCGTTTGTCTAGAGCTGATTTTAGCTTGTTTAGCTGTGATAGCAGTTTTTTAGCAATCACTCCATTGGCTGCCTAAATATGTTTTAGTTTAGCTGTGGATGGGCTGTACTACATGTAAAGGTAAGTTATTAAATGGAAATCTATGCTTTTAACTGACATAGCTGGTGACAAGAAAAACAAACTGGAAAAAAAAATTAAACTATACCATTCACTTTTTATAGAATTCCTGTCAGAAGTTTGGAATGAGAGTTATAATTTAGAACCGTGCATTTGAGAATATTTGCTTTGTATTTTCTTGTATAAGCTTGCTTCTTTGCCTTGTGCCTGAACTTAATGACTCTCTGTTGCAGGAATGGGAGGAGGGAGAGAGGGGTTTGGATCACTTAAAGAATCACCTCCAATTGTATTAGCAATAGAAAAATGATTTAATAGAAATTTATATAAAAATGCAACTTCACAGAATTCGATGGCAAGGTTCACTCTATTACTTAGTACATAGATGAAATGTACACAGGAAAATTAAGTTAGAATGAGACTAAACTTATGTATATAGAGACTGAAAATGTAATAGGGTAAAAAGAAATATTACAGAGTAAAATTGAGTTTGAATTAATTTCTTGTGATTTGTGCAAAGATCGGGAATGTGGGAAAGGGTAAGGGAGACCCTCCTGTTGAGTCACGAGGTTCGGAGTAGACCCCCTTGCTTTCTAAACTTCTGTCAGAGTCTGGGTGTGGCTGGATCAACTCCTAGTCCTGGACTTGGTCAACAGTTTATATCTAAATGGATTATGAGTATAATAGCAGCCTAAATTTCATTCACAGTTGAATAAAATTCATGACAGTAATTTAAGTATAAATTTGAAAGTAATAACTTATAATATACTTGCTATAATATACTTACTATAGACTATTCAGGTTAGTACACACGCATGCATAAAGACACTAAGAGATATACATATAAAAGAGTAAAAGAGAAGAAAAGAGAGAGAAAAAGACATATACCCGTTAAAAATTCCCCTCGAGGTCAGTGGAAAGATTCATGTCGAATGCTTCGGCATCTTTCTCAATGGGCAAAGGGTTGAGCCTCAAGGAGCACAGAGAATCAGCTCAGGCTGTGTTGGTTTTCGGCAACAGACCTCCAGTTTTTGCAAACTGGAAAGTTTGTGAGCTCTGAGAGGTATCCCACCCAGAGGGAGATGCTGGTTGCAGCCCGCTGTGGTCCAGAAGAACTCAAAGGGTCTCACTTAGTACCGCTGTTTATAGGTTCAGGAGATGATTGGCTTTAGTCATCAGCAAATTGCTAGAATCCCAGCTGTGCTGGTACCATTTCATGTGCAGATAAGGAAAGCTCCAAGGCTGTCTGAGTATAACTTAAAACACAGGCATGGGATGCTCCAAGTTTGTCGGGGGAGGACTGGAACATCTCAAGGTTGTTATGAGAAAGAACTGGCTATCTCTATTTCCATCCGCCCACCTCCACCGGGCAGCAGGAGTCCTTGAGACGCAGAGCTCCCTGTCTTAGCTGTGTGAGAGCTCCTGGCACAGTCAAGGGTCCCTTAACTGCCCGACTCATTACACTTATGCTAAGGCCCAGAGAGCCTTCTCGAGTTCGGAAATCAACCTGGAGAGGGGGAAAGAAATGCACCACCACACTCTCATAAAGGACCTAACTTATTAGAAGCCACAACTCACTTAAAATACATTAATCCATATAAATTCCTTTGTATTTTAATTTGGCTACTATTATTCTCAACACATGCTATTAAAAATGCAGAATACTGATTTGATTTCAAAACATTATACAACTCTTAAAAAATACAGGTACTTTGTTATTTCAATAAATTCTATGATACAAAACCCATGCTGCCTGAAGGAGGTCTTCACTGAATACATACCTTTATTAAAATAACCAGTTTTAAACTTCATGATCGTTCCATTTAAATCTATTCATCATATCAAGACTATCCTCCCCCCTCTGCCTTTAAAAGTGCTTTCTTGTATATACCTTATACTTTCAAAAAACGATCCAACTTCTTTCATTTTAGAATGGTGGAACTAATTTTAGGAATCCAGGACAAACAGATTTATTTGTAGAATTAAAAAAACCTGAGAAGTGTGACTGCATGTGTAAAACTTTATTCCAGTATAATGCTGGAAAACAGAAACTGTACTCTGAGAATTTCAGAAGTTTATTCATATTTTTTGTTTAGTAACTTTTTTCAATGCAAAGACTGTGAAAATAGTAAAGAAAATGACAATTCCTTAGAGCAAGGAGACAGTGCTGTTTGTTAGTACAGTATATTCCCAGATGGAGGGATGTAGGTCATCGGAATAGTATTTAACTCCTGTGTAGTGCCATTATTTGCGGCTGTCAGTACTGTCCTGTGTCTATCAATCAACAAGAACTTGTGCATGGTTTCTGCTGGAATAACATGCGAACCCCTACCCATCATTGATTTTGCAGAAATTGCTAGTAGGGATAAGTCAGGGTAAGAAGAAAATGGCAGTGTGCAGTCAAGTACCAAGAATCTGTGCACAGCTTCTGCAGGAGCAGCCTGTGAAGACTCAGCTCTCATTGACTTTGGAGAAATTATTAGTAGGCATAAATCAGGATATAAGGAAAGTGACAGAGTGCAGTATGTGTGCAACCCTGGACACACTTTATCAGGATCAGAATGGGTAACATGTCGTGAAAAAATCTGGATATCTGGACCACCACAATGTTTGGGTAAGTGTAACTTTTGTTACTGGTTGACTTTGTACTGGTAGACAATTCTAATAATTATTAAAGTAGGAGTTTCAGAATTAGGTTTACATTTGTTGCTTGATTACCAAGTCTCTAATGGACCAAAATTAAGCTCTGGATTCAATACTTATCTTGTGGATCTTGGGCTTTAGTATCCCCAAATCATTTACACTAAATCGTGTTTTTTATTGTGAGAATTTTGGAGCTGTCTGGAAGGTTACAAGCAGATAAACTTTTTGTCTGTACTCCCAAGAACTTGTGCAACAAGGTACAGGTACTGACAACGGTGTCAGCCTCTTTCCCCCAGTGATTACATTTGTTAAGACGTCCTTTCACGTAGTTTCCTAACTGTCCCTCATATGTGGGAGGAGTGCTGTTGTGGTAAGCTGCTTTGTTGTCTTCAATTTCCTCCTTAGAGCTCTTTGTTAGGAGTCCTATAAAATTCATTTTTAATCCTAGGAAATGGAAAAACAACAGGGATAAAATTAGATTTACTGCCACTGATTTAATTAATTAATTATTTCAAGGACTACAGTCTCCTGAAATCAGTAGCTCTTGAGATCATCACTGCTGTTTGCAAAGTCTGTAAAGTTGGCTTTTATACATGTGTATGAGAATATGCTTGGAAGTTGTGCCATATTGTTGATAAACTACCTAATGTAGGACAGAAAGAAGAGAGAAGATTTTGTTCATTTATCTTAGAGATTTCTTCATCTTCCTTTAAGCCAGTATCAATTAGAAAATTTACAGGTATTTGTCTGGGGCTAGTGGCTAAGATAATATGTGGATCAATATGCTGGTTAGGCCATTCTAAGCCAGATATTACGTGAGTGGGTCGGCCTGAAATTCCCCCTACGCTTCCTAGTTTTTTAGATCAATCAAATCCTTCCTTAAGCCTGAGTAAGGGTTGGCAGGAGCAGAGGGTTTACTCTTCTGCGTTTTGGTGATATCAGTACATCCCATAGCCTTGCTAATAGGCTGCTCCACCAGGTTTATCATTGTACGAATATTTTCTGTGGACTGCCCATGTAACACTGAGCAGGGTATTCCTAATGTTAATGCCTTTTTCCATAGTTCATTGCGCTGAGAGTCGAAACGAGAATAGATTTGTCGAGGGGGACGGGAGTTATTCTCCTTGAAAAATCGTGCCTGTTGGACTCGGCGCTGTGAACCTGAACCTTCCTCTAACCAGCCCATCTCTCTACCATAAATCACTATTTCTTGTAATAATTCCCCCCACGTTAAAACAGGTTGTTGTCGCTGGTTAGGGTTGCAAGCATTATGATCAATTGTCTGTATAATTTTTTCCTTCTAGGTTTCGCACATAAATTTTCAAGACGTCAGGGAGACATCTAATTAATGGTTCAAGGCGGACCGGATCAACTGGAGCAGCAAGGGGAATACCCTGCTCCCCGTGCTTGTACATAGCTTGTATACAGGCAGCCTTTTGCACTGATTCAGCCAGCCGAGATAATCCAGCCATTTTAATAGGCAGAGGTTCACCTCGTTCTCTAAAACCTAGTCCCCCTGCCCAATAGGCAGCTCTGAGCATCAAGGGTTGGTTCCCCACGGGACCCTGATCAAGGAACACACCAGCACCCCAATACCCCCTAGCTTCCTCCTCGCTCAGCAAGACTCGATCCCCTCCATTCAATGACACACGTCATAAAGATTCAGTTTCACTTTCCCCCAGCTTGAGTGAAAATTTCTCTTGCATTTGTGCAAGCTCAGGTCCCGACCACAGGGTGGTTAGGGTTGTAGTTAAATTTCGATTGTTCCTGGCCCTCGACTGTACCTCTGTTGTAACGAGGGGTTGAATTTCAATATTACTTACCCCATCAGATTCATCATCTGGGTTGCCCCAGATATCCCTGTCCCAAGTGTCAGGATCGGCACACATAATGAGATTCCTGACTTGGGTGGGAGAGGGAGTTGGAGCACTTGATAACAACAAATTTAATTTTTCTAGTAATTTTCTGTTCTTCTCCCTTTCAGAATTTAATTCATCTTTCAAAAACACATTTTCAACCTCCAGTTGTCCATTATGAACACTCAAGGCCGCACTTATCTTTCGTTCTGCCTCCAAAGCAGTTTTGGTCACTTCAACTTCAGTTTCTGATGCCCTGAATTTTGTAGCTTCAATGAGATTGGCTGCACCTGTTATTTTTGCCATCTCAGATTTCAGTGCCTCCTCCTGTGCACAAGTTAGATATGCTCCAAAAATAGTGCACAGGATACCTTTCCCTTTCCCATTTTTCTTTTTCTTTTATTCCTTCCTACACTGCTCTACCTATGCCACCACTTTCTCTTTACTTCACAACTTCTTTGCCTTCTCCTTGCCTACGGGAGAAGGTTTACAACCATGTTTCTGCAATAGTTCCTCCATTGTATCCTGCCGACTACGCCAAATTAATGTGACGGGAAAAGACTTAACTGCAAGGTTCAAGCAAACAACCTGAACTTCACTCACAGACTTAACTGCAAGGTTCAGGCAAACAACCTGAAGTTCACTCACAGACTTAAGTGCAAGGTTCAAGCAAATGACTTGAAGTATTGCCGAAAAGTGCAGTTAGTATCTGTATTAATCTTTCCTTTATATGTGTGTGGGTTCTAAAATTCAGTATCATTCTGAGACCACTTCACTCATTATTGAATGGTCTGTCCAGTGTGTGATCTCCCTTGCCCCAGCATGTAGGCTCTGGGTCAGAGCACTTCAGAAGGAACCTACCTGCTATGGCCAGGTAGGACACCCTGGGTAAACTTGAATGAAAGCTTCTGGGAATCTCCTCCTTCTATCCTTGACTTGTCCCTGAAAAGGGTCAGTTCTTTTGAGGAACTGAGAGAACAAAAGAAAAACACTACAGTTTTAAAATAAAAATGAGAAGAACCAGGAAGAGCTTTTGGTACAGGATTCCCAAAGTTACCAATGAAAGTGGTGACAGGAGTCATCTCAGTTTTGAGTCCACAGTTCAGTGTCTATATCCGAGCTAGCTGTCTGGGCTCCCATCATGGTCAGTATAGTAAATTTAGTCGAGACACTCTGCAAAGACAGTGTCATCTCACCATAGAATAAATACTTACTATTCAGTCTCATGAATCAGCCTTTGGACTCCAGTGAGAATAGTGACGGGATTTCTGTTGGTTACAATGGGATCAGAGGGAAGCAACATAGGTATAAGCACTGACAAAGACAGCAGAAGCAGAGTGCGATTGCTCCCGCACTCCTTAGGATCTGCCAAGGTGTGTCGTCTAGATTCTGACAGTTTCAGAAAACACTCAGATGGTGAAGCTGAATCTGAATTAATTGTGCCCTGAGCTTTTTGTCACGCATGTGTTGATATTGTTGCTCTTAAATTCTATTTCAAGAGAAACCATGTGACTACCCAGCCATAGAAAATGGCAAGTTAAGTGAAAGACTGGAGTACCACAAAAACTATTACTTTCCGATGAGTTTTGGGCAGCATGCTGATTACCACTGCATTCGTGGTTATACAACCCCAAGTGGAGAATACTGGGTTCGAATGGTCTGTTCTGAAAGGGGCTGGTATCCAGAGCCAAAATGCCTCAGTAAGTACATTTCCATTATACGCTCAATTCTGTTGGAATTATCAAAGGTCTGTGCAGCAGAAATTGTGCTGATGGAGCACAAGACGGAACAGAGAGCAGTTAGTTAAAGTAGAACTGCTTTAGTTGACCCCTGGAACTGCACCCAGATTTCATCCTATCTGCAGAGCTCAAACTGTCAGCTGGTAAGTGACACTCTGAAATGAGGAAGGCTGAAGTGATACTTTTGGATTTTGGAGATTCTTTACTGCTGAAATCCTTCGTGAGATTGAGAAATACATAGGAAATGTTTCTCTTCTCTGGCTTCTGGGTCACGTGCATGCATCTACTTTCATCTGCATACACAGCTGCGCATACAAACAGAGTTTCTACTGTATGTAAATATATTCTTCCTTCAGTGGCTTGGGCACTTTGTCTAGAGGTTCCTCTCTGAGGTCCATTGCCTGGTCCCTTTGGATAACATTTGGAGCTGCGAAGGTGGCACACTCTTGCAATAAGCTGAAAGTGAGCAAGGCATCAGAAAAAGATCCAGATACACTGACTTAGATTTAAAATAAATTAGATTTAAAATATATTTAAAGCAGCGAGCTGAGGCCTCCACTTCTAAGACAAACATCTTCAGTCGCAGTAAAGTTCCTACGTACTGGTAGGGCTTGGAAGTGGACTACAAAAGGCTGATCTTTCTCTGTTGCCTTCAGTGGAGTGGTGCTCCGTGCAGGAAATTAGTGGAGTCCTGCCCGGAGGAAAGGAGCAGTTACTCAAGTAACACAGCTGTAGCATTCCTTCAGCCATCTTCCTTGTGTCTGGGCTCTTGGGGGCACAGGATGTTGTAGAGCCAGCGTGCTTAGCTGCTGCTAAAATCCCTAGAGCTGGTTTGAGAGGCTGATACATTTGCACAGAGGTGATAAAATCTCCTGGAAGCAAATGCTGAAAATCACTCAGGGCAGCCATCAACATTTTAGAGACGTAGCAGACCAAACCAGAGCTGGTATACATGACGCTAGATGCACTGAAGTTAGCCAAACTTGCTTATGAACACTAGGTAAGCGATACTGTTTACTAGACCACTTCTTAGCATTTCATGTAGCAACTTGCACTCCTGTTCATGTGATTCATTAATCTTAGGGCAGTGAAACAAATCATGCTTTCATTCAGGTTTGAACACAAATGTCTTTTGGGGATAGAAGGCTACAGAAAGGCACTTGGAGGCCCATTTTTTAGTAACCATCTTCCTGAGAATTAATTTACCTCAGTTCTTGCTGTACAAATTACTGTGGTTAAATGTGCTTACCTTCCTTCTTCAGAAAAATGTCACGTCAGACAGCTGGAAAATGGGTATTTCTCATATGGACAGAAGAATGTTTACAAGGAAGGTGAAAGAGTTAAATATGTCTGCAGTGATGACTATTATACGGAACACGAAGATGGGCAAGTCACGTGCACAAAGGATGACTGGTCACCTCCTCCAAGATGTATCCGTAAAAGTAAGTGTGCTCGTATTTTGTTGAGGTTTCTAGCTAAAACCGATAAATCCGTCATCACATCACGTACATTAATCCATCACTACTGCTTAGTAACTCTAAGTCTAGGTACTCTACACCTGAAACACAATGCCGTCGTTCTCTCAATGTCTCATGCAGCCCTCATGTCCCTGTGTGCTGCTGAGGTCAGTCGCTATATAAACGTGCAGAATGAAACCCTGTAAAACATCCACGCATGGCTCATTCAGATCTCCTGGAATGTAAGCTCTGGGATGGGAGTCACAGTCCCTTTATTTTCAGTGGTGAAATCTTGTTATAACATAGCTGTGCAGTAATAATAAATAGTGATCATTCCCCTTGCACAGCCTATCTGTAATTTGTTTCCTTTCAGCCTCTTGCTATGCCACCTGATCCTTGTTCCTCTTGCTTCCTTTCCAGTTGGCATCATACTGGAAGGGGGGAGGAATAGGAAGGTTACCTCTGCTAACTCTGTTTCCAGCTTTTGTTCCTGACTTGTACCAAGCCTGAAATTGCTAGAATGTCTCACAGGAACTTTAAATACTTTAGATAATGATTTCATATGGACAAAAACAATTCAACCTAGCTTTTCTTGGACTGTAAAAATACTTTTTTAGGAAACCGTTTATGACGGAAAAAGACTTAAGTGCAAGGTTCAAGCAAACGACTTGAACTTCACTCACAGACTTACCTGCAAGGTTCAAGCAAACGACTTATTTGAACTTCACTTACAGACTTAACAAGCCACTATTGCAGGTTTTACAGATACAATGGAGGAATGCGCTATTGCAGTTTTTAAGGCAAGAGTAGTACACTATTACAACCACAAGCGATTCACAGACAACCACAAGCACACACGTGTTTACAAACTTAAAGCATAAACAATATTCACTTACCTCTCCAGGTAAGGGCGCTCAATCCCAGGGAAGCTACCTCGACCGGCGTCCCGATCGAGGCGGGGGAAAGGTTTCCTTCACAAGCCAACTGTATAGTTGGAGAAGTGACTCCCCCATTTCCAACCTGAATCTTAGAGTTTTTATCCCCTGACTCGTGGAATGGTGTGTATGACTATGTCTGAGTGGATCATGATATATGCCTAAATGGATTATGTATATCTGAGTGGAGTTTCCCGTTATCTTTCCTTTGCTGGTCTGTGATTGTTTGACTACACAAGGTTGTCATTTGAAACTGAAGCTGAAACCCTCCAGGTTTTGGGGTTTTTTCACCTTGCTTCCTCAGGCAACTGAATAGTGGTTGGATTGAGACTCAGGGCATACTATTTGTTAAGGGATTTCAAGGCTCAGCTCAGGTTTTGGTTCTTTGAATGGCACAGCCACCGCCCTGTTTAGTTTAGGGTTTATCAGACAACCCAGGGCTAAGCTGTCTACACAGCTCCCCGTGAGTTGTCTCTGCAGAGAGACAGGGCCTCAAGGCAACCCAAGGCTGGGTCGCTTTTGTAACCCACCATGAGTCGCCTGTGTGCACTAGACATGGTGAAACTCGTTTGTGAACTATGAGCCTTACAATCCACACACCATTCCACCCTGATAGAGACAGTGACCACAGAATGTCTTGGACTGCCACCCACTGAGATTTTGATATAGCAATGAGCAAGCAGAATAAAATTTTGTGATTCCTAGTGTTAGGCAATCGTGGGCATCAGTGGTATAAACACCAAAAAATTTGACGTGAAATTCAAACTTTTGAAGCTGTTGCACTGAAGTGTCATTAACTCTGCTCCCAACATTCAAATACATCCTCTAGTGTTCCTCAAAGTCTTTTCTGTTTCATATCTTTATTTACTTGACTCTCTAATGTGCAAATATTGCTATTTGTTGTAGAGTTAATTTGTTAAAATGAAGAAACTTCTTTACAGAGTGATTTATTAGTAAAGAATTTGACATACTACAGAAGTTTTCTTTCAGAATACAAGACCATAACATCCAACCAAGACAACTGATTTCCATCGATTTAGACTGGCTTAATGTATTCCAAGTGATGTGAAATCAGTTACAGCATTGGGTCTGTCTGCAGTAGCGTTTTAGTGTGCAAGAAGGGGTCCTTTGGTACAAATTTCCTTTAGCCCTGCAGTATGTGCACTCTGAATGACTTCTCTTTGGTAGAACTGAGGTGGTACCTGCACACCATGGTGATCTCTGGCATGTGCTACCTTGCAATATGGACAGAAGGTCCTCTTTATGCATGCACAGTGCTGTGCATGGCCAACATGAATTTCATTTCTAGTGAACACCAGATGTGGACATAAAATTTTGGAAGCTTGCAGGATTGCTGCAAATGAAACCCCTGTCCATGCCTGTTTGTGCTGCGTGAGTTGGTAACTGTGAACTTTGACTTCACACTTTCCAGTAGTCCGCCAGGAAAAGCATTCAATGCAGAAGCAAAAATTCATGTGCTCTTAAAAATGTCCTAAATCCTACTGCTGCTTCATTTGTCCTCCTTCTTCTGTGTATTATAAGCATGTAGTTTGGCAGTGTTTTACTTGGAAAAAAATTCTGTCTATCTCTTTCAGAAAAATGCCAGAATATCAATATTGACAATGGTTATTTGACCTTGGGAAAGAAAATATTTCGTTTACAGGAGAAGGTCACCTATAATTGTCATACTGGCTTTTTAACTCCAGAAGGACAAGAAACAGGAGTGATACAGTGTCAAGAGAATGGCTGGACTCCACCTCCAAAGTGCATCAGTGAGTAGCATAAAGGCTTCAGAGCTCCTTGTCATTGTCACTGACACAGACATGATGTCCTATGTACTCAGTTTTTTGTTGTCTAGATTGGTAGAGTTTTCTTACTGGGCAGAGGGAGACTCAAACAGAGGACTCATCCTCCAGAGATTAACCTTTCTGGGGCTCCAGGAAATAAAGAGAGAAAACATAAAGGAAGTGAGTAAGGTGGGAAAGTATCTACTGTCTTGTAGGTGAGCTATCTTTTTGGACCTCTGTAGCACAAAGTAGATGGTAATCACTGACCTCTCCAGTGATTCTTACCTGATACAAGGTACATATGCCCAAATTTACTCCCAATTCTCCCACCTTTCACACATGTGAGGGAAAATTTATGAAGAAATGCCTGTGAACCAAGGGATTCTGCCAAGAACTTTCTTTAAATGTAACCAAACTAGAGAAAAATGGGATTCATTATTTGGAAAGATGTTATCACTATGCATAAAAAACACTATGCATATGTCTGCCCTGGTGTTAAAAAGTACATTTGTGAAAAACACTGGAATGCTTTTTCCTGAAAATACCTCCATGCTGTTGTTGCCTTTCTCCTCTTAGAAGTTCCTTCCTCTCCTGAATAAAGGTGTAGGATAGTAAAAGAAGAGACTTAATCTTCCAGTGATATGATACTGAGACTCGTAATATTGACCAACTTTAGCTGATATTTTATCTTGTCCTTTTATTTCAGACTGCCTTTACCTAGGATTTTGCTGCTTTTTTTCTGACCACCTCACAAATGACCATGGGGAACAGGAGTACAAACTGTTTGCTATGACACCAATAATAACATGTAGTAGAAGGAAAGGAATTGAATCTAAGCGAGAAATATTTATGCTAGATATTACTGCTAGACAGATATTTCTGAAGATTAATGCAACAGATATTATGTGAATATGCTACATATGATATTTTACATTCATATTCTGGCAATGCAGAATTTTTAATGTTTCAAATATACTGAGTAGTTCAGTCGACTAGCACACGCTAAAGCACCTACAGAAATGATGCTTCCAACGGGCAGTGTTTCTGGATCACAAAATGCACTAACTTTGTTTTATTCTACAGAATCGTGTAAAACACCTCATGTGGATATTTTGAATTACCATGCAAATAAAACTATGTTCATGCCCGAAGATATAATCGAGTATGCGTGTTTGGAGGGATATCAAGCTGCAAATAATATGCCAACTGGTACCGCAAGGTGTGGCATAAATGGTGAATGGAATCCAACGCCCCAGTGTCTTGGTGAATATTGTTATGTTTGCTAATCAGTGTAACTCTCTGTACACTTTGTGAAGTTTTTTTATGTAAGACTTTCTTTGGTTTTGTTCTAGTTAGTAGCATTTCATGTACTTTTTGTAGGGTGTACACTATATGCTAAAATATTTTGTCTTTGTAGCGATAGAATGTGAAATGTTGACATTGCCCAATGGAGATTTTTCTCCCAAGGAGGGTAAATACCACAGTGGAGATGTTGTGAAATTTACCTGTGCAAACAATTACGTAAGAGTGGGACCTGCCTCTACTCAGTGCTATTACTTTGGATGGTTTCCGTCACCACCAGTGTGTAAAGGTAATTCTTCTGTCAACTTTATTGTAGTAGGAAATAGATGAAAATGCCTGGGTCCTGAAGACTTCTGTGGACACCTTCTACAAGCCAGCCTTGCTCCCAAGAGCAATTATCCCATCTTCATCTCTAAAAGAACAGGAACTGATCCTCTTTGTATCATTTTGTAGTGTTTTGCTATTTCACGTGAAAGATTCTGAACAGTTGAACTTCCGATGTTGAACTTTCTGTTACCTTTAGTTATGCCAGTTGGAGTTCTGCAATAACTGAAAGTGAGCTGGTAAATGGCTTTCACAAAATTTCACTCAAGTTATTGACTGTAATGTATGAAAAATTATTTATTATTCAAAAAGGCAAAAATAATGTGCAGTATGGCAGCCAGGAGTGATTGATTTGAGTAATGTCCTCTCTTACTGTATCCTGAATGTCCTAAGTTTTGCCTCTGCCTAATGTTGATACCCATCAGATGTTGTACCCTATGTTCCTTTGTCTGATCACATGATATTGAAGAAAAAATTACAGTTTGGAGATGACACAGAGCTGGACCCAAGCAAAAGAAACTGAGTGAAAGGTTTTCCCTGTGGAATCCCTCAGCTTCATCTGGTAGGATGAACAAACTTATGCAGCAGAGAAGATATATGCCCCTATTCTTCTCATCCTTTTTAAGACAGAGCACAACTTACTGGCATCTGAAAAGTTTCTTTTCCTGGTGCTATGCCCTTTCATGAGGAAGCTTGAGAGAATGAAGAGATCTTGTATTTCTCATCTCCCTTTCTTCCCACTCAGTCAATTTCCTTGTTGTCTTTCATGCTGTCATCCTTCTATTTGCTCACTCTCTTTTGCATTTAAAACCGACGTTTTAAGCTCCCTTAACAGGAGTTCCATTCACTCCATCAGAAGTGAATTCCTTTGATATACAGTACATATCACTTGCTGGGTGTTTTTATAACATAGGTTATTATTGCTTGTAGAATTTTCACCTTTTTTTTTTTTTTTTTTTTTAAAGAATACTGAAGTTGTCATCCATGTAACACTTTTTTTCTTTTAAAACTGGATTAGTTTTATCAACCACTTCTTTCATCATAGCAGGCAATTGACAGTGCATGGAAGTAAGATAGAGTGAGCCAGGGTCATGCATATCTGTTTGTGATCTCCAGCCCAACGTAAATCCAGATATTCAAAGGCATAAACCAATGACCTGTTTGTTTAACTTGTTCTACTGATTTTTCTTAATTTTAAACAACAAATTCGATCTATTTTATGTTGCACTTAACATATAACTGTGCGAAAAGTTCTGAGTTCAGAGCATGAATTTGATCTCTTAATTTCAGTGAACGCCAGAGGCTGTGGACCTCCACCTGTGATTACCAATGGAAATATGGTTGGTGGCTCTGTGGAACAGTATCAGCATGGGGACAGAGAGCACTATGAATGCAACGTTGAATTTAAATTGGTTGGATCAAAGGAAACAGAATGTGTTGATGGACAATGGTCGTCTCCTCCCTCTTGCATTGGTAATCTATATAACTCTTACTTGTGAGAAGTCTATAATTCACTGTAGGCTAATACTTCACAGATATTTTCACAATTAAAATTACATATTTGCAGGTATGATATGTTACATTCAAAATCATGTTATGGGTGAAAAGTAAACACACACTATATATAAAGCCAAAACTTTATTAACAGTATAATTGAAATCTCAACAGTCCAATCAAAGAATTGTTGTGAGTCCAGGTCAAATTACTATAGAAAGAAAAATAAAATAAATATGTAATATATAAAGAATAATTTAAAACATATAAATAATACAGAATATCTAAGTAATACAAACAATTTATAATATAGAATTACAGTTGTTATACACACACTTTCTCTTACTTGCCCCTTTTTCTGGTTTTATGCTCACCCTTCCAACTGCCCCTTTGGGTCCTAAAGTCAATGTCTTCAGCCTGGTGTGTTTTGGAGGGAAGTTACAGAACATTACCAGTATCTCAGGTCATTCGCTGGGGGGAATAAGATGTTGATGCTGATGCTGATGATTTCCTCTTCCTCCGTACAGGATCTGCTTGGGGTAATTTTTAGGTTTGGTCTACAGGTTGTGAATTAGGTATGTTTAGCGTGTTGCAAATATGTTAGATACTTGTTCTTTGTGTTACCCCTAAAACCAGTTTTGATCAGCTCCAGGTCTAAATTGGCCTTTTGTGAGCTGTTCGTAGCCTTGGGGTGCCAGGCTGTGCCCTGTCTCTTACCATCCCGTGCCTCTACTCTGCCACACCCAACCTTTGTCCCCAATTCTCAAGGGCTCTGTTATCATACCAGACCTGTATTCACCCGCACCATTGTATTAGAGTCATAATTACTCACTCTACAGAGACTAAAAACTTGTTTCTACTACGTATATAAAACCATGGTTGTGCCATACAGAGATAACCAAAAGTAAAATAAATTAGCTATAGCCTGGTCACTGGAAAAATTGCTGTTACATCTAAAATAAGTAAGACCAAGCCTCCAGGCAGGTCAGGACAAGTTCTGACAAAGTAAGCCTGATAAGCTTCCATCCTGAGGCCTTGCAAGCTCAGTACAAACTCTGTGGCCTCTTTCTAGCAATGGCAATACTGTATGTTACTGGGACACAGGGCTACAAACACGATGACTATGAATGCATTACGTATGTTGCTGCTTTCCCTAGGCTAGAGTCAGACATGTCCAACAGGTTTTTTTTTATAGTCCTGATACTGAAATGGTGAATAGTTCTACAGTCAAGTCTCCTGCTTAAGCAAAAGCACCCACTTTCTGTGCATGTCAGTAGGTAGCATACCTCAAACCTGACAGTATGAGTGTCAACAACAGGAGTTAAAATTGCTTGTGCAAAACTACTATTTGTTTGTTGAGACAGTGTGGTGGGTTGACCCTGGGTGGATGCCAGGTGCCCACCAAAGCCATTCTATCACTCCCCCCTCCTCAGCTGAACAGGGGAGAGAAAATATAACCAAGGGCTTGTGGGTCAAGATAAGGACAGGGAGAGATCACTCACCAATTACCGTCGCGGGCAAAACAGACTCAGCTTGGGGAAAATTAACTCAATTTATTACCAATCAACCAGAGTAGGGTAATGAGAAATAAAACCAAATCTCAAAACACCTCCCTTCCGCCCCTCCCTTCTTCCCAGGCACAACTTGACTCCTGGATTCTCTACCTACCCCCCCAGCGGCGCAGGGGGATGGGGAATGGGGTTTACAGTCAGTTCATCACACGTTATTTCTGCCGCTTCATCCTCCTCAGGGGCAGGACTCATCACACTCTTCCCTGCCCCAGCGTGGGGTCCCTCCCATGGGAGACAGTCTTCCACGAACTTCTCCGACGTGGGTCCTTCCCACGGGCTGCAGTTCTTCACGAACTGCTCCAGCATGGGTCCCTTCCATGGGGTGCAGTCCTTCAGGAGCACACTGCTCCAGCGTGGGTCCCCCACGGGTCACAAGTCCTGCCAGAAAACCTGCTCCAGCGTGGGCTCCTCTCTCCATGGGGCCACAGGTCCTGCCAGGAGCCTGCTCCAGCGTGGGCTTCCCACGGGGTCACAGCCTCCTTTGGGCATCCACCTGCTCTGGCGTGGGGTCCTCCATGGGCTGCAGGTGGATATCTGCTCCACTGTGGACCTCCATGGGCTGCAGGGGGACAGCCTGCCTCACCATGGTCTTCCCCATGGGCTGCAGGGGAATCTCTGCTGCGGCGCCTGGAGCATCTCCTCCCCCTCCTTTTTTACTGACCTTGGGGTCTGCAGGGTTGTTTCTCTTACATGTTCTCACTCCTCTCTCTGGCTGCCGTCTCTGTCTGTCCCAGCAACTTTTTGCTTCTTAAATATGTTATCCCAGAGGCGCTACCACTATCGCTGGTTGGCTCGGCCTTGGCCGGCAGCGGGTCCGTCTTAGAGCCGGCTGGTATTGGCTCTGGTGGACACAGGGGAAGCTTCCAGCAGCTTCTCACAGAAGCCACCCCTGTAACCCCCCCCCCACTACCAAAACCTTGCCACACAAAGCCAATGCAGACAGTGTCTCAGAATTGAAGTAGAATGGAATATTCAGGCTGAAAATCTGTAAATACAGAAAATAATTCAGGGTGTTCTTATGGTGCAGGATGATCTAATAACAGAACCAGTAAATGGTGGGGTTTTTACGGACTGGTTTACTCTGCCCCTATACATAATACATTCTGACACGTCTTCCATGAGCAGCGCTGATGGTTTAAAAATGTACAGCATGGAGCTTGCATCTTTTCAATCCTTGCTCCAGTGGAAATAGTTTCAGTGTGCAGGCTTGAAAGAAGAGTGGTCCAAACTTGAGTGCAGCATTGTTCAAATTCAGTCTTTGAGTTTATCATGGGTCTTCCCACTCCCACATTAAGAGCAGGCTGTATGCCCTTATTCCCCTTACATGCCTTTTTCCTCCTTCAAAAAAGACTACTCACATGCCGCACTCCTCTGCAAGCCATTACCCTTTGCTGTCACTACCACTACAACAGTGACAGCCCAAAGCAGGAGCTGCTGTTGTCACACAGAGGTGACAGTGCTGCAGCCCTCTAAGTGATGGTACAATCGTTTTCAGTTCTTGTAATAATGCTAACTGAAAGTACACATTACAAATGTGCAGACGTATGATCAAATATAATTTTGACTGATCAGAATCAGGGATCTGGGTGAGTTGGACTGATCCTACTCAGGGATCCAGGCGAGTTGGATTAACTGAAGTTTTTCTTCTTACACTTTAGGGTTTATGTGCCAGTGAAAAACGGTTTGGGAAAGTAAGGTTAGCTGAAACTACTTGTGGAGCGTGCTGTGGAGTTACCACAGTGATGGAAAAGGAAGGGAAAAGACAGGAGAGGGATTTAGTAAACTGACTAAAAGATATACGTACTCCAGGTGTGTTGAAATTTAGTTGTTACAGTTAATGGGAGTAGGTTTGACTCACCAAATGCAAATATAGTTGTTTTTATTTAAGTTCTTTCAGCTATTCATATAGGACTCCAATATTATTGTGGAATACTTCTGCTCTTTTCAACAGAAGACAAAATGCCATGTGGATCACCTTCCTCTATTCCGAATGTTGTTCTTCATCAGGAAGACCAGACCCAGTTTTCGCACGGTGATGAAGTGATTTGTGGATGTAAACAAGGCTCTGGCAATTCTAAGGAAATGAAAATAAAATGTCTTAATGGGGAATGGAAGCCTTTACCTCTTTGTGCCGGTAATCTATTTCCATAATATTTTCATGGTGTTTCAGATGTAAGTGTAACATAGTTCTATTCAAAATCTCAAGGACTTCAGCAGTCAATATGTAGCCAGAGATACTGTAGTTTCATGGATCTCAATGAAGGTTTTTTTATTTAGTCCTCTTTTAAATGTGAACAATATGTCCTTCGTCCTGGAAAGACTCTGCACCTAGAACTTTGTAAGCACTCTGAGTAGGTTTGGGGAAGGAAACAGACACTTGCACCATGGGTAAAATCAAGCATGGGGATACCTCTTTGGTGTACGGTGCCTTTTACCCATTTTTCCGGTGTTCCTCCCTGGTAACGACCCTTCAGAAGCCTTGGGACATATCTGCAATAAAGTAGTGAGCCTGTTGCACTAATTACTTGTAGTTTTATGTCTCTGTATACTACTTTGCTTTTTAAAAATCCTACTGGGAATTAAAGATAATACTAATAGCTACAATGTGCTAGGCTTACCCCATCCTCACCATTTTTATGTGCGTTAGTCCGTTTCATTTCTGATCAGTAGTTTTCTCTTTTTTCTCATCTTCCCATTTGGTTTTGCAGTGCATAAATTGAAAGAAAGTAATGTCTTTCAAAAAGATACAAACCAAAGCCTTTTCCTAATAAAAAGAAAAAAAAATTTCATTGGAGTCAGTAATTTAAGAAAAAAGTGACACTGGACAAGAAGGAGTCTTGTCTGGGATAAATTACTCCAGCACTTCACTTATCTTTAACAGGATACAATTTATAATAGACATCCAATTCTTGGTTCCCCCTTTCTTCAGAAGTGATTTTATATTCTTCAGTGATTTGAGTACACCGTACCTTTATTTACAATTACGTTGAGGATTGAATCTGGCACAAAACACAGTCTGCTTAGCTTTCACAAGTAGCCTGTGTTCTGACTCTCAGAATCACCAGTTCAAGGACACAAGACCTGGTTATGACTTAGATACACTTCCATAGGAGACTGATACCTGATGCATATTTCAGTGTGTGGAGTAGTACTTCCTTTATGCACCTGTTTCTACAAGCGAAAGAAGGTTCCTCATCTTGCTACCTTTTTATAGTTTTAGGGAAGAAAAGAATGTTAAGTTTTTATATTATTTACTACACTCCGCAAAAAAATCATTCTGTTTCTGTAATATAGGAATCAGGAGTTACTTCAAACTGCAGTAAGTAAAAAAACACTTTCACATGGACATGCATTAGGAAACTGATGACCTCTTCATCAATGAATGCGTACGTACATATTATCTAGACTAAATCTTTTTTTCAGGTCTTTTTGTTGATTTTTTTTCAGATCCATCTCCTCAGTGTGTACCTCCGATGAATGTTGAGCTTGTGCACAATGGTCATCTTCCCAAGCCAAGAAGGGAGACTAGGTTCCATGGAGTTATACATTATATATGTACATCAGCTGACAAAAGTATTAAACAGGCAACTTGTGTGTCTGGAAAATGGTCACCAGAGATTGAATGTACAGGTATGTTTTTAGATTTGCATACAAGTTCTTTTCTTTATGTAGGAATGATAAATGCTCATTATTGAAGCTTCTTAGCATTGCTGTGTCACTAGTCTGAAATAGAAACGCTTACATGCTTATATATATGCTTACTCGATTATATGCTGAAGGATAGTCATGAATAATTATGGGAATCATTTGAACAGTTAACTAGGTTTAGAGATGCACTGTTTTAGTGAGGCAGACTTAATAATCTCTACCCTGACAATTGGAAGAGTTGTCACTGCCACTTCTGATGTGAGGAGAAGATGCAATGATAAACCTAAGCTCGGTTCTTCAAAAGGGCTTTACCATGGTGCAAATGAGAGTAGCTTATAGCTCAAGCTCCAGCCAAAGTTCCTTTATTTCCTGTAAACTTTCAAAGCTTTTCTATTCCTGATTTTTCTTTTTTTTTTTCCTTCTATTTTTTCCAATCGCTTCCTAGTGAAACAATAAGAAAAAAAGCTGTGTTGGCCTATTCAAAAGCACAGACCTAGAGGACACTGCCCTTTACGTAATACACACCAAAGGTTGGATGCCTGTAAGACTGCCTTTATGTATAGCGGAGCAGGACATTGCCTGTAGAAGGCATGATTGTAAAACAATCATCGCCTCATTGCCTGCTTTGATTATGCCAGGTTCTTGGGAGATGATGCATGGAAGTGGGAGAAGTACACAGAGTGTCAATCGCTCGAGGGAGCGTTCCCTTTCAAAACCAAGTGTCCCTACCTTCTCAGTTTCCTGGAACCACTAGAAGCCACAAACCAAGCTCTGGATGTCTCCTCCTTCCTAGATGTACCTCCTTCCCTCCCTTTTTTTCTCCTTTGGCAGGAGCAGCCCTTCATTCCTTGAGTGGCAAACCTGAAGTTTATTTCTTTGTTTCCTTTTGTGATTCTCATTTACCTCTGTTATCATCAGCTAAGTCTGAAGAAAAAAACAACAACAAAACAAAACAAAACAAGAACCCCAGAAGCTGGTCCAGTTTTCCTAAAGTAGTTCACCAGAGAGAGAGGAATGGGAAAGCACACAGGAGCGTGCAGCTATGTGGAAGGGAAAGGAGGGACTACAAGAAGCTCCAGCTTAGATTGGTGTAGGCAACTGTGTCTCTCTTCTATGAGTTTGAAAGTGTATGAGCATCTGAAGGCAGCTCTGGTGTTTCTGAAGCAGAACAAAATGATCATAATATTAATTAAAGCTTGAGATAGCTACTGAAGAATTATCTAACAAACACCAGTGTTTTCTTGGTTGGTTGTGTTGTAATCTGTGATGAACTGTTACACTTTATCTTATGTTCTATTATAACATGAGTATGTGTCCTTAGCTGAGGAGAGTACGTGCCCACCTCCACCTCAGCTGCCTGGTGCTCAACAGATAACAGTTGGAAGAAATTACAAGCATGGGAGTAAAACAGCTTTTTCATGTCTGAAGAATTTCCAGCTCATCGGTGTGAATGAAATAACATGTATAGAAGGGAAATGGCAATCACCACCTTACTGTGTGGGTCAGTAGTGGATTATTTTTTCCTATTTATTTTATTATGAATTTCTGTGTTGTCCATTTGCAGTCATCATTAGCTGGAGGATGATATTATTTATGTTAAGATTATCATGAACAGGTAACTGCAGAAAAGCAATAGAGTGCAAGTTGCTAAAGAAAGTGCAGTTAACCAGCTGCTGGACAGTCACTCTTTTTATTTACACAGACTTATCTAAGAAGGCATATAAAACTTTCAGATAGTCCCTCAAGAGCTGTGTGTTTATTTGTTTGTTTAGTATATTGCAGAATGGAGTCTCAGTTTTGACTGGGGGCCTTTAATAGTATCCTGGTGAAAAAAAATCAGTATTATTTAGTTGTAGTAGTAGCAATCTTTGGGTTTTTTTCTTTTTTATTCTTTCCTGATTTTTCTCCTTTGCTCTTTGTGGCTTGTTCCTGTAATAGGAGTATAAATGGTATGACATAACTCAGGCCATCTACTCTAAGAAATGCTGAGGAATCTGTAATCATTGTTAAAATATTACCGATGCAGGTGATATCTTGTAAGCAGAAGTGCATTAAGAGGTAGAAAAAAGTGTATTCAGAAATGAAGAGGAGATAGCTGAGTACAGGAAAAATGAGGTGCCAGCTGGTGACTGATGTGTGCAACGGGCCAACCACTTCCGTATTTTTAAGCTGCAAAATTCTGATGCCACGTGGTTTCTCTTCTTCTGTGTTGCCTGTGAGTCTCCATTTCTGCTGATAAGTGGCAGACATAGAGAAGAATAACAAAAAAAAAAGTTTGAGCTGTTCATAAAACAACTTTTCCCGAAATAAAATTCCCAGTCCCAGTTACCGAACAGCAACTTTGACTGTAATTAGATCTCTTGTATTGTGGAATTCAGTGCAAACATATGCTTTCAACTTGATGTGTCAACTAATAAAATCTCATTTACTAATAACTAAAAAGGCATATAAAATATAATTTAAGTCCACCCACTCTACAGTAGTATAGGAGAAGAAAGCATTGGGCCAGCCCTGACTCAGGAGGGCTTCATAGAGATTTAATCCATTGTATGTATCAGGAAGTACATTACAATACTTCGTAAGTTCTGTTCTCTTCTTCATTTTCATCATGTCATCACAAAACCCCTCAGGACATTGGTGCAACTTTATTAATGGTGGAAAAATTTAATAGCTAACATTCTAGAAACTCACTTTCAGTACCTCAGAACAAGATAATATCTTTTCTATTTCTCTGCCTATGAAATTTTCCCGGTTCTTGATGCTAAGCTGTAACTGTGTCTCCTTGGTATGAACTAGAAAATAGCTTTAATTTGGTTCAAAGGAAAAGAAAGAAACCCCATGTAGGACAGAAAGAAGAGAGAAGATTTGGTTCATGTATCTTAGAGATTTCTTCATCTTCCTTTAAGCCATTTAATTTATATTTGGATGATTACATTTTTTTTTCTTTTCAGTTTTAGACGGTATATGTCATTGGAATATTAATAGTCTTGCAGTATTATTTATCTGTGGTTTCTGTATTTTTTAGAAAGACCATGTTTGCCACCACAACCCATAGAATGTGCTGATGTTCCCAGGCTGGAAAATCGAAACGCAAAAATTAAAAAAGAAGGGAAAACAATTTATCTGGCTGGTGCTAGAGTTAAGTATGTTTCTCGTTCTGGATACATCTTAGATGGACCATCGGAGATAACTTGTTCTATGGGAAACTGGACTTCAGCTCCTACATGCGTGGGTAATGTCAAAAAATACTTTTTTTGAAGTGCATTTAGGAATGAAATTGAAAGAATTTTAAACTGGAGGTGGACTAGTAAGAGCCAGTAACTCCATAATTTGCTGTGGAATCTTGTCATCCCTCATGGATGTCTTCAGAGCAATCCTGATTGGATGCAAGACTGACTTTTTGAATGCAGTCTGGTTTTTAAATATTCCTTTGTATTCTTGCAATCTTTGTTCAGTTCATAGCTCTGCCATGTGAGTCCTGGGCACATCCTCATAATCCAAGGATCTTTTTTCTACGTAGCCCACTAGTGACTAGGAGTTGCTTTGATGCTTCAGTGATGGAAACCACTTCGGTGTAGTAAAGGTCTGTCCTGGTTTCAGCTGGGATAGAGTTATCTGTCTTCCTAGCTGGTACAGTGCTATGTTTTTGAGTTAGGTATGAGGTATTGATAACACTGATGTTTTCAGTTGTTGCTAAGTAATGTTTAGTCTAAAGTCAAGGATTTTTCAGCTTCAAACCACGACAGATGCCCAGCCAGCAAGAAGGCTGGAGGGGCACAAGAAGTTGGGAGGGGACACAGCCAGGGCAGCTGACCCAAAGTGGCCAAAGGGA
The DNA here is from genome assembly GCF_026419915.1 of Harpia harpyja. NCBI lineage: Eukaryota > Metazoa > Chordata > Aves > Accipitriformes > Accipitridae > Harpia > Harpia harpyja. The sequence continues at coordinate 19,922,512 of NC_068950.1, read as the reverse complement.
TATTCCATACCATGTGACGTCACATCTAGTATATAAACTGGGGGGGAGTGGAGGTGGGAGGGATCGCCGCTGGGGGACTAACTGGGTGTCGGTTGGCAGGTGCTGAGCAATTGCATTGTGCATCATTTGTATATTCCAATCCTCTTATTATTACTATTGTGATTTTGTTAGTGTTACCATTATCATTATTAGTTTCTTCTTTTCTGTTCTATTAAACCGTTCTTATCTCAACCCATGAGTTTTACTTCTTTTCCTGATTTTCTCCTCCATCCCACTGGGGGGGGGGGGGGACGGGGACGTGAGTGAGCGGTTGCATGGTGCTTAGTTGCTGGCTGGGGTTAAACCACGACAAGGTCAGAAGCCTTTATTAAAATTTTCTGGCATGGTTAGAAACAGGATCTATATATTTCAGTGATGAAGTCCATGCCTATTTAGGGGAATGACTAATTTAATTTTCCATATGCTACCTTTTATAGAAAATCCACTGTCAGCGGATGACAATGCTAATGTTACAAAAAGCTGCCTGCAGCATCTGTTCGGTAGAAACACTACACTCATTGTGTGTGTGTCAGATTAGCACAAGCATCGACTTTCTGTATCTTTTCAGAAATGCCATGTGGAAGTGTTCCAAAAGTTGCCAATGCTCAAATTGAAGGCAGAAACAAGGAAATTTATGAGCCTGGTGAAACAATTCGCTACCAGTGTGATGCAGGGTTCCTGACTGTTGGTTCCCCCGAAATTATTTGCAGAGAAGGAAATTGGACAGCACCGCCCTTCTGTGAAGGTATAGGTTCTACCTCTAAGTAGCCTGTGACCCTTCTTAGTCTCGTGTTGTGAATTAAAGTAATGTCAGCTCAGGCATGCAGGGTGAGTCAGGCCAAGAGAGCGAGGAGGTGACTTGCTTTGAATGGACTGCTCCAACACCTATTTTTCTGGCTCCTGAGAAACAACAAGCAGAATAGGTCAGCAAGGAAATGGTTTCCCCTGTGGGCTGAAGCTAGTAACTGAAACGTAGCTCTCTGCTGAAATCAAGCAGGCCAAGCGTTATGGAGGAATGGATGCTGGCTGCAGAGGGGGAGATAACTGGTGGGGTAATAGATCTTATTTTCACATCACTAAGAATGTTGGTTGCTGAAAGTGGCCTTCAAATAGCAAAGAAATCATTTCACTCTCCAGCCCTTTGGCACACGCAGCTGTACAGCACCAATCTGCACATTGGGCTGATCTCTGCAACTCCTTTTCTCTTTTTAGTCACTCTAGGCAAAAAAAAAAAATGTGTGGTGAAGCATTGCAGAATAAAGACCATAATATCTTCCTCTTCCGCCTGCAGAAAATGGTCTGCATAACGCAAACCGGTTTTGCTCCTCAGGAGCACTGGTGCTCCGGAGTGCAATGTTCTGTGATTGTCATATCGCTGCACTACTGTTCTTAAATGCACTTCTCTTTTCAGATGTTAGCTGTGGAGCCGCACCTGAAATTCCCAATGCTTATATTACAAGCACTCAACAGGAGAGGTATCTGCCCGGTGCCAGAGTGCAGTATGAGTGTGAAAGCAATTTTCAACTGATGGGTGGAAATTATGTCACTTGTACGAATGGAGAATGGTCACAAGCGCCAACTTGCAGAGGTAGGAATGTGTGCTTTCATCTTGCCTGTTAGCATAGAGGGGACTGTTTGTTTACCTAAACACGCTAAAGACTTTACCTTTTTTACTTCTGTTTTCTTTGTGCATGCCAACTTTGTGCTTGCTATTGCTTCCTTGCACAGCACTTTGATTTAGCTGGATGCTTCTAGAAATGCCGGGGATATTTTCATCAACAGCAAAAATGTCTTGAAGAAGCAGGGCCTAAAATATGCTGCTCTGTCATTCTCCTGCACGATACTGGCATTTCCCCAGAGTCTGCCATTTCAGTGACCTTCACTAGAAAGACACGTAAGGGCTCCTCTGTTCTGTTCAAACCTGTCAGGGAGTACCTGAATGGAAGAAGCAGTAGGGGAGAGAAAGAGCCGTTCTTCTCCAGGGCTCCACTCTGACCAACGCAGACCCCGGCAGAGGCTCAGATCTCAACCATGTAAGATCTGCTCTGGCTATGGAAGTGGGAAGAGCGTTCCTGTGACAAGGAACTGTCGGGAACTGTGCTCCTGTCCCCTGCCCAAGTCTGTGGCTGCCAGGCGAACAAGTGCTACTTGGCTTTCTCACACCTCCATGGAGCTGACTGCACTTACCTGTCCCTGAGCAGTGCTGGCTGACAAGCTCCTCCGGAGCTCTGCGGTTCAGCAGAGCACCAGCTTGGCTGCTGGCCCTGTGACTTCCAGGAATGCCAGGGCTCCCCAGGGAGGGACATGGGCACACAGGAAGGCTGGCATGGCTTCTTGTGCCATGAGGTGTAGCTACAGAAATGCTGGCTTTTTCTAGAAGCTCTCATTGACCCTGCCATCTCCTGAGAGTCCCAGAAAGAGTGTTCTGCTGCCACTGTCACACCTGATTTTTTTTTCCGTGGTGAACTCTTGGAGCTGTGACCCACCTGAGGCAGAAAATCTGGACAGAAATTGTAGCAAGGTTGATGCCTTTAACTGTCTGTTGTATAGGGGAACACCTCAAGGACTGCAAACCTGACTGCAGCAGTGTCTCTTTTCAGACGTGACGTGTGAACCTCCTCCAGAAATTGCTGGTGGTAAAGTTCAAGGTGTTAAAAAGTCAAGGTATTTGCCTGCGGAGAGTGCTCGCTATCAGTGCTGGCAAGGTTTTGAGATGACTGGGACTGCCACCGTCACGTGTCGGAATGGGACCTGGACAGTGCTGCCAAAGTGCAAAGGTAATTTCTCTCTCTTCATAGAGTCACCTGTCAGTGAGACTGTCATGAAGCTGACTGAGTGGCATTTGCTTCTCCAAATTTCAGTCTCATGACTGTTCACAAACACAAGGTATCTGGCACGCTCAGGAAAAAGCCATTTTCCCAGGTATCTGCTCAGGTGAGTTTAGCAGCTGAGTGACCCAGGTGGCTTCACTTGAGAGGGCCACATCTGGAAAACCACCCTGAGGCTGAGAGCAGTTGCTCGCCAGGTCTAATTTTGAGTCGCAGCCCTTGGACTTCTTAGAATCTACTTTTGGTGCCTGCCTGATGAGAAGAGAGTAAGAATTTTTGCTGTCAGTGTTGGAGAGCAGAGCCCACAGCTTCCCTGCCAGTTGACATCCAGATAATGCAGACGATGCATTGCTGTATTGCATGCCATGGAGTCAAAGCAACTGTTAAATCAACTGAGGGTACAATTTGATGTGTGAGCCAATACCTAGGTACTGTGTTGGTGCCTCCTGGGATTTCATGAGTGCCCTGAACAGCCCCATTTGTTTTTGTTAGACATCCAGAAAGTTTCAGCACGTGAACCAATGCAGCAGCATTTGACTCAAACACCACCCAGCTGGGAGCTGAAAGGGGTGCAGAAACAGCAGATGAATTAAGATGAGGCTCCATGTTGTGGCTCCAGAACAGAATGCCAAGTGCAAGGAGGCCCACTGCTGGTACCAAGGGACCTGGGTCTTCTCTGAAGATTTCCCAACGCAAGGTCCGTTGGAAGGCCAGACTTGGCAGCAGTGTGGTGCTTGAATAGATATAAAAATCCGTGAGGCAGCAGTGCTTCAGGATTGGCATGTGTGAACTCCCCACTGGCCCTAAGTGGCCCACAGAGCCCAAGGGCTGTCCCATTAGTGACTGCAGTGGTGCAGTTCAGTGGCAGTTGTTACTGTTTGCATTCGGATCCACTTTTCTCACTGCCCAGGCAGCGCAGGGAGGAGGTGGGTGTCAGGCTCTTCTGCAGAAAGAGCTGTGCCAAATGCTACACCGTTGTGTGGGATGAGGGGAAGTCCTGCAGGCAGCTGCAAGCGCTTCAGCTGTGGGCAAATGGGGTGAACTGGCAGCTATGAGTCCCAGCACTGGAGAAATGAGAAACTCTTGCTCTTTTTCACCTGCCAGGTTATATGGTTTTTCTCTCTGCTTTCCTCCAGCTCTCTCAGAGTAGTGCCAACGTACTGTCCAGTAGTATTTGTGGCCAGGCCTCTGTTGCAATTAAACTCTTGTGGCTTTCTCTGATTGGGAATTTTCTTCCAGGGAAAGGTGGGAAATGTGGCCCGCCTCCTGTTATTGAAAACGGAGACCTTCTTTCCTTCCCCATGCAAGAATATCGACAAGGTACGACTCTGGAGTACAAATGCCCAAGTCTCTACGTCCTGGAAGGATCTCGGTATATCACCTGTACTGATGGGCAGTGGACAAGCCCCCCGGTTTGCCTAGGTAGGTTGAAGCACGTGCTGGGTGGCCAAAGACCATGTGACTGCTCCTGTTGTCTTTTTCTCAGATCCCAAGGGCATCACATGTACAGCAGCCCTTGTGCTGGGGCTGCGATGCCGGCAGGGCAGAACGGCAGCGAGTCCTTCTTTTGTCCAGAAGGAGTTTCTTCTTGATGTTGGCTCGTGTAGTCCCCTCTGCTGCCTGCTGTCTCTCACCACCACAACGGGTTCGGGAGGAGGGGAGTTTGGCTGAACCCCACTGTGTGAGGGGATCTCCATCACCGTGCAGGGCTCCCACGTGCTCCCGAGTTGGCGACGCTGCTACAGTCAGCAGGCTGGGAGTGGGGAGGATGGGTCTGAGTGCGTGGCAGTGCTGGGGAAATCCGGGGGTGCATCCATGACGTGGCCGTGAGGAAACAAATTTAGAGATGTCCTGAGCAGAAGGGAAGGAGGGATCTCAAAAAAGACATGGGGAAGTTCATTGGTGCCTGGCGACTTCCCCACCCGTGCTTCGATCTTGCCCTGCATGGCTGTCAGAGCAAAAAAGCTTCTCCTTAGCTCTGCGTGGGGTCTCAGCTATGGGCTTTTTTCCCTTTAGCTTGGATGTGAACGTCTTTCTTGTTACGTATGCAAGTAACAGAGGGTGAGAGCAAGTAGCTGGAAGCACTTGTGATGCAAAGAACTTCTGTAGGCTCTAGGGGAAAAAAAGTTACCTGTGGTGCATCTGTGTGAAGTGATGACACTCTTCTCTTGCCTTTTTCAAGTGGCCTGTACAGCATCTGAAGAAGACATGGGCAGAAACAATATTGAGCTGAAATGGATCATAGGAAGAAGAAAGCTGTATTCCAGATCGGGTGACTTTATTGAATTCCGGTGTAAAATAGGATATTTGGCAGACCCAGCATCTTCTCCCTTCAGAGCACAGTGCGTGGAGGGGACATTAGAATATCCACGGTGCAAGCCAGGAAGTAAGTGATCTCCAGTTTGGCCACAGCTTAGCCGCTCTGTTGTTGCATTTTTAGTGCTGAAGCCGAGGGGAAAGCCTTTAGCTTTCCTGGGGGAGCACCTGGGGAGGAGCCAGGGTGTGGGAGCATCCTGTGAGCTGCAGGTGGTGAGGGGCAGAGCCCCCAAAAAGCCATTGACCGGCGTACCTGAGCTGGAAAGACTGCTGGGGTAAGGGCTCTCAGCTGGTACCAAGAGTTTCAGTGCATCAGTTGCCCTGTGTGAGGTCTACAGGCAAATAATGAAAGTACTTTTTGCAGAGAACTGTACAGTGCACGCAAGGATTATGGAAAGGAACAACATTCAACTACAGTCATCAAGCCGGTTGAGCACTTCCACCTATCGCTCTGGAGAGTATGTTTTCTTTGAATGCAGATGGTTCTACCGTCAAGTTTCACGGCCTGAGTATTTCAGAGCAGAATGCCTGGATGGAGTGATTAAGTATCCTTCATGTAAATGTAAGTGCTCGGTGCCAAGGACACAGGGGGGCTGTAGGAGGCAGCTTTGCTGAAATTGCCTGTCCACTGCTCTGAGGAACCACTGCGATGTGTCAGGCTTGGTCATCACGCCTTTTCCCCTTTCTCCTCTTTATGCTGCAGGAATGCTTGGATAAATGAAAATGGCATGAAGGAGCCCAGCTGTGGAAGCCAAAGGTCCCTCAACCGACCCAGTGATTTGAGCTCAATTTTTCCTGGCGTTTCCCATTTTGCTGTGCTTTGTTTGCAGCTTAGCCAGTGTTCTGTCTTGGAATTTGTCAATGTTTTTCTTTTTATTATTGGATGATTGTGTTTACATTTTCTCCACATTTTATCCATTTTTGTAAATGTATTTACATATTGTAAATGTGTTTACATTTTATCTATCGGAATGGTTGTTCTTGCATTTTATCCATTCTATGTTGATCTCACTGTTATTTTTATTAGCAATTGTGTCCTGAAATAGGCTGGCTTTGGTGGCATACTGAGACAAGAATTAAAGCCCGCAGGTAATAATGAGCAAGTAGAGTGTGTTTGGCCTTGTCTGCTCCTTCTCCGTGTGCTTGCCTGGAAACTAGCCTGGGGTCATGGCAGAGGTGAGTGTCCTGGACCGCCTGGTCAGGATGAGCAAGTGAGTGGAGTCTCTTTTCAACGACTCAGGGAAGTCTCTACATCACAGGCCCAGTTCTTCTGGGGGACTTGAGCCTCGCTGACCTTTGCTGGAAGGGCAAGATGCAAGTAGTGGGGGTTTCTGGGTGGAGGTGGGGATGACTTCTTGGTCCAGGCCCTGGAATAGGACCTTCCATCCCTATATTTTATAGGAGAGTTTGTGATGGTGTCTTGGTGGGGCTAGGACCTTCATGATTTTTTGGTTGTTGATCCAACAATAACATACTGGACCTGATGTATGCTAACATATTGCAGTTAACACATTTGTGTATCGCTGATATCTTGCTGGGTGGGGGAAGGTTGAGGGAGTGTTTTTACTGCCTCTTACCTATTGGGCCTCATAGATGCTATGCAGTTTCTTTTCTTGCTATTCACTTTTCTAAAATTTTTTTAAAGCCACTGCAGGCAGCCCACCTGGCACTGTGCAGCAAGGGGTGATTTTGCATTGACCTTTGGTGCCTTCATCTCAGATGGTTTTTTCTTTATTCTCATCCAATTCCACTAAGGTCATGAAAATCAACTAAACCAGTGTGCTGTATTTGTGTATAGTTAGAGGAGCTTATATCAATATTCACATGGGGTATTAATATGGGTTGATTTCTCTCTAAGGAAAGGAAGCAAGAAATACTTCTTCTGTATCCTTTTGCTGGATGATAAGGGAGATTTTGGAACAGCTAAATCTTTGCTTTGGCAGCTCCATAACAAAATAACTGGACGTATTTTCTTACAATGTGATGTGAAGAGAGCAAAGGGGAGCTGACTTCCTGAGCACAGACAGGTCTTTTGTTGCAGGGACCTGGAGAAGAGGGAGGCCTTCAGCTCAGGACCAGATAAATAAATGTTGAAGGTCCTCTAGAACACAGGGCTCCAAAGTGGGACTCATGCAGCCCAAGGGGTTCGGAAGATGATCCATTGTGGTGAGGGAAGAAAATATTAGAACTTCTATTTATATTTTTTATATTTATTATTTGATATTTAATATTCAGATTTGACAGTGGCAATTTCACTTGGTCTGTATGTCAGACGGTTCCATCTCACATATGGTACTGACATGTCCTGTGGGGAGAGTGGGTGCTCCACAATGTGGAGGTGTTCACACTGGCACCCTCATGCATTCATTTGCTTTCAGCATATTGCAACGCATTGCAGTTTCTGTGTGCACAGTTAAGTGCATTTGTGGATTATACTTAGTTTTAACCAAACTAACCCTCACAAACTGGAAAAGTGGCTTAAAAAGATTCCTTGCAAAGAAACTGCAGACAGAAGATAACACACAAGCAAACAACAAGAAAATGGCAGAGCTGACAATTCCACTCCTAGTAGGAGCTCTTTGTCAGCCACAATATGAGGTAAAAAGAATGTCTCTCTAATTGCATCTGACAGGACATCGATCAAACTAATTTGAAATTGTGAAGAAGACTATTTGAAATACGGATTTAAGTCATAGAATCATAGAATGGTTTGGGTTGGAAGGGACCTTAAAGATCATCTAGTTCCAACCCCCACTGCCATGGGCATGGACACCTTCCACTAGACCAGATTTCTCAAATCCATGCTTGTTAATGATGAACCTTGCCCTTAGTACATTATGCCTTAAGATATTAGCTAATGCTAGCAACACATTTAAAAAATAAGCATCCAGAACATGAAACCAAATCTCTACAATTTTTTTCAGCGATGCTTTAAGTCATGTCATACTCAATGCAGTACTTTACAAAATTTCACTAAACTTAATGGTAACTGTTTAGAAGCCCCTTCTGAGGTTTCTCACTTGATAGCAAAAGACAAAAAACTACATACCCTTGGGTAAACACTTTTTATTCCTGCTGCAGTAAAAATGGTTGGAATAATACATGGAAGACAATATGGTGACAAAAAATAAATTCTTTTGTCAGCAAATACTGTTGGAAGATGCATAGAAAGCACTGCTGAAGATTTGAAGCAACAAGCATTAGAACAAATTATGCAGTGTGTGTGTGTGCGCGCGCATGTGTGCTTAAAGGTCCACTTAAACTGAATTTAGCAGTGTCAGGTTGCTTTGTATTCCTTTTCCATCTATGACAAATAGCTACGGTGGAAAGCCAAGTGAAGGCAAACATAATGACTAACATCACCTTCCCTTGACAAGTGTGATGTTATTCTGTAACCTGCAGTATTTGAAGACAGTGGATCATAATGTCAGTGTAGGCTGTCACATTGCAGACTACATAGCCCAGCTTTGATCTGTGAGGGCACTTAAGTCTTCTTGCAGCCTGAACTGATGAGCAAATAGGCTGTCTACTGCAGGATTATTTCTGTGTCTAGGAATTCGTTGCATTTGTTCCCCTTGCAATCTTGTCAGAGGAGCAGATGTTCCCTTCTGCTGTCTGGACTGTGGACAGCATATTTAAATGTTCATTTTGAAAATAAAAAAAAATGGGGGGTGGATTTCAAACTTTGGTGAATCTTCTTGTTGCTAAGCCTCAGTCATATGATAGGAAAAATACTGCCAGCACTTTTGATGTGAAGCAATAGGCTACTGTAGTGCATTTTTGCATTCATTTTAGCAGCCTTACAAATGCATTGTCTGCCATCTACTGCTGCCAGTGGACACATCCTCCCCTGGCTGTAGTTAGAGACCAGAGCTGGAGATCTGGTGGAATTAAAGTGTAGAAAACTGTCATTACATGCAATTTCAGTAACGGAATGAGAAAAAATCTTGTCAATACATGACATGAACAATATTAACCAATATTACGAATACAGTGCTAACGATAATACAGTGATAAACTGAATACAGTGATCAACTAAATCACCTGTACTGCAAATTTGAAGTAAAAAAAAAAAAAAAAAATCCAAGTTGCACAAATGCAAAGATTCCTTTTGGCATCTCCTGTACAGCTGCACTGAAGGGACCTTGCTGGGTATCCTCACACTTCTAAAGTGAGTCTTGCTGTCTTGGTGGGACAGCAGAGCCCTGCCTCACTGCCACCTCATTGCAGCTCCTTTTCATTGTGAGGCATTTCAGGAATCCAGCTGCTACTCTGTGTTGTTGAAAATACCAGTGACAGCACATCAGAAAATGTAATATCCTTGCCAAGTTATTAAGAAGTTAGAAACACTACATTATAGAAAAAGAAACCTAAAAGCCAAGTATGTTACTACCATCTTTTCTTTACCTCTCTTCCTCTAGTTAAAAGATACAATGGAATTACTTTCTTTGGTTCTGACCTTAAACTTTCTGGTAGACAAGGATGTGTTTTTCTCACTGAGAGAATAGTGTTCAGATGAGTAGTTGCCCTATTGTTGTCCTAAAAGCAGATTCGTTTACCTGGTGTGCAAGCTAATAACACACAGAGTTGAGGTATTTTTTCAAATTAATTTCATTGATGCGCATGAATGGGTGCCTGTCTCAAGATAGCACACCTCTGTCTCAAAAATTCCCACATTTATATACTTAAGTAATATATTCATTATTATTTCCCTTAATGATTGGTTCTTTCTTCTTCACCCCTCATGTAAATTAGTGCGCAGACTCTGTCTTCTTCCTTCATTGTCTTCTTATGAGTAGGTGGTATCATTTGATTAGGTGGTCAATGAGTCGGTGGTCGCGATCTCCCCCTGTAGGAATTACCTTTTACCTACTTCTTACTCTGTCTTGGCAGGTCCCGGCAGTTCTTCAAGGTTTGATGATCAGACCACAATCCATTACCTTTTCTGACATAAACATAAAGCCCCATTGTCTAATAGTTTATTCCTAAACCCTAAATCATGTCTAGTTATTGTTTCCCTATTTTAAATATTAACTGAGGGGGCAGGGGCTGTATGCAGGACTTTAACAGTTCCCTGGTTATTTCAGTCATATTATACATATTAATTGATAACACTATCACAAGTGAATTATAAGTTCAGTCCTTGATTTTATTCAGTGGCACAGTTCAGTATTTATTTTGTGTGCGCATGTGTGTGGTTAATGAATAAGGAAGTCGATATTTTTATATGAAAAATAGAATTAAGGAAAATGGTAATTTTATGGCTTTGCTCAGATTACTGAGGAATATCAGTTTGGGGATGCAGGATTTCAGGAACACTTTGATTTCCAAAAGCAATAAAACTTTTCTAAACATGCAGTGAGGACAGGGTTCTGGCTACGATGACCCTGATGCGGTTCTTGGCTTGGATACAGACAGTGTGACCTTGACAAAATATCTCAGATCTGTGCTTCGGTTTCCAATCTATAAAATGCGTAACGCATATTTGTGCCCAAGAGAGGTCTTCTGTTATCAGTAAAAGAAAGGGCATTTCTTTATGTTAATCTCACAGAAAAAAGAAATAGTGGTCTGTTACAGTTGTGCAGACAGCAAGTAAGAGTCCAGCAGAAACTTGCTTCTATTGCTGGTTATCTCAGACAGGAAATTTCAGCAGCAAATGAACCCGTGGATTACACAGATCTTTGATTAACATATTTGCAATCAATTAGCTGATATGAGCAGCCAAAGTCTTACAAATGGCTCAGTCACAAAGGCTATGCTCATTCACCTCATTTTCAGAAATGTCATGTGAAAGGTTCCGGGGATCCTCATGTGTCATTAGAGGAAAATTCAGGAATAGTTATAAAGCTAGTTATTGGTGGAACCACGTTTTGTTGTTACCAGATGACTGGGAATTACCTGTAAAGTAGGGAAGAAGTGGATCACACCACCTAAATGTGAATGTACAACCTTTGATTTGCTGTCACTCTAGAGACTGTATGTCATTTTATAATATAATTAAAAGGGCATTGGGAAACACTGATCAGACAAAGAGTTTGGTGGTTCACCTTCACTTAGGGTGGACGCTGCAAACAATTTGTTTAGGCTGTTCAGAAGACTGAGATAGAATATGGTTTAGTTCATTAACAGATGAACTCTTGTAACATTTACACGATCCTAACGCTATGCTTGTCTGACAAAGCCACTCTGACCAGCAGAGTGCTTGAGATTGTACTCAGGTAGGCAAAGGACAGGCTGCACTGTTCTGCCCCAGAGCACAAGCATTCACTGAATCATGGAATGGACCTCTGGACCTCTGGAGGTCATCAGCCTTCCTGCTCAGGCAGGATCACCTGGAGCAGGCTGCCCAGGACTGTGTCCAGAGGGCTTTTGAATATCTCCAAGGAAGGAAAGGAGACTCCACAGCCTCCCTGGGTAACCTGTGCCAGTGCTCAGTCACACCAACAGTAAAAAAGTGTTTCCTGAGATTTGGAAGGAACCAACTGTGTTTCAGTCTCTGCCCATTGCCTCTTGTCCTGTCCCCTAGGCACCACTGAAGAGAGCCTAGTGCTGTCTTCTCCGTACCCTCCCTTCAGGTATTTATATGCATTGATGAGATCCCCCCTGAGCTCCCCTTCTTTAGGCTAACCAGCCTTCTTCAGACTGTCCCTTCTTTAGAATCATAGAATAGTTTGGGTTGGAAGGGACATTTAAAGGTCTAGTCCAACCCCCTGTTGGACTAAACTGTTTAGGCTAAACAGTCCCAGCTCTCTTGGCCTTTCCTCATGTGAGAGATCCTCCAGTCACTTAATCATTTAATGGTGCTTTGCTGAACTCCCTCCATATCTCTCTTAGACAGAGGAGCCCAGAACTGGACACAGCACTCCAGGTGTGGTCCCGCCAGTGCTGAGCAGAGGGGAAGGATCATCTTCCTTGACCTGCTGGCAACACTCCTCCTAATGCAGCCCAGGACACCATTTGCTGCCTTTGCTGCAAGGGCACATTGTTAGAATTGATAACTAGAATTGATAATTGATAGTTCAATGAAGTTCAGGGTTGATTTTTTTTTTCCAGCCATAAGTCAAAATATCTGCCTGTATCCTTTCAGTTATAATGTATAGCGCAGTTATCTAGGGCATCATTACAGAATCTCGAAAGCAAAGGTACTTTTTTTCTGGAGAAACAAGGTGTTATCAATTCCAGCAAGATCTGAGCCTTACTAGGTCACAGAGAATAATTTGTAGGCATGGAAACTGGTCACAGCCACCAGAATGCAAAGGTAACTTACCTTCTAGTTTTATAAACAGCCTATGAAGAATCCTGTTTTATTTATTGGAAAAAAAACCAAACTTAATTTTAGGTAAATGCTAATGCATCTGATAACATTTACTATACTAAAACACATTGTGCCTTTACAGCTTTTCTTGTAAATGCATCTGTAAATAAGCTCTCACTTTGTGATTTGGACCTATCAGCACACCTTGTACGGAAACATCCTGGAAATAGACTCCCACCTCTCTGCTCCTCCTACACTCACAATGATATGATACGTCAAAGCTGAATGATATTAAATGTGGATACGGCACATGAGTCTAGCAAACAGTCCCACTGCTTTTAAAGGGAGTTCTAGATAGACAGCAGTTCACAGCCTTTAGGTGTTTGTCCCATCATCACGCTCAGAAATTTCACTTGCTTCCTACTGAATCTTAAAGTAAGGACTGCAGTCTTCTCTTTTCTGGTCCTAGATGTGTATGAAAGTGTTTCTACCTCAAAGCTAAAGGAGAAAAAGAACAGAAATATTTGGGATTCCAGTTCTGACCAGAAAAGAACTAAGGAAACATTCCTTTTTTCAGTGTGAATGAAATGCAACTAAATCAATCTAAATGTACCATATCAGCAACCAAGCGTGAACAACAATAGCACCTGCAATGCTACATGGCATCCATCTGTACATGTCAGCAAAATGATTCCAGTGATATTGGAAATGTTTCCAAGTTGAAACATGCTGATAAACACCTACTTTACCTGCTGTGGTCCTGGATAAAATAACCAAGTCAAGGTGATTGCAAAGCAAAGAGCCGGTATCAGTGAGCCTGTTGGATGGCCAGCGAAATAACAGTCAAGAAAAGATCAAATCCTCCATCAAATAATCAGATGGAAATATTACTTCTAAAAATGCAAAAGCCTTTCCTCATATATCATGATTATAAAAAAATTACAGCCACTATTTGGGTGTAAATTTGAGATTAATTGAGTGATGCTGGTTTTCTTGAAAATAGATATGCTTCCACCAACTGGGAAATGGGGATTGCTACCTCCTTTTGATAATGGAAATAAATATCACTATCTTCTCCTTGAAAGAATATACACTGGCTTCAACGGTGGAATATGGATATCTATATTTCTGTGAAATTAAGGAAAATAATATTGTCAGATAAAATGCTGGCCAATGGAGAGACTTACTAGTTAAGTTGCTGAAGATGTGTGTTCTATAAAATAAGATGCAAACAGAAATACAAATATAATAGAACTAGAAAGATACAAAAAAGATACTTACATTTTTAACATAAAGTGCCTTTCTATTGCAGCCCCTAAATCTCGACAAACCACCACGCAAAAAGTTATATAATTTTATTTGAAGAGCAGCTCTGTACCTCATTCACTATTTTTACTGAGCAAGCACGCCACGAGAGAAAGAGCTTCACAAGACAAATAATAAAGATTTAAAAAAAAAAAACCCAACATTACTGAAAATGAATAAATGTTGTTAAATCCACATTGTCTTTTTTAATTAAGCCATTAATATTTCATTATCAAAATTCATGCTACCTTAATTTATTAAAAGATATAATCAAAAGTGACTATATTTTGCCTGTTTTCCTAAGAAGGTAGGAATTCTATTATGCACTAAGGTAAAAATATCGAGAGACAGGGATTACTTGGATTATGATTTGGTAATCTAATTCTTAATTCTATCACCACGGAAGAAGAGATAAATAGCCTTTTTTTTTTTTTTTACATCTGCTGATTTGATTTGCATCCTCACTGGCTGCAGGGAGAAACAATACTAAGGCTAGAACTAATTTCAAAGAATGCAAATGCGTTTCCTTACTGTGGGGCCCAAGGGTGCTTTTCCTATGAATGTTTCATCCCCAGCTCTGCACCGCCAAGCCCAGTGCCACAGCAAAATGGCTGCAGTAGCCCTCAATGAGCATGGCCAAGCCTCCGAGGTCCTTTAGCCCCCCCAAAACTTCCTCTGGATGTATGCATAACACAGGATGTTTGTCTGTGAGCAGAGGACAGGATGGATTACAGGTGGATTACAGAAATTAAGACAGCATCATGTTGATGAACACTGAGGCAAAGAATGCATCAAGTACTTCAGCTTCACGTGGGGCTGCTGTCACTAAATCACCTACCCCATTTAGTGACAGGCCACATATTTCTTTTTTATTGTTTTAATGCTAGTGTAGTAATAGAATATCTTCTTGTGATGCTTGCTGTCCCTTGCAAGTGTCACTCTAGATGAGCTTCAGCGTTCCTAACACTACCCATACAGGCCAAGTCAATGCCACGGACAGTTCAACTTGTTGCGTGTTTTTGCCTCAATCTCCTGTACATCGATTTCTTTTCTGCTTCAAAAATCTATGTGGAGTCTCTGATTAGTCAAGCCAGACTCCTGGTAAATGTGTTTTTCCTCCTGAGCATCAGAAATGAATATTCCTGTGCTTGGAAGATTCTGTCCTTCCAGACCTGTAAGATTTTCTGGACTCCTTTATGACTCCCCAGCAATCCCAACTACTAGTTTCCTAAATGAGCGAAAATCTGCTCTCCTAAGGTGCATGATTTGTACTCTGCTGTTGACGCGGAAGTCACGGACACTGTGCACAATCAATATGATCAAGCAGATGCCCCTTTATTGCCAAGATAGCTCAGTTTATATGTTCATTCTAGTTACTGTTCACGCATAAGCAAATTAGAGATTGGTTAGCATGAGCTGTCCACGCACCTAGTTACACCTAGTGATTGGTTATAACAACACTGTACACGCGCATAAACATAAGGCATAATTGGTTGTATTAACTAAAACATGCGAAACTTGTCTCAGGCTAATTGGTCAAGATAAGCTGCAGAACTGAGGTTCTTTGTGCCAAGTTCCCTTTATCGTGGAATGCGCACCTGTGTTCTTCTAATTGGCATCTTTCTTTTTTTGTCTTCTTGTTTATTCTGTTCAAGGCCTTCTAAAGGCGTCTGGAATGCTCTTACTACCGTTAGCTAAATATGTGTCCACAAGCAAAGCATCCCTGAAGTCTGCTGCCTACAAAACATCCTTGGCTCACAAATTGATCAATTCTATCGAGTCTGGATTGTTCACTGTGTGCCCATTACTTTCCAAGTATTCCACACTCTGCTACACGATTTTCTCTCTCCCCTCTGAATCAAGAACTCCATTAGTACATGGTCACCACACCCAAGGCTGCCATAGATATCCACAACCCCAAACAGTTCTTCCTTGTCAGTGAGCAGCAGATGGAGCTGTGTGCTGTGCAGAGTGGCCGATCCAGGGCCTGGACCAAGAAGTCATCCCCACCTCCACCCAGAAACCCCCACTACTTGCATCCGAACATCTTGCCCTTCCAGCAAATGTCAGCGAGGCTCAAGTCCCCCAGAAGAACTGGGCCTGTGATGTAGAGACTTCCCTGAGTCGTTGAAAAGAGACTCCACTCACTTGCTCATCCTGACCAGGCGGTCCAGGACACTCACCTCTGCCATGACCCCAGGCTAGTTTCCAGGCAAGCACACGGAGAAGGAGCAGACAAGGCCAAACACACTCTACTTGCTCATTATTACCTGCGGGCTTTAATTCTTGTCTCAGTATGCCACCAAAGCCAGCCTATTTCAGGACACAATTGCTAATAAAAATAACAGTGAGATCAACATAGAATGGATAAAATGCAAGAACAACCATTCCGATAGATAAAATGTAAACACATTTACAATATGTAAATACATTTACAAAAATGGATAAAATGTGGAGAAAATGTAAACACAATCATCCAATAATAAAAAGAAAAACATTGACAAATTCCAAGACAGAACACTGGCTAAGCTGCAAACAAAGCACAGCAAAATGGGAAACGCCAGGAAAAATTGAGCTCAAATCACTGGGTCGGTTGAGGGACCTTTGGCTTCCACAGCTGGGCTCCTTCATGCCATTTTCATTTATCCAAGCATTCCTGCAGCATAAAGAGGAGAAAGGGGAAAAGGCGTGATGACCAAGCCTGACACATCGCAGTGGTTCCTCAGAGCAGTGGACAGGCAATTTCAGCAAAGCTGCCTCCTACAGCCCCCCTGTGTCCTTGGCACCGAGCACTTACATTTACATGAAGGATACTTAATCACTCCATCCAGGCATTCTGCTCTGAAATACTCAGGCCGTGAAACTTGACGGTAGAACCATCTGCATTCAAAGAAAACATACTCTCCAGAGCGATAGGTGGAAGTGCTCAACCGGCTTGATGACTGTAGTTGAATGTTGTTCCTTTCCATAATCCTTGCGTGCACTGTACAGTTCTCTGCAAAAAGTACTTTCATTATTTGCCTGTAGACCTCACACAGGGCAACTGATGCACTGAAACTCTTGGTACCAGCTGAGAGCCCTTACCCCAGCAGTCTTTCCAGCTCAGGTACGCCGGTCAATGGCTTTTTGGGGGCTCTGCCCCTCACCACCTGCAGCTCACAGGATGCTCCCACACCCTGGCTCCTCCCCAGGTGCTCCCCCAGGAAAGCTAAAGGCTTTCCCCTCGGCTTCAGCACTAAAAATGCAACAACAGAGCGGCTAAGCTGTGGCCAAACTGGAGATCACTTACTTCCTGGCTTGCACCGTGGATATTCTAATGTCCCCTCCACGCACTGTGCTCTGAAGGGAGAAGATGCTGGGTCTGCCAAATATCCTATTTTACACCGGAATTCAATAAAGTCACCCGATCTGGAATACAGCTTTCTTCTTCCTATGATCCATTTCAGCTCAATATTGTTTCTGCCCATGTCTTCTTCAGATGCTGTACAGGCCACTTGAAAAAGGCAAGAGAAGAGTGTCATCACTTCACACAGATGCACCACAGGTAACTTTTTTTCCCCTAGAGCCTACAGAAGTTCTTTGCATCACAAGTGCTTCCAGCTACTTGCTCTCACCCTCTGTTACTTGCATACGTAACAAGAAAGACGTTCACATCCAAGCTAAAGGGAAAAAAGCCCATAGCTGAGACCCCACGCAGAGCTAAGGAGAAGCTTTTTTGCTCTGACAGCCATGCAGGGCAAGATCGAAGCACGGGTGGGGAAGTCGCCAGGCACCAATGAACTTCCCCATGTCTTTTTTGAGATCCCTCCTTCCCTTCTGCTCAGGACATCTCTAAATTTGTTTCCTCACGGCCACGTCATGGATGCACCCCCGGATTTCCCCAGCACTGCCACGCACTCAGACCCATCCTCCCCACTCCCAGCCTGCTGACTGTAGCAGCGTCGCCAACTCGGGAGCACGTGGGAGCCCTGCACGGTGATGGAGATCCCCTCACACAGTGGGGTTCAGCCAAACTCCCCTCCTCCCGAACCCGTTGTGGTGGTGAGAGACAGCAGGCAGCAGAGGGGACTACACGAGCCAACATCAAGAAGAAACTCCTTCTGGACAAAAGAAGGACTCGCTGCCGTTCTGCCCTGCCGGCATCGCAGCCCCAGCACAAGGGCTGCTGTACATGTGATGCCCTTGGGATCTGAGAAAAAGACAACAGGAGCAGTCACATGGTCTTTGGCCACCCAGCACGTGCTTCAACCTACCTAGGCAAACCGGGGGGCTTGTCCACTGCCCATCAGTACAGGTGATATACCGAGATCCTTCCAGGACGTAGAGACTTGGGCATTTGTACTCCAGAGTCGTACCTTGTCGATATTCTTGCATGGGGAAGGAAAGAAGGTCTCCGTTTTCAATAACAGGAGGCGGGCCACATTTCCCACCTTTCCCTGGAAGAAAATTCCCAATCAGAGAAAGCCACAAGAGTTTAATTGCAACAGAGGCCTGGCCACAAATACTACTGGACAGTACGTTGGCACTACTCTGAGAGAGCTGGAGGAAAGCAGAGAGAAAAACCATATAACCTGGCAGGTGAAAAAGAGCAAGAGTTTCTCATTTCTCCAGTGCTGGGACTCATAGCTGCCAGTTCACCCCATTTGCCCACAGCTGAAGCGCTTGCAGCTGCCTGCAGGACTTCCCCTCATCCCACACAACGGTGTAGCATTTGGCACAGCTCTTTCTGCAGAAGAGCCTGACACCCACCTCCTCCCTGCGCTGCCTGGGCAGTGAGAAAAGTGGATCCGAATGCAAACAGTAACAACTGCCACTGAACTGCACCACTGCAGTCACTAATGGGACAGCCCTTGGGCTCTGTGGGCCACTTAGGGCCAGTGGGGAGTTCACACATGCCAATCCTGAAGCACTGCTGCCTCACGGATTTTTATATCTATTCAAGCACCACACTGCTGCCAAGTCTGGCCTTCCAACGGACCTTGCGTTGGGAAATCTTCAGAGAAGACCCAGGTCCCTTGGTACCAGCAGTGGGCCTCCTTGCACTTGGCATTCTGTTCTGGAGCCACAACATGGAGCCTCATCTTAATTCATCTGCTGTTTCTGCACCCCTTTCAGCTCCCAGCTGGGTGGTGTTTGAGTCAAATGCTGCTGCATTGGTTCACGTGCTGAAACTTTCTGGATGTCTAACAAAAACAAATGGGGCTGTTCAGGGCACTCATGAAATCCCAGGAGGCACCAACACAGTACCTAGGTATTGGCTCACACATCAAATTGTACCCTCAGTTGATTTAACAGTTGCTTTGACTCCATGGCATGCAATACAGCAATGCATCGTCTGCATTATCTGGATGTCAACTGGCAGGGAAGCTGTGGGCTCTGCTCTCCAACACTGACAGCAAAAATTCTTACTCTCTTCTCATCAGGCAGGCACCAAAAGTAGATTCTAAGAAGTCCAAGGGCTGCGACTCAAAATTAGACCTGGCGAGCAACTGCTCTCAGCCTCAGGGTGGTTTTCCAGATGTGGCCCTCTCAAGTGAAGCCACCTGGGTCACTCAGCTGCTAAACTCACCTGAGCAGATACCTGGGAAAATGGCTTTTTCCTGAGCGTGCCAGATACCTTGTGTTTGTGAACAGTCATGAGACTGAAATTTGGAGAAGCAAATGCCACTCAGTCAGCTTCATGACAGTCTCACTGACAGGTGACTCTATGAAGAGAGAGAAATTACCTTTGCACTTTGGCAGCACTGTCCAGGTCCCATTCCGACACGTGACGGTGGCAGTCCCAGTCATCTCAAAACCTTGCCAGCACTGATAGCGAGCACTCTCCGCAGGCAAATACCTTGACTTTTTAACACCTTGAACTTTACCACCAGCAATTTCTGGAGGAGGTTCACACGTCACGTCTGAAAAGAGACACTGCTGCAGTCAGGTTTGCAGTCCTTGAGGTGTTCCCCTATACAACAGACAGTTAAAGGCATCAACCTTGCTACAATTTCTGTCCAGATTTTCTGCCTCAGGTGGGTCACAGCTCCAAGAGTTCACCACGGAAAAAAAAATCAGGTGTGACAGTGGCAGCAGAACACTCTTTCTGGGACTCTCAGGAGATGGCAGGGTCAATGAGAGCTTCTAGAAAAAGCCAGCATTTCTGTAGCTACACCTCATGGCACAAGAAGCCATGCCAGCCTTCCTGTGTGCCCATGTCCCTCCCTGGGGAGCCCTGGCATTCCTGGAAGTCACAGGGCCAGCAGCCAAGCTGGTGCTCTGCTGAACCGCAGAGCTCCGGAGGAGCTTGTCAGCCAGCACTGCTCAGGGACAGGTAAGTGCAGTCAGCTCCATGGAGGTGTGAGAAAGCCAAGTAGCACTTGTTCGCCTGGCAGCCACAGACTTGGGCAGGGGACAGGAGCACAGTTCCCGACAGTTCCTTGTCACAGGAACGCTCTTCCCACTTCCATAGCCAGAGCAGATCTTACATGGTTGAGATCTGAGCCTCTGCCGGGGTCTGCGTTGGTCAGAGTGGAGCCCTGGAGAAGAACGGCTCTTTCTCTCCCCTACTGCTTCTTCCATTCAGGTACTCCCTGACAGGTTTGAACAGAACAGAGGAGCCCTTACGTGTCTTTCTAGTGAAGGTCACTGAAATGGCAGACTCTGGGGAAATGCCAGTATCGTGCAGGAGAATGACAGAGCAGCATATTTTAGGCCCTGCTTCTTCAAGACATTTTTGCTGTTGATGAAAATATCCCCGGCATTTCTAGAAGCATCCAGCTAAATCAAAGTGCTGTGCAAGGAAGCAATAGCAAGCACAAAGTTGGCATGCACAAAGAAAACAGAAGTAAAAAAGGTAAAGTCTTTAGCGTGTTTAGGTAAACAAACAGTCCCCTCTATGCTAACAGGCAAGATGAAAGCACACATTCCTACCTCTGCAAGTTGGCGCTTGTGACCATTCTCCATTCGTACAAGTGACATAATTTCCACCCATCAGTTGAAAATTGCTTTCACACTCATACTGCACTCTGGCACCGGGCAGATACCTCTCCTGTTGAGTGCTTGTAATATAAGCATTGGGAATTTCAGGTGCGGCTCCACAGCTAACATCTGAAAAGAGAAGTGCATTTAAGAACAGTAGTGCAGCGATATGACAATCACAGAACATTGCACTCCGGAGCACCAGTGCTCCTGAGGAGCAAAACCGGTTTGCGTTATGCAGACCATTTTCTGCAGGCGGAAGAGGAAGATATTATGGTCTTTATTCTGCAATGCTTCACCACACATTTTTTTTTTTTGCCTAGAGTGACTAAAAAGAGAAAAGGAGTTGCAGAGATCAGCCCAATGTGCAGATTGGTGCTGTACAGCTGCGTGTGCCAAAGGGCTGGAGAGTGAAATGATTTCTTTGCTATTTGAAGGCCACTTTCAGCAACCAACATTCTTAGTGATGTGAAAATAAGATCTATTACCCCACCAGTTATCTCCCCCTCTGCAGCCAGCATCCATTCCTCCATAACGCTTGGCCTGCTTGATTTCAGCAGAGAGCTACGTTTCAGTTACTAGCTTCAGCCCACAGGGGAAACCATTTCCTTGCTGACCTATTCTGCTTGTTGTTTCTCAGGAGCCAGAAAAATAGGTGTTGGAGCAGTCCATTCAAAGCAAGTCACCTCCTCGCTCTCTTGGCCTGACTCACCCTGCATGCCTGAGCTGACATTACTTTAATTCACAACACGAGACTAAGAAGGGTCACAGGCTACTTAGAGGTAGAACCTATACCTTCACAGAAGGGCGGTGCTGTCCAATTTCCTTCTCTGCAAATAATTTCGGGGGAACCAACAGTCAGGAACCCTGCATCACACTGGTAGCGAATTGTTTCACCAGGCTCATAAATTTCCTTGTTTCTGCCTTCAATTTGAGCATTGGCAACTTTTGGAACACTTCCACATGGCATTTCTGAAAAGATACAGAAAGTCGATGCTTGTGCTAATCTGACACACACACAATGAGTGTAGTGTTTCTACCGAACAGATGCTGCAGGCAGCTTTTTGTAACATTAGCATTGTCATCCGCTGACAGTGGATTTTCTATAAAAGGTAGCATATGGAAAATTAAATTAGTCATTCCCCTAAATAGGCATGGACTTCATCACTGAAATATATAGATCCTGTTTCTAACCATGCCAGAAAATTTTAATAAAGGCTTCTGACCTTGTCGTGGTTTAACCCCAGCCAGCAACTAAGCACCATGCAACCGCTCACTCACGTCCCCCCCCCCCCCCCCCCCCCAGTGGGATGGAGGAGAAAATCAGGAAAAGAAGTAAAACTCATGGGTTGAGATAAGAACGGTTTAATAGAACAGAAAAGAAGAAACTAATAATGATAATGGTAACACTAACAAAATCACAATAGTAATAATAAGAGGATTGGAATATACAAATGATGCACAATGCAATTGCTCAGCACCTGCCAACCGACACCCAGTTAGTCCCCCAGCGGCGATCCCTCCCACCTCCACTCCCCCCCAGTTTATATACTAGATGTGACGTCACATGGTATGGAATATCCCTTTGGCCACTTTGGGTCAGCTGCCCTGGCTGTGTCCCCTCCCAACTTCTTGTGCCCCTCCAGCCTTCTTGCTGGCTGGGCATCTGTCGTGGTTTGAAGCTGAAAAATCCTTGACTTTAGACTAAACATTACTTAGCAACAACTGAAAACATCAGTGTTATCAATACCTCATACCTAACTCAAAAACATAGCACTGTACCAGCTAGGAAGACAGATAACTCTATCCCAGCTGAAACCAGGACAGACCTTTACTACACCGAAGTGGTTTCCATCACTGAAGCATCAAAGCAACTCCTAGTCACTAGTGGGCTACGTAGAAAAAAGATCCTTGGATTATGAGGATGTGCCCAGGACTCACATGGCAGAGCTATGAACTGAACAAAGATTGCAAGAATACAAAGGAATATTTAAAAACCAGACTGCATTCAAAAAGTCAGTCTTGCATCCAATCAGGATTGCTCTGAAGACATCCATGAGGGATGACAAGATTCCACAGCAAATTATGGAGTTACTGGCTCTTACTAGTCCACCTCCAGTTTAAAATTCTTTCAATTTCATTCCTAAATGCACTTCAAAAAAAGTATTTTTTGACATTACCCACGCATGTAGGAGCTGAAGTCCAGTTTCCCATAGAACAAGTTATCTCCGATGGTCCATCTAAGATGTATCCAGAACGAGAAACATACTTAACTCTAGCACCAGCCAGATAAATTGTTTTCCCTTCTTTTTTAATTTTTGCGTTTCGATTTTCCAGCCTGGGAACATCAGCACATTCTATGGGTTGTGGTGGCAAACATGGTCTTTCTAAAAAATACAGAAACCACAGATAAATAATACTGCAAGACTATTAATATTCCAATGACATATACCGTCTAAAACTGAAAAGAAAAAAAAATGTAATCATCCAAATATAAATTAAATGGCTTAAAGGAAGATGAAGAAATCTCTAAGATACATGAACCAAATCTTCTCTCTTCTTTCTGTCCTACATGGGGTTTCTTTCTTTTCCTTTGAACCAAATTAAAGCTATTTTCTAGTTCATACCAAGGAGACACAGTTACAGCTTAGCATCAAGAACCGGGAAAATTTCATAGGCAGAGAAATAGAAAAGATATTATCTTGTTCTGAGGTACTGAAAGTGAGTTTCTAGAATGTTAGCTATTAAATTTTTCCACCATTAATAAAGTTGCACCAATGTCCTGAGGGGTTTTGTGATGACATGATGAAAATGAAGAAGAGAACAGAACTTACGAAGTATTGTAATGTACTTCCTGATACATACAATGGATTAAATCTCTATGAAGCCCTCCTGAGTCAGGGCTGGCCCAATGCTTTCTTCTCCTATACTACTGTAGAGTGGGTGGACTTAAATTATATTTTATATGCCTTTTTAGTTATTAGTAAATGAGATTTTATTAGTTGACACATCAAGTTGAAAGCATATGTTTGCACTGAATTCCACAATACAAGAGATCTAATTACAGTCAAAGTTGCTGTTCGGTAACTGGGACTGGGAATTTTATTTCGGGAAAAGTTGTTTTATGAACAGCTCAAACTTTTTTTTTTGTTATTCTTCTCTATGTCTGCCACTTATCAGCAGAAATGGAGACTCACAGGCAACACAGAAGAAGAGAAACCACGTGGCATCAGAATTTTGCAGCTTAAAAATACGGAAGTGGTTGGCCCGTTGCACACATCAGTCACCAGCTGGCACCTCATTTTTCCTGTACTCAGCTATCTCCTCTTCATTTCTGAATACACTTTTTTCTACCTCTTAATGCACTTCTGCTTACAAGATATCACCTGCATCGGTAATATTTTAACAATGATTACAGATTCCTCAGCATTTCTTAGAGTAGATGGCCTGAGTTATGTCATACCATTTATACTCCTATTACAGGAACAAGCCACAAAGAGCAAAGGAGAAAAATCAGGAAAGAATAAAAAAGAAAAAAACCCAAAGATTGCTACTACTACAACTAAATAATACTGATTTTTTTTCACCAGGATACTATTAAAGGCCCCCAGTCAAAACTGAGACTCCATTCTGCAATATACTAAACAAACAAATAAACACACAGCTCTTGAGGGACTATCTGAAAGTTTTATATGCCTTCTTAGATAAGTCTGTGTAAATAAAAAGAGTGACTGTCCAGCAGCTGGTTAACTGCACTTTCTTTAGCAACTTGCACTCTATTGCTTTTCTGCAGTTACCTGTTCATGATAATCTTAACATAAATAATATCATCCTCCAGCTAATGATGACTGCAAATGGACAACACAGAAATTCATAATAAAATAAATAGGAAAAAATAATCCACTACTGACCCACACAGTAAGGTGGTGATTGCCATTTCCCTTCTATACATGTTATTTCATTCACACCGATGAGCTGGAAATTCTTCAGACATGAAAAAGCTGTTTTACTCCCATGCTTGTAATTTCTTCCAACTGTTATCTGTTGAGCACCAGGCAGCTGAGGTGGAGGTGGGCACGTACTCTCCTCAGCTAAGGACACATACTCATGTTATAATAGAACATAAGATAAAGTGTAACAGTTCATCACAGATTACAACACAACCAACCAAGAAAACACTGGTGTTTGTTAGATAATTCTTCAGTAGCTATCTCAAGCTTTAATTAATATTATGATCATTTTGTTCTGCTTCAGAAACACCAGAGCTGCCTTCAGATGCTCATACACTTTCAAACTCATAGAAGAGAGACACAGTTGCCTACACCAATCTAAGCTGGAGCTTCTTGTAGTCCCTCCTTTCCCTTCCACATAGCTGCACGCTCCTGTGTGCTTTCCCATTCCTCTCTCTCTGGTGAACTACTTTAGGAAAACTGGACCAGCTTCTGGGGTTCTTGTTTTGTTTTGTTTTGTTGTTGTTTTTTTCTTCAGACTTAGCTGATGATAACAGAGGTAAATGAGAATCACAAAAGGAAACAAAGAAATAAACTTCAGGTTTGCCACTCAAGGAATGAAGGGCTGCTCCTGCCAAAGGAGAAAAAAAGGGAGGGAAGGAGGTACATCTAGGAAGGAGGAGACATCCAGAGCTTGGTTTGTGGCTTCTAGTGGTTCCAGGAAACTGAGAAGGTAGGGACACTTGGTTTTGAAAGGGAACGCTCCCTCGAGCGATTGACACTCTGTGTACTTCTCCCACTTCCATGCATCATCTCCCAAGAACCTGGCATAATCAAAGCAGGCAATGAGGCGATGATTGTTTTACAATCATGCCTTCTACAGGCAATGTCCTGCTCTGCTATACATAAAGGCAGTCTTACAGGCATCCAACCTTTGGTGTGTATTACGTAAAGGGCAGTGTCCTCTAGGTCTGTGCTTTTGAATAGGCCAACACAGCTTTTTTTCTTATTGTTTCACTAGGAAGCGATTGGAAAAAAATAGAAGGAAAAAAAAAAAGAAAAATCAGGAATAGAAAAGCTTTGAAAGTTTACAGGAAATAAAGGAACTTTGGCTGGAGCTTGAGCTATAAGCTACTCTCATTTGCACCATGGTAAAGCCCTTTTGAAGAACCGAGCTTAGGTTTATCATTGCATCTTCTCCTCACATCAGAAGTGGCAGTGACAACTCTTCCAATTGTCAGGGTAGAGATTATTAAGTCTGCCTCACTAAAACAGTGCATCTCTAAACCTAGTTAACTGTTCAAATGATTCCCATAATTATTCATGACTATCCTTCAGCATATAATCGAGTAAGCATATATATAAGCATGTAAGCGTTTCTATTTCAGACTAGTGACACAGCAATGCTAAGAAGCTTCAATAATGAGCATTTATCATTCCTACATAAAGAAAAGAACTTGTATGCAAATCTAAAAACATACCTGTACATTCAATCTCTGGTGACCATTTTCCAGACACACAAGTTGCCTGTTTAATACTTTTGTCAGCTGATGTACATATATAATGTATAACTCCATGGAACCTAGTCTCCCTTCTTGGCTTGGGAAGATGACCATTGTGCACAAGCTCAACATTCATCGGAGGTACACACTGAGGAGATGGATCTGAAAAAAAATCAACAAAAAGACCTGAAAAAAAGATTTAGTCTAGATAATATGTACGTACGCATTCATTGATGAAGAGGTCATCAGTTTCCTAATGCATGTCCATGTGAAAGTGTTTTTTTACTTACTGCAGTTTGAAGTAACTCCTGATTCCTATATTACAGAAACAGAATGATTTTTTTGCGGAGTGTAGTAAATAATATAAAAACTTAACATTCTTTTCTTCCCTAAAACTATAAAAAGGTAGCAAGATGAGGAACCTTCTTTCGCTTGTAGAAACAGGTGCATAAAGGAAGTACTACTCCACACACTGAAATATGCATCAGGTATCAGTCTCCTATGGAAGTGTATCTAAGTCATAACCAGGTCTTGTGTCCTTGAACTGGTGATTCTGAGAGTCAGAACACAGGCTACTTGTGAAAGCTAAGCAGACTGTGTTTTGTGCCAGATTCAATCCTCAACGTAATTGTAAATAAAGGTACGGTGTACTCAAATCACTGAAGAATATAAAATCACTTCTGAAGAAAGGGGGAACCAAGAATTGGATGTCTATTATAAATTGTATCCTGTTAAAGATAAGTGAAGTGCTGGAGTAATTTATCCCAGACAAGACTCCTTCTTGTCCAGTGTCACTTTTTTCTTAAATTACTGACTCCAATGAAATTTTTTTTTCTTTTTATTAGGAAAAGGCTTTGGTTTGTATCTTTTTGAAAGACATTACTTTCTTTCAATTTATGCACTGCAAAACCAAATGGGAAGATGAGAAAAAAGAGAAAACTACTGATCAGAAATGAAACGGACTAACGCACATAAAAATGGTGAGGATGGGGTAAGCCTAGCACATTGTAGCTATTAGTATTATCTTTAATTCCCAGTAGGATTTTTAAAAAGCAAAGTAGTATACAGAGACATAAAACTACAAGTAATTAGTGCAACAGGCTCACTACTTTATTGCAGATATGTCCCAAGGCTTCTGAAGGGTCGTTACCAGGGAGGAACACCGGAAAAATGGGTAAAAGGCACCGTACACCAAAGAGGTATCCCCATGCTTGATTTTACCCATGGTGCAAGTGTCTGTTTCCTTCCCCAAACCTACTCAGAGTGCTTACAAAGTTCTAGGTGCAGAGTCTTTCCAGGACGAAGGACATATTGTTCACATTTAAAAGAGGACTAAATAAAAAAACCTTCATTGAGATCCATGAAACTACAGTATCTCTGGCTACATATTGACTGCTGAAGTCCTTGAGATTTTGAATAGAACTATGTTACACTTACATCTGAAACACCATGAAAATATTATGGAAATAGATTACCGGCACAAAGAGGTAAAGGCTTCCATTCCCCATTAAGACATTTTATTTTCATTTCCTTAGAATTGCCAGAGCCTTGTTTACATCCACAAATCACTTCATCACCGTGCGAAAACTGGGTCTGGTCTTCCTGATGAAGAACAACATTCGGAATAGAGGAAGGTGATCCACATGGCATTTTGTCTTCTGTTGAAAAGAGCAGAAGTATTCCACAATAATATTGGAGTCCTATATGAATAGCTGAAAGAACTTAAATAAAAACAACTATATTTGCATTTGGTGAGTCAAACCTACTCCCATTAACTGTAACAACTAAATTTCAACACACCTGGAGTACGTATATCTTTTAGTCAGTTTACTAAATCCCTCTCCTGTCTTTTCCCTTCCTTTTCCATCACTGTGGTAACTCCACAGCACGCTCCACAAGTAGTTTCAGCTAACCTTACTTTCCCAAACCGTTTTTCACTGGCACATAAACCCTAAAGTGTAAGAAGAAAAACTTCAGTTAATCCAACTCGCCTGGATCCCTGAGTAGGATCAGTCCAACTCACCCAGATCCCTGATTCTGATCAGTCAAAATTATATTTGATCATACGTCTGCACATTTGTAATGTGTACTTTCAGTTAGCATTATTACAAGAACTGAAAACGATTGTACCATCACTTAGAGGGCTGCAGCACTGTCACCTCTGTGTGACAACAGCAGCTCCTGCTTTGGGCTGTCACTGTTGTAGTGGTAGTGACAGCAAAGGGTAATGGCTTGCAGAGGAGTGCGGCATGTGAGTAGTCTTTTTTGAAGGAGGAAAAAGGCATGTAAGGGGAATAAGGGCATACAGCCTGCTCTTAATGTGGGAGTGGGAAGACCCATGATAAACTCAAAGACTGAATTTGAACAATGCTGCACTCAAGTTTGGACCACTCTTCTTTCAAGCCTGCACACTGAAACTATTTCCACTGGAGCAAGGATTGAAAAGATGCAAGCTCCATGCTGTACATTTTTAAACCATCAGCGCTGCTCATGGAAGACGTGTCAGAATGTATTATGTATAGGGGCAGAGTAAACCAGTCCGTAAAAACCCCACCATTTACTGGTTCTGTTATTAGATCATCCTGCACCATAAGAACACCCTGAATTATTTTCTGTATTTACAGATTTTCAGCCTGAATATTCCATTCTACTTCAATTCTGAGACACTGTCTGCATTGGCTTTGTGTGGCAAGGTTTTGGTAGTGGGGGGGGGGTTACAGGGGTGGCTTCTGTGAGAAGCTGCTGGAAGCTTCCCCTGTGTCCACCAGAGCCAATACCAGCCGGCTCTAAGACGGACCCGCTGCCGGCCAAGGCCGAGCCAACCAGCGATAGTGGTAGCGCCTCTGGGATAACATATTTAAGAAGCAAAAAGTTGCTGGGACAGACAGAGACGGCAGCCAGAGAGAGGAGTGAGAACATGTAAGAGAAACAACCCTGCAGACCCCAAGGTCAGTAAAAAAGGAGGGGGAGGAGATGCTCCAGGCGCCGCAGCAGAGATTCCCCTGCAGCCCATGGGGAAGACCATGGTGAGGCAGGCTGTCCCCCTGCAGCCCATGGAGGTCCACAGTGGAGCAGATATCCACCTGCAGCCCATGGAGGACCCCACGCCAGAGCAGGTGGATGCCCAAAGGAGGCTGTGACCCCGTGGGA
Organism: Harpia harpyja; assembly: GCF_026419915.1. Lineage (NCBI taxonomy): Eukaryota > Metazoa > Chordata > Aves > Accipitriformes > Accipitridae > Harpia > Harpia harpyja. The sequence goes on along the minus strand of NC_068950.1, from coordinate 19,893,204 downwards.
AGCCCACGCTGGAGCAGGCTCCTGGCAGGACCTGTGGCCCCATGGAGAGAGGAGCCCACGCTGGAGCAGGTTTTCTGGCAGGACTTGTGACCCGTGGGGGACCCACGCTGGAGCAGTGTGCTCCTGAAGGACTGCACCCCATGGAAGGGACCCATGCTGGAGCAGTTCGTGAAGAACTGCAGCCCGTGGGAAGGACCCACGTCGGAGAAGTTCGTGGAAGACTGTCTCCCATGGGAGGGACCCCACGCTGGGGCAGGGAAGAGTGTGATGAGTCCTGCCCCTGAGGAGGATGAAGCGGCAGAAATAACGTGTGATGAACTGACTGTAAACCCCATTCCCCATCCCCCTGCGCCGCTGGGGGGGTAGGTAGAGAATCCAGGAGTCAAGTTGTGCCTGGGAAGAAGGGAGGGGCGGAAGGGAGGTGTTTTGAGATTTGGTTTTATTTCTCATTACCCTACTCTGGTTGATTGGTAATAAATTGAGTTAATTTTCCCCAAGCTGAGTCTGTTTTGCCCGCGACGGTAATTGGTGAGTGATCTCTCCCTGTCCTTATCTTGACCCACAAGCCCTTGGTTATATTTTCTCTCCCCTGTTCAGCTGAGGAGGGGGGAGTGATAGAATGGCTTTGGTGGGCACCTGGCATCCACCCAGGGTCAACCCACCACACTGTCTCAACAAACAAATAGTAGTTTTGCACAAGCAATTTTAACTCCTGTTGTTGACACTCATACTGTCAGGTTTGAGGTATGCTACCTACTGACATGCACAGAAAGTGGGTGCTTTTGCTTAAGCAGGAGACTTGACTGTAGAACTATTCACCATTTCAGTATCAGGACTATAAAAAAAAACCTGTTGGACATGTCTGACTCTAGCCTAGGGAAAGCAGCAACATACGTAATGCATTCATAGTCATCGTGTTTGTAGCCCTGTGTCCCAGTAACATACAGTATTGCCATTGCTAGAAAGAGGCCACAGAGTTTGTACTGAGCTTGCAAGGCCTCAGGATGGAAGCTTATCAGGCTTACTTTGTCAGAACTTGTCCTGACCTGCCTGGAGGCTTGGTCTTACTTATTTTAGATGTAACAGCAATTTTTCCAGTGACCAGGCTATAGCTAATTTATTTTACTTTTGGTTATCTCTGTATGGCACAACCATGGTTTTATATACGTAGTAGAAACAAGTTTTTAGTCTCTGTAGAGTGAGTAATTATGACTCTAATACAATGGTGCGGGTGAATACAGGTCTGGTATGATAACAGAGCCCTTGAGAATTGGGGACAAAGGTTGGGTGTGGCAGAGTAGAGGCACGGGATGGTAAGAGACAGGGCACAGCCTGGCACCCCAAGGCTACGAACAGCTCACAAAAGGCCAATTTAGACCTGGAGCTGATCAAAACTGGTTTTAGGGGTAACACAAAGAACAAGTATCTAACATATTTGCAACACGCTAAACATACCTAATTCACAACCTGTAGACCAAACCTAAAAATTACCCCAAGCAGATCCTGTACGGAGGAAGAGGAAATCATCAGCATCAGCATCAACATCTTATTCCCCCCAGCGAATGACCTGAGATACTGGTAATGTTCTGTAACTTCCCTCCAAAACACACCAGGCTGAAGACATTGACTTTAGGACCCAAAGGGGCAGTGGAAGGGTGAGCATAAAACCAGAAAAAGGGGCAAGTAAGAGAAAGTGTGTGTATAACAACTGTAATTCTATATTATAAATTGTTTGTATTACTTAGATATTCTGTATTATTTATATGTTTTAAATTATTCTTTATATATTACATATTTATTTTATTTTTCTTTCTATAGTAATTTGACCTGGACTCACAACAATTCTTTGATTGGACTGTTGAGATTTCAATTATACTGTTAATAAAGTTTTGGCTTTATATATAGTGTGTGTTTACTTTTCACCCATAACATGATTTTGAATGTAACATATCATACCTGCAAATATGTAATTTTAATTGTGAAAATATCTGTGAAGTATTAGCCTACAGTGAATTATAGACTTCTCACAAGTAAGAGTTATATAGATTACCAATGCAAGAGGGAGGAGACGACCATTGTCCATCAACACATTCTGTTTCCTTTGATCCAACCAATTTAAATTCAACGTTGCATTCATAGTGCTCTCTGTCCCCATGCTGATACTGTTCCACAGAGCCACCAACCATATTTCCATTGGTAATCACAGGTGGAGGTCCACAGCCTCTGGCGTTCACTGAAATTAAGAGATCAAATTCATGCTCTGAACTCAGAACTTTTCGCACAGTTATATGTTAAGTGCAACATAAAATAGATCGAATTTGTTGTTTAAAATTAAGAAAAATCAGTAGAACAAGTTAAACAAACAGGTCATTGGTTTATGCCTTTGAATATCTGGATTTACGTTGGGCTGGAGATCACAAACAGATATGCATGACCCTGGCTCACTCTATCTTACTTCCATGCACTGTCAATTGCCTGCTATGATGAAAGAAGTGGTTGATAAAACTAATCCAGTTTTAAAAGAAAAAAAGTGTTACATGGATGACAACTTCAGTATTCTTTAAAAAAAAAAAAAAAAAAAAAAGGTGAAAATTCTACAAGCAATAATAACCTATGTTATAAAAACACCCAGCAAGTGATATGTACTGTATATCAAAGGAATTCACTTCTGATGGAGTGAATGGAACTCCTGTTAAGGGAGCTTAAAATGTCGGTTTTAAATGCAAAAGAGAGTGAGCAAATAGAAGGATGACAGCATGAAAGACAACAAGGAAATTGACTGAGTGGGAAGAAAGGGAGATGAGAAATACAAGATCTCTTCATTCTCTCAAGCTTCCTCATGAAAGGGCATAGCACCAGGAAAAGAAACTTTTCAGATGCCAGTAAGTTGTGCTCTGTCTTAAAAAGGATGAGAAGAATAGGGGCATATATCTTCTCTGCTGCATAAGTTTGTTCATCCTACCAGATGAAGCTGAGGGATTCCACAGGGAAAACCTTTCACTCAGTTTCTTTTGCTTGGGTCCAGCTCTGTGTCATCTCCAAACCGTAATTTTTTCTTCAATATCATGTGATCAGACAAAGGAACATAGGGTACAACATCTGATGGGTATCAACATTAGGCAGAGGCAAAACTTAGGACATTCAGGATACAGTAAGAGAGGACATTACTCAAATCAATCACTCCTGGCTGCCATACTGCACATTATTTTTGCCTTTTTGAATAATAAATAATTTTTCATACATTACAGTCAATAACTTGAGTGAAATTTTGTGAAAGCCATTTACCAGCTCACTTTCAGTTATTGCAGAACTCCAACTGGCATAACTAAAGGTAACAGAAAGTTCAACATCGGAAGTTCAACTGTTCAGAATCTTTCACGTGAAATAGCAAAACACTACAAAATGATACAAAGAGGATCAGTTCCTGTTCTTTTAGAGATGAAGATGGGATAATTGCTCTTGGGAGCAAGGCTGGCTTGTAGAAGGTGTCCACAGAAGTCTTCAGGACCCAGGCATTTTCATCTATTTCCTACTACAATAAAGTTGACAGAAGAATTACCTTTACACACTGGTGGTGACGGAAACCATCCAAAGTAATAGCACTGAGTAGAGGCAGGTCCCACTCTTACGTAATTGTTTGCACAGGTAAATTTCACAACATCTCCACTGTGGTATTTACCCTCCTTGGGAGAAAAATCTCCATTGGGCAATGTCAACATTTCACATTCTATCGCTACAAAGACAAAATATTTTAGCATATAGTGTACACCCTACAAAAAGTACATGAAATGCTACTAACTAGAACAAAACCAAAGAAAGTCTTACATAAAAAAACTTCACAAAGTGTACAGAGAGTTACACTGATTAGCAAACATAACAATATTCACCAAGACACTGGGGCGTTGGATTCCATTCACCATTTATGCCACACCTTGCGGTACCAGTTGGCATATTATTTGCAGCTTGATATCCCTCCAAACACGCATACTCGATTATATCTTCGGGCATGAACATAGTTTTATTTGCATGGTAATTCAAAATATCCACATGAGGTGTTTTACACGATTCTGTAGAATAAAACAAAGTTAGTGCATTTTGTGATCCAGAAACACTGCCCGTTGGAAGCATCATTTCTGTAGGTGCTTTAGCGTGTGCTAGTCGACTGAACTACTCAGTATATTTGAAACATTAAAAATTCTGCATTGCCAGAATATGAATGTAAAATATCATATGTAGCATATTCACATAATATCTGTTGCATTAATCTTCAGAAATATCTGTCTAGCAGTAATATCTAGCATAAATATTTCTCGCTTAGATTCAATTCCTTTCCTTCTACTACATGTTATTATTGGTGTCATAGCAAACAGTTTGTACTCCTGTTCCCCATGGTCATTTGTGAGGTGGTCAGAAAAAAAGCAGCAAAATCCTAGGTAAAGGCAGTCTGAAATAAAAGGACAAGATAAAATATCAGCTAAAGTTGGTCAATATTACGAGTCTCAGTATCATATCACTGGAAGATTAAGTCTCTTCTTTTACTATCCTACACCTTTATTCAGGAGAGGAAGGAACTTCTAAGAGGAGAAAGGCAACAACAGCATGGAGGTATTTTCAGGAAAAAGCATTCCAGTGTTTTTCACAAATGTACTTTTTAACACCAGGGCAGACATATGCATAGTGTTTTTTATGCATAGTGATAACATCTTTCCAAATAATGAATCCCATTTTTCTCTAGTTTGGTTACATTTAAAGAAAGTTCTTGGCAGAATCCCTTGGTTCACAGGCATTTCTTCATAAATTTTCCCTCACATGTGTGAAAGGTGGGAGAATTGGGAGTAAATTTGGGCATATGTACCTTGTATCAGGTAAGAATCACTGGAGAGGTCAGTGATTACCATCTACTTTGTGCTACAGAGGTCCAAAAAGATAGCTCACCTACAAGACAGTAGATACTTTCCCACCTTACTCACTTCCTTTATGTTTTCTCTCTTTATTTCCTGGAGCCCCAGAAAGGTTAATCTCTGGAGGATGAGTCCTCTGTTTGAGTCTCCCTCTGCCCAGTAAGAAAACTCTACCAATCTAGACAACAAAAAACTGAGTACATAGGACATCATGTCTGTGTCAGTGACAATGACAAGGAGCTCTGAAGCCTTTATGCTACTCACTGATGCACTTTGGAGGTGGAGTCCAGCCATTCTCTTGACACTGTATCACTCCTGTTTCTTGTCCTTCTGGAGTTAAAAAGCCAGTATGACAATTATAGGTGACCTTCTCCTGTAAACGAAATATTTTCTTTCCCAAGGTCAAATAACCATTGTCAATATTGATATTCTGGCATTTTTCTGAAAGAGATAGACAGAATTTTTTTCCAAGTAAAACACTGCCAAACTACATGCTTATAATACACAGAAGAAGGAGGACAAATGAAGCAGCAGTAGGATTTAGGACATTTTTAAGAGCACATGAATTTTTGCTTCTGCATTGAATGCTTTTCCTGGCGGACTACTGGAAAGTGTGAAGTCAAAGTTCACAGTTACCAACTCACGCAGCACAAACAGGCATGGACAGGGGTTTCATTTGCAGCAATCCTGCAAGCTTCCAAAATTTTATGTCCACATCTGGTGTTCACTAGAAATGAAATTCATGTTGGCCATGCACAGCACTGTGCATGCATAAAGAGGACCTTCTGTCCATATTGCAAGGTAGCACATGCCAGAGATCACCATGGTGTGCAGGTACCACCTCAGTTCTACCAAAGAGAAGTCATTCAGAGTGCACATACTGCAGGGCTAAAGGAAATTTGTACCAAAGGACCCCTTCTTGCACACTAAAACGCTACTGCAGACAGACCCAATGCTGTAACTGATTTCACATCACTTGGAATACATTAAGCCAGTCTAAATCGATGGAAATCAGTTGTCTTGGTTGGATGTTATGGTCTTGTATTCTGAAAGAAAACTTCTGTAGTATGTCAAATTCTTTACTAATAAATCACTCTGTAAAGAAGTTTCTTCATTTTAACAAATTAACTCTACAACAAATAGCAATATTTGCACATTAGAGAGTCAAGTAAATAAAGATATGAAACAGAAAAGACTTTGAGGAACACTAGAGGATGTATTTGAATGTTGGGAGCAGAGTTAATGACACTTCAGTGCAACAGCTTCAAAAGTTTGAATTTCACGTCAAATTTTTTGGTGTTTATACCACTGATGCCCACGATTGCCTAACACTAGGAATCACAAAATTTTATTCTGCTTGCTCATTGCTATATCAAAATCTCAGTGGGTGGCAGTCCAAGACATTCTGTGGTCACTGTCTCTATCAGGGTGGAATGGTGTGTGGATTGTAAGGCTCATAGTTCACAAACGAGTTTCACCATGTCTAGTGCACACAGGCGACTCATGGTGGGTTACAAAAGCGACCCAGCCTTGGGTTGCCTTGAGGCCCTGTCTCTCTGCAGAGACAACTCACGGGGAGCTGTGTAGACAGCTTAGCCCTGGGTTGTCTGATAAACCCTAAACTAAACAGGGCGGTGGCTGTGCCATTCAAAGAACCAAAACCTGAGCTGAGCCTTGAAATCCCTTAACAAATAGTATGCCCTGAGTCTCAATCCAACCACTATTCAGTTGCCTGAGGAAGCAAGGTGAAAAAACCCCAAAACCTGGAGGGTTTCAGCTTCAGTTTCAAATGACAACCTTGTGTAGTCAAACAATCACAGACCAGCAAAGGAAAGATAACGGGAAACTCCACTCAGATATACATAATCCATTTAGGCATATATCATGATCCACTCAGACATAGTCATACACACCATTCCACGAGTCAGGGGATAAAAACTCTAAGATTCAGGTTGGAAATGGGGGAGTCACTTCTCCAACTATACAGTTGGCTTGTGAAGGAAACCTTTCCCCCGCCTCGATCGGGACGCCGGTCGAGGTAGCTTCCCTGGGATTGAGCGCCCTTACCTGGAGAGGTAAGTGAATATTGTTTATGCTTTAAGTTTGTAAACACGTGTGTGCTTGTGGTTGTCTGTGAATCGCTTGTGGTTGTAATAGTGTACTACTCTTGCCTTAAAAACTGCAATAGCGCATTCCTCCATTGTATCTGTAAAACCTGCAATAGTGGCTTGTTAAGTCTGTAAGTGAAGTTCAAATAAGTCGTTTGCTTGAACCTTGCAGGTAAGTCTGTGAGTGAAGTTCAAGTCGTTTGCTTGAACCTTGCACTTAAGTCTTTTTCCGTCATAAACGGTTTCCTAAAAAAGTATTTTTACAGTCCAAGAAAAGCTAGGTTGAATTGTTTTTGTCCATATGAAATCATTATCTAAAGTATTTAAAGTTCCTGTGAGACATTCTAGCAATTTCAGGCTTGGTACAAGTCAGGAACAAAAGCTGGAAACAGAGTTAGCAGAGGTAACCTTCCTATTCCTCCCTCCTTCCAGTATGATGCCAACTGGAAAGGAAGCAAGAGGAACAAGGATCAGGTGGCATAGCAAGAGGCTGAAAGGAAACAAATTACAGATAGGCTGTGCAAGGGGAATGATCACTATTTATTATTACTGCACAGCTATGTTATAACAAGATTTCACCACTGAAAATAAAGGGACTGTGACTCCCATCCCAGAGCTTACATTCCAGGAGATCTGAATGAGCCATGCGTGGATGTTTTACAGGGTTTCATTCTGCACGTTTATATAGCGACTGACCTCAGCAGCACACAGGGACATGAGGGCTGCATGAGACATTGAGAGAACGACGGCATTGTGTTTCAGGTGTAGAGTACCTAGACTTAGAGTTACTAAGCAGTAGTGATGGATTAATGTACGTGATGTGATGACGGATTTATCGGTTTTAGCTAGAAACCTCAACAAAATACGAGCACACTTACTTTTACGGATACATCTTGGAGGAGGTGACCAGTCATCCTTTGTGCACGTGACTTGCCCATCTTCATGTTCCGTATAATAGTCATCACTGCAGACATATTTAACTCTTTCACCTTCCTTGTAAACATTCTTCTGTCCATATGAGAAATACCCATTTTCCAGCTGTCTGACGTGACATTTTTCTGAAGAAGGAAGGTAAGCACATTTAACCACAGTAATTTGTACAGCAAGAACTGAGGTAAATTAATTCTCAGGAAGATGGTTACTAAAAAATGGGCCTCCAAGTGCCTTTCTGTAGCCTTCTATCCCCAAAAGACATTTGTGTTCAAACCTGAATGAAAGCATGATTTGTTTCACTGCCCTAAGATTAATGAATCACATGAACAGGAGTGCAAGTTGCTACATGAAATGCTAAGAAGTGGTCTAGTAAACAGTATCGCTTACCTAGTGTTCATAAGCAAGTTTGGCTAACTTCAGTGCATCTAGCGTCATGTATACCAGCTCTGGTTTGGTCTGCTACGTCTCTAAAATGTTGATGGCTGCCCTGAGTGATTTTCAGCATTTGCTTCCAGGAGATTTTATCACCTCTGTGCAAATGTATCAGCCTCTCAAACCAGCTCTAGGGATTTTAGCAGCAGCTAAGCACGCTGGCTCTACAACATCCTGTGCCCCCAAGAGCCCAGACACAAGGAAGATGGCTGAAGGAATGCTACAGCTGTGTTACTTGAGTAACTGCTCCTTTCCTCCGGGCAGGACTCCACTAATTTCCTGCACGGAGCACCACTCCACTGAAGGCAACAGAGAAAGATCAGCCTTTTGTAGTCCACTTCCAAGCCCTACCAGTACGTAGGAACTTTACTGCGACTGAAGATGTTTGTCTTAGAAGTGGAGGCCTCAGCTCGCTGCTTTAAATATATTTTAAATCTAATTTATTTTAAATCTAAGTCAGTGTATCTGGATCTTTTTCTGATGTCTTGCTCACTTTCAGCTTATTGCAAGAGTGTGCCACCTTCGCAGCTCCAAATGTTATCCAAAGGGACCAGGCAATGGACCTCAGAGAGGAACCTCTAGACAAAGTGCCCAAGCCACTGAAGGAAGAATATATTTACATACAGTAGAAACTCTGTTTGTATGCGCAGCTGTGTATGCAGATGAAAGTAGATGCATGCACGTGACCCAGAAGCCAGAGAAGAGAAACATTTCCTATGTATTTCTCAATCTCACGAAGGATTTCAGCAGTAAAGAATCTCCAAAATCCAAAAGTATCACTTCAGCCTTCCTCATTTCAGAGTGTCACTTACCAGCTGACAGTTTGAGCTCTGCAGATAGGATGAAATCTGGGTGCAGTTCCAGGGGTCAACTAAAGCAGTTCTACTTTAACTAACTGCTCTCTGTTCCGTCTTGTGCTCCATCAGCACAATTTCTGCTGCACAGACCTTTGATAATTCCAACAGAATTGAGCGTATAATGGAAATGTACTTACTGAGGCATTTTGGCTCTGGATACCAGCCCCTTTCAGAACAGACCATTCGAACCCAGTATTCTCCACTTGGGGTTGTATAACCACGAATGCAGTGGTAATCAGCATGCTGCCCAAAACTCATCGGAAAGTAATAGTTTTTGTGGTACTCCAGTCTTTCACTTAACTTGCCATTTTCTATGGCTGGGTAGTCACATGGTTTCTCTTGAAATAGAATTTAAGAGCAACAATATCAACACATGCGTGACAAAAAGCTCAGGGCACAATTAATTCAGATTCAGCTTCACCATCTGAGTGTTTTCTGAAACTGTCAGAATCTAGACGACACACCTTGGCAGATCCTAAGGAGTGCGGGAGCAATCGCACTCTGCTTCTGCTGTCTTTGTCAGTGCTTATACCTATGTTGCTTCCCTCTGATCCCATTGTAACCAACAGAAATCCCGTCACTATTCTCACTGGAGTCCAAAGGCTGATTCATGAGACTGAATAGTAAGTATTTATTCTATGGTGAGATGACACTGTCTTTGCAGAGTGTCTCGACTAAATTTACTATACTGACCATGATGGGAGCCCAGACAGCTAGCTCGGATATAGACACTGAACTGTGGACTCAAAACTGAGATGACTCCTGTCACCACTTTCATTGGTAACTTTGGGAATCCTGTACCAAAAGCTCTTCCTGGTTCTTCTCATTTTTATTTTAAAACTGTAGTGTTTTTCTTTTGTTCTCTCAGTTCCTCAAAAGAACTGACCCTTTTCAGGGACAAGTCAAGGATAGAAGGAGGAGATTCCCAGAAGCTTTCATTCAAGTTTACCCAGGGTGTCCTACCTGGCCATAGCAGGTAGGTTCCTTCTGAAGTGCTCTGACCCAGAGCCTACATGCTGGGGCAAGGGAGATCACACACTGGACAGACCATTCAATAATGAGTGAAGTGGTCTCAGAATGATACTGAATTTTAGAACCCACACACATATAAAGGAAAGATTAATACAGATACTAACTGCACTTTTCGGCAATAGTTGAAATCGCCTTATCCAAAGGTTCATTTACAAGACTGGTTTCATCAGGGCTTCTCTCACATTCTGTTTTCTAATTTTTTCTTTTACTTTCAGTGACTAAAAATCAAAGAGTGCTAGATTATGAAATTAATTGCTAATTTATTTATTTATTTGTTAATACTGTGTGTAGTGGGCAAAACTATTATTGTAGTTATGGGAAGTTTAAGCTAAGAAAGAACTCATCAACAATCACGAATATCTTGTTTTGTTATTTGACAAACATTATAATAGGTAGAATAAAACTGTGGTTGTTTATAATATACCAACATACAACTGCAAGTAAAAATCTAAAGCTGTGATAACCATAATGAAAGATACCTTCTAACCACTACCTATGTTTTGGTTTGGTTTGGATACTTTAACACTCACTCTGTCCTCTTATCTTGACTGGCATGCTACTCTTCAGGTGGACCACAAAAATTCCTGACAGGGAGCTGACTATAGTACATTTTAACACATACTTTCACAAATACAGAAATAAATAATACCTGTGTTTATAAACATAATGTAAATGTTGATTATACCATTGTTTTTATAGCTGACTTTTCCAAACCATCAAATTAAGCTTTACATCACAAAGAAGCACGATGAATAAGCAACTCTCATTTCTCATGCTTCTGAAGTTTTTCTCTTGACCTCTTTTTCACTGAGATATTTCCAACAACTCTACACGTTGTGTCTCCATTCATGAGACCTACTTACGTACACAACCCGGATCAGGCACCCAGCCATTCTTGGTGCATTCAGCTGTGCTTTTGCCAGTCAATGTTTTAAAATAATATCCAGGATTACACTGTATTGTGATTATAACACCTACGATGTAGTTGTCTTCTTGAGGTCTAAAGTTCCCATTGGGAATTCTTGGAGGAGAGCATACAATTTCTAAATAAAAAGAGAAAAATTGGATGCTAATTTGAAGAATATGTTTATATTTGTTGCATAAGTTCTTATTTTCATAGTATATTGACCATAACTGCATAAAATAGTTAAAAAGATGTTTCTTAGGGCAAAGAAAAGGTTACATTTCTCTCCCACACTTAGAAATGTACAGTTCTGTAAAAGGAGAGTGACAACTGTTACTGATGTCATGCTAATTATAAGATTAAAACAAAGAGAATGGTTGGAGCAAGAACTAGAGGTGATCAAACTGAATTTGACTAATCTTTTCCAGTAGGTCATTCCACAGCTGGAGCTCAAAATGATCTATGCTGGGCTCACTCACAGCTCTCCTGGGTTGGTTTATGGACACTATCCCAAAGGACAGGCAGATTCACTGGCAGGTCCTAAATGGAGAAATAACTATACTTAACTAGGAACCAATCATTCGAAGGCTGTGTGATTAAGGTTAGGGTCTTGCACTGACACTGGAAGCATTTCAACAACTGAGAAAGGACGAGAATGCTAGTCTAAAAAGCTCATGATATCTTTATGCTTAGAGAAGCCAGGCAAACATATTATTTATAAACAGAAGCCTGTCTTTGGGGTTTTTTTTTTATATTCTACTTCCAGTTCAGAAAATATCACCAACACACTCAGGGCTGGGAGGGGATGACTATAAGGTAACTACTGGTTGGTCCTGCTGTGGGGTGACAGTGGGCAAATCAGCTGTATGCATGTACTGCTGAATCACCTAGGTTCAGTGATAAGTCAAGCAGGATCTGGAACCACTATCTGAATATGCCCCAAGTATCAGAGCCCAGTACATCAGTGTCTGGAAGAATGTTTTGTTTTGCACTTCTCAAAAGCAGTATGTTGCTAAACCATAGGCAATGCATATTAATTAGCATCATTACTAATCTTGAAGCAGAAAGGTCAAGAGCAGAGTGGGCACTAAGACTGACTACTCTTTATTTCTAAAGGAGTCTTTCTGGAAGAGGTCCCAGGAAGGGGGGTAGTACACAACATCCTACAATGTTGTCCTGTTGCCAAAATTTTTTTCCAGTTTCAAGGGTCTGGCAATTTCTTGAAGACAATTCAAGGCACTAATCATTTCCCCAAAATTTGCATCAAACTATTTCAACTGGGACATAACATGCATATTTCTGTTTGTGGGATTTGGAGATTTAAACATAATGTTTAAGTGCTGTAGTTGAATGAAACTAAAGTAAAATCCATGACCCAGAGGGCTGATGTCAAACAGGACTAGCCTCAGAAATTATGGATTTGTCATCTTAACTGGTCAGATGGCATTTGGGAGTGAAAAAGCAAGAGGGAGTTTCAGCACTGTAAATATATTAATTTGTAGAGATTCTCAGACAATTTCTGATGGGAAGTTTGAACACCATGGATAATGTGGTTGTGCAATTACAGTTCTGATGACATTAAACAAATTGCTGTCTTCATCCTAGACTAAGGGTCATGGAAGTGCCAGGATTCATGCACACCATATTATTTTGGTCTCTGTTTATACATCACTTCATGTCCACAGTTCTTAGGGTTAGTGAACTTCAAATCTATGTTGTAGACAATTTTTGACATAATGGTTGTGTAGAAAGTGCTACTGTTTTCAGCTTTATGTATAATCCAGCACTAGAATTCCGTTGTAATTTTCAGTTTACACACTTATGGCCATCAATGGACTACTTCTCCTTCTGAAATTGGACCACTTCACATTTTCTCAAACTCCTTTGGAAATGGCCATGTCAACTTCAGATTGTTCTTCCTACAACACTATCTTACTATTTCAGAAGAACTCTTGAAAGGCAGCTTACAAACTTAAGTCAGGATTTTAACTTGAAAGATAATTCTGTAATCTCCAGTAATTTCTGAAAGGTTGCACAGTACACTAGCAATTTCTTACTGAAGTTTCATTAGTGAAATAGGGATCATTTTTTAATTGTTCCTCTTTGGTTGGAACTGGTTGATCAGAACTAGTAGTCTGGAAATTTAAAGAATGGATATAATGACTAGCAATCAGGTGCTCAGTCTGCTCAAACTACAGTAAGACTCATCAGGACACTCAGACAAAATGCAGAGGTCAGTTCAATAGGTCTAGCAAACTTCTATTGTCTCAAATGTTCATATAGGGCGAGATGTTGAGTGGTATTTTACTAAAAGTGGTTAGTCCTACGATTACCAGTAGCAGAGTCTTGGCTATGATGACACAGCATCTCAACTACTGAACACGGAAGACCTGAAGATGCATTAGCTTGTATCTCCCCCTCAAAGAACTGCTTGTGATTCATAAGTAGGTCATCGAGTTAAGCCTATTAGCTTCCCCTAATTTTATTCATACTGCTGCAATTCATATGGTATCAAACATATTTCTCTACCCAGTTTTCCAACATACAGCACAGCCACTGACTTATACCAGTTATGTTCATGTTAAACAGTTTAAAAGGTATTGAGACTTGATGTGAAGACAATAGGACTTCAAAAACCATACCACTTCTCTAAGAAGGTGGTTTCAAATATTCATTTTCCCATGCTGTTAAAAATTTCAGATTTCTTCTGTAGTTTGAATTTCTTTGGTATTAATACCTTTTTTTCCTGCTTGCTTAAATATTCTCTTTAGTGTCTGATTTTTCCATTCCTTAGATAAAAAATTTTCATCATATTTTGTAGAAGGTAAAGAGATTCAGCTTTATCCTTCCTATTTGTCCAAATCAGGATTTTTTTCTAACCCAAGAAATCTTTTTCCTATGTTCCCCCCACTAATTCAGAACCATATAAAAATAGAATAAAATAAAAACAGCTACTAATGCTGCATGAAGTATTTTAGCATCAACCTTATTTATATAGTATACTGGAGAAACTGTTGCTTCATGGACCTATTTAATAATTTAATTTATATTATTATATAATATTTATCTCATTATAATTTAATAGTCAAGTAACAAAAGACTGAATTAACTGTTTTTGCTAGTGCTCTGCATGGAAAACTCTTATCCAGTTGTTTGGTCCCTTTAACACTTCATCCTTCCAGACCTTCATGGTATGTTGGTCAGATATGGATGGATTTCTTTTGTTATGAATAAACTAACGTTTGTCATTACTAATCTCCGAAATAACTTCCAAACACAAAAAATGTGCAAAATAACTTTAGGCAAGGCTAACCAGTACAATAGGGGGTTGGATTCCATCCTGATTCAGTACATTGTACATCTGCTCTTTCACCGTATCTGTATCCTTCATTACAGGCAAACTGTAGTTGTTCAGATTCCTTGTAAGATGCCTTTGGAGAATGTACATATCCATGCAGAATTTCTGGCACATCACAGATAATCTCTGAAATTAAGAAAGACAAAATCCATGTATTTTTGTTTATTTTTATTTGCTAAGAATGAATACCTATTGGAATAAAATTTAGAGGTTTTTTCATTCGACTTCACAAAAACATTTGCATTTGGAAACTGAAACTTATTTGAGAACTCTTCAATGGCCTGACTGTGGGTGCCAGGTAGAAAGTGTGCTATAGCACAGCATCAATACCAAATTGGTTCATGAGACAGATTTTGTCTGTCAGCCCTGTCTCATGAGGGCTTTGCTTTGGATTTTAATGGATCTCAGAATCAATATATAAGGCAGGAGACATTCTAAAAGAAGCAACTAGGCTAGCTGAAATTTAGGATTTTCCATTTTTCAGATAATTTCATTTTTGTGTGATTTCCAGCAAACCTAAAGCTCTCTCACAGCCAGTAGCCGATTAGTTAAATCATGGCATCAAAGGAAAAAAGAATTAAACTATCTGGAAAACACTATAACGCTGAACAATCTATAAAAGAACCTCATCACCCCCAGCTCCTTACCAAACCCAGTAAAACCACCGAGATCTTGCAGTTTCCAAAAACTGCATTCATAAAGCCAGAAAATACTTAAGGCTTTGTTTCCTTGGCCACAGAGCAGGACACCAAAGAGTTCTCTTGGATTCCTTTGCTGGATTTACTTTGTATTTAGGATGAAATGTAGCTCAGCGGCACTGTCATTGTTTAACAAAATTCACTGTATTCTGCAAATGTTACAAGCATGTGTTTAATCCCACTTTATGCTGTTCAAATTATAATAAATGGGGGTTTCGAAGCAGCAAAACGCAGCACTGAAATTGTGAACAAACCATACATGTATCTGACATCCTAACATATGTACTCTGCTCTTCTAAATGCATACTTCCCTATCAGATAACATATAAATAATCTAAGACACTTGATGGACTGAATGTTTAACAGTGATCATTACCATAAACTTCCTGGAATTGGTTCTTACATATTGACAATCCAATCCCCTACAATCTCTATTTGCAAAATGGGAGGAAAACCCCATCCACCAGTACAAGCCTCAGGCAGGGCAGGGTGGGGTCGACTGGTTGAAAAGTAGTTTTGCAGAAAAAAACTTGGCAGTCCTGATGGACAAGCTGAACAGGGGCCAGCCATGTGCCTTTGCAGCTAACAAAGAAAACAGCACCCTGGGCTCCACCGGGAAGAGCGTTGCCAGCAGGTCAAGGTGGGTGATCCTTCCCCTCTGCTCAGCACTTGTGGGACCACATCTGGAGTGCTGCACCCAGGTCTGAGCTCCCCAATACAGGAAAGACATGGACATACTGGAGCAGGTCCAGTGAAGGGACATGAAGATAATTAAGAAATTGGAAAAACTGACAGATAAAAAGAGGCTTAAGAGAGTCTAGAGAAAAGAAGGCTTGGGGGGGAGGCAGGGTCTTACTTGAATGTATAAATTCCTGACTGTGGTGGGGCAGGCAGAAGTAATGATGATGGAGCCAGACCCTTCGCATTGGCACCCAGTGACAAGATGAGAAGCAATGGGCACAAATTGAAATACAGGAAATACCACTTAAACATAAGAAAAAACATTTTTACTTAAGAGTGGTCATACACTGGAACTGGTTACCCAGAGAGGCTGTGGAGTCTCCATCCTTGGAGATGTTCAAAAGCTGACTGGACATGGTGTTTAGCAATTTGCCCTAGCTGACTGCTTTGAGGGACCTTCAGAGGTCCCTTCCAACCTCATTTATTCTGTGATTTTATGGTTGAGTAAAAACCAAACATGAATTAACCTTCTAACTTGTTGAAACACATCAGTCTGAAGAAAGAAAAATCCATCATGATGTCTTTGTATTTTATATACCCTAAGAACATGAGTGAATTAAAATCATACTTGTTTTTTAAACTTGGTTCACATAGATTTAAAATTTTATGTGATTACTTTGGTTAAATCGACACTGAAGTGATTGAATCTTATGACATACCAAAGCTATTTTCAAAGAAATTGACTGCAGCCTAGCAAAACATACAGCTTGTAGTGAAAATGCAGAACAAACATATGGTCCATTAAGACTATATTAGCATCCAACATTCTCCGATTTCTCTTTCTTATCCCACTTATTCTGCACATATGCAATGGAGATTGTTTATAGACAAAGTATGCTTAATTGCTGTGGAATAAAGTAAAAGGTTTGTAGTTTCCCATATGGTACCCAGTCCTTAGAAGTCTGTGAGAATAAAGCTTCTTAATTACAGATAATAAATAGTGTACTTTTTACCTTGGCACTGAGGCACATCACTATTCCATTTTCCATTAGAAGAGCAAATTATTTCCTTAGATCCAACAAGCTTGTATTTTGCATTACATTCAAAATTTACAACCTGGCCAAAGGAATATTCTCGTCCTAGCTCAAATGCACCAGTCATAATTATTCTTCCATTTACTGGTGCTTGTACAGGTAAACACTTTGCCACTGGAAAATAAAACAAAACAAAACAAAAGGAAAGGAAGAAACCCAGCCATTTTGAGGTCTATTCTGTAAAATGAATTGACACACAAAAAAGTTAAAATACAGAAAACTCACTGTAATTTCCTTACACATTTTAAAAATATACAGTTTTGTTATGTATTCAGATACCATTTGCAACAGATATAATACAAAACCCTAAGCAAAAAGACAGACTGACATAGGAGGAAGCTTGTAGACCGGCTCTCATCATCCTCTTCTCTGCCCTTGAAGGCTAAAGACAGAGCACCCACTGACCTAGATGACATCCTGAGGTCTCGCCCGATCTAAAATATCCTATGATCCTATGAATTCTATGGATGGTTAGATGAGCTTTGACTGACACATAGAGCCATTCAACTTTGTCAAAATACGTTAATTTACTTCAGAGCTATGCCAAACTGAATTTGCTATAGACAAATATCTGGAAAAGTGTTGTGTTATAGGCTGACTACAACAGTTCAGTTACTAACTAAAAATCCTAGTTAAGGATATCAGAACAATTATATTACTGAAGTAAACAAACACAATGTCAACCATTAATTTAGACCTCTTGTATCTCCTAACTTTGTAACTGCAGAACAAGGAAGAATTAACATATGTCATCAGATATTTCTTATTAGGGGGGAAATGACTATCAAACCTCATTCTTAAACGTTCACATAGATATCACTGAGCATGTATGAAAGTGGCTGGTGTTTTGCCTACTATAGCTCCCACTTCTCTCTGACAACATTCTCCATCTTATAAGCCATCTGCCTTTTCTATGAGCTCACATTCTATCTTCTAGGTTCCTCACAATTAGGACATTGTACAAATACTTTCTTTCACAGGCAATCATATTTCAGTCTAATAAAAACTCCTCAATCATGAAAGAAAAATCTTATGAGGACTTTGAAATTGCAGTATCTTGGTGACATATGACAAAAAATGTTGGAAACCATTGCTCTATACTGTGCAGAGACCTGTATGCTTAAAATTGAGGACCCTCAAAATCCAGTAAGCTAAAGTATCTGAGTATCTGAGACCAAGGAAATGTCAAAACACAGACAACAAACTCTAAAGAAGAGAAAGATATCTACTTTCATTTGTGATTCTTTACTTAGAGAGCCTTTGTGACATTAGATGCTTAACCTAAAGAGAAATTTCACCGCTGCACACATACGTTAAAATAGACCACTTAAAAATTATCTTTGGGAAGAAAGGAAGCTTATTTTCACAGTCATACAGGTTTGAAACTGGTGAAAAGGTTTCCAGAATCAGGGACGTATCATCTGAGCCATCCAGTCTACTAAGTCTTGAGGTCTGAGTCTCTCTTGCTCTCATTCTTACTTACTGAAGTTCTTCCACAGTATGCTAATAGGGAGAAGAACTTATAACAAAATCTTAATGGCTAGGATATTCATAAGGGTGGAGGAAGGAACTAGCTAAAAACACACATGCTTTTACATACATCCAAAATGCCTCATCCCAGCTGTCTTCTGTAACCATGTTTTGCAGGCATGTGCTCTATCAGGGCCTTTAGGTGAGGAAGAGCTTTAAGCCAGTCTGGGAGTGACAAGACTCTGTTTTGTGAATTCTTTTTAACAAAAGCTTGAGTGCTTCTTGGACTAAAATGGCTAAGCAGTCATTGTAAGAATTTCACTGCTGCATAACTTGAATTTAAACAAATGTGAATTAATACTAGTAGGGAGATCACAGACTAGTTCTAGATAGTATCAGACAGATAAAAAGACAGTTTGATAAAGAATTAAATGTCAAACTCCATTTACCTTCACAGTGAGGGATGTCATTGCTCCATCCATCTGCCCGACACTCACGGTAATTTCTTTGGCTGAGCATCCGGTATCTTACGGAATAAAAAGTAAACAATGCTAAAATACAGTCTCATTATGTGACAGAAACAGCAGTGCTGCTGTTTTTGAAGCAAAGGAAGTAGGTTTCATATGTTCCAGCACAGACTAACCAAAACGTGACAAAACCGAGTAGTTTTTTGGCCTGCATCTTCCCTGTTTTGTATCTTTCAATTGCATATGGCAAAAAATACGAAAAAAAATCAGAAAGTAGGAAGTAATCAGTAAGATGGTTTCTTCATTACAGAGATAACAAGCTTTGGCTACATAACAAATAACTAAGGGGCAATTTACACAGTGAATAGCAAGCAGAGTAAAACTCCTGTTGCCTGTGCTCTAGTATGACTGAAAGCCATGTAACAGCATCAAAATAGGACTTAATCCAAACCATATGTATCTCATGCTTTGATGAGCTAGTATTACCTTAGGTTTGAGGGCAACATGGCCACAATGCCATGGCTTCTGCTTTGTCTGAAATGTAGTCAGAGGAAGTACAGCTAGTCTGAAATGACAGTGAAGAACTGTCTGAACTTAAGGGATTAAGGAGAATACTGATTTTGGAACTCTTGTTGTGGAATTCAGACTAGATTCCAGCAATACAAAGACTGCAAAAGCATGGCTAAACCACTGTACCATGCTTATAGCTGATTTGCATTTCCAGAGGAAAGAATCCAGTCATAGGCGTACTTAACTAAGCACAATATTACATATTTGCCTTGTTGCAGTTTTCATTGGAGAAGATGAATAGAGGAAGAAGAGAGAAGAATTTCTTCCAAACAGCCAGTGAAAACAGTTAGTGAGTCTACCAGACATGCCTTCCTTCAAACATTTTTTACAATACATTTTACTTCATAATGCACAAAAATGATTTAAGCAGGACTGATGAGTTGTGGTTCTGAATAGGAGACTCTGTTGCATGGCAGAATGACTTCGCTAACATAATTCCATCATGACTGCCTACTGAGAGCACTGATTCCAGCGTGCAAAGCTGCATTTCCATCTGAACTGGCTGGCTAGTGGAGTCATGAGGCAGCTTTACAGACAGATCACTGGTTTTGTTTGTTTTATACTTGGGCAGCCATGATTTCAAGTTAGCTACAGCCTTACATATTTTAGACAACATGCATGACAGTTTCAGGTGCATGAGTTCAGTTACTCCGATAGCACCAGACATGAGAAAGAGTTACCTTTAGTATTACTGTAATTGCAGAAATTTAAATTAAACAATAACCAAGCATTAAATATTAGTAAGCTGCAGCTGCCTTACAGACAACAAATCTGTAACTGACACTTCTTTTAACATTAACACCTTATGTTAACTCCTATATATTGAATTAAGTAAGTATTACCCCTCATTACATCTGTACTCAACTCTGGCACCAAATACAAATTCACTTCCACTGGTAAGTTCAAAGGAACCAAACTCAGTATCTCCAGGATGTCCACAGGGCTTATCTGGTAAAAAAAAGAAGAAGAAAAAAATTACTTACACCATGCACAGGAATGTGAAAGTGTGAAAGATAGCACTTTCTAGTAATTATAGCGAGTATGGGCCTTTCAAAAATTCAACAATGCTCAGCATCAGCTTGATCAACATCCCCTTTTTTAATCACTATCCTCAATGAGAACATATTGCAGTAAGGATTTGCTGATTTTTTTTTAAATTAAATAACAAATTAGCAGGTTTTATTCCTTTAAAAAGGCTGAGCTCATCTTAAGTTGTATGACAAATTTAATGGCAAGATGTAGCTTCAGCTTTTCATACAACTTGTGGCATAAATTTGTCCAAAGCTTCTCCTACAGAATCCATCCATGATTGGAAATGAAATTTCCTCAATCTGATGGGGATTGTTCTGAGTAAAGAGGGATGATCTAAGGCCACAGGAGTCTTTTGGTCCTCAGTCCTTTCTGCTCAAAGTTCCCCATAGGACTTTTCCTGTAGTTTGGCCCTAACTACTTGCCCTCGATTTCCAAAATAATTGCAAAGATAAACACACCATACCCCTCATTCATCCACTTTTGATGTTATAATATGGACTGCAAAACAAACTGCATAGCTAAAACCTATCAGGCCTCCTCAGAAGAAATCTTTCCTGGTCCTTGTTGAGCTAGGCAATTTCATTTCTTGGAGCGTATCAACATCCTTGGTTTTTCGAAGGAAGAGGTGCTTAAGTAGGCCCTACACCTGCTCCAGTGCGATCCAGAGAAAATGGACAACGTCATGATCAATTTTACCGTCTAGGGTGGCCTATCCTGAAAAGGGAACGGGATCACTTCACCTGTGGCAGAGCATCCCCTTTCTCCGTCCACCTGCACCTTGCCAATGTCAGTATCTATTCACTGGGTGGCAGTATTTACTAAAATATGTTGCTAAAAAGCAACTTTTGTATAACTTGAAAGACCCATGTTCACTGAGTAGTTATACAAAAATATATACAATCTGAGAAGGTGACTAAATAAAAAATGTAAGAGAAAATAGTAACAACTTTATTAATTCATTTTTACTCATGATTTGTATTCATCTCTGAATGTCACCTGGGACTTAATTTTATATTATCAAACCAAGCATTTATACTCTACCAGTAAAAATTCTGTATGTTAGATATGTAAGAAAAAAAGCTCATGTGTCTAAAATTTCTTTGTGTTTAAAACTCATTTATTACAGAAAAGACATATCTACTGACTAACAATAATAAACTTCAATTTCTTCACTAACGAATTCTGTATGAGGGTGTGAGATACTTCCAAACTCTTAAGACAGTATACTAGAGATAATAAATAGCAGCTCTCACCCTAATCATGACTTTTCCTTCACAGATTAAAAGAGAAGGAAAAATAATTTCCCACTTCCAAGAAATTATATCTTTCACAGAACTAGTCGAGTAAACTGAAAAGAAGACAATACTGTCTCTTGACTCGCATTCAGAAGCTAGGTTAGTGCTTTATTCTACTTAGACTGTAAATTTCATCTGCATTAGACTTTTTCTAAAATTTTGGAAGCAAGTTCCTAATAACTTAATAACTTAATAACTTAACATACATCCGGTTAATAAGGGTGGCCTAGAGTAAGATCTTCTTCTGTAAAGAAAAAAAAAAGTTATAATCCTTTGATCTGGAGAAAAGGACCTTCCAAAAATGTTTCCTTATGCACGCATACTTTCTAGGATGATATTTTAAAGGATGCTGCAATAAGTAAGTTACAGGTAAAGATACAATGGCAATTTCACATTGACATCACTGGCAAGGAATGTGAGCTGTCAGGTCAAATGTTTGCACATATTTTGCATAAATACTTACTTCTGCATTCTGCCCCTGGAAGGTGTTGCTTCCATGCTCCATCAGCACACTCAAACACAATTCGTCCAAGTTTTATATACCCAGGCCGACATCTGTATGTTACTTGAGTGCCATGTGGATAGGGAGGTTTGTCCCATCTTTCAGTAGGCACTTCTTTAACCCTTCTAGGAGGAGGTTCTTCACAAGCTAAAAATTGTAAATAAAAATACCAGTGACTGAAGCACATGCTACAAATGCCAAAATAATTCTACAATAGAAAATGTAGCAAGAAATCCTGGGGACATTTGTGATCAAACAAGCATATGTATTCTGCTTAATCATCACAAAATAGGAAACTGCCAAGAATCCACATTAGGAATATGAAGAGACATTTAGAAGGACATAAGAATAGTCAAGCAAGTGCCAAGAAACCACACGGGACCGTCATAATTCATTGAATAGATTTTAGTTACAAAGACTGAGACAAGATTCGTGTTCTGGTTCTAACCACAGACATCTCTTACCCTTCCATCTGCAGGAGCTCCTCCATGCCTGTCCTTCCATTACCACAGAGAACAGCTCTGTGCACTCTGTACAGTTTCCTTTCAAACTATTTTCTTCTGCAGCCACCACCATCCTTACTGACATTAAGGTCATGTGTCATTTGATCAAGTTCTGTCAAATGTCCCCTCACTTTTACATTGCCTAAACTTTCTCTCCAGGCCAAGATCACCTGATATTCCAAAACTTACTTCTCCCTGTCCATGACGTCACTTCTTATGACATGTTACTTATTACATGATGTAATTAATTCTGGATATTCACTTTGACCTTTGTTAGTTTCAAAGCATTTTGACTCAATTTGGGGGGTGAATGGTGTTGTCTGATATTTCTCATTAGCTCAATATTACACCATCCTTCCCCAAAAGCTCCTTCTTGGGCCTTTTTCAGTGTCCATGAAATGTACAGCCAAGCCCATATGAATTACAAGAAGTGAGCCTGATTTAATTTTATTAAGAAGTTCCTCAACAGCTTGAGCATGAGAAAAATCAGACTAAAGGGGAAAGAAACAAATGTTGGGAAGCTGTTAGTGAAAGACTAAATGATCTTTGTTAAGAAACATTTTGTTGTTATTGTTTATAATAATTGACCTAATTTCAGTGACTACTACTCTGTGCTCGGGTGACTGAAATGTACTTATTTTTAAAGGCTGAAGCTTTATGCAGAGTAACAGAGTCTGGACAGTCCAGGTAACTAGATGCAATGAAGTCTGTTTTACATCTGAACATGAAAGGTGAGAATTCATCAAGAATAAATAAAACAACTTCTGAGAAATAAAGCCTTGGAAAAGAAATGAAACCTCTGTATAGTAAATAAATGGGAAAAGAAATGTCCACTAGGGAAGGAAATTTCTTGGTGAGTAGATTCATTACTCAGTAGAGAGTTGGCACAAAAGTCCTCTCATGAGTTTAGTTTTGAGGCCACAGGTTTGAGAAAGCAGCAATACTCTCACTGAAGCTTTCCTGCAGATTGTCCAGGTGCTGCCTGAAAGTGGGACTACAGGAAAAATATTTAGAACCTTTCCTCATGTGAGGAATGTGGAGTTATGGCTTGCTGAACTAAACTGTGGAGATCACAACCACAGATTAAGTAGCTGTGATTTCTAATACAAAGTGAGCAGATGAAATACTCAATCTATCTTCCACATCAATGTGTGGAAAGTGAATTTAATTTAGTTATACAAAGACGTACCCTTGAACACTCACAGTTTTTATTTCAGTCAGTGGAGAAGCTACCAAATTAGAGGCATAATTTTAGAAAATTGTTTAAAAATCAGGAAAAATATTTTTACAAGAACAAGAAAGCTGTATAATTTTAAGTGTTCTACAGCTATGGCATTTTGAAAATATAAAGAAAAGAATGTTAATTGTGAGATCTAATCACTTTATTTTGGCTGTCTTAAGTAGCCAGAAGTAGACAAGCTTTGACAATACTGCTGAGGTGCTAAAGGAAGAGTATGCCCACGTGTTCACATTTTTTCCAACTACTTCAATGAGTATGCTACCACCTACGAATGATTGATTACATCTGAGTAAAAATTATTGCTTCTGTCCACTAGAGGGTACTACCTTACTATCAAAAAAGGTAGTAGGAACTTCTACTTTTCTTAGCAAGATTAAGACACATTCACTTTTTAACGTTTTTGCAAAATGCAGGAATAAGCGAAACGAACAAGACTCCTCTACCTAGTTCTGTCTTTCAAATGTGTTAAAAACAGTTAGTTTGCTCCAAAAAGTGTTTTGCAATGGTGAGAAAAGGAATTTTTCTAATTCTACGCATTTTTCATTAGAGCTCATGAAAATTAGTGCTTTCAGTTTGCAAGCTGAGAAAGCACACTCTGAATTCTATGATTTTGAAAATAGGCTATTTAGTACAGGGAGAGCTTCTCTGCTGTATTCCTCCCTGAATTCTGAGTTGTATTATATTTTTACTGTCTGTTGTGCAGAATGGGGCCTCTTAACTCCTCCTTGTTTATATATTAAAAAAAAAAAAAAGGCACAAAAGATAATCTCCTCATAGTCTGTCTCTTCATCATTACTAAGACATGCTGCTTTCTGGGTTTTATTTCAACTCTCTCTGATTGTTCTTGGCCATTCCTGCCCTGATATCAAACTATGCGTTACCATCAACTGTCACAGTATGTATATAACACATACATGACTACAGCTAATTATTTTTTTTAATGCAGTTTCTTAGTAGGTTGAGAAGAATAAATTTGCTGACACGATGTGCTTCAAAACTATATTAATTGCATCACTCACCATGTGTACTCACCAAAATTGGGAGGGTTTTATTTTTATATTAGAAAGCATGCACAAACTGCATACCTTCAAATCCTTTAGTCAGAGACCAGGAGAGCTGGAATTAAACATTTTGTATCTATATGTGATTTAACCTCAGTTAGAAATAGCTCAAGCTGCTTTCTTGCCATCATTATGCCAGTGGCAACTTCCATAAAGTCAAGCACAAACGATGAATTCAGGTAGAAGTATTTTTCAGCCCTTGTGCAAAACCCCAGCTCTTGAACAACTCACATAGACTTTCAATACGAAGCTTGAACTAAGAACCCTGCATGACCCATGGCAATAGTTGTCCTGGATAAATCAAACATTGCTACATTCACATTCCTTTGCAATCTCACTGACCTAAAGAAAGCATTGTGAACAGGAAGCGCAAATTCAGGCAAACTTTCTTTTCAAATTCCAGGACTTTTCTGGACTTCTTTGCAAACAGATTAGACTTTATTAGTTGCTTTGGAGCAGTATTTATTATAAGTAGATACAAAAAAGATAAAACATTTAATTAACGTCCTGATTTTTCAATTTTTTCGAAGTAAAATCCATCAGATGATTGTTTTGATTAATAAGGTCATCTAAAATTAAAAACAACCCGAGCCAAGCAAAGACACACTAGCTCAAAAACACATAGCAACCTTTCCACAACAGTCTATGTAAAGAAACCCAGAAAGAAGGCTACTTCTTTAAACACGTACGAAAGCATACCTGGATTAAAAAGTCTGTCAGTCAACAGTTATTTTGTAAGCTTTTCAGTCAATTTAGTAATCATTCCTCTTTCTCAGTTTATCTCACAGATGATTCCAGACAGAAAGAAATGCACATTTATTGAATATTTTCTATTTTAATCTACCAGCTGTTTACAGGTTTTAGATGTTAGAATAATTAACAAACATAATTAATAACAAATGAGTTGTCTGGCTCTAATTTATAGGGATACTAACCATTAAAGAAGTCGTGCAACAGATTAATAACAGCAGTAGTTATCCAAATAAATAGGTGAAATAATACCTATGACAGGATACTAAATACTAAAGGTGCTAAATACTGCCAGAAGAAATCTCAATTATTGTTGTCAGAAGTTTATTAAAACAGGCTACAATGCAAGCATTTTATTTACATATTGTTTTAGTTACCATCTTTACATACGCTTTAAGAAAGGTTTGGGGTTTTTTTCGCATTAAAGCTTACCTCTTTCTGCGGCACAATACATCCAGCATAAGAGCAGAGCTGTATACCCCAGGAATGACATCCTAGAGATTCAGAAACTCAGCAAACACATTTAGTATCGTAGCCTACTTTCTTTTATTACTTTGTGTTATTTGCACTCCTATTCTACTCACCAACTGCTCTAGGGACTGACCTTGCAAAGCATTTATATTCTGATTTCAGCAGCCACTTCCCCTAATCCTCTTGCAACACCCAATTTTTTCTTTTTTTTTTTTTCCTCTCCAAACTTTGCTAAATGAATAAATAAATAAATGTCTGCAATTTTGGTTGACACAGTCCTTCCCTGCAGTCTGCTTGTTTTTACATCATACCTCTTTTTTTTTTCATATTAATTCCTTCCATACTCAGATAAGCTTATTTCTTTTGG
The DNA here is from genome assembly GCF_026419915.1 of Harpia harpyja. Classification (NCBI taxonomy): domain Eukaryota; kingdom Metazoa; phylum Chordata; class Aves; order Accipitriformes; family Accipitridae; genus Harpia; species Harpia harpyja. The sequence goes on along the minus strand of NC_068950.1, from coordinate 19,866,478 downwards.
TATCCAAAAGAAGTTGTACAAATAAATTATTTTGTGATTCCTTGTGTCTTATATGCTCAGTTAAAAACCAGAAATTCAAATTAAATGTGTGTAAATATGAACTTCTGTACTATACACTTATCATTTGAGATCTATGTTGAAAACAATTGAAATAAAAAGCAGACAAAAATACAAAATGTGACTTACTAACCCACTGGGTCTTGTATAAGATAACCAACTACCCAGAGCAAAGGAAAAGTACTTGATCAAATATTTGATTAAATAAACCTATGTGATGCTGAAGTACTTGTTTCAGTGTCACATGAGAAATGATAAGATGGAGAAGATGTGAATGAATTGTAAGATGGATAATGAACTATGCAAAGAAAAATAATAATGATAGTGCTAAAAGAACTATGTGGCAAACTGGGCTAACAGAGGAACTCCTCATGGATTCATGTAAACAGTCTTATTAATGTTTCCATTAAATGTCTTGGCTTTATAAGAAGTGCACTCCAGTGGAAATGTGGATCATATGACAAGAATTATTTGATACTGAGAATTAGGGAAAAAAATGTAAAAGTACAAGTGCTCTCAGGAGATGGATGCACAACAGCTGCACACCAGATACCCTGTAGTGGTGATGTCTGACTGGCATGGAGTATATACAGATCGACCTGGTATATGGTCCCAAAAGACCACATAACATACCCTTATAATCACTGGCTTTATTAGCCTACTGATATAGGACAAAAAATAGTGTGTTTAGAGAACAGATCTCAAATAAAACCTGAATTCCAAACCAGTTAAAACTTTTTTTGCATCTCAAAATGCAGCTGGAATTAATTTTTTTTTCTTTTTTTTTTTTAACCTGGGCTCTGTTTTCAGTTACCAGTTCTAAGGAATGGTCTTAGTGAAAACTGGCATTCAGCTGTTCCACCTAAAGAGCTCTTCCAGACAGCATAACATCTCTTCCTTTCCCTCCCCCTTTCTCTTGCCAAGCGACTCATATGTGGAGAATGAACTCTCACTCTGTTCCATGACCCTGTGATGATTGGTTTGCATCCATTTTGCAGTTACTGGTGCATACCCGATCAGTAAAAAGATTTTTTTTACACCTGTCTAAGTTCAGCTCTAAGAAACAGCTCCTCACACAACTTCACTGCCCAAATCTTTAACTCCTTTTGTTTTGTGGTAGAGAACCATGTGCTGCTGCAGACAGCAGTGCTCTAACTGCACCAAGACAGTCCCACTTGTCTTCTCTGCATCCATTATTGTATTGTGCATGCATCTACATGCTTCTGTACAAGTGGGCTGCTGGGTGCAAAAGCTAGTTTCCTTGCAGTGGTGAGAGAGGTTAACCTTCCCTGGTTTAGCCTTCCTTGTCACAGCAGCAGTACTAACTGCTCTTCAAATGTAGCAGTAACACTGCTGCTTTCCAATTCCTTAACCACTGTGGGAAGCTCAGAGAGTGAGAAAAACATTGAGGCAGAGTGCTAGGAGGCACTCCAATTCCAGGCCAGAGACAGTGGCTCAAACCAATTAGCTGTAAAAATCCATGCTGCAGGCATGGGTTCTATAATTTCTCCAATTTTAAGTGTTGTATCTTCTGATGTTGGGAAGCTCAAAGTGGTTCAGGTTTTATCAAACTGCTTTCGGGTGATTAAACCACTTGCCAAATCATTACGAGCCTGAAACACACTCAAAGATACTTTCAGCTACAGCTGAACCAAAACTGGAACTGAATTGAAAATTTACCACAAATTTCCTGACTGCTCTCTATGAATACAGGCAATGTTAAAACTATTTAAGCTAAAAGATAACATCAGCACACAAGAGCAGATACGTCTAAACTTCCTATGAATAAATTTAGGTGTCTTCTAGTTTTCAGCTTAAGTAGTGAGGCTTTTAAGTAATCTTTTTATAGGCATAACGTAGGCCTATACAAAGAAACCATCTTCAATCACAAAGCAAGGGACCAGACTCAGTCCTTTCCAGTCTTGTGTTTGTGATCTTAAGTCACTAATTAAACTAACCCTAACCAAATGGAAATAAAATCAGGAAGTTAATCTTTCTTCCCTTCCTTACCTCTTCCATGGGCTATCACTTGATTCAAAACTGATGTCTTTAATCATGTCTAACTGACTTAATCATCTCTAGCCTCTAACAAAACAGAGCATATAGGCAAACCATGCCTCAGGACCTCTAAGGCAGGCAAAAAAAGTCATCTCCAGAGGACCCTTACCTCCTATTGATAAGAAAGGCAGAAAGATTGAAGTAGTTGTGCAGCCAAAGGCAGCTGGATTTTACCTACCTAAGCAGAGCTATTGCTTTGAGAATGGGTGTGACTGCACTTAAATGTTGCTGTGGGCACAGCCAGACAGCCAAAATATCACCACATATTCCCTGCACTAGCAAAACTGCACGTCATAGGAAAGTTCAGGCTGGAAGGGACCTCAGGAAGTTATCTTGTCTAAAACTCCTGCACAAAAAGTAGTTATCAGGTCAGACCAAGTTACTCAAGACTTTATTCATTCCCTGCTCAATGTGGGGGCTTAACATCAAAATTCAGAGTGTTTGTTCAAACCTGAATCATTTTGAGAACAGTGTTTGGAAGCCATTTTCTGTTAGGAAGACAGATACGAGGAAGTCAGTGTATTCTACTAGGGAACTAGTGATAACTAGTAATAGAAGCTTAATTAGTCACTGCTGAAATAGCATCTCTGACCAGTATAATTTCAGCATGCTCTAACAGCATGCTTGCTGTCACACTTGAGTTTAATGATAACATTGGAGCCCGCAGAATTCTAGAAACAGTCACTGTTTTGCCCCAAAATCTTCATGAAATGGTCCTATCCCACTATATTAATAGTTATAATAATAATATATTATATAGTGAGATTATCTTTTCATTGTCAACAGTTGTCTCTCCTCCCACTGGCAGGCAACTTCTCTAACTCGTAATGACATTACACATCATGTAATATCTACAATTACAACCTAATGGTCTGACAGGGAAAAACCGCACTGTTCACTTAGTTTAAACCAAATCACAAACTGGTTTATTGATTTATTAATAGCACATAATTAACTGGCAGTCAGTGAAATACACATTCAGGTTCAGTATCAGCAATACAACAGATAAGACACTGTTAACAGACAAAATGCTAATAAACACCTAACAAATTTCTAAATGACCTTTCTTCACCAATCCCCCGAAGTTCTAACCATGCACACAAAGTTGTGCACCCACCCACCCATAGTTATACACACAGTCCCTCTCTCACACATACCTTCTGCAGGAGATGTGGGTGCTCAATGTGTACCTGTGCTGCACCTCACAACCTGCTAATGCGCACACACTAGGGAGAAAGCACCACAGAAGGTCACAAACATACCCTCAGCTGTGAGTCCCTACCTGTTGCACCCCACACTGTCACTGCCCAAGCTAGATGCAGGCTGCTGGCAGAGTTAGAGAGGGAGGATGCTCTGCCTGGCCCAGACAGGGGTTTTGGTGCCAGTGGGTGAACATACAACAGTGTCAAACCCAACTCCTCTGGTTTTGACTGCTTGCTCTGTTCCCACTGTTCTCCCTACTGTTACAATGTTTTATTTGTCCCTTACATTTGTTTCCAAATTGGCACCTCCCTTGTTTCAAAACTCACTCTGTAACTCCCTGATTACTGTTTAATCTGGCTGATGGTCGTCATCCCCTTTAATATGATCAGCTGTAGCATATGCATTCTCAGACAGTTTTAGATGCTTGAACTCACATTCCTATCTTAACAGCTGTTGTTGTTCAGGCCATTTTACCACGGATGGGCCACGTGAGCAGCCTTGGAAACAGAAAAACAATGTTAAGAATTCTTTGAATATTCCTTCAGCTTCTAATGCAAATTAGATAACAGCAAGTGTTCAGGCATGGTTTTGCAGCAATGACAGGAGACATATAATGTCCAATTCTAAAAGTATTTTGTACCACACTTCTGATTACTCTTAAGTACTATCTTGTTCTCCTCCCTTAGTGCTCTGTACTCAAAAGCGAAGTGAAAATTACTTGAAAAGTTGTTCTTTGCAAAAAAAGATGCTCTCCTATATAAAAGCAGCTGTCAGTATCTCTAGTTTTAAATAAAGTCCTCCTACTTGCAGCCAAGTGGAGATTCACTGGAAGGCAATTCAGAAGTTATCACCATTTCCCACCAGCTCTCTCTCTGCCTGCTATAGTGCTGCTATTTCTCTTGTTCCTACAGTTTCCTTCCAGGTCACCACAGATGTCAGAGGACTGTGGTGCACCAGGACCACGGGTAGCTCTGAAGTGGATGCTGTTCCTTTCTGGATCTGTGCTATGATGGTTTAGCATATAAGAATAAAAAGATCGGGTAATATTGTGTGCCCTGTGTCTGAAACAGCCTCACGCTTGCAGTACAGAGTCATGCTTGTCAGGCTGTGGAAAACACACCCTCTACCTACCAAGATTTCAGTTTAATTAGACACATGACAAAAAATCCAAAACCATCTCCAATTTTTTTTAATCCTTTCAGAGGAATAATCAAACTGGAAATTCTTCACATTTCTCCTTCTGCCCTAGCTTTGCAACTTTACAGTGACCTTAAAACTCTGTTCTCACTTTGGGCTATTTCAGTCTGTTACTGTTTCTGAATCACTATCAAACCTTTTGTGCCAGCAGAACAGTCTGCTACTGCACAGCCATTTAAAAAATAGGCACCAAGTGGAAAGATAGGCAGACTCCAAGAACAGTTTTTCCCTTAAGTTTAAATAATTCCAAACACTGCAGCATTGTACTCTGGAAGGTAAAAGACAGTAAAATAAAGAGATATGCAAAAATCAAAATGCAAAATACACAATAAAAAGTAAATAGGATCATTATAGATTTAAAGGTTTGTAATAATAGCAAGATTTGTTTAGAAATAAATACTTCTTTTGGAAAAAACACATGGAGCAGTCTGGAGCTTGTGCTGCTGCTTGTAGAAAATTATGATCACCAGTTTTTTTAAAGTCTTATGATGTATTAGTAGCATTCCCCCAATGGCTGTGCTTTCTTGAAGGACAATTAAAATTATCATCAACTATTCCTGTCACTAGTCCAGCACACAACGCAGCTACCTAGCAAAGAGGTGACATAAGCATTTATTTCTGCAGAAACACTGCAGAAACTTACTGGACAACATAATTATTATTTATGCTATGGTAATGCTCAGACCCCCGCTGCCCCCAGACTGTACTATAAGATTCAGAATGAACCAAAAATGGGACTCATCCCTAACAGCCAAGAATCTAGTAAGCTATAACAAATGTACATTTAAACTAACAAACAAAAAAGGGACAAACCCAATATGCTCATGTTGACCTAACTCACTAGCCAGGCTATTCCCATGTGCCGCAAGTCGACCCGCTGAGGAAAACGACCGGCCTGGCTGAACAGGGAGCTTTTGCTAGGAGTCAAGAAAAAAAGGAGAGTTTATCATCTCTGGAAGAAAAGGGCAGGCAACTTGGGAGGAGTACAGGGATCTTGTTAGGTCATACAGACAGGAAATTAGAAAGGCAAAAGCTCAGCTAGAACTAAATCTGGCCACTATCGTAAGGGACAACAAAAAATGTTTTTACAAATATGTTAACGGTAAAAAGAATCCCAAGGAGAATATCTATCCTTTAATGGATACAGAAGGGAACGTTGCCACCAGAGATGAGGAAAAGGCTGAGGTACTTAATGCCTTCTTTGCCTCAGTCTTTAATAGGGAGACCAGTTATCCTCAGGGTACTCTGCCCCCTGAGCTGGAAGGCAAGGATGAAGAGCAGAATATACCCCCCTTAATCCAGGAGGAAATAGTGACCTACTACGCTGTCTGGACACTCACAAATCTATGGGACCTGATGGGATCCATCCAAGAGTATTGAGGGAACTGGTGGAGGTCCTTGCCAAGCCACTCTCCACCATCTATCAGCGATCCTGGTCAACAGGGGAGGTCCCAGAGGACTGGAGGCTTGCCAAAGTGACTCCCATTTATAAGAAGGGTCGGAGGGAGGATCCGGGGAACTACAGGCCTGTCAGCCTGACCTCGGTACCGGGGAAGATTATGGAACGGTTTGTCTTGAAAGCACTCACATGGCAAGTCCAGGACAAGCAGGGGATCAAGCCCAGTCAGCATGGGTTTACGAAAGGCAGGTCCTGCTTGACCAACCTGATCTCCTTCTATGACCAGGTGACCCGCCTAGTGGATGAGGGAAAGGCTGTGCATGTTGTCTACCTTGACTTCAGCAAGGCCTTTGACACTGTCTCTCATGGCATACTCCTTGAGAAGCTGGCGTCTCATGGCTTGGACAAGTGTACTCTTCGCTGGGTGAAAACCTGGCTGGCTGGATGAGCCCAGAGGGTTGTGGTGAATGGGGTTAAATCCGGTTGGCGGCAGGTCACAAGTGGTGTTCCCCAGGGCTCGGTGTTGGGCCCCGTTCTGTTTAATATCTTTATTGATGATTTGGACGAGGGGATTGAGTGCACCCTCAGCAAGTTTGCAGACGACACCAAGTTGGGAGGCAGGGTCGATCTGCTTGAGGGTAGGAAGGCTCTACAGAGAGATCTGGACAGGCTGGATCGATGGGCTGAGGCCAATCGTATGAAGTTCAACAAGGCCAAGTGCCGGGTCCTGCACTTGGGTCACAGCAACCCCATGCAGCGCTACAGGCTTGGGGAAGAGTGGCTGGAAAGCTGCCCGGCAGAGAAAGACCTGGGGGTGCTGGTTGACAGCCGGCTGAATATGAGCCAGCAGTGTGCCCAGGTGGCCAAGAAGGCCAATCGCATCCTGGCCTGTATCAGAAATAGCGTGGCCAGCAGGAGCAGGGAGGTGATTGTTCCCCTGTACTCGGCACTGGTGAGGCCGCACCTCGAGTACTGTGTTCAGTTTTGGGCCCCTCACTACAGGAAAGACATTGAGTTGGTGGAATGTGTCCAGAGAAGGGCAACCAAGTTGGTGAGGGGCCTGGAGCACAAGTCTTATGAGGAACGGCTGAGGGAACTTGGGTTGTTTAGTCTGGAGAAGAAGAGGCTGAAGGGAGACCTTATCGCTCTCTACAATTACTCGAAGGGGGATTGTAGTGAGGTGGGTGCTGGTCTGTCAGGTGGCTGGAGATAGGATGAGAGGAAATGGCCTCAAGTTGCGGCAAGGGAGATTCAGGTTGGATATCAGGAAAAATTTCTTTACTGAGAGGGTTGTGAGACATTGGAATGGGCTGCCCAGGGAAGTGGTTGAGTCACCATCCCTGGAGGTATTCAAAAAGCGCGTAGACAAGGTACTCCAGGACATGGTTTTAATGGGCATGGATGATGGTTGGACTCGATGATCTTGAAGGTCTTTTCCAACCTAAATGATTCTATGATACTAAGTTCTTTTTGAGAAAAGGATGTGAAAGAGAAGAGTGGCTTTGCAGTTGCAATTCCTTTGCAGCAAGGGAGAAGTAAGAAAATGATGATGCTTTCAAATTATAATGTGTGGGAACAGAAAGTATTAGGGAAGGATGCAAGACACAAGTAATCATCTGAACAGGAAATGACAGAAAAGAATAAGGTAAAGTCCAGGCAGTCCTTGGAATTGAAATGGAAGTAAGTAGTTGATCTTTGACCTAACAGATATGGTGTTATGGTCACAAAAATGGGGAAAGTAAAAAAGGCTGCCCTTACCCAAGCAGTAACAGACACACAAAAGGATGGGTCTAAGAAGAAATGAGTGTTAGATTATACGAAGTGAGTGTGCAAGAACTAGATATTCTGGATGCAAGGATCTAGAATTATAATCTCAAACTACTGTGGGGCCTATAAATGTTGCACTGCTCAGCAACATCCCTTTGCTTTCTATCAACCTCAAGAAGCAGAAGTATTAGATAAAGGTAAAATGGAAGGCTGTATGACTTAAAGGTCATTTTGCCCTCTTGCAACTCAATGGGAACTCACTTAGGCAATCTGGCCTGAGCTATGTCCATTACTAAGTATTATTAGTATACAGTGGTGATATATATGCTTTTTAGACATATATTTTAAAAAGTCAAAATTGCAGTTAATAAGCTTAAATGCTTATATCCATTAAGGCATCCTCTAGATAAGTATTTCATACTGATGTAGTTTTAACTTATATATTCCACATCACTAAATAACAGCTCTGTATCATGGTAGGCAAACAGGGAGAGTCCTTAAAATACACCTCTCACCAGTTTTTGCTGTTGGTTTGATTTAGCCTCTCAGATCCATTCAGATTGCAGGATGCTGTGACTCTCAGGCCAGCATGCCTAACTTTAGTCCTATAAGGCATCTATGTCCTGCACTTCAGATTTGAGATTGCTTTTGGAGTTGATGGCCTGAAAGCTAGGCAAAAAAAAAAAAGAAAGATACTAACAGATTTCTTAGAAAATGATGTTTGCGTTTTTTTTTAACTGAGGAGTGTACCTTTTTCAATGCTGAAAGTCTATTTTCTGAGATAAACAATATTTAACAGCAAGGACTCCTCATTTCAGAATTTAATCTAGACACATTTTAACAGATAATGTCATTATTCTCTTTTCTACAGAAGACTCCACCTTTGCAGACTACTTTGGAAGTGAAATTGCAGTTAAAGTGATTCAAATATTGTTTAAATACAGTTTACTAATCTAAACCCCAAATCATTTTGTGAACTGCGAATGCTGAGTCCCTAAATATTTTATTCAGCTGGCAAAGCTGCAGAACTCTCATGTGCTTCCCAATGCTGTTAGTACTCTGTACCCCAGTTCTAGTCTTAAACCCCAAACCACACAGACATACTCAAGTGAGAATTGATCAACATGCAGAAATGTGAGAGTTCCAAAAGTTCTCATTAGCAACATAAACATCCAGATACTTCTTAATTATGGGGAGGGAAAAAAAAAAATCAAAAAAGTGAGCACCTGGGAAAAAGCCTCAAAATGAGCTTGAGCTTGAGTTTTATTCATTTATTTTTCAGTCAATCAGTCTTTCAGCCTGCCTAACCCTTTACTAGCACCAACAGACAAATAGCAGAAAGCATGTAAACTTTGCAAAGAAGGCATTTCCACTGACCGTTTTTCACTTCAGCCTAGACTGCTCCTGATGGTGTCTTACGTATGCCCGCTTAGTGAGTTAACTGAATCCCATTAGACAATATTAGACTATCTTCCTAGAAAGCACAATAAGTAGAAGTTACTCACCTTACAGAACTGTTTAAAATGATTTAGTGTGCATTTGCTTCATAAACGCCATATCCTTCTTCACCTTTTGTTTTAAAAGTTTATCTTCACCAGTGTTCTTTCTTACCCCAACCACAATCTCAAAATATTATTTAGGAGAATAAAAACAATAGTTAGGACAATAAGCTTATCAGCTGAGGAAGACAACTCTCTGAGTCATGGTATAGAACTGAAAAGTAATGGAGGGAACAGGAGTAAGAACTGTGCCTGGTAGGTCTATTTCAGCACCACAATGCAGAGGACCATCAACACTTCAAGAGGGTGAAATTCACCAGTTTATCATGGGCAAGATTCTTCTCTAACTCCTTGCAGTCAGGTTTGGCTTTGATTTACCTGAATAATTTTAGGTATCAATACCAACAGTAAAGAATGTCCCAGTAAGTGTCAATAATTAAACTGTTCAATAACAGAGAAAACCTTACAAGCTTTTTGAGGAAAATACAAAAAGTGAACCCAATAATCTGATTTACTTTGTTACAGTAGAATGCATCATTCAGATTTAGATAGAGGGGCAGAACATCTTGAATTAAGAACAGTATTAATAACCTATATATACCTCCATATACACTGCAACTGTTCAGAAAGTCCAGAAGACATTTGCATTGTGCCAGCCTGTTTTATCTATACAGCATCAAAAATGTAAGTAAGTAACCTAAAAAGGAAACCTAAATACTTTTTTAGTTCTTTCTGTACCTCAGTATGATCCAAGATCTATATAAAATCACTAGCAATAAACTCAGTAACACAGCTCTTGACACCCCCCACCCCCAACTTCAGAGTTAAGTACTTGGAAAGAGTTACACACCTCTATCTAGCCAGTTAAAAATTAAAAAAAAAAAAAAAGAAAAAAAAGAAAAAGAGATTCATTAAAGTCTATTTTCAGTCCCCAAGTCAGGGCCACAGATGCGTCTGACACTTCTCAGGGCCAGAATCATCCCAAGAGTACAAACCTACATTTGCTCCTTGAAAGAACCGAGCGTGGCTCACAGCTTTTCTTTAACACACAAACACGGCAGAAGGAATGCCCAGCTTGAGCATAGTGACCCAGCATAATAGTTCATATATAACAGCATCTGTCTCCAAGCAGATGATTCAGTGTCTCCTCAGCTTGAAGACATACATTTCCCAGGTGTTTTGAGTTGCTAATCAAAATATTAGCTGACTAAAATCCCATCTCTGTCCAATTTTATACACTTAGAGGTTTTCAGAGTGACCAAGCCTCATACTGTCAGACATGAAAAAACATAGCTAATTTTTTACTGGAAAGAGTTTATATTGCTTAGGAGTACAAAATTAAGCTTCTGTATAAATTGCATGACTATAGTCTTAGTTATGAGTTTGCTTTCTATTAGCTCTACTCAACTATTGACGAGGTTGCTAGTTTACCAGTCAGCTATTACCATTCTGAAATGCATTTCCATGGTAAAAAAAGTGCAAAAGCTTCTACTGCTACTTAGCTCCTCAGGTATGAAAACAAATGTTAAATTAATCAATTAAGGTGGAAAAATTAATAAGGCTGCTAGTAGATACAGCAGAAACACCATTAATTTCCCAACCGATCTACGATTCACAGACTTCAGAAAATGACTACAGTTAGTCTAACTACTTTATTTTTATAACAAACCATTATAATATACAGGCTCCACCCCACCTCAAGTTTTGGCAAGATGAAAAGATACCCAGGCAGAGAGAGAAAACAATGTTTTCTTAGAAGAGGCAGCCTGTTCAACTGGAGAAGCAGCCAAGAAAGAAAAAATTGGCTGCACGTAACAACTATTCTAAAGAAGAAAGATCCTGGACTTTTTTTAATTAGACTTGTAGAGAGCTCTGACCTCAGAACACAGCACTGTAAAACTGGCAAGAATGTGGCAGAGGGGTAATTCACTATTTATTTCCCGTATCATCCAAAGCAAAGAGTGACTTACCTTTGAACTCTTGCCACATATGTGCATCTATTTTGCTTCATCTAACAGGCCTTTCTGAGAAGCACATTGTAAATGCTGAATGCAGCAGGCTGTGAAAAAGGTTAAGCATCATACCCCAGTGATCCCAGCATTTTACTGGGCTACAACATTGCATCTCTGTAAAGAAACAGCAATCAGAGAAGCTATGCTTAAGACTCTGTGCTAAAAAAGCAAGGAAAGATACATTGTCTGTAACAACAGCAGAGACAATCCGAGTCCTGACTTGGACTACCTGTTGGTTACCTGTAGAACTCTTTCCATTACAGCATGAAGCTCAGAGCTGGATTCTCAGTAGGGCACATTATTATGTGATACACTGCAGGCTGCCATACTTAAGCTGACAGTGTATGTGCCATACCAGCTTTTAACTAGCTTACCTTCTACACAGAAATCCAACTGAATGGAAAATAGAAGGTTCACTCTTCAATACACAGTATGAATGCATGCACCTAATTAAATATGTGGTATTTAAACCACATTTAGGAAATAACTTCTTGTTTATCACTTAGCCCCTGATCCAGCAAAATCTAAATCTAAAAACTGCACCAGTGTTAAGACTGTGCATGATTTCATTCTAGGAAAGGAATGCTACGATTGAATAGTTTAGGTGAAGGCCTAATCCGGGAAGGCAAATCACAACAGGCTGCAAAAATGTAGTAGTATTTATGTTTACCAGAACTAGGGCATTAGATGCTAAGTATGAGAGTTACTCTAGGTTACAGTGGACCTTTAAGAGCAAATCTAAAAAACATTGTTTGCTATTTCAATTTGGTGACAGTGAATTCAAACAAATCATCGTATCGGGAATATGTGCTTCATCAGTCATGTAAGAAATCCAATACTTTCTAGAGTGTCTCCCACTTTCAGGCATTGCCTACAAATGTCAATCACTGGAACAATTCAACTTCCTTGTATTTCTACAGGGCCTGTGCAACAACCCCCAATTAATTAAAAGGGGAAATTGACCACGTTTGCACCTGAGATTTCAGAATAGTTGGCACAAACCAGGATCAGACATATGTCACTAACAAGATACGCCTGACTGACTGAACATGAGCAAGAAAGTTATGAAAGACCCAAGTATGCTCTGATGACCTACCACCAGTAACATGGGGGTCTGCACAGAGGCTACTTACAGCTCGCCAAGATAAACCACCTCATTTTCCAAATTTCGGGGCCTACAGAAAAGTACTTCTGAGGAAGCCCCAGGTGGTACAAGAAGCGGTTGCTGGCTGTAGGAGGTAGGCTTGTGAGGGAGCCCCACGAACGCCCCCAAAGGAGGGGCTGGGACCGAGCCGGTGCTGGGGGTGTGAGGCAGCTCCTCCAGCCAAGCGCCGTTCTGCATGCCCCAAACGGGTACTCCGCGGTACCACCCCCACGGAGCCCCCTGCCCTGCCGCGGCGTGCGGGGGCACCCGAGACCCGGCAAGGCCCGCCGAACCGCCACCCCGAGGGGACAGGCGCGCGCCTCTGCTCCCACCCGCCCCACTCAGCCCGCCACCCCGGCGGGCCTGGGGAGCAACGCGGCGCCCCCGCCGGCGCGTCGCGGCCCAAGCGTGGCAGGAGCCGGCGGTCCCCCGCGGCGGTCCCCGCTCTCTCAGGCACCGCGCCCGCCCCGAGGGGCGAGAAGCCCCCAGCCCCTGTACACTAATGACGGGGCTGCCATTGGTCAGCAGGCAGAAGTTCCCGCGCCGTCACTGGAGTATGCTAAGGAGTGCCCATCCCACTGGCTCGCCTGCCGGCGGCGGCTCCAAACAACATTTGCATGGCGGTGGACAGCTCTTTGTTGTCAACCGCGGCGGGCGGTGCGCGCGCGTTCGCGTTGGCGCCGGCTGGGTGGGCGGGTGGGCGCGCGCCGCCGAGGCCGCCCTACCGCCGCCTGCCTCCCCCTAGGGCGGGCCGCGCGAGCCCCCCCGCGGCGCGAGGCGGAACTTTCAACCCGCGGTCCGTTAACCGCCACTCGCACCCCGGGGCGCGAGGCGGTGCCGCCACCCCCCTCCGCCGCCGGGAGACAGCCCTCCCGCCGCGCGCCGGCAGCCTTTGTGCGCGCGGCCCCCGCACGCGCCTGGGGGACGACCCGCTCCGCGCCGCTCCCGGCCCCTCCTGCCTCGCTGGGCTTCCGCCCCCCCCCCGCTCCCCCGTTTTGGTGGGTGGGGGGCGGCTGCCCCTCCGCAGGGGAGCGGCGGCGGGCGTTCCCCTCCTCCGGGCAGGATGGCGGACCTGGACAGCGAGGTGCCCCCGCTGCCCCCGCGGTACCGGTTTCGGGACTTGCTGCTGGGCGAGCAGGGCTGGCAGAGCGACGACAGGTGAGCGCGCGGTGCGGGGGCCGCGGTGGCAGCCCGAGAGGGAGCGGGGGGTGCTCCGCGGGCGGCGCCCCCCGCCCCTCGGCCAGCCCGCCCGAGCGGGGGCGGCCCGGCGGCGCGGGCCCCGCGGAGGGTCGGGCTGGCGGCGGGGCGCGCTGCCCGCGCACGGCACGGCCCGGCCCTGCCGCTGGCGGGCCGGCGCGCTGTGAAGGCACGCACCGCCCGCGGGAGGCCAGCCCCGGTGGAAAACTTTCTCGGGGAAGGGATGCGACGGCCGCCGAGGGGCCGCGGTGCCCCGCCCCGCCGCCGAGGGCGAGTCGCGGCCGACGCCCCTCAGGCCAGGCGCTGGGCACCCCGCCGCCTTCGGGGCACCAGCGCCTGTGCAGAAGGGCAGTACCTTTCTCTTCTCTGCGGCCACGGTAGGAGGAAGAGTAGGACAGGTACGGTACCGTCTCCGGACGGTGACTCGCACTGAGGAGAAACCCCAAAGAAAATACTCTTCTGCCGCTTGTCGAAAGGCTACCTGCCGGGCTCACCGGATGTTTTTGTTGTCCAATATGTATGCTGCTTTACGTGCAGCTTCTTTTAATGCTAGGATCCTAGGCTTGGCTGTAACTACCATTAATTTATGCCTTTATACATTATTTCACGGACTGTCTGCGTCTTTAATTACAAACCAATAGAAGAAGGTATTTGTTTGTCGCAAGTCAAATAGTATCTTTGAAAGGAAACAAACCCCTTATATTCAGACAAACAAACCAGGAATGTGTGTTTAATTTCAAAATGCTAAATGAACAGTATCCTTGAGCACCAACAGCATCATGCCACTCTGACCATACAGCCTGGTGTGTCAGTAGGCTATTACATGATCCCGTCTTGTGGAATTATGTGTGAGATCCACTTTGTAGTAACGAATTTGTTGTGGTCAAATGACAGAAAAGCAAAATTGTCTGGTAATGTATAGTGGCATATTGGATCGATTTTAATTCAATATATTTACATTGTCAGAATGAGTCTTTAACTTGGCAGTCAGGAACTTTGATTTTAATGCTGGTCTACATCGTTTAGATTTTAGCTACTTTCCTAAAGAAAGATGGATTCTCATGGATTGGTAATCACAAGATCATGCAGATACGTAACTAATTATTACCTTTGTTTAGGAGAATGTGCTATACATTGAAGCAATTAAACAAATGATGTTTATTCAGACAGTTATGAAACGGTGAATGACATTTAAGATAGTCACAAAAAATGAATGCTGTTGGTTGGAAATGACAGCATTGTAACTACATAATGGAGAGTTAAAGAGTATGTTTATTAAGGCATGGTTTTATAATTTAAAAAATAATTAAACCATACATATATTCTGCATTCATAACTTCTGATTGCAGTATTCTTTGAGATTTTAGAAAATTTAGATCTTGGCATCTTATATCTACATTTTATTTTACACTGGAATAGGAAGAAAACCCAGAACCTTTCTTATTTTATCAATTTTGTTTATTTAGCTAGGGTTTTGATGGCTAAAATAAACAAAATATTCTCTATATACCTTTTAGGACCACTCTGTGGCTTAACACTTTTTCTACCTCTAGTTTAAACTTCTGTCAAGCATTTTCCTGACACCAGTTGTTTGACTTGAACTTTATGACGTTACCTTCGACGGAAGCAGCATGATCTGGTCTCAAATAGGAAATAGTGTCTAAGCAACTGCCCAAACCATAGCATCCATTTAGTTATAGAAATGTCTATTGCAAGTCTATGTGTACTTAACAAAATGAAAGTAAGTAATCCTTAAAAAATATTGATAGCAGAATTATAGCGTAACAGTATTATAGAGCATGGTTATTGTTGGAAAACTGTAGCAAAGGACTAGTGGAAAATGAATAGTTTTAATTATTTTATTAATACTCATACAAGCATTACAAGAAAAATCTCTAGCACATCTGAAATATAAAATACGAACCCAGGACTGAAAATAGCTAGTGGAAATGGCTTTCTAGATCTTCAAGTATTGTCCTGTGCTGAGGCTGGATGGAGCTGCACTGTGGCAGGAAGGCTGTGCAGTTGTTTCCCTGCAATGCAATCAGGATTGTGCTTTACATGAGGCTGTGAGAGCAGTGCTCTCTCCTCCAGCTCTGCAAGTTACCATAGCAGTCTCTTTTGGTACTAGCTTTCCAGTAACTGAACAAAGTCCATTCTTAAAAAATCTTGTCTGTTGTCTTTTTTTTGTCCACCTTACAATATGGTCCTGTCCGGATTCTTGGTTTTTTTGTACTGGAGGATATCACTTTTAATACTGAAATATTAATCCAATCCCATGTTGCTGGTATTTTGCTACTATCCATTATAGAAAAAAGCATACATCTTCTGCATAGAAATATTGTCAAATGGAATATTTAGAATATTAGGCATACTTTCAGGAAATACTTAATGAGATTAAGACTGCAGACCTGTGGGAACCCTGCGATCAGCTGCTTATTAGCTAGTAATGATTAGTATTACACAAGTACATCTTATTTTTAATTGTTTGCTTTCTTGTCTTTTCTTTGCATCCTTACATAAGTGGTTGAAGTTTGTTTTTGGTGAAGCACATCTTTTGTATTATATTCTAATTAGTGTGTAATATAGATATTGCCTACGGTGTTGCTTGTAACCCGTTCAGTTGAATGGACATTAGCTATGAATTGAATAGGTAAACACTAAAATACAGTTGAAGTAGCCTTATAGTATGGCTACACAATGGCAAGTGATCAAGATAGTTCATTTTAGGAGGTTATTGGCCCTTGGCTGAGATGCTGGAAATAGTCTTCTGTGTATTTCCAGTTCACTGCAACTTCTTAATTCCACTTGCTTTCAACACCGGCAGTCTGATTTATATCAAGGGTTTTCTGTCTGTGTGGTTTGTGAACTTCAGGTCTGTTAGCAGCTAAACTCGTTGTCTTCTTAGTTCCATTCCCTTTTTGATCTTGCCAGTCTGTTCATCCTTGAGGTCTCTCTTTTCTCCTTCCATTCTGCCCTTTCTGGAATTATGCTCACTTTTTGCTGGCTGGGAGGCATATGTTCCATCTCTGTGTTTTCAGATGCTTGTTGATTCTTCAAAGTGGAGAGGAGATTGAATTATTCCTCTCATCTGCCACAAACCACTGTGTCACCAAATCACAGTTTCGATAGCACAGTTTGCCAGTAAATCATATGGTAGTACTTAATAATAAATATGATGGAAATGATACAGACCTCTCCTCTTTTTTGCTGAAACATGTATTTCTGACATAAGCATAGTACGCAGTTTTGAAACCTTACTGGTTATGTTTCTTTAGGAGGAGAGTTTGATCAGCTATTTCTTTTAAATGATCATGTTCATGTATAAAATGCACACATGCTAAAATGCTTAGCTGAATGTAATACAACTCTGATTCAGGAATTTTATTCTTAGATCTGTACCTGTTTGGAGACAGATTTATAATCTTCATTTTTTCTCAAGGACTTCTCCTATGGTGGACCTTCACTCAGGCATCTTTTCTTATTTTGGTGTCTAACTCATGGTCCATTTCTTACCTATACTTCTCCAACACAGTAATATCCATCTCGCTGCTTTTGCATTTCTTGCTCAGAAAAATAATTCTACTTGCGTAGCTTAGATTCCTAACTAACCTTGCAGTTGGCTTCGGTAACAGATGGGTTCTGGGCTGTCATATTGCACAAACCGCCAAAGTGGATTGTATATTGTTTTTCATAAAAGAAGTTGCTGTGTGCAGAAGAACATGGTGAATCTTTGGCAAATGCATTTGTTCAGTAAATAAACTATTCTGAATAATTTATTAATATTCTTGAATTTGCTGAGTGATTTTTCCTGAAAAAAATTAGATGTTAAAACCAGTTTTGGTTTTTGAAGGGCTAGATTTTCAAAGGATTTGCTTCCCTTTGAAAACTGTGGAGATAAAGCTTGATGCTTACAGTACACACATTTTACATGGAATAGTTAAATATTCATTTACTCAGGGAGATAACTGAGTAAAAACTCAGCTGTTTTCCTGTCACTATATAAAATATTTAAATATTGCCTGGATCAATCTGAAAAGCTTCCGCAGGACAGCAGGTAAAAGATGAGCCCAGTAGCTAGAGCATGTGTGTGCGTCAAGTGGGCGATTTCTGTGGTGGGTAGGGTACTGTACCGGGTTTCTTCTGGCCATGTAAATATCCCAGTCACTGGGCTGAGGGTAAAGAGAAGATTGAGTCATTGACTTTTTCACTAATTTTGTAAGTATCACTAATATCCCTTTGTGAATCTCACATTTTGCTTTCATTATTGAAAGTATCTGAAACTGAAATAAACTGTTTTGATTTTCTGGATATTCTTGAGATGTTTCTTGACCATCATAATGCAATTTGTCTTTCACTTTGGCTGCTAGGGAAGGGAGCAGGAATAAAGGGGGGACTCAGTGATTAACACAACAAGTTACCTGTTAATTCAGTGAGGTTTCACTGAATCATGATTGTAACAGTAAATCATGTAATAAAACATTTCATAAACCTACTGATCATCAGTGCTTAGTCTTACCAGCTGTGTTGAAGAGCAGCACAAATAAAAGTAGAAAATACCCTACCTAGTGAAGACCTGACATGTTCAAAGCTGGTAAATAATTTGCTTCAGAGGAGGGAATAAAAGAGGATATTTATTTTGGGTTCCCATTTAAGCTTTGGAAAGATACAATGAAGAGGTTATTAACAAAAAAAATGTTTTCTTGTGTGCATACATAGTTACCATGTACTTCAAAGTAGCCAAACCATAGGATGCTAGAGATGTAAAGAAAGAATTCCAAGTTAAAAATAAAAAAGCATTTACATTCTGTCAATATCACTGCTTTTTTAGTAAGGTCAGTCATATAAATTCAGTGCTTGAGTATCTTGCAGAGCACAATTTACCTCACATTTCTTAAACCATTTATGTACAGACACCTAGTCTGTTCTTTAGAAGCTTATAAAGATTCAAAAGCTGCATTTATTTTAGTAAATTCAAGCAAGCCAGGAATGTTTCCTGCCATTGAAGCATGACTGCTTATTCTTGTAAATTGTTCAGATTTTCCTTTGCATGCTTTGGTCGTAGCCAGCTAGCCAAAACTGTCTTGAACAGTGCAGTGCCCAGGAATGATTTGGCAGTTTGAGTGTCCAGGGAGGCACTCCGAGCAGACAAGTTGTATATAGTCACCCAATTTGGGAAGCTCAAACAGTTTTCTGATACATATGTAGGCTGTTTTGTGCCATTTAATATCAGTGCCTGGGAGTGTGCCTGGGCAAGTTTAACTTACTTAAAAGATGTACCCGGAGAGGGTCAAAGTAATTTTATTGTGAAGGTAACCTCTCTGCTTTAACATTACATGCTGCTTCTCCCCTTTGTGCTGGTAGTTCCTCTCTTTCTGGTCTCCTTTATTTCCTGCACAGTCACATGTTCAGATTATGCATATATGGTGGACTGTGTTGTAGAGAGATACATTTATAAAGCACAAACCTGCTTGTGCTTGGTGCCTTCCTTCCTGAAATATGCAGTATAGACCTTATACATGGGCAATAAGTGTGTTTTGTCCCAGAGTCCTTAAAAAATGAAAGAAAAAATACTTGCCTTTAAAGAACTTCAATTTATTGCAATAATTCTTTCCCCACAACATTTTAGAGAAAGAAAAAGAAACATATGGATGTTTTTAAAGTAAGTATGCAGAGTGAGATTTATTTTAGTGACTTCATAAAAATGTATATAGTATTTTTTGTTTTGTATACCTTTTACACTTTAAGTCCCTTTGGGTTTAGGTAAGATTAAGCAGTATGTTGGGCTTTCTTTGGAGCTTGCACACCAAGGTATATTTTATCAATGCTGAGTATTTCTAGCAATACTAATTAAGACACCATGTAGTACACATTCCAGTGTTGAATTGCTGAATTAATGCACTCTGTCATATGAACAAATCATTGAACAATCATAAATTTCTATTTTATACTACTATTTCATTCTACTGCCTGTTGAAGTTTAGCATTGTATACAGAGCTAATATGTTCTAGGAAAAATCACTATTACTGTGCCACTTCAAAATCACATACAACAAATGGAATGTAAAGAGCAAAAAATGAACATAGAAATCCAATATATTTTCTAACCCCCACCTTCAAAGCATCAGATTTCATAACTCTTCTATATGCTGTTGCAATAAGTGTTTACAATTTCATAGTCATGGAACAAAAATTTACATTTTCCAGTTCTGTAATTTTTTCCTTTTCTCTATATATGTAACAAGAATATTAACTGGTACTGGAAATACATTTCAAATCCTGCTCCTGTATTGAGATGAAAATTTGAGTCATTTTGCTACACTATATACTTTAATGATGAAACTATAGAGCTAAATTTTACCTTTGTGCAAGAACTGTTCTTACATTGGATACTTAAAGGATTACATTAAAATCAGCTTTCAGTTCTGATGTGCTTACTGCGTAAATGAACATTACCACCTATCTGGAAAGAGATTCAGATAATACAGAACACCTCCACACATCACTTGGACAATTGTATACTGCTGGCTGTCATGTTGACTGGTGACTTTCAAGGAACAGCTCCTTGCTGTAAGTCTCAGAAGGCACTTTAACAGTCATTTGTCACAGTGTGAATTAGTAAATAAAGCCTTCCCTTTGCCTTTCCTTTTGGAAATCACCTGAGATTGTTAAACTAAAAGGGGATAAAAACCCCCACACATTTCTGAATCAAGTGATTTAAAATATACGAGTCTAGATTCAACTTGCACAAAAATTCTATTATAATTTCCTCAAAAGCAAATTCTATTATGGTTTCTTCAAAATAATCCTCCTCTTCCCTTCAAGAAATACTTTAGTCAATTTGGCCTCCTCATTTTAGAAAACGTGTTAACTTTTATGAGTTCTTCCATTTAACAGAGGCTACAAAATAAAAGGACTTAAGCAAATATTGTTAAATTTATCTTGATTGGTCCATGTAAGTAAATTTTCAAAATAAAGTGATTTAGAAGCCTAAATTCTATTTTAAAAGCTTGATTTTGATTGAAACTGCTCAAGATCTTAGTGAGCTAACTGACTAAGAGAGCAAGTGTTTTCATAGCTGCAGTGAGACTCTGCACAGTAGTAGTTGGAAAGTTTGAGCTGCCCTAAACCCTGAAAAAAATTGCTCCATGTACAGGCCAAGCCCTTTCTCACTGTGCAAAACCACCTAAATTAAAAAAGGATTAAAGAAAAATATTAACATTGGTAAAACCACTGCATCAGCCACACCAAGAGGTCTGAGTTTACACTTTTGTGGCAGGTTTAGGAGTACAGTCCCATGTAAGTAAACTGTTAATGTATCTCCGTACTCACCTTCCTTCTAAATTTAGCTTAGGATTGGGTCCCTATTATAGCTAAAAGAGGGAATCAGTTTACTTGTGTGGAAGTAAGAGGAAGTAATGCTTTGTAGAAGGCAGTTCTGTCAGCCTCATGTTAATTTCTGTTTTAGCATCATTCTTGCAACAATGGAAGTGACGTGCGGAAAACAGACTCCACAATCAGTGAGATTGTAAAGTAGGTATGTTCATTCAGCGCTGGGCAGCACGGGGGGTAGTCCCACCAAAGTCGTGTGTGCCTGATTTTGGCAGTTCACTTTAAATTTATACAGTCAAGTGTTACATATACATAGAGTTTCACAATACGCCTATACATAGGCATTACCTATCCCCGCTTCATA
Organism: Harpia harpyja; assembly: GCF_026419915.1. Lineage (NCBI taxonomy): Eukaryota > Metazoa > Chordata > Aves > Accipitriformes > Accipitridae > Harpia > Harpia harpyja. Next base: position 19,845,249 of record NC_068950.1, on the reverse strand, counting down.
TTATAATTAGTTCTAGGAAGTCATTTCCATAGTTTCCTTTCAACTGCGCTTGCGCAGTGCCTCCTTATGGTGGTCGTGAAGATGAAGGCTGTATGTCTTCTTCACAGTGAACTCTTAACCTTCTGTCCCTGTGCAGACTCAGTTGTCCCTTGGCATTTGTCCAAATCACAAGGTTGGTCTTGGTTGGTTCTTGGAGTCACTGCTGATTCTTATCAGGGACTATCTCCTGTCTCAGTCAGCCTCAACAATGGAAACGTTAAACATCACTTCTCATCCCCTTGGGCCATGTCTACCTCTATTGAAACTTCTTTAATTTCATTATAAGCTAGATAATTATTAAACAATTCCTATGTACATTCATATATCTATTATATCTACTAAGGTTCCTTTGGTTCCCCGTCTCAGTCCCCCCTTTTCTAGAAAATAGTAAATTCTTTTACTATATCCAACTCTAGTATTTTAATGCATTATTTCCTTATTTAGCATTTTCTCAAAATATTTGTTGGACTCAACTGATTCTTTTTCCATTCACTGTAAGAGTCTCCTGTATTCTTACAGCACCAAACGCCACATTGAACCATTATGCAAAGGACTACAGACAAGAGAATGATGATTATTACAGTGACAAACAATTGTTTCAACCATGTGAAATTTGGTAACCAGGAGGTTAATTTTTCCCATATCTCAGTGAATCCCCATGAAGTGTCATCTTGTGACATTAAATGTAAAAATTGGGTTTTTTTCCAAATTTGAGAGAGATCTGTTTCTATTAGTTTCTTTTGGTTAACATAGGTGTAGCAGCGTTCATTAATTACAGTGCACAGGCCCCCTTGCTGAGCAAAGAGCATGTCTAGACCTAGTCGATTCTGGAGCACCATTTTTCCTAGGGAGGTGGTTTCTTCCTGGAGGGTCTTTATAGCATCGATTGTGACATTATTAATAATTTCCATAGTGGCAGAAAGATTTACCAGAGCTTTTTCTAACTCACTAACTCCCAATGATGGAATGAGCCATCGTACAAAACTATGAAAGCTAGTTGGTCTTTCCACTAGAGGATTGCTGGTGCGTTTTTGTCTTACTACTGGTTTCATATAAGTTCGTAAAAAGTTTTGGGAATCGTGATCCGTTAAATTTTTAATCGTAATGGTATTAGGAGCTATGGTTCCTACGGCACATTGGCCAGTCCAACCTAGAGGCAGTACTTTATATCCTGTCTGTCCACAAATCCAATACCATCCTAATCCTACTGGGGTGGGTCATCCCCTGGGTGTAATAGAATTATGCCCCCGGGTTCTTGCAACCCAGGTTTGATTGGAGTTCCACATGTTTGCGTCACCATACTTAATATATTCAGTACAATTAGGGTAACTTCCAACAAATAACTTAACTGATCCACATTTAGGGTCTGTGTTATTACCTCCAGAATTCTTATTTGTGTTTTTCAGATGGCACCTTTGAACACATGGAACCTTTTGGGTTTCATTCTACAATTCGCTTAAATCTGTTTGCCATTGAAGGTTCTCAGGGGGTATTTCAGTGTACCTTGTGAGGGACATGTTATTAAAAGCTGCTACTATCACAGAGATGTTAGAAAAGACTGTAGCAATTACAGGGTAGCCCCGTCCGAGACCCTTAGGAAAACATGAACATATCCAGCAATCAGTTTGATTTACTATTTTTGCAATACTCTCGTGGAGTTGAACAAACGTGTTCCCATCCCATGTTATGCTCCTTGTTACCAAGGTTGTCCATGTTACCGCGTAAAAACTAAGTGTCCATCGGGTTTTGTGGTGACTTTCCATGGAGTTTTGGGTGACTTTTTCACTCTGGTGTGATGAATCCAAGCGTTCTGTTCCTTGATTCTGATTGCAGTAAAGGAGGTGAGTAGTACTTGGAATGGTCCTTCCCACTGTGGTTCCAGGGTTTTTTCTGTAAGAGACTTTACATATACGTAATCTCCAGGTTGTATATTATGTACAGGTCCATCTAAACCTCTCCCTCGAGTCCCAGCTACATGTTTCCTGATTTTATTGAGCTGTTTACTTAATGCTATCATGTAAGAGGTCACAATTTCATCCCCAGCTTGTACAGACACCCCTTTTTGTATTTTATAGGGTCTCCCATATAACATTTCAAAGGGACTCAGTCCTTCCCTTGTCCTTGGTCTTGTTCGTATACGCAAAAGGGTTAAAGGGAGAGACTGAGGCCATGTTAGATTTGCTTCTTGTCCCAATTTTACAATTTGCTGTTTGATTAAGTGGTTCATTTTTTCTACTTGACCAGTTGACTGGGGGTGATATGGAGTATGAAGTTGCCAATTTATACCCAAATGGCGGTTAATTTGTTGTACTATTCTTGAGACAAAATGTGGTCCTCTGTCAGAGGACATGGTTGCTGGAACCCCGAAACGTGGTATTATTTCTTGTACTAATATTTTAGTTACCTCCCGGGCTTTAGCCGTTCTTGTTGGGAATGTTTCTGGCCAACCTGAAAAGGTATCAGTTAATACTAGTAAATATCGATACCCCCCTTTTCTTGGAAGTTCTGTGAAGTCAATTTGCCATTGCTGTCCAGGCCCATTGCCTTTCCCAATATGACCCATTTCTAGTTTGGGGGTATTCTTAGGATTAGTCTGAAGGCAAAGATCGCATTGTTGAGTCACTTGTCTCACTGTGGTATATAAATTTCTAGTCACAATTTCTCTTATTAAATGTTTATACAGAGCCTCTGTCTCCCAATGTCTTTTTCTATGCTCCTCTCGAATCAAATGCCACAGTAAGCAAGAGGGAATGATTAGTTTTTCCTGTGGGGTATGAGCCCAGCCTTCTTCATTATATGACCCTTCTAAATCTGTAATAAGTTTCTGATCTTCCTTGGTATATTCTGGCTTACCTTTTAGGGAGATTTGTCTATCAGGAATTAAAGCCCCTTCTATTTTTACCTTTGTTCTGGCTACTTGTTTTGCTTCTCTGTCCGCCAGTTCATTTCCTTTTTCCAAATCTGAGCTCACTTTCTGGTGTGTCTTAATATGCATAATCGCTACTTTCTTAGGGAGCTGGACAGCTTCCAGTAACTTCAGAATTTCTTCTGCGTGTTTGATATTTTTCCCCTGGGAATTCAATAGTCCTCTCTCCTTCCAAATTGCTCCATGTGCGTGTACAACTCCAAAGGCATATTTTGAGTCCGTATAAATGTTCACAACTTTGCCCTGGGCCAATTCCAGGGCGCGGGTCAGAGCAATTATTTTTGCCTTCTGTGTAGAGGTGTTCATGGGCAAAGCCCCTGATTCTATTACCTCTTGACTGGTGGTGATGGCATATCCCGCATGTCGATTACCATTTAGGACATAACTGTTTCCGTCTGTGAACCAGGTTTCTCCGTTTTCCATGGGGCTGTCTTTCAGGTCTGGGCGACTTGCATATGTTGCTTCGATGGTTTCTAAACAGTCGTGATGTACTGGTTCTCCTGTGTTCCCGCTGAGAAAAGAAGCTGCGTTGACAATGTTAGTGACTACAATCTCCACGTCATCTTGTTCTACCAATATAGCTTGATACCTCAGGAATCTTTGGGGAGAGAGCCAGTGTCCACCCTTTGTTTCCAGTACTGTTGATACTGTGTGAGACACTAAAACAGTCATTTTCTGGCCCAGAGTAAACTTTCGGGTTTCCTGTATGTTTAGTATCACAGCCGCAACTGCCCGCAGGCATCCAGGCTAACCTTTTGCAGTCGTGTCTAACTGCTTAGAGAGGTAGGCAACAGCCCGTCGATACGGACCCAGGTTTTGTGCTAATATTCCCAGGGCAATGCCCTGCTTCTCATGTGAGTAAAGAAGAAACGGTTTACTTACATCTGGGAGTCCCAAGGCCGGGGTCGACATTAAAGTCTTTTTCAGTAGCTCAAAGGTTCGTTCGGTCTCCTTGTTCCACTCAAGGTGTTTCTGTTCAGTGGTTGTTAGTGCATACAGTGGTTTAACAAGCAATCTATAATTATAGATCCACAATCGGCACCACCCTGTCATTCCCAGAAAAGTTCGTAACTCTTTCACTGTCTGAGGTCTCTGAGTTTGGCATATTGCCTCTTTACGGGCTTGTCCCAAAGTTCTTTGTCCTGCACTAATTTCATAGCCCAAATAATTCACTTTGCATTGTATTACCTGTGTCTTCTTCTTGGATACCCGGTACCCTTGAAGTCCCAGGAAATTCAACAGACTCACCGTCCACGTCATACAATCTCTCTCTGTCTTGGTGGTGATCAGGATATCATCCACATACTGTAACAGCTTTCCCTCCTCAGACGGGGTTTCCCAGGATTCTAAGTCTTTTGTAAGCTGATTGCCAAAAATGGTAGGACTATTCTTAAATCCTTGTGGTAACACCGTCCAAGTGAGCTGAGTCTTTCGACCACTCTTGGGGTTTTCCCATTCAAATGCAAATAATTTTTGGCTGGCTTCATGGAGAGGGAGGCAAAAGAAAGCATCCTTTAAATCTAAAACAGTAAACCAAGTTAATTCAGGTGTTAATACAGTTAACAGGGTATATGGGTTCGCCACTACCGGGTAAAGATCTTCAGTTATCTTATTCACTGCCCGTAAGTCCTGGACCACCTGATATGACCCATCGGGCTTCTGAACCGGTAGTATAGGGGTACTGAATTCAGACTCACACTCTTTTAGTAATCTCAACTGCAAAAATTTTTCTATCACTGGTCGAATTCCTTCTCCGTCTTCCTTCTTTAGGGGATATTGTTTAATCCTTACCGGTTTTCGGCCTTCCTTGATCCTAACTTCAACAGGGGGGGCACTTTTTGTTCTTCCAGGTGCATCAGTAGCCCATACCCCCGGGTACACTTGGTTTAAGATGTCCTCGTTAATGTTTCCTTCTAGGGGGAGACTGGTTAAGGTTAGGCTCAGTATTTGAATATATTCTTGATCTTTTACCTCCAGAGTAATTTCCCCTTTTTCGAATACAATTTTTGTTTCCAATTGTTCCAACAAGTCCCTTCCCAAAAGTGCCTTTGGGGAGTTGGGCATATATAAAAATTTATGAATGCCCCACTGTTTTCCTAATTTATATTCTAAAGGTTTACAAAAATATGCCTTTTCACTTTGACCAGTTGCTCCTTTCACCATGACATAATCATTTCCCAGGGGCATCAAAGCTTGGTTCAGAACCGAGTATGTTGCCCCTGTATCTACCAAGAATTCTATTTCTTGTTGTGTTTTCCCTAGCTTAATTATAACCAGTGGATCCGCTAGGGTAGATTCCTCAGGTTCCCATCAATCTCCCTTCACATGGGCTACTGTTCTTCCTGTTTGAGCCCCCTGATCCTCCTTCTTGTTCTTTGGGCACTCCTTTTTTTAATGACCAAATTTCTTACACAAAGCACACTGATCTTTGCCCAGTCGGGGCAAGCCTCGCCTAGGCCCTCTTCCTCTTTCTTCCTGGATAACAGCCATTAATTTTCTTTGCCCCTGCCTATATCCTTCTTCTCTGTTACTAAATACTCTCCATGTCTCATCTAATAATATTTCTAAATTCCTACCCTCTGTAGGGCGCAATTTTTGAAGTTTGCGCCTTATATCTCCTGTAGATTGACCCAAAAATAGGGAGACCAATTGTTGTATTCCTACCTCTGACCCAGGATCCAGCGGTGTGTTGCGGCGCATTGCATCCCTCAATCAATCCAGGAATTCAGATGGAGACTCGGAAGGACTCTGTTTGACTGCATATAAAGCTGACCAATTTATAATTTTGGGGATTGCCCTCTCCATTCCTTTTGTAATCCAATCCTGATACCCCTGCAATCTTTCCATATGTGCAGATCTATTAACATCCCACTTTGGGTCTTGGAGAGGGAAATATTCTTTAACGTCCCCTCCTGTGATCTTATAATGATCTTCAGCTAGGTTCTCTGCTGTTTTTAAAATCAGCTGTTTCTCTGTTGCGGTCATATATTCTAATAATAGCTGTATATCCTTCCAATCAGGGTTATGCTGTTTTACAATAAATTGGAAATGTTTAGTTACACTTACCGGATCACTCCTATAATCTTTAGCAACCTTTTTCCATTCCCCTAGGTCAGCAGTAGAAAACGGTACTTTGATTAACATCGTCTCACCATCCGGCCTCACCGCCTCTCGGAGAGGTGCTTGTAAAGCTGTTGAGGTAGTTTTCTTCCTAGTACGGGAAGATACAGGGCTGTCCGGGGGGGGTGGAGTTCTATCCGAGTCTGCATCCTGTTCCTGTGGTCGAGGGGGAGGCTTAAACAAATCAGTTAGATCTTGTTCTGATACCTGATGAATTTTATTTGTCTTTGTACATCTTTGTCCAATACTACATGCCGAACAACACCGTCTCAGCTTACCTCTAAGTTCCTTGTTGTTTTCTCGCTCAACTGCGAGCACCATGGGGTCCTGTGGGGGTACTATTCCACAGTCCCTTTACCACTCCAGGTGGTTTCGGAGGGTGAAAAACATGTCTGCATATGAAACTTCATCCCATTTTCTTTCTCTCCTTAAAAACAGCATTAGTTGTAATAGAGTATTATAATCTGTTGACCCATTAAGTGGCCACTTAGCATCACCTTCTAACTTATATAACGGCCACCACTGATTGCAATACTTAATAAGGTTCTTTTTATTTTCCGTACCTCCGGCCCCAACAATATCTTTCCAGTGGGTAATAACACAACCCAGAGGACTCTTCCTCAATATTCCCCCTTGATTGTTTCCCATTTCATTACTTCTCCCTTTAATATGATTCCATGCAAATTGTTTCTTACACCTCTTTATAGAATTCTCCTGGTTTTTCTCTCACATGTCCTGAATTCCGAGATTAAATTTTCCTTTTCACACACCAATTTCACTATTTTGGTTATCTTTCCAACCACAAACAATCCCAACTGTGTATGTAGCTCGTTCCCTCTTATCCCAAGGAGTCCAAACCCCACACTCAGGGCATTCAATATCCCCGCCACAATCTATTTGCAACCTCTGTTTACACCACACACATTCCAGGACATATGAGGGCATACACTCATTTCCTGGATGTAAAAGACACCATTCTAATACCTACATTTATGCGATGCACCATACAGGGACTTTCTTATACCAACACCACAAAATGATTAAGATAATCAAACTCAAACTTACAACTTTAACATATAAATTCAAGTTTCAAATCATCAGTGAGTCACACTTCGTTTGTCTCCGGCCGTACCCCTTGTGAAGTTACGAAACTGTGGAGCAGAACTCCACACACGCTCTGCAGCTGAGCTGTGTGTCTTTTACTCAAACATTCAATCCACAGTTTTAGATATTTACACATTAACAAACATATATACACATATGAATCTCAACATAACATTTTCACATTCTCACACAAAATCTTTAACATTAAATTTCCAAACATTCATACCATACAATCATCGCTCTAGGTGATAACTTTTCAGCAGCTGTAAAAATGTATCAAGCGCAATTGCGAGGGGGTCCACTTACCCCATAAACCAAGCGCAATTGCGAGGGGGTGCGCCTACCCTTCTCCTGCCTCTTATATACCAGTCATCGACAGGTCCGTCCTGGGTCCCGATACTGGGATACAGCAGTCACCTCGGATTTGCTCGATCTACCCTCAAGATCGCTAGCGGCCGCTCCATCGGTCAGCAAATCTCCCTTTGTTACCGTCCAGGGTACCCTCCTCCCATACGGGGACTACGCTGTACGCCAGACGTCTCTGCGCGATTTACCAGCTGCCCCGGCCTGTACTTTTACAGGCTCCCCTTGTAGAACATACCGTTTGGACCGCGGCTTCAGGAGGTTGTTGTCTGCTCCCGCGGTGAGCGGCTGGCAGCGGAGGCTCCTCCGAGGAAAGTGTTCGGGGTGCGCCTGGGGGCGTCCGCTCCGCAGTCGGTCCCGCAGCCGAGCAGAGAGTCTCCTGGCTGGCTCGCCAAACTGACGTGCGGAAAACAGACTCCACAATCAGTGAGATTGTAAAGTAGGTATGTTCATTCAGCGCTGGGCAGCACGGGGGGTAGTCCCACCAAAGTCGTGTGTGCCTGATTTTGGCAGTTCACTTTAAATTTATACAGTCAAGTGTTACATATACATAGAGTTTCACAATACGCCTATACATAGGCATTACCTATCCCCGCTTCATATTATAATTAGTTCTAGGAAGTCATTTCCATAGTTTCCTTTCAACTGCGCTTGCGCAGTGCCTCCTTATGGTGGTCGTGAAGGTGAAGGCTGTATGTCTTCTTCACAGTGAACTCTTAACCTTCTGTCCCTGTGCAGACTCAGTTGTCCCTTGGCATTTGTCCAAATCACAAGGTTGGTCTTGGTTGGTTCTTGGAGTCACTGCTGATTCTTATCAGGGACTATCTCCTGTCTCAGTCAGCCTCAACAATGGAAACGTTAAACATCACTTCTCATCCCCTTGGGCCATGTCTACCTCTATTGAAACTTCTTTAATTTCATTATAAGCTAGATAATTATTAAACAATTCCTATGTACATTCATATATCTATTATATCTACTAAGGTTCCTTTGGTTCCCCGTCTCAGAAGCAAGAATGCATTGTTTCTATATTCCACTTAAACTAGCACACACTGGAACTGGGGGAAGGACATGAAAAGAGAAGAGGAATGCTTTGGTGCTGTTAAAACTGTATCTGTCCAAGGAAGTGTTTGGTAGTATGCCCCAGCAAAAGTTTTCTAGTGCAGAAAAGGTTTAAGTGTCTCAGCTTAAAAACTCCCACAGATGAAGTAGTCTTCCTCCTCTGGGACGACATGATGCACAGTTTGTAAATGTGCTTGGTACTTTAGTCATTATACCCTTATTACTCTAAAGCTCTTATTTTTCCATCTAGAACTTGATACTACTTTACATCTGGCAGACACTGTAATACTCCATGGGGAACTGAAGCAGTTCTTTCCCAAATGGTTTCTATCTTAATTTTATGATTATTATTCTATCACAGCCAATTATTATGATTCTTTATTTTATAACAGTAAACTGCTGCACTATGCATTACTCCCAGAATGACTCTTCTATAACAAATGGTAACATTAATTCATTTTGTCTCCCTTTTATCCTGTAACAAAGAAATAGATCACTTGGAGCATCAGAAATGTCTGAAGCTTTAAAATACGTTTATTGTAAAATAAATCTGCCAAACATTTCAGTGCTACACATTCAGTTTCTAGACTTATCAATTAAAGGTGATCTTTTGTACTGAATTCTGATATGTACAGTATGCCCAAGTACTTGTGCTTTAAAAGTGGATTCTTCATATTTTTTCAAGTAAATGAGCAAGTTAAGTCCTTTCTGGAGGCCTGCACACCATGGTCCCATAATCTCTCTGTCATTGGAGAGAATGCTATTCAAAAACCGTCAATGTTCTGCAGCACAGAAGATTTGGTACAGAATGCCTTAAAACAGCTGTTAAAGATTTCAGCCTCCCCCATGCAATCATCTGCTAATTATGTTAGCAGTCAACTTCCTGGTGGGAAGTAGCAGTAAAACAGAAACAGTCATTAAGAGACAAAAAACAGTGTTTATACTCACAGATAAAAACAGAGATATTATTATTTACTCAGAAGTATCTTTTGAGGGACAAATCCTGTCTCCACTTACAGAGAGATCTGTTAGGCAGTGCTGTAGTTTTGTGGTGGAAAGCAGGTTGCTGAGTCTGACGTTGTCGTGCTTGACTTGTCAGTAGCAAGCTATGGTAGGTAGATGGGGAAGGCAGGCATTAGGTTAAGATTCAGTGCAAGTTATCTACTGGGTTAGCAAAAAGAAGAAAACTTTGCCCACCCCTCTGCCTCGGTCTTACAAGTCTCCTGCTAGCTTTAGCCGTTAATAACTGCATATCTAACAGCACAAGGTTCATATGCCTGGCGGGGGCAATTCCACGATTTGAGCAACAGCCCTCACTATGGATTAGCTCTGCCGGGAAAGTCCGGCCCTGCCTCCTAGATTCTGTACCCTGAGTCAAACCACTTCGGCTTTTTGTAAAGAAAAGAGTTCGCCCTTTAGCTTTTTATGACGTTAATGTTAATAGCATTTACCATATGTCAAGTAGCTTTAAGTTACAGAGCTCCTTCAAACTATAGTGATTGTTAAAATATTTAATAAGGAGTAAACACTATAAAATAGCCTTACTCTTTTATTGTTCTAAATAGCCAAAAATGTTCTAGAGGTTTTATGTTTTTCTCACTTTGTTTTCTCTTCCCCTTGTGACTAGAGAAAACTGCAGCACAGATAAAAGCAGTGTTACCAAACCAAATCTGAAACAAATACAGATGGGAAAAACAACAAGCTGAGTTGTAAATGGAAAACTGTGGTTATATTTGTTCCTTGTGTGACAGCATCTGTTAATACACAACGTTGCCTGACTCTGGAAGGGGATTTAGTTTCCCATCTTCACACCAAATTCAAAAGAAGCTAAGGGCACTTATCACTATTGCCCTGTAATTCTCACCATCAAGCACAGACAGCTGTAACAGAGATGGCCTAGAGGCTAAGCTCTATATTTAGCTGAATGTAGCCTTTTGAAAAGTGAGCAAGCTATGTTTTCACTCTGTACAACAATCTGGCATTTGATCACTTGTTCAAAGGGGTTTCATCAGTTAAACAAATAACTTTTCAAAAGGCATTTTTGTACATATTGTCCAGTTCGTAATTACTGTTTTGTTCTCTCAGTAGTCATTCAAAAAAGATAATACAAACACAAAAAGTGGAACGAAATATTCTGTAATGTGCAGATGTTGGTTAGTCAACCAGGTTTTATAAAGATTATCAAAATCCAAGTAGATTTTTCACCCACCTAAGAGTATCATAAAAGTGAAGCTTCTCTCACAAGAGTAGTTCCAGGTATCATGTATCTCATTGACACTGAGGAATTAATTTACAAACTGTATTCAAACAGTGACCCACATGATCATTTATGTTTGTACTGAGACTGACCACAGATTGCATGAAAATTACAATTTAGCTAAAATGATACAAACAACATTCAAAATGCACTAAATTAATTTTAAAGGCTTGGTTAGTTTTTGGTTCCCATTTTTCCTCTAATTTGGCAGTTCACAGATCACAGTCTGAGTCCAGGAAAAAACAACAAAGTTAAATTTGTGCTGTCATGAATCCATTTAATACAATTAATTGTGGCAGTTATTGTTTGTGGCTAGCTCAACTAGTCATTCAGAATGGTCAGGTTTTAGTGTGATGTTGGCAGAGTATTGCAGAGGGTGGGAAGAACAAGGCTGGCTACTAGAAATGTTTCAGTGTAGAGGGAAGTATCTCTGAGGGTGTAGGAGGAAGGAAACTTTCGTGAGCCTCTAATAGGCAGTCTTCTGACATATACCATGGGCTAGTCCGAGACTGTTGTGGAAGTCCTCAGGTTTTGCTCTTAATTTCAGATGAAAATGAGCTGTTAGAAGATGACCATTACCAAAATTATGAGGTGAATGTCTTCTTCCAAGGCAGAGATGACTGGGAATGTAGAGTTGTCTCGCAACCTGCTGCTACTTGACTTCAGGCTAAGGTGAACTGAGCATTTAGAAACTCCTTTCCTTTCTAAGCAGTGCTGCTTTACAGTGATAGAAATGGTCATATGGAGAGAAGGAAGAGCTGCAAGTACTACTGTGCCTTCTTGTATTGCCCTAGACATTTGACTGGTTGTCAGATGTTCTAATATACAGCCAGTCCAGTCCAGTTCATAAACACAGATCTCTCCTCATTGTATCCATACATTCCACCTGATCAGCATTAAGATCTATGTAAGACTTCAAAACAAGATGGCAGAACAATACCTGTCCTGACCCACCTCACCAATACAGTTAGCTAAAGAGATCTTAAATAATTTGACTCTCACAAAGCTAGCAAACTCTGAAATTGCTGCATTAATTTGGGAAGTCACATTTAAGGAAAAAAACAAGTATTTACATTGAACAGGCCAGTTTTCTGAAGGCACCTGCTAAATTATTTTCTAAACACACACAAGGCACATTATGAAAGTTTGAAATTATTGTTTTGAAAAATTGAATACTGGGCATACTATTCTACCAGCCATACTACTGATGAGCAGCATTTTACTTCACAGGGTACTGAGATGTTAAGTGCTATTTAACATGAATAAAGATGACAGAATGAAACTTTTAAAATATTGTGAAAATGGATATTTTAAATTTTTCTAATCTAATGAAAAGACAATTAAAACCATGCCTAATGATTAATCAGGAAGTGTAATGGCTCACTCTGAGTAGAGACTGAGATTTATATGAAGTCCATAATTATATGTACCCTGTTAGCTGTAGAGAGAACAGTATCAGACAGGTGACATTTTAGAGATAACAATGACTTCTAAAATACTTGTTCTATTATGTGTTCAAAGTTCTTGAATCATTGTCACTCCTTAATTAAACATTTACAATTTTTATTAAAATTCTGTAATTTTTTTAATGTAAACCAATAATCATATACTATGGTTGTACTGTGCAACAAGCTGTGTTTGAAAGGAAGAAGGCAATTCCACACCATTAGATCTACTACAGTTTATACATATGTTAAGCTGCAAGTATTACTTCAGACATCTTATGTATTTTATCCTCCACCTGGATGACGACATTGGAGCCAAAGCACCTTTAAATACTAGAGAATGAAGATAGATATGTATCAGTGCACGATTCTTTTAGGAAGCATCAGCAGGAAATGTCATCAGCACTATTCTCCTGTTGATTTGGTAGACTAAATGGAGGCTCTGATAATCTTTCCTCTGTGGGAAACGTCAGGCTAGACACCTACAATCAGTATTGGCCTTTTGTTTTATGACTTTTTCTGAGTCTTTGCCTGAATACTCCTCCTCTTTGTATTTATCTGTTAAATACTCACCTTTGTCCTTTGTGTAACTGTTAAACACGTGATCGTATACAGCTCCCATAATTTCAGGGAAGTTGTGATAATATCAGATTCAGCTCTACATTTACTTCTAGAGTAATTGGCATTCTAATGGCAGTTTTTGGGGTATTGTATAAGTGTTTCCAGATTGAAAGTCTGGACTGTTTGAATATGTAACTTTAAAAAAAGAAAAAAAGACACTCCTTTTTGTAAAGTTACCCTGCTCCTAGACATGTGTAAAAAGTATGTGCAGTATCACTTTTTTTTTTTCCCTTTTTCACTTTTTAACACTTCAGCTATATATGGAATCTCAGATAAGTTCTTTCTAGGCTTGTTAAAGTATCTGTGGGAAGCTCCTGACAAATTTAATTTGACTTTTTCCTATTTTTTTCCTTTCAGATCAGGCATGGTTCCTATAATTTCTTACCCTGTAATAAACAAATATTGCTAATCTAAGTAAAGCTGTAGACAGGTGGGGAATTGAGCAGAGTACAGAAAAAATGAATGAAACATTTAAACTAACTTTATTGCTTGCTTTGGATGTCAAGTTCTTGCATCCTACTGAATTTAATATTAATTCTCTTAGTAGAAGGAAAAGTGTAGCATGCAGAAGAAATAAGTGTTTGCAGAAGAAAAATTTAGTTTAAACAGTCTGATGTAAATGTTATTCCATGCTTCAGTGTGTTTTGTAACAATGATCAGTACACATTTTTGGAATACAATCCAAAAGGTAATGGTGTAATATTCTTAGTTACTAAAAATTGTAAAAATAGTAAATCTAGTATCATTAAGAGTACTATTATTAACTAGTGATATTTCTCCTTTGGGAATACTGCTGGCTATGACTAGAGTCAAGAAAGAGCTATAAAAAATAGACTTAATTGTGTATTGTTGTGGGTTTTTTCCCTCATAAACAGAGTTCATGTGGAGGTGAGGAACGATCAGAATTAGCTAGATATTTATTTTACATGAAAAGGACGATGCGCGTTTACCACACAAATTGGTCGGTAAATTTCCGTAATGACTTTCAGTAAGTCTGAGGAGGCTATTTTAATGCTTCCCTCAAAAGAAACTGAAGAAAGGCTAAATTATTATACTGAATAGTGGTTTGATGAGAATTAGCAGAAAGCTTGATTTTAATTGGAAGTCTAATGTCTTCAAAGCTGAAAAATCTTTTTCAAGTACTTTTCTGCTTCTCTGATCACATGCCAGAAAGTTCTATATCAATTTTCACTTCAGATCATAGGACAAAAAAGAGATTTCAGCATTTATTCCCTATTGCAAAACCTAATGTGGATAACCTGTAAAAGGCATTGTTCCGTAGAAATTATGCACAAATGGAAAAAATCCCCAAACACCAACTCTATTCCTTATTTGCCATGCTCCCCTCTTCTCATAATCACTCCTTCACCTCCAACAGGTTTAGAGTTGAGACTATATATTGTGGAAGTGAAACACCAATGTTTTATCCATCAGATTGCCATGTTACCTTAAGTGGATTTGCACTAATTTTGATCTGTGCAGCAAGACTGTAGAATAGTACATCAGTATTGTACAATATTGTTTTGGCCAGAGTTTTATTCCCTGTGTTTCATTAAGTATTCATCAAAATACTGTAAAAACCCTAAATCTGCATAAAGAAAGTTAGCCAAAAAGTGTTCTGACAGTTATGGAGAAGTGGGACACATGCACACATACATGATGCACAACTTCTTTTTAAGTAACTTGCAGAGAGATTTTAGTCTTTTTACATTAAATATCACCTTTACTACAAGTAGTCCTGTTTATTTCAGTCGGAATATTTGTGGGCCTTGGTCTGAGTAGAAGAGGTTATTTTCCATTGAAGAGAAAGCGTATCAGGCAATACAGTATCAAGCTTTATGAACAACTTTACTCATTCACCTTGAACCGATGCAACTTATTCAGGCATCAGATATAACTGCACAAATTTTTGAATATATGGAAAACTATATTGAAGCTAGCCTCAATTCCCCTTATCACTAGAATAAATATAGGCATAATAGGTAAAAAATAAACACAACTAATCTAAACAAATGTCCTGTGAATTCATATGCTGATTTTTTCATTATCAAATGTGAAATAATAGTTTATTATTCTGTTTTAAGTCTCAATTTGATAAATGACATGTGTATGTACATTTTCACCCCCTACAAAGTTGGGATGTATGTACAACTAATAATTATTGGCCCCATTCTGTGCTACTCAATATTGAGGTTCATGGAGCATTATGCCAGTGAACCTCTCTCTTTTATGTTACATAATGTATTTTAAATGGCATTGCTACCAATGCATACTGTTAGGTCCTCAATAGAATATTTCAGGTGACATCTTAGTGACCGGTGTTTGACAATCTAAAAATATTCTAGAAGATGGGGAAGTTCACAGATAAGTCATGTGTATCTGTCAAAATATTGAAAATAATGTGTTAGTTTGTTGTTATTCAGTATTTTAAGAATGGAGATGCTTTGGGCGCTTTTGAAAATGTGACTGTGCTACAAGTCCAATGCTAAACAATGAGCAGATACGAAAATGATAACTGGATCTTGTAGCACTTGGTTTTCTTGTAAAACTTAGCACCAGGTCCCATTTCAAGTACTCTTGCCCCTTGTCTAAGAGTATGTAAGCTGGCTAATATGGAGTCTCAGGAGTCTGGCAGATTTAGTTATATTATGAAGCAAAGCGTGTCCAGTATTTCTTTTAATTTAATTTATTTTAATTCGGAAAGTACCCCAGGCTGAAGATTACAGTGTCAAATAATGAACTGAAACTTTTAACAATTTTTTTTGTGTGTAAAACTTTATATCAGAATGTAAATATCTGGCATCAGGGATAAGCTAGCATTTAAAGTAGGTGGCATTTAGGTAGCTAAGAGGAAGTTTTGCTCTCATTGACATTACAAGGAAAGCTGTCATAAATTACTGCATAGCTTTCTAACCATATACAGAGGATCTAAATCTTACTCTGAAGTCTGAGATTTTGATGTTACACAGATAAGCATAAAAAATAAAATTACAGTGTCAAGTTGATATTCAGAACAAAAAAAAATTGTAGTCATACGTGTTTAAAGTTAATTCAGTAAATTCATTGAAAGTTTGGTGATTTTTAAAAGGCATCAAAGAGAAAAGCCAGAGTGGTATAGAAAATTTCCCATTGGTATTTGATCATCTCACTCGGAATATGGTAGCATAAGTAGGATTGGTGGATAGGTGGTGAAGTACTGACATAGAGTCCATAAATGCAGTAGGAACGCTATTTAACAGTATATTTGATTATATCTGAGATATACTTCTCCATTTTCAGTGGAGAAATAGTTCAACACAGTCAACTGGAATAAAGTTATTCTATTGATAAATTATATTAATTTTCTTTTCAATTGTGAAGAATTGCAAAAAAAAGATTCTGAGAAAAAGAAACCCAAAAACTCCGGGTAGACCAATTTATTTAATCTCTGAGTCTAGATGGAATTCAGGCTACAGCTTTCTCAACAAATTACCCCAAACCAGTCATTATTTCATGGCTTCATGAATGATAAGAATCTGGACCATTTCAGAGATAAGACATTTTACACTTGGGTCATTTTAACTGAGGCTGTTTCCTTCACATGAGTGATTATAATGTATATTTCACAACACTCCGAGGTATGAAAACATGATTTTATAACTTTTATCTATTTGTAGTTTTTGTGGTGACATTTTAGAGTTGAAGAGTAGAGTACTGAAATAAGCAAGTGACCACAGACAATACAAGAAGTCCAGGCTACAGAAGGGATTTGAATCAGGATCTCAAAGACATGCAACAGAAGGCCATATTTTCTCTTACCTATCATTAGTTGGGTAGATTAGATGATAGCATGTTTAAAATGTAGGAAGCAAAATACCCATAGTCTTTCTGCTCTTCCAGTACAGGTGGTAAACTACAAGTCCTAAGCTTTCCATTGCCTTTCAGGTAATTTCTCAGACTTCCAACTGTAACAATGCAATTTCAGACCTTTCAGTTCAGTCGCAGAGGTACCAGAAGGGGAAAATGGATACATGCAGTTTGTCTGAGCTATTTCATATTTCTTTTCCCTTTCCTTATTAAAAACCATAAAAATACACCTCCATTTTCATTGCAAAAAAATCCTAGAAAAGAGTGAATGCAGTACAATATTAGAAAACCTGAGTTTGAAGTTACCAAAGTAGACTAATTTTCTTGTAGTAAAGGGATGAAGATTGAAAAGTGAGCAGAAATCAAAGTTTTTGCATCTGCTCTTGCCTTATGGGATATGAAGATGGAATCTTAGCCCACAGTGAGACAAACAGCAAAAATCTCATTTAATGATGCAGGATATATGTCTGCATATGAAGGAAATGTATTTGGGTCTTTTATAAAGTAATAATAATTGAGTGTTTATTTTTTCATTCTCATTCATACCCTTCTTAGTACTACTTATGCTAAGACCACTGTTTATGGTAACAGTTAATGTAATGAAATTCTTTCTCTTCTTTTATATATTAAGTCATAAATTCTTAATAGGAAAGGCTGATTTTTTCTGTGTGTTCTGTTTGTCTCAGTACCTAGCAAAGCAATGTCTTCACATACTGGAATTCTTAATGTTCTGGTAAAAAAAAAAGAAAAGAAAAAAAAAAAAGAAAAAGATAATATGCCAGTCTAGAAATATTTACAGAATCAGGGTCTTAAGAAAACTTTATTCAGATGAACTGAACCATTGATGTTTAGCCAGTGGTTTTTTTGTTTAACTGAGGTATGTATTTGGCGATCTGTTGATTGCTTTTACCTCCACCTATGGGCATACCAACTACTTTGGTTGCCTTAGACAGTACTGATATATAAACATAACTCATAAAGCAGACATGAATATATTTATGTTATCACTTACATGTCAGCTGTGTATTACTTTACCAAAGCAATATAAATAGCAGAAGAAATAAGAAGTAATCAGCAATTTTATTCGGCAGCTACATTATCTGAACACCTAATATATGTACCTAGTGTTCTGATAGCCTATTCCAACTGTTTTCTTCCCCTTGCCAAAGTAGCTTATTCTATACCTGAAGTACATGTCTGTCCCATTTGACCACAAAGCATTTTTATCTCCTCTGTGACCAGATGTACAGAAGTCAGAGTCTGGCTAATAAATGCTGATGAACACATTTTTACCTAAATGATCAATATATTCACACCGTAGGAAGAGAGTTGATGTACATGGATTTATAGTTCCTTTGTGTTGCAACTGAATATATGTATACAAGTTGCAAAGTATTTATTCATTGCTGTTGGTTACTTTAGTGTTCTTACTGTCTGGGTTCAAGGCAAATAAAGATTCATTTTGTCTTGCTTAGTCTGCTTCTGCTTTATAGGTGCAACCAGCCTCTGCTGTGCTACGTCTATAAGAAGTTATCTGGCTTATTCTATTAGGATTCCCTCTGTTCTATCTAAAGGAACATTGTATGTTCCTTTATGAAAAAGGATTTTGTACTATTTTATTTTTCAAGTTATGTTACCTTCCTATTCAGTAGGTTCTTTTCCTCTATGACTTTCAAGCTAATTTATTATATTAAAAATGTGAAAAAAAGATGGTAACTTTCTGTAGCCATAATAGCATTTTTACTCTACATTCTTCCCAAAAGAAAACGTCTTTTGTGAGGATAGGCACTCACTTTGTATTATACCAACCCTGTTTATGTACTTTTTGGGTTGTTTACTTCCTTTCCTTATTATAAGCACTTGATTTTTTACCTTTGGTATCAATCTCCAGAGAACCTTTTCAAGTGCCTTATAAAAATTTAAGTACATGATGTTCACTTCAGACTTCCCCCTTATCTATCTCTTCCAATTATCTCATAATGGAGCAGAGTGCTACAGCTCATACTCTATTTCTACCTGTCATTTGCTTCATTCTTAGTTTGTTCCTAGGCTAAATCCAACTTGTAGGTCTTGGCATGGGTGTCATTTATTCTTTTTCATCTCTTGTTGACATTCTAACCAGTACTTGTATTTTTATCATTCCTAATGTACATTATAAGAATATTTTTTTTAACTCTTCACTCTTATCTCTAATACGGTGGTTACAAAATACGTCAATTCAGTTTCTGGCATTGTAGCCTAGTCTCTGCTTGGAAACTCCTAACATTTTAGCAATGTTAGGAGTACAACAACTGGAATATATAAAACTAAGCAGAATTATGATATTCATTGAATAACATTAACCACATTTCTGAGACTACTATACCCATGGATGTTGTTCTCGTCCAGGTAGGAATTGTGTGGAATTACTTGTGCTAAGAACATGGCTTATGCAACTCCACAGAAATTGGAATAACTCCACACTGGGCGTTATCTCCTGTCCATTTAAAATATTAAGGTGCTCTCCAACTTAAGTGGCTATAGAATTGGATCCTTGAGACTCCTCATATTTTAATTTTTTTAAGACAAAGCATTCTTAGGAGTTCATAAAGAGAAAAATGGGAGGAACAAAACAGCATTGGAAGGAAAGCATTGTGATATACAAAAATCTGATTTTGAACTTCATGCATACTTGCCTCGTATTTTTATTATTAATTGTATTTTGACACAATCCAGAGACTTTGAATCTAGGTCAGACCACTGTAGAAAAGCACTGTAGGGAAAAAGAGGAGCATATGATTCCCGTTTCAGAAAGAGTGTGGCAGAAGTTAAGCAATGTGCAGCAAATAGATGGAGCACAGGACAAGGATGTATAGATCAAATATGAATCAAACAATGAAGAATTCAGGGTACTGAACTACCCCTAATCCTGAAGGCTTACAAAAGACTGATACTTGAGAGGCACTTTTAGAAAGAAGAACATTTGAAGACAGCAAACATGAAAGTGGAAGAGTGACTGAGGGAAAAATAGACGAGGTGCCAGCAGTAAATGGAACACAGCCTTCCTCTAGACAGAACAGTGGCTTGGTAACGTTCATGTGTAGATACATGTTTGTGCGGTAGAGTAGGACAGGGGATTCAGCTCTTGACTGTGGGTAACTACTACTTCTCCAGAATCAGTTTAGCACAAAAAAGATGACCCATAAAAGCCTCCTTTCGGGAATGCTGTGTTTATGCATCTTCTTACTTGTACTTCTTTCAAACACAGTTCTGACTATGCCTGTAAAAGGATCAATTTTGATTTTATGAACCCTACAAATTGAACTAGGGAACTATACCATGCTTTATTTTAGTAAGCTAGCAGTGTATAATGCTGTTTCAGTTGACTGTGTAAATTTATCCAGCTGAAAGTTAAGATTGTATGTTTTCTAACTCCCATTGTTAAAAGGGTGAAAGCTCTTACAATATTAATATTTTGCCAGTCATATTTGTCTTTGCTCAGTTATGCTTCTTTTAAAATTGAAGTGTGTCTGCACTGAGGCAGTCTATTTAGTCTGTTATTTAGCAGATGGAACTGGTCTATTTGGTCCGTTATTTAGCAGACAGTGGTAAGCAATAGGAAATAACGTAAGAGCAGAGCAAGTAACACACTGTTGCTTATTTTAATATAGCCTCATTCTGGTATAACCTCTTTTCCAACTTTCCCCTCCATCAACACTCATTCCATTCCCATGTATATTCCCATATTCTCTCAATTTTGTTCTTACCATCAATATAGTTATTACTGAAACAAATCATCAGTGTTTTCCTAATGATACCAAAGTGCTCCTGATGCTCTGTTCTGAAGTGCAAAATGTGCTCTGGAACTTCTGTATTAGTTAACATTTACAAAATGTTAATAGACAGCCTAATGCAGGCAGTATGATTAAGGAGAGGTTGCAGAGAAACATCTGTACTATCTTAGACAGAACTAACTTGTGTTTGTGAAATGGGCTTTGACTGGATGATTATTAGCATGATCAAGTAAACAAGTGATATGTTCTGCTTAAACTACCCCTGTAGGAGCTCTAACAGCCAAATAGTGACAGATACATGATTTTTTCATAATCCTCTTGGAAATATTTTAGCACTTTAAGAACACTGTTTAGAGATTTGGCCTACAAAAATACTGTCTCAGTTTAGGGAATTAATTTTGAAAATAAGGTAATAACATTTGTCCAGATTTGAAGGAGACAAAAATGAACTAACTAATTTATTTTTTAAATGCTGTTTATAAATATATAAATTTGCCAGTTGCAAAAGTTCTGAATGAATGTGTAACAGAACTATGACAGCTATTATTACTGTATTACAAATAGCATAGATGTTTTACAGAATCAGTAGAATGCCTTTCCTAACAGGCGCACTAGCTAAGAACCAGTGATGGAAGTATGTATAGCCAGCAAATGTCTCACTGGTAATGAATGCACAACAGTTTATTATGCTAAATCAAGGTTTAGTTTTAAACATGGTTATGGATAACACCAATTTTTTAGAAAGACTCAATAGCAATGTAAACCCAGATACCTATAGTCACATTTATGAATGCAATTCCATGAACATCACACTGTACAATCCTAGAAGAGTTTTTGGTTGTAGTCTCCCCACCCACGCTTTCTTCCCATTAGTTTCATTACCTGAGCAATTGAAGAATTGGTCCATTAAATTTGTGACAGCAAATTTATGCTGTCTTTTACACCAATACAAAGAGATAGTTCATAATCACTGTCAGTCAAACACTGCAGTTGCACTAAGGTCCTGCCTTTCCCACTATCCCAGAGTGTTTGCTCCTGCTATGCCTTTGCATTAGCTATGATAATCCCAATGAGATGAGTCTGATCAACAAACTGATCCAACTGAAAACTCTCTCTCCAAAGGAATGAATAAAAATTGCCTTCAATTAGAGCAAATTCCTAGTCAAACTCATCTGGAAATAACATCTTTGTAAGGGTGACATGACCGGAGACTCACCTCGTGGAGATGGCAGGTTCTTACACTGGTCATAAAACAGCACCCTAACTTGACAATATATCTACTGCTGTCTGCCAACAGTAAGCACAAGCCTATTTTACATGGTTGACAGATAAGTGATTTTGTGTTTACATCTAATTCATACACAAATCTGTACCACTGGTTTATCTGGTAATAAGCAAATCAAGTGTTAATTGGTCAGCACTGATAGATTTAATGATAGTTGGCAAGAGATTGCATTCTTGAGAGCAATAGAGAGCAGTGAACTACATGTTGATAAACAACTATCTAGTTCCAAACATAAATCAAACAGCTTCTGCATCTGTAAACAGAAAACTGCCTATATGACTTTCCTGAAAGCCAGTAGTAAGCTGATAAATACCAAATAGATGATTCAGTGAAGACGTGCAGCTGAATATTCCTTAATGATTTTGCTGCTTCTGCAGAGAGATCCCAAACATACACTAGTAAAAGACTCCACGCTGAAGACATGTACATATTTTCCATATTGTGTATATACTTGACTGCAAGTTTATCACTCATACACCATGACATTAAAGAGTTCAGCTAGTTCAAACCAAAACTGGAGGACCTGAAAGTGCAGTCTAAGCATAGCCTGATGTCCTAAACACCTCTGTGTTGCCAGGCCTCTGGCAGCAGCAGCTCTTTCTCTGTAGTGTGAGTAATAGCAAGCTCAAATCAAAGGCCAAGGGCTTGGGCCTCTCCTCCTTTCAGGGCTGCAATTCCCTCTGCTGCAGGCTGCAAAAGTAGGGAAGCTGAGGGCCCCTCTGTTCTATGAGTCTGAGCCCAACAACTTTGTGTAAAGTACCTACTGCCCACATTAAAATCCTGGGCAGCTGCTTTTATTTGCCACATCGTATGCTTCTTTGTGAGGCTTTGCTACTGCTTCCTCCAGCCTGTGCTTAAGCTTCATTGTGGTAGTTGCTGTCTATGCCTCCTTTGTAACAATTGTTTCTCATGTTTTTCTGGGGCTTTTTTGTTTGTGGGGTTTTTTTTGTTTGTTTGTTGTTTGTTTTTGTTTGTTTTTAAACACACAACTGGAGAATAATCAGTTTTATCATTTGGCCTTCGTGGATTACTACTGCAATAGTGATTTGGACTGTCAGACATATTTAAACTGTTGTACTATATGGCACCTGTCAAATAAAGGTTTCAGGTCATTTCTCTGAACATACAATATCTTAACTTGCCAGTACTACCCAGATATTTATGTTTACATTGCTAGGTAGATGCGTACATGGATTTACCTTCCACACAGGATAAAACTCAGCCAGCCTTCTTCATGCTGTATAAACTGCTGTGAGTGACTCTGCTGCACAGGGTCCTGGAGAGCAGCTTTGCCACTTACTCCACACTCATCATATCCTTCTCTGGAGGGGATTAGGAGGTGACAAAGCAAACTGGGGTGACAGCTGGGGGTGGCAAGAGGAATTTGTGAGGATTAGGGATGGAATGAAAGGAGTAAGTGGCAAGGGTGGTAACAGAAAGTGAAATTGAGCACTTTTCTTCGTTCACATCTCCTAAGCTGAAGAAACATTCTATCTACAGTTTTCCTGAAGGAAACAAACAAAAAGTATAATAAGGAATCAAAGATGTATGTATCACAGGTATAGAGAGATGTACATACTGACTACAGGTGATCTCACTGGAGACTAAAATTAGCAACAGCTTCATTCTGGTTAAGTAAAGGTCTAAATATTTGAAGGTTATAGTGTCTCAAGAATTTCGCTGCTTACTTTCCCATGACTTGCCTGTAAAGTCCACTAGTTTCTGAAAATGTAGTTCATACCTGGATTGCCTTTTCAGAATAGGCATATTTGAGTTGTAGACTGAGTGCCAAACTTTCATTGACTGGAGATGAATTTTACCTGCAAGGATTTTCTATAGCAGACAGAATATTTTTTGAGGGAATTGTGTGATTCAAGTTCCAAGGCATCATGTTAGTATCACATCACAGGAAATACAGAAGGCATTTCACTGGCTTCATTCTGAAGCTGGATTTTTAGATCCAGCAACTGCAATATGTTTAGATGTTATTTTCTCAAGGTTAATAGTTATATACGCTTCAGGTTGATAATTGTTTTAGAGAAATATGCTAAATTTTGGGCTTCGTTTCTCCTCCAAATATCCATAGTATGGACATTTTGTTTGTCTTAAAGGAAGCAGCTTTAGGAGATGGAAAAAAAGGAAAAAAACCAGGCCACTCTGAATGGGGTAGAGAATTCAGATTGCTTAGAGATATCTCTTTGATGGCCAATTAAAAAAGAAAAAAAAAGTAGCATCTTAAGCGTAAAATCTACTCATTTTTAGCCTAACACTTGGGAAGAAAGTCTTCCATGTTTGAAGGGCAAATGCAATGCTTTCTGAAACTGCAGGCTATTCCAATTCATCTGATGCTTCTTATAAAACTTTTCTTAGTATTTTCGGTGAAGATGGCTTTATTTTTGCCATTTTTACTGCTGAACTCTGCAGGAAGCTGTTAAACAACTAAAAATCGTATTATCATCCCCATATAGTTACTCAGAAAGCAGTCCTGACAGCTAAGTTAGGACAGAAATATGAGAAGAATACAGCTCCCAAAAGGGAGGACACAAAATATAGGTCACATCCCACCAGGTCAATGTGATACAAAAAGCAGCATAATGTCTTGCATAGTAACTGTAGTTGTACAGGAAATAAATTTAAAGCTACAAAGACTTACAAAATTGCAGACGTTCTGTTTTAATTGGGTCAGAAAAGCTAAGCAATACCAATATTGAAACGAAACCAAAACTATTCTTTGGGTTGATGAATGCATTTTCCTTGGAAAAATTCAATGGATTTTCTACTTAAAGAACAATAAAGGAAATATAACATATAATTACCTTCTTGAACAAAACACTTTTCAAAGGGAAAACAGGAACTTGTGATTTTGACATGACGTTGACGTTTCTATCTTAGAACTCAGAACATTCAATTTCTGAAACTTCTCTCCTTATGAAATGTTAATCAATGAGTAAGACTCCATACACAGATCATATAAAGTCATCTGTTTACACTGAATGCTGTAGTTTAAGACAATTTTTCATAAGCTTCTGTTTCCTTTTGGGTAGATGCAGGTAATACTTCCTTATAATTTACTATGTCTTTGGTAAAAATTTAGGTTAACTTACGGAATCCCAATATTTCATTTTTGAAAAAAAACCAAACAAAAAACCCTTCAAAATTTGTTTTTCTGACTTGATATAATTATGCTGTGCATTTTTCCAGGAAATAATGAATAAGTTGTTGGTTATAATTGAAGATTACCAAGTATTACTAGCATAATACAGTAAAAAAACAAAAGCAGAAAAGCCAGCAAATAGAAGTAATAATAAAGCAAGATGGTAACAATAAAAGCTGTGGAATTCTTAGAGAAGAATCAATGTATATGCTCTTCTGAATCTCACACTGACATGCCAGTTTTATGTAAAATACATTGTACAATTGAAATAGCAAGAAAATTTCTTTCATTTGGGGAGAAAAATAGTAATTAAATACTTAAAGCAATAGGGAACTATCTAGTTAGAATATTTTTACTATTTGATTGTTTTACTCAAGTTTATGTGAGTAGAATCTTTCCATTGATCTAAGTGGGCATTGGATCAAACCTACTAGGAAGCTGACTCTGTGTTTCAGGTAACATATTAATGAGTCATATTTAAAATTATATTTTACAGTTGGTCATGTGATACTTAAAAAATGACAGATTGGGATTCACTCACAAAGTTTTTTTGTTCCTTTTTTGGATTTTTTTCTATCCATCTGCTCTTTTTTTCTTGTCCCTTCTGCTGCATTTTCAGAAAACTAAATCTTAATTTCTTATTTTTTTTTTAAGTAAAAATAAAACTGAGATAAATGATCTAATCCGTGAGGATACCATGTTTGAACAGCTCTCAGCTTTGTTCTACTTGCTGTTTTTTTGAAAAGATGCAATCTTGAAAAGTAAGAAGGAAGAAAAAGATAACTTACAGAAGAGCAGTAACAGAATAGTCAGGTACATTTGTCTTGAGAAGTAAAGTTTAAGTGAGTAGTGATTTGGATTTCTCTGGCAATCAGAGGCTAACTTGAGTCACTTGCAAGGGACCAAACTGAAGAAGAACGTTTGCTCAGCATTTCCTTAAAGTCAAGACATGTTGGGCTCATCCTTTCTCTCATTAAACATGAGACCTGTGCACACACAGTGTTTTTTGCTGTTTTAAGCCTTGGACTACTACACCTACACAAGAAACAAAAAAAGAAAATGTAATAACTAGCTCCTATGCCTAAACAAAGGTGACATGTTTCATTCACAGGTATTTGGTTTTTTATATGTAAGAAAGGTGTGTGTACCTGTAAACTGCTATATCTAAATTAAGCAATGAGTCTTTAAGATTTTTATTTACTTAATATTCTAGAGATGACAAAATCTACCAGAACAATTTAAGGCTCCTGTTTATCCGAACACCTGTTTCTGTCTTTATCTAGATAATCTCCATGACAATGCCCCTCATAGTGTTTAGCTGCTTGCTTTGTAAGAGCAAAGTGTTAAATGGGCAGCATGCAAACTGAATCCAAACTTATTAAAATAAAATCTACAGAGAAATAACATCACATGTTAAGTGTTGAAGTAGGAGTGATACAACTCCATCACTGCCATTCATCTATTTTGAACATACAGTGGATATTTTCATACATGGTCATCATTAAGTTTCCAATAGGCCTGAGGAAGAAGTAGCTTTTAAGGGCCACACAGCACCAACTGTATGAGGGCCCATATGGCATTTATGCAGTGCTACAGAGTTTATTTATTAAAGCCTTGATATTTGTGAGCTATCCTAATGTGCAGTACTGGAAGTAGGCTGAAAATTGATGAAATAATTCAAGAGGAGAGGAAAGCCAAGCATCTCAAAAGACTGAGATTTCTTAAGGTGATGAAGTTATAACTTCAAGAGTAGTGAAGTCCAGACGTACACATGGCACAGGCCAGGATTTTGAACACTAGGAATTCAAAAGGAAAAGGAATGACCTTTAGATTTATTATTAAGCTAAAAGACAAAGTGGCAGGAGAAGATGGGTAATGAAAATGGAGAAGTTGCCAGAGGTAACACTAACTTAATGACACTTGGTGACAAAGAACTGTGAAATTGTTAATAGTGACATGGAAGGAAGCCTAGAGAGAAGGCTATACAGTCTGTTTTGACTGTGGTTAGACTTAGAGATGGTGGTGCTATGGGAGAGAATGAGTTCTTCCTGCAAAAGAAAAAGCAGAAGCAAAAATAAGAGAATGGGACTTTGACCAGAAGGAAGGGAAGTTTCCAAAGGAGAACAGAAAAGGACAGGAAGCAAAGAAAAACAGAGTCCTGAGTTACAATTCCAGATGGTCAAAGTGTAAAGAAGAAAAAGGTGTGTTGAAAGCAAAGGTCCATGCAGGAAATTAGAGCAAAGAAAAGAAACGACAGGAGGGACAGTGTGCCATTTCCTCAATGTTTTCAAGTGAAATAGTGAATTCTGTAGTACATAGAGGAAGACAAGACAGGGTGAATTCTGCAAGGAACTAGAGAAAAGGAACTTGAAGAAGGGATTGGAAATATTCTTAAAATTTGGATGGAAAAATAGGAAGAAGGAGTCGGAATGAGAGGATGGTGGAGAGTAAATTGTGAGCTGAACATGGAGTAGCAGGAGAGAGGTCTCAGAAGACCAAAGAAAGAGGTTTGGGGCAAGAAGGTAAATAGGTGGAGGGCTACAAACAACTCCTAAAACTATTCCTGACCCTGCAAACTGTCTTTAGCGTAGATACAAGTGTGTCTACCTGGGGAAATAACTAAGGTTTTTTTTTTTGAGAGAGAGAACAAGAGTCTTAATAAGGTAAAAATTAATTGGCAATATTACAACAGACAGAAGTTTGGAAGCATTAATAAATAGCTTCAAATGGAAGGTTTGCAATGATTAGCATTAAAATACTGTAGTAGAAAATACTGTTAAACTTTAAATCAACAAATTGAGGCATGTTGTTTCTCTTAAGAACAGTAATTTCTAATTCATACATACAATGTATGTGGGGTATCCAGGCAAGCTGCTTGACCCATGTATGTCTCGCCTATCACAGAGAAGATAGATTCAATGAATAGACCGCTGTAGTTGTAGGAGAAGGATCCATCATTTAGCTTTTGTTTTAGAACATCAACAGGTGATAGAGACATGTAGTTGTGATGTGGAGGAATAGACCATGTTAGGCACATGAATTGTCCTCCTCCTAATGCAGTTTCATTACTCATGAATCACCAGCTGTCCTGTTGCCTTTCATAGCAAAGCAACCTTTCCCTTGAAACAAAAATTAAATGTTTGTTGAATGGCAAAGAGGTAAGTTGGTACAGAAAAATAATTTCAGGAAAGCAATAGAGAAATTGTCCTGGTGAACAGAGGATAAAATTTGAGCAGAAAAAGATAAAGATATGGTAGCTTCTAATGGGTTACGGTGTCTTGTGTCTTTTGCTCCTAACACTCTAACACAGAGTTAAATCCGGGCTGACAGCGACAGAAAGGTGTTATCACAGTATGCTTGATATTCAGATATTCAAAGAAGTTTGTTTCAAGTCTTTTTGACAAGTAGTTGCCAACATTATAAAAAAACCCAACAAACATTACTGATATTCAGTATGGGTAATTGACACAACTGCATACAGCTGAACAGTGTCTGGAATCAAACTCATGAAGCATACCCCATTACTCAGCATTCTCTGATATTCAGACTTACGCAGACTTACTTTTTAAAAGCCTTGCATAACGGATTTTCATTGCAGTAGCTCTGTGCTGTATATATCCTACACGTGAAGTATTTTTGCCCAGAGGTTAAAAAGAGCTTTTTAAACATGCAATAAATTAACTTTAAAACATATATGCTTTCCCCTCCTTGTATGCTTTGAGGGTGGGGGAAAGTTTTACCAAACCTGTGAGGTATCTTCCTTGTGTGATTTTTCATGCACTATTTCTTAATACATCATTCACATTGGATTTACTAACTTTCTAACCTTAGGCAATAGAATTGCAACAGGAAAGTGTATTTGCAGTAAAAAGTCAGGTGTGTGATATTTGCAGGGCCACTAAAATGGATAGGGAGATTGCTCTGAGATTTCTTTTCCCCATAGTAAAACATCATAGTATTTTGTTTGTTTTTTTTTTTTTTTTTAAAGTTTCTAATGACAAAGAATACAGATTGCAAATTCATTTTTTATTACTGCACCATTACTAGAATGGTGAATTTGTCACTGGTTTTCATGGGTGCAGGACTGAGATGATAATTCTCTTTTTGAATTTGCAAGACTGATTGTGAATGGGGGATTTAAAAAAAAAAAAGTATTATTGTTTGGTTGAAAAGCATGCATACTACCCACCACTGAGTCTCAGTCACTTGCTATCAGCCTTCCCTTAAAAATCTTTCCCTCAAAGGAATGGAAAAAATGAAGATACTTGGCACAGAAAAGTTTGAAAAATAATGCCATTTCATACCTCTGTTGCTGTAATATTAAATTGCTGCCATGAACCTGTATAGGTTTCATGAAGACAGTTTTATGTAACTGAGGCAGCTGATTGTAAAAAGGAACGTGAAGCTGGCTCGCAGTCAGATTTTAAAATATATTTGTATTTATATACATAAAAGTATAGATACACATATACTATTTAAATTGTAAGGAAGAAAGTGTAAATTAAGGGCTGAAATTTTTAGCATTTTGGCTTTTGAACAATGAAGCAAAGAAAAAGTTTGCTTTTGCATAGAAAATATTTTCTTGTGATTGCAGGTGCAAATTTTTACTTTGTGCAACCTGAAAAATTTGGTTTGGCCTGTTTTCTGATGCTGTTTTGGATTTGTTTCAATTGAATCAAGCAGCACTTGTTGGAAAGATACAGCAAAAAGGGTTTGAGCACACATACAGTTCTAAGCTACAAGGTCATTTATGCATCATTGATCCTTTATTCTGTAACTTGTGATTAAGCTGAACTCAGTTCATGCTATTTTTGTCTTCATTAGTACAGAGAATTTTTATGGTGACATTGATAACACCTGAGCTCTATAAATCCATTAGTTATGGTAACATCCAATTACATAATCAAGTGAATGTAGGTATGTCTGGAAAAACTTCATTAGGTAGATTAACTCAGATTCACTGATGTAGAAGGTAACTTCTAAATAAATATACTCATAGAAAGAAAAGAACAAAGGAAACGCCCAGGTACAGATGTCGTAGCATACACTCTAAGTATTAAGATGACCAAACATTTCTTTGTTACATGACAGTTCAAATTTGAACCAGACAATCATACTTCATAAGTTGTTCTAGAGGAGTACTGTGAGAATTTAGTTTGGAAAAATAAAGAGATAATAGGTAATACTGCATAGTACAAGGCAATTATTAGAAGGTATGGAACCTGTGTTCTATCATGTACATTCACAATGTTGGATATTATAAAGAATCTACAAGACAATACTACACGAACACAGTTCTGCAGAGATCTTGAAAGTGTTTGTTGGTTTATTCCTAATAAACAGATAAAACCCCCTATCAGAAAAAGACATTATACCTGTCAGTTTTAATTCTTCTACACTTGTTAGAAGTCATCTTTAAGAAAATGCAGGGCCATATTGCAAATATTAGATTTCATCAGCATAGTGCATGGCAAACGACTTCAGTAAGGACATAGCTTTTAAAGACTGTGTCATAAAGTACCCAGAAAAATGTTGAGGGCCTGATCTCTGCAATTCTCTCATGTCATGCTCACACTGCAAGAATGAACTACTGAATTAGGAGGCTGCAGAAGAAATAGCATCTTTTCTCTCTTTCCAGTAAGTGGGAGGAAATGAGCACCCTGCCTTCCCCAGTTACTACCGTTTGTTTTGGGGTGCTGTCTTTCAGCATGGAGAAGAAATGAAAAACTCAGAACTTTATCTGTTCGGTGTTCATCATGACCTATGCAACTGATGACTTATTTCCTACCAGAAACAAATAGAAGGCCTCCGCAAGTTAAGAACCAGTAATGGAAAAGTACTGGTCTCACCACCATTTCCTTCAGCTCAATATGATGAGGTATCATTCAACAAGCAGTCTTGATCTGTCATATTGATTTTGATGGAACAAGCAGGCCTGGAAAGTTAAATGACCATTTCTCTGTGAAGCTCTAAACAAATCAGAGATCTGAGTATTTCAGAACTTGCAAAACTTCAAAAAGAAGAGTTGCTACTCAAGACAGTCATCATTAAAATACACCGATCTTTTATTAAAAGCTATTAGAAAAAAATGCCAATTTTCTTTTTTTGCAGTAAAATAAGCTCTGACAATAGCAGTTCACTTTAACACTTCAGATACTTCACTTTTAAGCACCTATCTACATAATAAACCTCCAGGTTTGAAATCTAACAGGATTTCACATATATCAGATGGCACATGCCAATAAAAAACATACTGTGTCTATATTACAAGGCTCTTTCTGTAGGAAAAACATGAAATGTCCCTTCCCATAAAGATGGATTTAATTAAATCGATGTAGTTTTTGTCAGATTGGCTCCATTTGTACAGTTAACACCTTTTCTTGATTCCAATGTCAAGAAGTAGTAAGCATAAACATTTACAGCTCTTAGTACATGCGTAGTGAGAAATCCAACTCATACTTGCATTTTTGAAGGGATTATTTCTGCCAAATCTGCTATCTTCTAACACAAAAGAAAGACTATTTGTAGATTTGAGGGTGCAAGGTAATATTGTTACTATAGTAAAGTGTGGTTATGGAGTTAGAATGACATTGTAAATAGCAATGGAAAAATGCAGACAAAATTAGTTACGTAACCGGAGTGCAGACAGATTGGTCCCAGTGATTTACAGTTATGAGAAGTGCCTTGCATTAGTGTCCTTGGCATGAATTAGTATTTTCCTGCTATACTTTGTATTACATTAAAATGTACTACTCAGATTACATCTTGACTGAATTAGAAGAGTACAATGTATACTTGTACTTTGGGTACTTCAAGATGCTTCTTATAGTTTGAAAGATTCCACTGACATCACTGTTCTTTGGGTTTAAACTAGGGAAGACCACTATTAATGGTATTTAATTTTAAGAAGAAGGTTAAAAAACCCACAGTGTTTTCAAGAGAGTCCTATAACTTCAGTTGCTTTTGCCACAGATATATCACAATGAATTTATGCATTTTCAATAAAGCTGAAGCAAGAGTCAGTAAAGCGTAAAATGTGTTCTTTAACTTCCAAAAGCAGCTTTTCATGGAATATTCAATGTCTACCACATACACAGAAAAAGAAGCAATAAACTGACTGCGTACACAAAATCCTTATGTTCATCAGACATTTCTGTCCCAGTAACCATTGTCAAGGAATAGTGTTTTAGTCCTTCAGCTTGATTTCCTTTTGGCCAGGGTGGACTGAAATACAATGTCTTTTACAGGAAGATAAAAAACATGAAGCACAAATTGTTTAAACTACACTTTTAAATTACTTAGACTAGAAATATAGAACAAAACCAAACCTATTCCATAGGCTAGATGATCTGCATACACATATGCTGTCACCCTGTACTGCATGTGTGTCATTTCATCAAAACCATTTGCTTGGAATCAAATTCCAACTAGTATTTATCCTGCAACAGAATGATCAAATTTTATATAAGTATATGACAATGAATTTCACTCACTCACTTGAAACATCTTTACTAACTTAATTAAGTCCAGAAAAAAACTTGTTCAAGCCCTTCACTACTGCTACTACTACTACCACTACTACCACCGCCACTACTACTAAATGATCTTAATATTGCAAGTGAGGATCAGAATTTATTTTTGTTACGTTCCCGAAATACTCCTTTTCTAGGTTACACTTCATAGTGGGAAAAATGCAGAAAAGAGCAAATACTTGAGGTAAAACTTTAATCATTAAAAGATTACAACAAAGGTTCAAGTAGAATGAGTGTTCTCCCTAAAAATAAAGAGCAGAGTATTGGGAAGGAACAGTATCTGGAGGTTTCTGTCTTTATCCCTGCCAGTGGCTCCTTCAGCCATTCATTCTTAGCTTTATTTAGTAGATAGTAACCTTTAAGAAACGAAGTGAAATATTCTCTGCCTCATAGCCAGAGTATCATGAAAGTGTACATTGGTTATAGATGCATGATAATGTATTTCCTGCAAATGTAGAAGGCCAGTATGGTTTTTACTTAAGTTTTAAAAAAGTCAGGAGAAGGAGGAGTTGAGCCACAGAAGTGGCATTAGCAGCATTCATAATCCATTTTGCCATGGAAACTGCTGCACTGTGGAATTCCAATCCGTTGTGAGCACAGGTTGCTAAGGAAAGAGAAGTAGACAGCTGTTAGAAGGCTATCATCAGAGCAATTCATAGTGGTAGTGATAGGAGGGTGATTAGCTCCCACATCCTCTTTCCTCATTATCATTAAATCATGGCTTACTGTTAACATGTTGTTCTTTCATGATAAGTGACTACTGTAATCTTCTTACAGAAAAATCTGAGAGATTAGTTTAAAATGTGTAAAAAAGATTACCAATACTGTTCACCTTTTAAATGACATCCCTTACTTCAGTAGCTTGTGCCACTCTGTTTACCTACTGAAATATGTCCTTGAAGATTAAGTATATACACTTAGCATGTGGCAGCTGCCAAATCATGGGAAATGTTTCCCACTAAAACTGTCATTGCATTAATGACAGTAAGTACCTTGGGAAATGTGCAGACAAGAACAGAAGCAGAGCTCAGGCCCCCCACAAACCTGCTTACCTACCAGTTAACACCTGAACATGCTTCCTTAACTTGGCTTAAGGTTACCAACTATCTAAATTGTACTTCTGTTAATGGCAACGACTCCTGCAGTCTGGAACAGGACAACACTTAGTCTGTATTTAAGTTCAATAAAAGCCCAGAAACAAGTTGCTCTACATCTGATGGGCTTTTTCTCTAGTTTGGTGGCAGTTTCTAGGACATTCCTCTAGGACATCCCCAAGCTCTTTGAAATACCCAGTTGCCGGTACTCTTAGTTTAAACAGCAAAGGGTAGGTGGGTTCCTCGTCTTAAATGCCAACTGCTTAAAGATCTTACCACAGAAGGGGTAGAGCCAGGCAGGGCAGAAAAGCTCATCTAGGATAGGGGTTGCTCTTACTGCTGTGTCAAACGTGTCATTGCACAGAAATAAATTCAAAATTCTCTAAGTTCTGAGGTACTTAACGCCTTCTTTGCTTTAGTCTTTAATAGGGAGATCAGTTATCCTCAGGGTACTCTGCCCCCTGAGCTGGAAGGCCAGGATGAAGAGCAGAATATACCCCCCTTAATCCAGGAGGAAATAGTTAGTGACCTACTACGCCATCTGGACACTCACAAATCTATGGGACCAGGTGGGATCCATCCAAGAGTACTGAGGGAGCTGGCGGAGGTCCTTGCCAAGCCGCTCTCCATCATCTGTCAGCGATCCTGGTCAACAGGGGAGGTCCCAGAGGACTGGAGGCTTGCCAAAGTGACTCCCATTTACAAGAAGGGTCGGAGGGAGGATCCGGGGAACCACAGGCCTGTCAGCCTGACCTCGGTACCGGGGAAGATTATGGAACGGTTTGTCTTGAAAGCACTCACATGGCAAGTCCAGGACAAGCAGGGGATCAAGCCCAGTCAGCATGGGTTTACGAAAGGCAGGTCCTGCTTGACCAACCTGATCTCCTTCTATGACCAGGTGACCCGCCTAGCGGATGAGGGAAAGGCTGTGGATGTTATCTTCCTAGACTTCAGCAAGGCCTTTGACACTGTCTCTCATGGCATACTCCTTGAGAAGCTGGCGTCTCATGGCTTGGACAAGTGTACTCTTCGCTGGGTGAAAACCTGGCTGGGTGGACGAGCCCAGAGGGTAGTGGTGAATGGGGTTAAATCCAATTGGCGGCGGGTCACAAGTGGTGTTCCTCAGGGCTCGGTGTTGGGCCCCGTTCTGTTTAATATCTTTATTGATGATTTGGGTGAGGGGATTGAGTGCACCCTCAGCAAGTTTGCAGACGACACCAAGTTGGGAGGCAGGGTCGATCTGCTTGAGGGTAGGGAGGCTCTACAAAGAGATCTGGACAGGCTGGATCGATGGGCTGAGGCCAATCGTATGAAGTTCAACAATGCCAAGTGCCGGGTCCTGCACTTCGGTCACGGCAACCCCATGCAGCGCTACAGGCTTGGGGAAGAGTGGCTGGAAAGCTGCCCGGCAGAGAAAGACCTGGGGGTGCTGGTTGACAGCCGGCTGAATATGAGCCAGCAGTGTGCCCAGGTGGCCAAGAAGGCCAACGGCATCCTGGCCTGTATCAGGAACAGTGTGGCCAGCAGGAGCAGGGAGGTGGTTGTTCCCCTGTACTCGGCACTGGTGAGGCCGCACCTCGAGTACTGTGTTCAGTTTTGGGCCCCTCACTACAGGAAATACATTGAGTTGGCGGAACATGTCCAGAGAAGGGCAACCAAGTTGGTGAGGGGCCTGGAGCACAAGTCTTATGAGGAATGGCTGAGGGAACTTGGGTTGTTTAGTCTGGAGAAGAGGAGACCTTATCGCTCTCTACAATTACTCGAAGGGGGGGTTGTAGTGAGGTGGGTGCTGGTCTCTTCTGTCAGGTGGCTGGAGATAGGATGAGGGGAAATGGCCTCAAGTTGCAGCAGGGGAGGTTTAGGTTGGATATTAGGAAAAATTTCTTTACTGAGAGGGTTGTCAGACATTGGACTAGGCTGCCCAGGGAAGTGGTTGAGTCACCATCCCTGGAGGTATTCAAGAAGCGCGTAGACAAGATATGCCAGGACATGGTTTAGTGGGCATGGATGATGGTTGGACTTGATGATCTTGAAGGTCTTTTCCAACCTAAATGATTCTATGATTCTAAGTTGTAGAGCTTAGTTCCAATATAGATTCTTAATACGGTTATGTTTTTGCTTCCTCTGAATAGGAAGCAGTGTAATTATCCATTCTACAAGGAATACTACAAGAAACCACACCAAAGCTAAGTGACTAGCTATAATTAACTGACCTCAGTGAGTGAGTCAGATCGCGCCTTCTTTTTATGACATGCTGACCCTGTCCTAGAAAGTGATACTCCTAAACTTCTGGTAATAAGTAAGCAAGCATGAAAAAGTCACATTACCTGAGATGCTATCCATTCTGGGCCCACAACTAAATAATCCTCCAATTCTGTAAGTGTACAGAAATGTATGGTATTAGACAATTTTTTGAGGGGAAGCGAGAGA
This sequence comes from Harpia harpyja, assembly GCF_026419915.1. Classification (NCBI taxonomy): domain Eukaryota; kingdom Metazoa; phylum Chordata; class Aves; order Accipitriformes; family Accipitridae; genus Harpia; species Harpia harpyja. The sequence continues at coordinate 19,809,198 of NC_068950.1, read as the reverse complement.
CTACAGACAACATTAGATTATACAAAAACTGTTTCAGCAATGGCTTCCCATGCAAGAAGGGAAAAACTAAAGTCAGGCTCCTGCTTGAAAAATATGACAGTACATATAAGAACAAGTAACTGAAGTACAGTCATTTGATGAAAGACTGCTAGAAAGAAATGCACAAATAAATATCAAGTATGCTTATGAACAGAAAAGGTATATGCAGTTTTGCAACACATGAGGTATACAGAGAAGTGACAGGTAAGGAAGCAACTCACTTTCATGATGTCACTTCAGCAGTAGTAGAACAGTTCTCAAACAGGACTGACTTCTCAGGAAGGCAGAGAAATTGTGCTGGGGTACCGTGATTCATTGCTGGAGGAGAACTGGGATTGGTGAGGGAGATCCAGTCAGTTGGGTAGAGCAGGCACTTCAGTGGAAATGGAACTAATGCTGCACTCATCCTGCAGCAAGCAGTGCAGCGCCACGACTCTGGAATGGCCTAAGTTTTTTTTATACAACTAATGCACATGTTTTTTCCCCCCCTTGCCAGCCCCTGCAACAGTTTTCTCTTCTAGTCTGTAGAATTATTGCATGAATTGTGCTCAGACTGAATTGAGGGACAGAAACATGAAATACATCTTGGCAAATCTGGGGAGAAGGGAGGAAAAAAAGATGTTACTGTTGCTTTAATATAGTCAGGAAGGGGAGTTATTTTCTGTACGATATTGTATGATTGCAACATAATTTTGCTTTCACATCTCAGTATTTCATTGTGACAAAAGCAAAGTTCAGAGAGGGTGGTTTGCTTGGTGCGTGAGCATTTGATTAAAGGTGAACACAAACAAGTGAAAGCTTAACTGAGGCACGAATGCTTAACAGAGATGTGAACAAGATATAAAAAAGAAGAATCATTAAAATGTCAATTTTACAAGAAGGGAGTTAAACTGAGATGGAAGGTTTAACCTGACCATCAAGGAAATCTTCCTTAGAAAGATGCAGATATGAGAATAGTGTTCCAATCAAAATACCAAAACCATAGATGCTTCTGATTTTGCAGTCTAGAGTGTCCAAGTAATATGAAAATGATTCTGCATGTAAAGGGGATAAACTAAGTTTTCGGTTTGCTGGGGGTTTTTTGTTTTCTTTTTTCATCTTTTAACATTAGTGATTCAGATCCAAGTGAGCTTTTGGCTGAACACTCTCTATATATTCCTCCAGTTATATATAAAGAACAGATGATTAGGGAAACAAATTATTTTTTTTAAAATAATTTATTATCTTTCATATTCAATCCTAATACTTCCTTTTATATTTCAGGGTGCAAGTTGAATTCTATATGAATGAAAATACATTTAAAGAGAGACTAAAGCTCTTCTTCATCAAAAACCAAAGATCAAGTAAGCAGTTGGATTAATTTCTGTCAAGCATAATTGTGATACGTTGAGTAGAATCCAATTCCATTGAAGGCAACAGCAAAGTTATCATTAATTTTCTTCTGACCTAAAATTTTGCCCCATAAAGGAGTCAGTTTTACATAATATCCAAAACAAATTCAAAAAGTATTATTTAAACTTAAAAACAACATACTTATTTTGTAGGATCAAATACTTAGTGGCGTGATTTTATTTTTGTATCATGATCAAGTTGACTAATTTGTGTGGATCTGACATTGCAAAGCTCATTGACAAGTCATGACCTTATGTCTAGGAAAGCAAAGAGCCTCTAAGATGCTGGAGAAAAAAAAGCTGCAGAAGTACCTAGCTTTTTGAAGTGTTCAATTTTATTAAGTATTCCTAAACAAATTTCAAACCTGATCTGTACTAAAAGAAAACAATTTGGAAAGGAAACTAATGGGGAGGACGTACCTCCTTCTCCTGAATGTAGTACCTCAGAAATATAGTCCTTGTCTTTAGTCTGATTTAACGATATCTTCATTGACATGTGCACTTAAATTCATAGGCCATCATAGAAGAGAATAATGCGGAGGAACTAAGATATTAATCTTTTTATATACATCCATGCAGGTAGTGCACAGGAGTGGAAGCATTGTATATTACCAAATCTTGATTAGACCAGTGGAGTTCGTAGCTGTGAAGAGCAGTAACTGACCTCAATTTTCCTTTGTGTAGCAGGATTGAATTTACCTCCATTTGCCCTACACCTGTAAAGAATTAAAATTACAATAGCTTTATACATAAAGCTTTTAGAATAGAAAGAATACATTTTGGCCTTTGTGATACAGTGAAGATGGTTCTATGGCTTTGTGTCTGGGAAAGGACAGAAAGGAGGAAAAGAACTTTACTTTTTCGGTGTCCCAATCTAAAAACCCCGGACAAACAAAATTTGAGAGACTAGATCAAGTGTTTAAAAATAAGACAGACTGTAAGATCTTCTATCTTGTCCTGGTTTCAGCTGAGAGAGAGTTAATTGTCTTCCTAGTAGCTGGTACAGTGCTATGTTTTGAGTTCAGTATGAGAAGAATGTTGATAGCACTGATGTTTTCAGTTGTTGCTCAGTAGTGTTTAGGCTAAAGTCAAGGCTTTTTCAGCTTCTCATGCCCAGCCAGCAAGAAAGCTGGAGGGGCACAAGAAGTTGGCACAGGACACAGCCAGGGCAGCTGACCCAAAGTGGTGTAAATGGGGTGTTCCATACCATGTGATGTCCCATGGGGAAGTGGGGGGAATCGTCGCTGGGGGACTAACTGGGTGTCAATCGGCGGGTGGTGAGCAATTGCACTGCGCATCATTTGTACATTCCCATCCTTTTATCATTGCTGTTGTCATTTTATTAGTGTTATCATTATCATTATTAGTTTCTTCTTTTCTGTTCTATTAAACTGTTCTTAACCCACGGGTTTTACTTCTTTTCCTGATTTTCTCCCCCATCCCACTGTGTGGGTGGGGGAATGAGTGAGCGGCTGCGTGGTGCTTAGTTGCTGGCTGGGGTTAAACCACGACATTATCTGTAAGAGCTAGTATTAATAAATACTAGTTTAACATTACAGAACATGATCTTTTTATTGGCTAAGCTTCTCTAACTTTCCAGGTGTGATAAGCAAAATACTCCCCTAAGCAAAAAAAAAACCCCCTAAACAAACAACAAAAAAAAGGCACTGTACTGTGAATAACTGATATTTTCAGTTTAGGCTTTGGAATTATTTGCCAGTTTCCAGCTGGAGAATCAGGCTTAACAAATCTGCGGGAGGTTCGTCCATGGGGAAGGCTTTATTTATTACACTTGCATAGACACACAGGGGAAAATTCATCTCAATTCGGGTGCCTAAATAGGATAGAAAGGAGAGGACTACCTCTGCTAGTAAATGATGTGGATAGCCTTCAGAGTATCTTCTCTCCTAAACCTCAGATGGGACATAGGTTTTTTCACATTATTATACATCTCATAGAATCATAGAATGGTTTGGGTTGGAAGGGACCTTAAAGATCATCTAGTTCCAGCCCCCCTGCCATGGGCAGGGACACCTTCCACTAGAGCAGGTTGCTCAAAGCCCCATCCAACCTGGCCTTGAACACTTCCAGGGATGGGGCATCCACAACTTCTCTGGGCAGTCTGTTCCAGTGCCTCATCACCCTCACAGTGAAGAACTTCTTCCTTTTATCTAATCTAAATCTACCCTCTGTCAGTTTAAAGCCATTACCCCTCATCCTGTCACTACATTCCTTGATAAAGAGCCCCTCCCCATCTTTCCTGTAGGCCCCCTTTAGGTACTGGAAGGCTGCTATAAGATCTCCCTGGAGCCTTCTCTTCTCCAGGCTGAACAACCCCAACTCTCTCAGCCTGTCTTCATAGGAGAGGTGCTCCAGCCCTCTGATCATCTTTGTGGCCCTCCTCTGGACCTGCTGGAGCGGGTCCATGTTTTTCTTATGCTGGGGGCCCCAGAGCTGAACACAGTACTCCAGGCAGGGTCTCACAAGAGGGGAGTAGAGGGGGAGAATCACCTCCCTTGACCTGCTGGTCACACTTCTTTTGATGCAGCCCAGGATATGATTGGCTTTCTGGGCTGCAAACTAGATTGGGTTGGTAAATTTATTTTCTAATGAAGATTTTTATTTGAAATAAGTTTCTTATTCTGTATTAGCATACTTTAGAGCTCTCTTGCTGCATTTAGGCCAATATGAAAAGAATGTGTACAAAACCTCAGTATGCATAGAACAAAGAAAGGAGATGTGTGAAGAACAATTTCATACTCCATTTTATGTTTACTTATGTTTACAAATCTGTGTTGCAAAGAATGAGTTTTTGCTCATACATTTTTGTATGTAGGTTGTGGAGTCTCCCTCCATAGAGAATATTAATAAACAGTGCAGACACAGTCCTGGGCAACCAGCTCCCTTCCAACCTCAACCACTCTGTGATTCTTGTTAGAGGTAAATGAGTTTAACTAAATTTACATTTTAAATGTGATTAATTATACTACAACTTCTAAAATGGTTTTAGTTCTCTTCTACTTTTCTCCTTGTGACTTCACATCTTTAAGTATTTTATATCTTTATAGCCTTTGACTTCTGACATTGTTGATGTATGTGTAATGGAGTTAAGAGACAAAACACAAAAAGCATCCTAAATTAGAAAAGAGTATTACTCCTGGCTAGAAAGGCAGTCTGGGAAGCTGTAAGCAATAATAGCCTTTTTGTTCCTGATCTAGTCCACAAAACAAGGGTTTGATGCAGTCTTGTTTACTTACTAAGAACATCTATAAAGTTATGACTTGGCTCACTGTAAATCTCTTTTCACTGGTAAGATAGGAAGGTTCCATATAGTACCTTCTCGCTTGAGATAAGTGAAAGAATTTTTTTCCCTACTTAGATCTTAACAAGATTAAGAAAAAACACATATATACAGATACATATTTTGATGGCAGAACTGCAGACTCTGTACATCTAAAAATAGATACATTTATGATCATCAGCACAAAAATTAAACCAGAAGTTAGTTAATTAGTATGAATTCATAGCCATTCCTTTGCCAAGTGCATAGCCTTCTGGCTAAGCACATTAAGAGACTTGTCATAAATTACTATACTGGGACATCTGTGCTAGGTTATGATTGGGTAAGTGTGATGTATGGGTCCAAAGGAGAGGTATGATGTGGAAGTTTATTTGAAATAAGCAAGAGAGTGGGAAGCAACTGTTAATTCATCCTATTGGAGATGGGTTCATGCTGTAGTCAAGTAGCACAAGAATTTTCCTGCTTGGCTTGCTTGATGATTGCTGGAAAAATACAGATTCTGATGGAATTCTCCTACACGGTGATGCCATACAGAGCTGAGGTAAATTTTGTAGAAGCATGCTGTGTTTTTGATTAACGAATGAAAATACAGTAATGAGTTCTTCCTGTAGACATCTAGTAAAGACACTGTCATTATGGGCACCTTCTTTTCCCGACAGGTCCTCAGGAGAGGGCTCCAAAGAAAACTCTTAAGAGATGAGGCTTGTTTTATCTGTTGTTGAATTATGCAGCCAGTTCACAGAAAGTAAGTTGGAGAATGGGGGTGCTTACTGTACTTACAGCAGCATATGGTATGGGCATGCCATTTCCCACTAGAATCCCACAGGTTACCCAAGCACTGCTACTGGTTCTAATGATACAAGAAGCTTAACCAACAATTAGCCAAGGCAATTTTCAGGACAAACAAATAGGAAATACAGCAAAATTATTACTGTACTGAATGAAAAAAATAAATCCCCAAACCAAAGCATTCAGTATTAGTTAAGTTCAGTCAAACACTCCTTCTGCTTATGCAGATTTTGGTTCCTGTCCAAATAATCACCAGAATCCTCTAAAATACAATCTCCAAAACCCAAACCTGCTGCTGAGATAGTACCTGCTACTCATTCAAGTGTACTCATTCAATCCTCCACTGAAATTGGAGGATTCTGTTGCGCAGAGGTATCAGGGATTTGATGAATAAAGATATTGCTCTTTAGATCTTAGTCAGTGTTCAGCGAGGGCATTGAAAACCTTCCTTCACATACTAAAGATGTAATTGCTATCATTGAGAAAATAATGGTCAGTAGTATCAGCAAATTTTCAGACAGTACAACCAAATCAAACTACACGTTCACCAACAGTTTTTGCTAATACTTAAGACTTCACAAGTGAATTTAACACATCAGAATGTAATATCAAGTGGTTTTGTCAACCAGAGCAGTCAACTCTAGAATTCATATGAATTTTCTTCAGAATACTGTTCTGATCAAAACCACATACAGACCGGTAGCATGAAATATCATCTGTTTCATTCATTATTCTGGTTTTGGAAGTATTTGTATAAACTGATAAAACAAGCCTTCATCTGTGTCTAATGTCAACCTAGCTTCCACTCAGTCTTCCGCAAGTAAATGTCTAATCAAGTTCAACGAATGCATGAAAAGCATTTTACAAAGGTGTCAGCCAGCGTACCTCCCCCCCCCCCCAAAAAAAGAAAAAGATGACATATTGGTATGACTTGCTTGCACTTGCCAAGATCACACACTGCATTATCACAGCCTGAAATAAGTCTCAAAGGGAAAAAATAAGTGAAGTTTCAGTTCAGTGGAGAGGGAATAAAAGATAACCATCACCAGGATATAAATTATTAACAGTATATTTTCATCCAACTCCTAAAGCCAGCAGCTGAGGTGATTTTGCTAAAAACCAAAAATATCTTAGAGACTTACAAGAAAGGAATAATGGAAGGTGATTGTAAGATCTTCAGCTGCTATCTTTGTTACTTTTGCTTTGATTTAGATCAGTTCTCTAAATCAGAGGATTAATCTCCAAAAAATGGTTGTAAGGGAAGCATCACAGTCAGAAAGTCACAGTCAGTACTGGTGAAGTATAATTTATCACTCTGTACGTAAAAATGCATGCAAAAAATAGCAAATACTTGTTCAAACTGAGAAGGAAACATGAATGTTTGACGCAGTTATATTTATTTCAGAAAACAAACAGATTTTGAACTGTTATTATCAATTTCTTCTTTTAAAGAAACAAAGGATGTAACACCATGGTTACATGGACACAGTGAAATTACAATCATTAAACAATACATAACTGGATAACAGTGTGTGATTGATGTAGCTGAATACAAGTTCCAGGCACCAGTGTCAAAACAGAGATATTCTGCGCAAATGACCCTGCTACTTGAATAATCTGGCTGTGAGTGGAAAAAAAGAAATTAAGTCAAGCAGACCATGTTGATCCACTGACAGCATGTAAAGTAGAGGACATAAGTAGTCAGCCAGCAAACAGAAATATGAAATGCTTTCTTTGTAACAGAGTAATAAATGAAAGCCTATTTTAAATGCCTTCTGTAGTGACTGTCCCCTCCTTCCCATAGTTGAAATCCTAGATCTCCATGATGGTGGAATAAATACATTTCTTCCAACTCACAGGTGACATCCCCAACTGTGAGGCTACAGAAGATTTTGACCAGAGAGAATGCTTATTTGGCAGTCCTACATTAATCATTAAACCTTTAGCAGGGGTGACTAAATATGGTCCCTCTGACAGCACATGCTGTTTCTAAAGGCTGAGGCATACAGAACTAGGAGAGGTGACCTTCTGAAATAGGATAGACTTGAAGCCTGTGCTTCCGTATTTATATTGTAGTAACAGACCCAATCACGTATGGTACAAGGCCTATCCTATTGCCTTATAAGCTTTATATATAACCCAGTCCATGATATGCACCCTGTATCTATGCTAACTAGAACCCTTAGACGAAAGCATGTGTTCTGTGAAAACCCTGCCTTGTATTCTGTGGGAAACACATTCCTGTAGAGATATCCAGGGCCTGAAGCATAGCCTGGAATCGATCTATGGAACTTGAATACTTAAGTAGTTCTAGATCTTTCAGGACCAAGATTTGAGAGTTAAGAGTTTAGGGCAGCAAGCAGGAGCATGGGTCCCTTGTATTGATGTAGTCTTTAATCAGAAAAGCACAATTTTCTTTTGGCATTTAAACCAACATATAATTTCAAATGATGATGAGAAACCAGGCCATTATCAATGCAAAAAAGAGGTGTTTTACACCAACATTAACATTTACAGAGCTAAAAAACCAGAAGAAACAAACAAACAATAGGCTTTTGTACTTATCTAAGAAAGTTAGACAACACAAAATTGGTAAGGAAAAGAAATCCTAGTGGACTTTTTTTGTTTGCTTGTGGTTAGGTGGGTTTTTTTGATTTTTCATTTGCTGTTTTTTTTTTTTTTTAACATTATCTACTCTTCTTGTTGTAATAGCCTAGTTGTTATGGCAACCATTCATACTCCAGGAGACTTCTACACACGGGCTAGTACAGACAAACAATTCATGTTTCTTCAGCTACAGTTCAAAAAAGCTGCAAAAAAAGGTCATAGCATTGTCCAAGAAAAGTACTGGGGTTCTTCCTAATCAAATAATAGCATAACAACACACTCAACTCAACTCAACTCAACTCAACTCAACTCAACTCAACTCAACTCAACTCAACTCAACTTCTACAGCCTCTCAATCCATTTACTACTTCAACCCCTTCACTCATGTTGGGAAATAAATAGTCTGTGGCTAATTACTCTTGATAGGACAGCAGGAATCACTAGGTTAATGTTCACAAACCTAATTGCCAATAACAGCTGTGGGACTTCTCACAGGATTCTCACAGGATTTTAACCCCTAGTTTACAGATGACAAGATGCTGTAAAAGTCTCTCCAGTTCTCGTGTGATAACTGCAATGTCACAGTTAAAAGTAGTAAGCAGTGTTGTGTAATAAACTTTAAGATTTCTTCCAGCAATTACATGGTAGAATATTTAAGAATCTATTTTCTATTTTTCTGTGTTTGCTGTAGATTGTGTTTTACTTGGAGAGAAACTAGTGGATATAAAAGGTGATTTATCAGTTTTATCTGTAAGGCGTTCATTTTCATCTTAGGACTGAGTAAAGTCAAAAAGTATGTAATAGTACTGTAAATTAATTATGATTCTTTCCTTAAAAGGGAATGTATGCACACAGCTTTGGGTATGCATAATGAAGCTGGAGTTCTTAATTGATAGCAGTAATTATATTGAGTTCAGCAGACCTGCTAACATTATCTGCAACACAACAATAAAAGATACTATCTTTACTATGACTAGGTGCAAATGAAGTCACATCTGTGTAAGGCTCAGTCAATGGTATTCTGCTTTGGGCAGGAGGGTTCAGCCATGCAGAATTGGACTCTCAGTTCACAAGACTGAAAAAAATTAATGCTTGAAGTGACCTCCCTGCCACTTAACCTTAGTCAACTGACAGTTTTAACTTAATTAGTGAACAAAAACTTAAAACCAGGAGTTAGATACAAATATTTAGACTGGCAAAATTTTTAAGACTGAAAATTTAAACTCTAATCTTCTAATGACTGCAAAATCTGATTAAAATACAATTAAGTTGCACTGTAGTAGATAACGGCTCCAATTAGCACTGAAATAAATTGCCCATGTGATAGAAGCAAGTGTCCAAGTGGATCCCTTTGAAGGAACCCTGTCTTTGTGCAGTAGACCTATGTTTGTGGGAAATACTGTAATATTTTGTAATAGTATTTGTGATATATCCTTTCAGCTAGAACATTTCAATATTCACATGGTCTGTAGAACAAGTTGTTGATTCAGTTCAGGTGTGCCTTCAGCATGACTTTCAGATGTCCTGATTCATGGACGCATAATTATGCAACTTCAACATTAAATAACTACAGTTTAATATTTTATAAATTGGGATAGTATTAATATATTCTATATGAGAAGCTACTGCATGAAGACTTTCAGATATTAATATTTAAATACTCGCCATTGTATATTTTCTGCCTATGGTTGAAAGTATATCTTCTTCATGTCACTGTATTTTGCATCTCAAATACCATATGTAGTTCTTGTTCCCTTTTCAAGATAGTGGGCTTGTAAAACTACAAAAGACCCAAAGAATGGCATCAGGAAAGATGAATGGCATAGAAGAGCTTTCAAACAAATGACTGAGTAGTTCTTTACATTAAAACAGACTGAGTCTTAACCAACCCAGAGATTTCTGGAAGCTGGAAAGGTGTATTATGTATATCCAACAAGCTTATTCTCATGTTCTTCTGTATGATATGCCGATCGTCCATATCAGGGACAGGTTACTGGCTAGATTGACCTTTGCTCTGTTGCAGCATAGCTGTTCTAGTTCCTTTTAGTTTTACCTTAAAGTGGATGAAACTGTAAAGAACCTGAATTTATTTCTGTGTTTTCTTTTCTTTTCTTTTTAAAATAGGTCTGAGAATACGATTATTCAATTTTTCTCTCAAGCTACTAAGCTGTTTCTTATACATAATTCGTGTGCTCCTGGATGATCCTACACAAGGATTTGGATGGTAATGTTTTTTTTTTTTTTTATTTCTGCTCTCAAAGCATTGTTTAACTTACTTATAAGAAATAAGTGAATTTAGTGAATAAATGTTTGATATTCTGTCAACAGAGGTTTGGTTTTATGTCTTACAGATGTTCTGAAAGAATTATAAAACTAGTCTTACACTGTGAATGGAAATAAGAACTAAAATAACAATATTCTTTTTTCACTTTACTGCTAAAATAATCCTGGCTTTTTACTCAGATACTGTGCATCAGATATAGTTGTACAAACATATCTTTTGGTTGTATTATTACATAACATTGCTATGTATCATATTTATGTTTATATTTATGAAAATAAAATTGCAAATATCTGGTTGCCAGTTTATGCAACAATAATTTGGGGATTTTGCTTAAATAATTTTACTTAGGATTTTACTTAAATAATTTTACTTAAATAATTTTACTTAAAACCCCAGATCCTAGAAAAAAGCAGACACATACATAAAACTGAGCTTTCATGTAGATGACATTGATGATAATTTTCTAGCCCTCTGCTTTGTCTACACACTTCGAAGAGAGGGAGACCAAAAGTACATTCTATACTCACTATGGTCTATGGTCATAATGCTGATTTTGCACCCTACAATTGTTGGTATGGTATTCTACATTGTTCATGGGGTACTCTGCTTTTTTTTTTCCCCGCATGTGTTATACAATCAACCACTAATTGTAGAAGAATTTATAATTTATTCAATCCTGTACTTCAGTTGTATTTGTGCCCCAGATATATTGAATCTTCTCAATTCTAAATGCCAATAAGCACCACATTTTATTGACTTACTTACTTTCACTTGATTTGATTCTGTTGGCCTTGAATACTGAAAGAAAAAAAGCCCACATGAAAATACTAAGCTTGGGATGATAGAACTAGCACTCTTCACGCAATATTAGGCAAAGGACAAACTATGACTTCTAATTTTAATATTTGAAAATCAGTTAAATCTAATAAGGGTAATACTATAAAAAAGCTAGTGCACAGGAGAAATACTATATTTTACAAGAATCAAATCCAAAGCAAAGTGAATTAAAGAATTGGCTTTACTCAGCAGTGCATGAGAAAAGGATGTGTGAATGGCAAGTACAGAAGATGTATCTGAGAATTTTTTTTGTCAAAATTTATTGTAAGAAATTAGAACATCTGAAAAAGGGCCAGAAAAAAATCTCCCTGGAAAAGCAAGAACTGCAAAAACTATTTTTTGACTCCACATGTATCTTAGAATGTCCTTCAAGGAGAGGAAATGTTTAGGGAGGGAACAAGCAGTAAAGATTTCACAAAACCTTTAATAGTGATGGAGAAGAGAAAATCCATCCTCAGAAATTTAGGCATAGTAGCACAGCAACTCAGGGACTTGAAATATTACAGCTAATGATAGTTTCTGGCATGAAAAAGCTGCTGATACTCTTTTGTTGTGAGAACTCTAGTGAGCCCAAATAAGTGTATTACGCTGCAAGGTTATGTCTGGGTATGCAGAATGGATTAGAACATAAGCACTTCTGCCACAGGCATACTTTGATACTTTTGTATTCATATGCAAAGACTTTTCTGCATCTTGCAGACTGCTTAATTACCCAGATCTTTCCTGACATGCTTGTTCCTTCGATCTAAACGTTTAACGATTCACCAGCCAGAGAGTGTATTTGTATTTTCTATATATATTATTCCCTTACATTGTGTTGTGGTACATTTAAGAGACAAGTTAGTTTGTTCTATCTCTGTATAACATTTATCTGGCTGAGAAGTTTCAGATAAGTCACTTCTGCATGCTCACTAAGACCCCAGTCTTAGGAGCTATGCCAGACAAACCAGCCCTGTGCCCAAATGGTTCCCCGTTAATGTCAATGGTTTTGCATGTAGAGGTCCTGAGGGCTTGATACCTAAACTACTGTCATAATACAGTCTTACAAATGTGGTGGTATGAAAAAAAAATCCTTTCTAGAGACTGTGTCACAGCCTGATGAAACAAACTACTTGGTGTGCTGAGAGTGTGGCCACAGAAAACATTATCACCTGGTGTTTTTAAAGTGACAGTTCTGAGAGGAATGCTTTTCATCACAGACTCCCCCTGCAGATTTATTTCCTGTTTTTCAGAAATGCCTGCGCAAGTTAGTATGTTTCATTTACTCCTTCAGGCACAGTGGGTGTACAGGGAAGAGTTTAAGACATAAAGCATCCTTATTAATGGATACCATTTAGCACCTGTCCCACTCATAGTCAGTAAAAATATAGCTATTGCTAATCTGTGGTCTGCAAATCCTTCTCTTTTCTGCCGACCTTCCTTGTCAAAGATAAACAAGGATATTTTTCATCATTTACACAAATATATATTCCCACATCCTTACATGACCATTTGAAGGGAGGATTTGTGCCAGCAGTTCAAGGCAAGATAACATCACATGTACATAGCAGCTATTTTTTTACATAGATGTCACCAGCTTCTTACTTGAATTACTGCTGCATGAATCTCCAGCCCTCCTCATATCCTCACAAGAGGTTATAAAGTGTAGTTTGATGCAATCTTTCCTGTTGAGAGTATGGCAGGTATATGTGCTCTTTCTATCCCAGCCTATCCATATGATAGGATTTCTAGTATCTCTTGATCTTCAATATTTATAGTGTACATAGTTCAGCTTTTGAAAGTGTTGTTTCAGTTGTTTTGTTTTTAAATTGGAACATGTTTGAAAATAAATCTTCAAAAAATGTAACCTGAAATGCTTCATAGTCCTTTATCTACAGATACGGAACACATACAAGAACTACTTTCTAGAAGTTATTTTACTTTTTAAAATGTCTATATCCATTGCCTAGGGTTTCAAACTATTGCATGCATTTTATTGAACACTTAATACTGTAATTAATATCCCTTTCCTCCCATGTTTTTACAATTGTGTTCCCATATGCATTTGCTAATGAAAATGGTCTTTGCTTGGATGGGATGACAACTATCAGTAAGGAATTAAACCGGAGTTGTTCCAATCAAAACTACACACCTGGAACGATTGATTGGTGAGTTCCTAATTTAAAAAAGCAAACCAAAAGTCCACATAATGGTGGGGTGGGGAGGAAAACAGGAAGACAAATCCATTTCCATCTGGAATGGTGACATTTTAACATATAATAGTGATGTTACCGTAACTCTCACGCAATTACTTCTGTATTCCTGAATATTCAAAACTGCCTTTGATATTTTAATTGTTTCTCTGATTGCATAAGTGAACTGCTGGATTGGATGCTCTTACAAGATCTGAATGCCATCAATGCTTATACCTTGCTGAAAAAAAATGGATGCCCTTATTTAAAAAACAATTATATGGCTAGCAGTAAATGACTAACAGTAAACTGTTGTGCCATTGAGTGTGCCAGATTCCAGTAGTACTGTATCAATTGCCAATTATTGTTTAGTTAAATACTAAGACAACATGAGGTTTTTCCAAGGTATGACAGCCCCTGTGAGTCAGATACCATTTATATCGTTAACACACACAGCAAAAAGTTCACACAAAAGAATTGTCAAGTTTCTTTTTCCTACCACAAAAAGTTATTCCTCTGCATCTCCAGAATCAAAACCAAAAATTGATTCTTTATGGAATCATAGGGGATGAACTAGCAGCCACTGAAGCAAATAAAAGATTTCAGTGTCACTGGGTGTTGGATTACTTCCATGGGAACTCAATGATTGGCTTTGGATTAGAAATACAAGCAATGTCAATACTCAGTAGCTAACTACTGACTTAAAATTTTTATTAATGAGAATTTTTTTTTTAAAATAAGGCTGCTCTAATTTCCATTTACATGTACAAATTTCTTTTCATTTTGTTCAAAACACTTAATGAGATTTTGATTAATTTCATATTTATTTCCTTATAATTAACAGGTCTCCTATTATTTGGGTGAATCGAAGCTTGCCTTTATGGGGCTTACAGGTAATATTTAAATGGGTGATTTAACTATTTGCATTTAATAACTGTAGACAATATTGATTTATAGCATTTTAGTGATGTTAAAGGATACTTGGAAAAGTTGATGTTAACAAAGAAATCTACTTGATGACCAAGTACAACAAAAGCATAAAGATTAGCTGATCTGAGCTAAATTATTTGAATTTATATGGCTTTAATATGTATTTCTGAAGTATTAATTCTTAAACAAAATATTGTAGAATTAGATAGCCTTTTCTCTTAGAATTACCAAGCTCTGTTGAGTCAGGTAGTCACTGCTCTAATGATGAGTTTAAATTTCATAATTGCTTATGACTAGCTTTTGACATGCTTCATGGGCTTTCTACGCTAGAAAGCTAAAGTTACTTCGTAATATAGAAGCCTACATGTTTAGAGGAGTATGTCACAAAAGATGCACTATGTCAGTTCTTAGTAGGTCTTGGAGGTCTTTTGAAACTTGTGGTTCAATCCTCAGTGTCCTGGAGCCTGCTTATTTTAGGAACAGTTTTTTTACTCGTGGACAGTGCTGTGGGAATTCTTCTTGTGAAATGTATTTTTTCTATTAAGAGTTCCTTCAGCTTCCAGAATGGTTATATATACCATTATATTCCTGCACCATGCTTAGTGCAATGCCATTATGATGGTTTGTACCTCTATGTAATATACAGTTTTACTAAGGGAAGAATCTGTTGATGAAAATACCTTTCAATTTCTTGCTTAAAGTATGCACAGTTTGAATAATTTTTGACTTAGAAATTCAGATTACTGTATTCAGTTTAATTAAAAAATACTGAAAGATGTATTTGCTGATTGTTACAGTTTTATTCTAATAAGTTTATTTGATAAACATAGGAATTTTTACATATGTGTTTGTGTATGTGTGTGTATATACACAACCATTCATGGTGGGATATATACAATAGTTGCAAACAAAGATTTATTTTTATTTGAGATATAACCTGAGTTTATATAAAACAATAATACTTATTTGGAGAAACTGATAGCATATTTTGATTGCATATTTTAATAATTTTGCAATTCATAGCATCTTTTTTAATTCTAGATAATGATATTGTGAGTGCAAATAGTGCACTCTTCTGAGTTTTCAGTAGTAGTGAGCGTAAGTTTAAAATTAGAAATCCTGAGGCTTGTTTGACGTCAGGCTCCAGCTGAATTTTACATTTTCTTGACAGAATATTCCCACAATATACATTAAAATACAAATATTTGCTATGCAAAGGATTTAAGGAAGTTTTATGGTTATTTAATAAGTATAAAGTTCTAATTTTTTACTATTTTGATATTTTTAAAATATTTTTAAACTACATAATACACTAACTACATAAAATCTAAGTAAGGCTTATAAGTTGAGCTCAGTTGCATTTAAATATTAAAATCAATAATGATTCATCTGTATCGGTTTTTGTTGTTTTCAACTTTCTGAATTATACACAGTAAGAAAAGTGTTTGTTTTTCTACACATTCATAACATTATTACAGAAAAGTGCTGACTAACTTCCATTATTTACGGCTTCTTCCTTCTCTCTCTGTCTTGTGAAAAGATCTTGGTACCTTTTAGGAACAGACAACTGAAACTTGAGAAACAATCTGACAGACTGTGTATGGAGCTCTCTAAAAACCATGGGAAGGCCACCCTGCAGGCTCTCTGGAGTGTTACACTTTGAAAAGAGCAATAGGACTCAAGTCACAGCCTGTGCTTTTAGTCAGAAGAATAACAATATTTAAGCTTCATCTAAATGCTGTTAGCTGAGATGGTTTCAGAGGATGCATGGAAAAGCTGTTTATTATCTTTTACTTTTCATTGTAATGCTTAATGTCATATATTCTTTAGAAGCCAATATTAATACACATATTTTATCACTTAAGGTTTCTGTGGCTTTAATAAGTCTCTTTGAAACTCTGCTGCTGAGTTATCTAAGCTATAAGGTAAGTACTTTTAGTTACTTTTAGGCATAATTAA
The DNA here is from genome assembly GCF_026419915.1 of Harpia harpyja. Taxonomy (NCBI): domain Eukaryota; kingdom Metazoa; phylum Chordata; class Aves; order Accipitriformes; family Accipitridae; genus Harpia; species Harpia harpyja. Next base: position 19,792,890 of record NC_068950.1, on the reverse strand, counting down.
TCACAAAAAGTAGCTGAGTTAAATGTTTCAATATAAAATTCATGTGCCTGCATTTGTGCTCACACTGATGTACAAGCAGGAAGTTGAGAAAAACACATGTGTAGAGGACACCATATTGTCACAGGCAGCCCTGTTCATGTTTCCCAAATTTATGAGCCAACACTAATACCTAGAGAGTGGAACTGAGAAATTAAATTTCAGTTTTTTTCCATTGTCCACTGGCACTTTGTAATTTGAAAACACATTCTCAAAAGTGACCTTGATTTTTGGATACTGCTTTTTCAAGTGCACAGTTTTGTATGTCTATCCATAATGCAACGGACACGATTCTCATTGATGTCAAAGCTACTCGGTATCTATAACTCAAGTTTCAGGTCTCTAAAACTGCACACCAAAAAACTAGGCCAAGACAGTACCTTTTGTTTTTTTTAATTCTGGATACCTACATACTTGTGTTATCCATATCTCTGATGCTATTGGAACATCTTTGCAAAATGCCTTGATATCATCTGGTGTGAATACAATATATTTTTGTGTTTGCATTCTCCTTAAAAAGTTATATTTTCCTAGTATTTTTATTCAGTTTTCTTCATTACATTGTGTTATGTGCTATCCTAGTGAGTTTTAGGTGCTCTGCATTTTTAGTACCTTCAGGAGGAAAATACTAAAATAATTTATCAAAGTAAATATGAAAAGACTTGGCTTCTAAAGCTAAAAGTATCTTGGAGCATAATTATTTTTTTTTTTTAATTTTTGAATTACTGACACTCAGTAGCTATCAGAGCCACCACTGAAGTTGGAGAGTTGTACTTCAGTGTCCTTATCAAGTATGGCATGAATGTTTTCCTTAGCGCCCAATAATGCTGAGGCTTAAAACTGTCTACTGTCTAAAAGTTATTCTTCTTAATCCTTGTAGCATATACTATTTAGGTGTTGGTGTTACAAATGCAAATCAATTATAAGCAGAAACAATCAAAAATTAACACATCCAGTGCCAAAACAGTAAAGAGCAATCACAGTTTATACTGTTCCTGAGTTTATTGGGCAGCATTTTATCCCTATCCATGCTGCTTGTGGTCTGCATCAATTTCAGTGAGTACAGAAGATGAGAGAAACACCGGCGAGTCAGCTCCCATGAGAAGTTACTTATTAGGGTGCAATGGGTGTAAAGCTCTACTATCCTGATTTGCTGCATATACCTGTCACAGAAGTTGAGGCAATTTTATGATGGCTGTATTTCCACTCCCCATAAGGGAATAAGAGTAATGTAAGGAAGAATAATAGTACTGAAATGCACTTTGGCAATCCACCTGATGCAAACACCTCCTTCCCTCTGGCCCTGCCCTCTTAGTTACAATCTGGAAGTGTCACAATAGAGCCATTTACCACAGTTTTACAGCAGTCTCAGGAAGCCAGGAAGGCTGGTATTTTGCCCACTGTAAGGCCTTTATGCACAGCCAGGATGACCAGAAGAGTCTTGGCTCGTGCAAAACTGTGACAGATTACGTATTTCATGCCAACATTTCCAAAGCTTTTACAATTTAGGCATAAGTCAGAGGACAAGCCAGGAAGAAAACAACAAGCAAAAGGTGATTGTGTTTGCATTTGTGCGCACATTGCTAGGATTTCACAAATAACCTGTAAAATAAATAAAGCAGTCATTTAAGAGAATACTCCAAGGAATTTACCTTTCTGATGCCTGGTTGATGACATACGAGAAATGATTCAACATGCAGAATAGTGAAGACATAATAGTATATCATGCTACTAGGATACAGTGAATTTGCATTTTTTATTGCTTTTATATGGGAGGAATGCAAAGAAGGTAGCACTGTATTACACTGCTGATCACTTGGATCCAAGAATGAATCGTTTACAATCTGCATTCTCACAGCTTAACCCATTACATGAGGGTTTGCACTTGGCCAAAATTCTGAAAGACGTCTACATTAGAAATTTTCATTGCCAAAACTCGTCACAGACATCTGGCAATCCTACTGTATCACTGGCACACAGACAGTCTTAGCTGCTTTTATCAGTACCATACATTCTCACTGCAAAAGGCAGTTTTGCAGAAGACATGATGCATTTGTATGTGGAAGCCAGAATTTTAGACCTGCACACATCACTAAGTACCTGGAGCACATCTGCACAGGCATTTTGCCTGAACAAGTAAATTATGTGGCATTTCTTTTCTATAATGCAGAAAAGAAAGCTCTTAACATTAAAAATGAGGAAATTAGTGAAAATGCAGAATGGGTCAGTTGGGAAAATCAAATTTTCTTTTGATTTTATTATTCCTACAAATAAAACCTCAGCTTACAGTCTCATAATTTCACTTCTGTTTACAGGGCTGCTTATCACATGAAGTATGTAAAATCATTCAAGTATGTCTAACTCCCACCAATTACAATTACATGGAAGACAATAATCCCTGCCCCATAGGTACAATGGCTTCCAGATGTGAAAAGTTAAAAATAGAAGAAGAATTTTATATGCTATGGGGCTTGTATTTAATTTTCAGTGGTTATATCAGATGGTTATTTTAACAGGAAAGATTAATATGTCATTGCAACTGAAAATACAATGCTGTACTGCAAATTCTTGTAATATTGCCATGACATATACTACATTGTTATTGCATTACCTATGATGGAGTCTTGATATACAGAGTTAGTAAAGCTGTAAGTCACTGAATTTTAAATATCTTCCTTTTTAAATGTATGGATTTTCATCGCAACATGTAATCATTCACAGTCACTGTTCAGATGTGGAAAAGAAGTAGTATTATACCCATCCTGTAGCTAGCAGTAAGCAGATTAAAAGATCAGTACCACTTTAATTGAAATATGTGGGAAGACCTCTAATTTCATGTAAGCAAGATCAAGTGCCAAAAAGCCCTAAAATGTACTGAAGTGTTTGTGGCAGAAATACAGAACTTTGATATTGTAGTCCTAATTCAAATAGTAAGCACTAGATTGTCTTCCGTACTTCTGTCTCCAAAACAGTTGGGAAAGAGAAAATACCAAGTAAAGATAAAAGAAGATAAATGCAAAGGAAGGAAGGAAGGACTCACTATAGAATACTACTGTCTTTCCCTAACTTAATTTCTTTCCTCTTTTTAATACTTATTTCTTAATAAGTTAATATCTTAATAGCAGGATTAGAATTAATACAGAGAAATATCCAGACCTCTGTAACTAACATGCAGAGGCTAATAAAACAAGATTAAGAGAAAATGAACTGGTATTTTTTCTTTGGAAAATACAACGTATTTGCATTCCTCTTTTGCTTTATATTTTGCCATGAAGTTCTATCAGAAGGATGTACAGAGAGCGGCTCTTCATTCATAACAAACATTAGTAAGGACTATAGGGCAGTCACCTGGGCATAGAGGTAATCAAAACAGTTGATTTGATGGTAAAATCTTCTGAGCAGGGCACGTCCTTTGGATATATGTCTCTGCAACTCTTAAAGACAATAAGCATTAAGATAAGAAAAACTTGGGCACAGTCAAAAGCTAAAGCATTGTAATGCAGGATTTTAAAGACTTAGAGGCTTCTAAGAGAAAGAAGCAGAAGTAGTTGCAGATAAAAGAATTTGCCAGGAGGGTAGTCTGTTACCTGTATGAAGAGTCACTCCTTGTCTGTGTGTAAGTGTGCATGTAAAAATAAAAATAAACTAACCTCTGAAGAACGAAAAAGCAGAGATAAGTTGTCTATGTATGATTCCAAGGTACCTAAAAATGCAAAGAAGAAAACAGGAGCATATTATTCTCTGAAGAAAAAGAAAACTTAATTGAACAAAGCTCTTCATTAGCTGAGAGAATGAGTTCACTAGTTAATGCAATTAGAATTCTTCTTTTAAGCTGTCTTATTAACTAGGTCATAACAGGGAAATAATATATGGTCATATGGAAACAGAGATCTGCTCTAGTAAAAATACAGATTTTAAAGTATATATTTTTGCCTGTGAGGCACATTATGATCAACAGTAAGAAAAATAGGCCAGAGTGACTTATATTCTGTATTCACATTTGACATATGTGTTTAAATTTGAGATGAATGATCTTCCTGAAATTCAGCTAGTGGGAGAGACTCCATGTGTGGCATTGGAATATCACATATATTTCTCATCAGAACTATATGTAAGCCTACTGTGACATGGTGGTTTTTTTTTCCTTTTCTTTGAAGGGAAATATCTGGGAACAAATTCTGAGAATACCCTTTCTCCTGGAAATAATTAATGCTGTCCCTTTCATCATCACGGTAAACATATTTGAATTAATACATTTGCACATTGCATTTTTATAGCTGCAAAAATACTCTTAATTTTTATTTAAGTAAATTTGAATCTTATGTGGATAACAAATTTGTGCCTGCAGGAACAGAAATTCATCAACAACAAGAAGACAGTTTGCTACTTTAATGAAGTAATAATACAGATCACTTTCCCCTTTCTCCCTGGTAGGGGACAAACAAAACCAAACCCTTGTAACTCAAACTACAGCACAATCAATAAAATAAACCAGCTAGATATAAAAATCTAAGAATCTCTGGTGTCTGCACAGAAAACTGACTGTCCTTATTTTATCAAATTATCTTACATACAGTTAATCACAAAGGAAGAAAAAATGTTATTTAAAGCCATATCTCACACTAGTAACACCTTAATAATAAGTATTTTTCCCAAGTGTTTCACTGCTGCTTGAATAGAAAAGCTCTATTCTTGACTAGAAAAGCTTTTAATGAATTTGTTAATTTTTCTTTCAGATTTTCTGGCCAGTCCTAAGAAACCTGTTTATTCCTGTATTTTTAAATTGTTGGCTGGCAAAGCATGCTTTAGAGAATATGATTGTAAGTATGACAAAGGAAATAACTATTTCAGAGTTTCTATTTTTTTAGTATATTGTCTTTAGTGGGATTTTGGCAGCACAGTCCACTGTGAACTTTAAGAGGAAGCTAACCAGGTCTGTATTTAGATTATAGAAATGGTCAAGCATTACTAAACTGCTTTCTGCATCAAAATTAGAAAAAATTAAGATATCAAGTTGTCACGACCCGGGCTGGACAGACCAGGGAGTCGCGTTGAATTCGGAATTCCTTCGGGCTAAATTAAGGTGAAACGACACCAAACGATCAGTTAAACATTTTACTCATGACAGAAGTAACCTGAACTTGGGAGGCATTACAGTAGGTGGCAGGGTTTCTCACAGCAGGATTTGGCATGGAACTAAATTATTCCCGTGCCAATAAGGGAAGGTTGGAATGGCTGGTTCTTTTGCTACTCTTCCATTCATACATAATTGCAGGGAACTCAACTGCTATGCCTTAATTGGTCCTTGCAGCCTGTAATTTTTAAGCTAGACATGAGCAGCCAGACCTTAAAGCAGCTTGCAATAGTATCAGAATTGTGCCAAGTTCAACAAAGAACTAGTTAAATAATCAAAGTATCACAGCTGGCTCTTTTGCACCCTGCTATATGATCAGCAAATTCTAAGTGCATTTGAATGACTGCATTTTATCAGGGCACTATATAATTCCTCTATAGAATCAGCTCATGCCTTATTAATTCAAAACTAAAAATAACACCTATTTTCCATTAATACAGAATGATCTTCACAGAGCCATCCAACGCACGCAGTCTGCAATGTTTAACCAAGTCCTCATTTTAATATCTACCTTACTATGTCTTATCTTCACTTGGTAAGTGGCCAACCCCCCTTTTTTATTACATATAAATAGTAAAATTAGATTTATTATATATAAATACTACCCCCGTTTTTATTATATGTATTAGCTTTTCTTCCTTTACTACATAGTGATAAAACAGGCATTATGGAAATCATGCATTGAAATAAAAAGAGTAATATACTTGCAGTGAAAGTGTTAACTAGCACCTGGTACTACCGGGGTCCTGATACACTGGGTTTGGAAACAGAATGTGCATGCATGGGAAAGGGAATCATTCTCACTCTAAGGAAGGAAATGCAGATGATGCAAAAACACAGGAGAAAGGAGTGGGGGAAAACTTACGTATGTACCAAGAGTGCAATCTCAGCAGAAAAGTCACTCAAATTTGAAGAGTACCAAAAGAAGTACCCATACTAAGGTCACCTTCCTCTGACTGGTGGGACAGAGAGAAAAATATGCAAGATCTCAGCCTTACCGCTCTGATGACCAAGTCAGGTTCCTATAAGGAGTACAAGGGGACAGCTGTAAATAATCTCAATTACAGGAAGTGTAGATTTTATAATCTAGATTAAAGAAAGTAGTGGATGGTAGGTTCAAACAACCAAAATGTGTTACTCTGAAGAACTTTTTACTGCAAGACCTTGAAAACGTAAATTTCCAGGAGTTTGGGAAGCACGGAGAAAAATCTGTTGAGGGCATTAAATATAAACATACTTGATTAATGAAATTCATGACCTGCAGATTATTGGAGGCTAGGAAAAGATCCACAGGAAACACCACTTGATTGTCCCATTTTTATATTGTGCCTTAGGGATGTGCTGTTGACCAGAGCTGGAGACAGATAAAAGTAGAATACATGAGTCTTTGGTATTACCCAGGATGGTCATGCTTATATTTGTATAAATGGATAGTGGTTATAATGTAGCTTGGTAGCTTACTTAACATACAACATTTTCTCAGGAGTACTGCCTGAGAAGTGTCATATACAGAAAAAAAAAAGTAGAGGAAGAATGTGTGTGTTACAAGACAGCGTGAAAGGGGGCAGCGAACAGAGAAGGTGATTCTGTGTGGAAAGGCTAAATCACCTGTATTTATTTTGCCAGACAGGGTGCCTTTGGGTCAGCACACTGATAAAGTTTGGTCTGTCATTTTGGAGACAGTGATCTGATTTGCTCTTACTGTATTTCTCTAGCTTGGTTTTCTGATAGCCACTGTTATGTGCTGCCTAAAATAACACATGGCCTTTTCCAGTCTTGTCCCTCTCTATCCTTTTTTCAAGAAGAGGAGTTTGTTCTAGCCAGTGGCTAAACGAATGGTCCAATTTTACCCTTTGTCTTATGGCTACACAACTGCATAATGACAAATGCTGCCAGGTCTAAACAGTAATGAATTTTTGTGAGATTAAATTTCCTATTGAATATTATGGCCCTTTAAGAGGAAATTTTATATAAATAAGGACTACAATACTTGAACCAGAATGCATAAAATTCTACCACTGTAGCACTTGGACATTTTTAATTGGCTCTAATTTTGCTTTTTAACTTTTTGCAATACAACGCACTCTTGAGTAAATATGCCTTCACCTTTTTTACTAACCTACTTCAATATTTTACTGAACTGCTGAACAAAATATGTATCCAGTTCTCACTGAAGTAAACTAGTGACAAGAATGTTTCCTAAGAACTCACTGTGATGATCCCTGGTTGAATAAGGTATAGAAGCTGCAGCTAAACAGAACATCATGCTCGCCACCAGGCGTTTTGATAACTGACAGTAAAACATGCAGTAAATGGCAAGCTCACCTCCAGCAATTATGTCTGGTCTCAACAGCTGCAAATACCAGCTCATTATAGATCATTATATACTGACCTAGTATTGACCCTAGCTAGACTGCAAAATAAGCTAAATAGGATGAAAACACCCAGTAATGTAATAACTAAGGAAATGAAGCACTTTTGAAATGACTAGGAATAGTTGTTCAAGCATCTGAAGCTTGCCTAAGACTTGAGTTCTGTTTAGCCAATTGTTACCATTTCTTATATGAACACACATAATGGCATTTTTACACTTTTTTACCTGTCTACGTATGATTTTATATTACAGAGCATATTTTTAATATATCTAAAAAATTCTCTTATAAACAGAATCAATTAGCTTAATGTCTTGGATTATGTTACATCTGTGGTGAATTTGAGACAGCGTTTCATTTTAAGAGGCATCATTTTAAGCTTACATGAGTTTCTTCATGCTGAAAGAGGAGCAAAGTCCATTTCTGGAATCTGTCCACTTAAGGGTGGCTTTCAGCAGGCTGATCTTTCACATTTTCTGCAACAGCAGGCAGTAACCAAGTGTATTCCCCCAAACACGTATGAGAGCTAGCACTATACTTATCCATACATGTAATGGAGCACAATACAAAAAAAATTTTGAGCTAACACTAGTCTGTTTTCATAACCATGTTTTGGTTACCTTTAGAGATACTGCCTTTGTCCACGAAGTACCATAGCTTCAGTAATGTAAAATTAATAAGCCTAGATTAGTAGCTTGAATACAGTGCTTACAGTTTCAGAGCACTTTCCCCTTAGAGTATATTGAGTAGCACAGGGACATGCTCATGGTGTGCTTTGGTGCCACTGTGCCTCCATGCCTACCTGTGAGGTTAATGAGATAATGACTTTCAGGCACTGTATGGATTCAATTGTAACACCACAGCCCTTCTTAGTTCCTGGTTGACAGGCTTGCTTTTACCAGCTGCTTCAATAGGAACATTGGCTTCTCAGCACTTCCGAAGTCAATGTAACTTTACAACACAGGGTTCTGTTCAAAACCATGCTTTTTTATCAGACACATAGAAATAGGTGTCACATAGCTTTGTATGGGGATTACACCATTGTCAACCATTTTGTAAGAAGTCCAAGACGGTATGAAGCCCAGAAAGACTCCTCTTTCTACTTCCATTTTTTACTAGTTCACTTAGACTGGTGCACTGAGAAAGTGCAGCAGAAGTGCTTTCTTACTGCTTCAGGTGAGACTGAAACCTTTTGTAAGTCTTCTGATGGTCATTTCTGTGAGAAAGTTTAAAACAAATAAATGCTGAAGCATAACTACTTTCCAGTGATTAGTTCATATCCAAAAGATATGCTCCTTAATCAATTTTTCAGAATTTTGGGTACATTTTTAACATATTTAAGAGTAGGTTTTTGCCGAGGTGTGACAGAGATGCTTTCTTTACTTCCTTGTGCAATAACAGAAACCTGTAGTTCTGTACAGAGTACAAAATAGCTGGATATGTACAAGCATACTGGAGCTGACATGTCTCCATTGATAATTATGGAAGTACAATTTTGCTGCAGAATGTATATTATAGCACCCTTTCTGAAAGCTCATGTGTTTACAGAGTAAGAAGATATTTATATCAGAAGATACTTATGTCTGATCTTTGTATGGGTGCAAGTTCAGTGAGCAGGAACGTGCCTCTGCCATCTGTGTCTAGCCAGAGCTGAAATTACACTCTCTCAAATGTGGAGGAACTGTTCAGTCCCAGTCACTGAGAAGTGCCTTAGCACACCCAGGACCCTGGGGAAGGACCTGGCTACACCTCCCAGTCTCCCGATGGTTTACAATGGAGGGAGAAAATTTGGTGTATCTAAGCCCAGTACACTTTTACTTGTTCTTCTAGTGTGTAGACAACAGCATTGCATTTGTTACCATTTGAGTGGTCGTCTTTTTCCACAGACATTTACTTTAAAGATCAGTTTGAGGGATCTGTGTTATGTAAAACAGCTGCAAGAAAATGGCATATTTATAGAAAACATTTTTAAAAATTCATAAATGTGTAAAAGGAACTCTTCCTCATCAACTTTGCTCCTGTCTGCATATAATAAGTATTTTCAAAATAAATTCTACCATAGCTAGCAGAAAACCCACAGAAAATTAATTAAATTCTGCCTCATGCATCATCAGCAAACCCATCAGTTACATCTCTACAACAGAATCTTATAAGTGGTGTTTACACATATAGAAGCATTCCAACTTATGTCTTATAACTCAGGTGTAAGCTTTCAGATGAAAAGTTAAAACAAAAATGTTTACAGCTAATTGGCTAATCTCACAATTTTTAGATACCATTATTCAAGCTGTCCTTTGCATTCAGAATATAGTGGGAGAAGGCTCCTTTTGTATTTTTGTATACAGTTGACAATTATTACAGAACAAACAGTAATCACATAATAAAATTTTTGCTCTATTCCACTGTGATTTTTGATGATAATTGTTTAAGGATCCGAGCGTAGAACTCATTTGCAGATCAGTAAACTCATAAGGCCAACTCCATGTATCTGTAGTTTACAGATTACATACAAGGACTTTTTTTCTTTTTTCTGATTTCAAAGACAGATTAGGCTATCACATAATTTTTTTTTCTTAAATACCTCAGTGGCTTCCTATCCAGAGCAACTATACATATACTAAAAGATGTGTACTCCTATATGACAGACTGTTCAGTAGTTAATAATGATACAGTTGTAGTGAAAGTTATAGACCTAGTCAAAGTATATGTTGTGTCATTTAGCTAATGGATGTTTGCACTTGTTTGTCAGATGGAATACTAATTATTTCTGTAAACTGTACAAGAAGACAAATAACAGTGAATGACTATTTCAGGCATCATTCTGTGACACAGTGAATCATCTATTAAGACTTATTTTGCTCTTTAAATCAGTGTTAGTCATGTATCACCAGTGTAGAATGATTAGCTTGTGAAAAAGGTGGCTACAAACTGAGATGGGCATTTATTTTTTTCTTACTGAAGACTAAGAAGCCTGCACAAACTTTGCTTATGTCTTCATTGAAAGCTCACTGAGGTCAATCTTAATATTTTTTACCCTTCAGTGCTTTCAAAATCAGAAAATTAGGATGTTTTCACACACTAACTTACAGAATAAATGTGGTATGCCAGTACTGTAGCCTCAATGTCAATTACACATCAAAATTCTCATCTGGAGGAAACAGTATAAGTTGCTTGTAAGAATGAAAACAAATCCAGACAATGATCTAGTCCAAACAAGACAAATCAAGACCTTCAGATTTGGAATACTATGTTACAGAAAAAACCCAAACAAACAAAAAAGGATTAATCCCATGTGATGTTAGAGAAAATAAGGCATCTCAATGCTCCAGTTCTCTTTATTATCAATAAGTAGAGACAAACACCTTAGAGGCCAATGCAGATCTGAAGGGAACTAAATCACCACATGGAGGTTTGTGCTTCTCTGCCCTTCTGTGTTGATTATATCAGGAGCCTACAACTGCAGTTCTCCCAAGAGCAATGCCTAGCATTAAGTAGGATGAACTTGAAGAATGTTGGTGGATTATGTAATGTAGAATAAAATGTGGGGTTTTGGGTCTATAGTTCTTTCTGTGACTTTATGTTTTGTTGTATAGTACTCTCAGTGCTCGGGCCCAATCTCCCAGAGAGATTTTCTGCATTCAAAAATAGCACAAAATTAAACTCTAATTCTGTCATTTAGTTTGATCAAATACAATGATTCTAAAGTGGTAAAGCACATGAAGTCTCAGGATCTAACAGACTAAACAGGAGTTGCAGAATTTACATCCCAGAATATTATAGAACATTAATGGAAAGTTCTAAGTAACTGTAAATAACACAAAATAAATTATTCAACTATTAAAAGAATCCCACAAAGTATTAAAATAATAGCAGTTGTGCTTTTGTTTCTCTGAAATAAAGCAGATGTGTCAGGAACTTGCTTGTTTCAAACAAAGGATCTCTGTTTTCTGTTTTGAAATATTCCGATGTAGTACTCTCCAAACATAAACAAATAGATCTTGAAGTAGGACAGGTAGCATGTGTAGTACCTTTCAAATCCATCGTACCAACTTCCACCCTACCCTTGTCCTGCTTTTTGATTGCTGAAGTCAGGGCAGCATGTATGGGTAGTTTTTCTGTGAGTGTATACAATTAGAATTGAAGTCTACTTCAGACACTACCTTAACACTTCCTTAAGTGATAGAACAATAAAAATGTTGCGCATCCTCTGGAAGGTCAATAACAAAACATTTCTTAAAATATCCACCTGTTATTTGCGAACAAATAATCTATACATTAAATTAGGGTTTATCTGAAATGTTACCTTCTGGGAAGAACTGTGTGCATGAACACAAGGACAACATTTTCATCAGCTTTGGTAGGAGAAAAACATATTTCATACAGAGTTTATCTTTTCTAAGGTATAGAAATTTATAAGGTGGCTTTGCTAAAATCTGCTATATAAGAGGCATGTGAAAACAGAGTGTTGCCACAAATAGTTGTCAATATAGATTATTTAAATGAAACACAAATTGAGATAAAACTCTTACTGTTTCTAATGGAATATGGACTTAGGGGATGGGCCACACCTTTTTCACCTTTGCTAGCACTGGGGATCATTTACTTACAAGCCTTTGAGAAGGCTTGATGAGAAAATGTAATGAAAAATTATAACGACAAAATGTAATAAACCCCCCAACTTGTTTCTTGGATTAATGCCTTTGCTTATTTTTATGCAACTATTGTATTGTGACAACACAGAAATGTTACCATATATGAATTTATTCTGTTTTCTTTTTTTTTCCTTTGGTTGATAGCGTGGTATTTGTCATAATACATTTTTTAAAATACTTTTACATATTTAAGTTCAAGAGTTCAGATCTTAAAAAAGCATATGGGTGATCAGGGCTGTTAAAGAGTGCTGCTTAAAGAGTATAGGATAAGGACTTATGCTACTGAAAAACTGATTAGTTGTTTGTGAAAGGCAGAACAGAAATTGTGTTTATTATAGGGAGAGCAGAAGTATGGAAGCCCAATCAGAAGTCTTTTTGGCTACACATCAAACGTGGTTTCTATGGAAACCTAGATAATTATACACTGATTTTCATGCTATTTTAGTTATTAATTTGGTAGTGACATAATATTTCCTTTGTTAATCTTTTCAGATGTTTCTACATAGTTATTTCTAAAATAATTAGGTCAGCATCTTTCCCATGTGACATGCAGGGAATTCTTTGTGCAAATGATGTAATGGAACATTTAAAACTAGACACAGAGACCAGTGAAATTAATAATAATCTGAATAGCCTATTTACTGTGGTCCCTGGAACAAAGTCATAAAGGTTAGAGAGTTCAATCCAAATTATCTTCTGAGTGTGAGAGAGACATTTGTAGTCATCTTGTCTTCTTCTGAAAATAAAAAATAATCGGAAAGACTAAATGGTAGCTCAGCTGCTTCACAAAGCCTCTGTAAAGTGGAGTGTCAACAACAGATTATTTATAAGCAAATCCTATTTTTTGAAATATGTAGGGAAATATTAAATTAAGGAAGTAAACAATACGAATGAGAGATTTCTGTTGTTTATTGCATCCTGAAAGATGGGTTGGGGCTTCAGGTACTTGTGATCTTTTCAAGTTACAATCAAAGTTTTGCTGATTTTCTAGCACAGGTTGCAGATCATTTATTAACCTGAAAATCAGTAGTTCCAAACTTAATTTAGATAAAGGTGGGCAAAGTTAAATTTGAATAAATTTGAAAGACAAAATAAACTTATCCACATTTTTTGTTCTCTATTGTTGTACCACATGAGACTTTAATATTTTGAATGGTATGTAACTCTATGTTATAGGTCAGGTAAATCATCCTTCAACAATTAATCAATAGCAATTTCACAATCTAGTAGTGTGGTGTTGTTTAAATCAGTATTTTTAATTGACACTAGAAAGAATTTTCAGCATGGCCTGCAAGACTTTTACTCTTGGTGAGAGTTAGACATTAAATTACTTTCCATTCTGAAAGTTCCAGCCTCTATCCTTTGAATCATTTGTGATTATTCTCTTCTAATAATTTTTTTCTGCTATGTGAAGGTACTGTAAATTCAGTAATTAGAATACGCATACTTAAGCAAAGTGTAAAAATAGATTAAAAACCAAACTCCTGCCCAAGAAGGAGAGAAAATGTCTGTCAGGTTCTTTCCCAATAGTTTCCCCAATAAGTTTCATGTGATGTAAAAATGTCTCTCAGATAGCAATAGCTGCTAATATTTACAATAGTCTGGACAACTTTTCATTAGAGATGCATTGAGAATATTTGGGAGGGTTACACAATATTTTGCAAAACATTATGCACTCTGAGTATGCTATTGGGAGAACAATTTTTCGGCTTTTATTATCATGACATCTTGTAATACAGTAATAATATTACCAGATACCATCACAAGCAAAGGTTGTTCTGGCAGCAAAGACCAATTACCATTAGGTAAGGTGGAAAAAAAGGAAATGGTTTTGAGTCATATAACATTTGGACTGTTAGAAATACAATTCTAAAAGACTGCATCTCCATAGCATCCTTTCGTTAGCAATCATATTTTGAATTTTGTGGGAGATAAATAAAATCAAGCTACTGCTAATATTAACTAATTATGGCTTGCCAGCACGTGTAAAGCAACACATAAAATTCCTCAAAGTTAATCTAAGTGCAATCCTGTCCTTCTTGTTTTGCAGGAACATAGCATAACATAGAATGACTATAAGGAATATGTAAAGTCTTAGTAAAATTAAAAATTAAATTAGCAAAGCCTGCTTTAGTTTTCTGTGTCACACTGATGTACAGAAGGACAGAACTGGGGCCACAACATATAATTCCATAACTGTCACGTGAACCCCTTGACATAATGAAGGGGGATTTGGTGAAAATCTAGAAGTCATTACCCAAAGAGCAAAGACAAATCAGGAATGTCAAACAGAAATAGAATGCCATATTCCGTTACCAAAAATCAACTACCATATTTTAATATGCGCAATATGCATTTGAGATATGTATGTCTTCAAAAGTATCTGCACTTGAAAAAGATCCACAGAAAAAATGCAGTCAGAGGAAAGGTTTTGGGGATTAAGAGACAGGGAGCAATGGAGATAAATACAACAGGCGTGCAAGGGCATGCAAATTTTTAGGATGTGGGTTCTTTAATAAGCTTTCCATTGGTTTATAAGCACACATGCACACATACACCTGCTGCTGAATCACAGGCTTGTAAATAGATATCTTGTGTGAAAATGTAAATGTTACATATGCAAAATATGCATGTTACCTTCAGAACAGGGGTGACAAGAATAACTTTGGTAAAATAAAATACTAGAATACAAGTTGATCTGGAATACAACCAGAGTCTGCATGTTGTGAAATACTGTATCATGATACTGGTAAAAGAAATCTTATGTTTTGCTTTGGTTTTGGGAGGACTTCAATAAAAGCAGGTAAAGTTCCCCTTAAGGGAACTTAAGGGGCAATTTGATACATAAAAAAAGTGTTTAAAACCTCTGTCTTCCATCTGTGTCATTACAGGAAGGCATTACATTTCACATGCTTCGTTTTATCTTTGCAGTAAAAAGAAAAAGCTGATACTCACATGCTGTCTTTGAGAATGTTATATCATTTTAAACAGTAGCAAATAGAATGCCATGTGTAACAATGGATGACTAACTATGTTGAGGGTGTTATTTCACCATTTAAAATTCAATGCCTGGCAGCAAACCATCATCACTCACAATTCTTGGCTCAAAAATGAAGTTGTCATTAGCATGCAGACTTAAAAAAAAATATAGTTATCTTTCATTGACTGATTCATTAGGCTGACAAAACTATTTTACTTCACTAAGATTTGGTGTTTATGGTGGTTTATGCTAACACATTTAACTGTATTATTAGATGCCATCAGTTATTCTGGTTCTCTGATGAGCAGTAACTCATTATGCTGATTTGTGATCAGCGTAACTCTTCAGTGATTTGTTCACTTTTATTGTCTGTTTCATATTCCAGCTGTATTTTAAGGGTGTGAAGTTTAGCAAAGTTCATATTTCTCAAATCAGGAAGTGAAGAGTTAAAAAAGATGTTGATACAACTTTGGCCATACTAACAGAAGCTGGCACCAGCCACCAGGAATTATTCACTCACACCCTGTTTGTATTAGGCATAACTTTATGGAATATTGAAAGGATATCTCAAAGGCTTTGGCAAAGCTAGGGATGTGATACGAGATGACCTAAAAAGAAGACAGATTTTAGTGCATTTACAATGAATTTTAAAAGAAAAAAAATCTCAATTTTTCTCTTCTGTATACTTGGTATTCCATTAAAAATTACTATAATGTTTAGACAGATGTTTTTCAAACAGGTGAAACTAGACAGGTAGACAATCATCCAAACATAGTAATCATATTTGGGTGATAAATACATGCAAAAGTTAAATGTCCATGGATTCCTCTAAGTCACCTGTGTGTGATATTCTTTCCATTAGCAATAGGGGCCCCATCCCCCATGCCAGAGCTGTCACATGCCAAAATCACTTACTGAGCTTAAATAAAGGAAGTAAAGAATTAAAAGTATGATTCATTACAAAAATGTTACTTGTAAACTCAATCTCTGATAATTGCTTGTGAACTTCAACAAGAGTCTTTACCAAAACATACAGGTCTGTCAATTGTTTGACCTAGTCACAACAATTAAATGTCAGCTTGATATCAGAGAGTGTTAAAGATTAATCTCTAAATGGTATCTCAGCTCCAATAAATTTGTATTTCTAGCACTGTTAGCAGATATCGCTTTCCATTCTCCCTGTCCCCCCCAAAGCAGAAGTCTGTAAATAAAGACCCTTTAGGGTATAATCCAAATAAAGAGCTCTCTGATTAATGAGTTCTGCACTTCCATTGGCAATTAAAACCTTCTCCTAAAAATAAGTTAAAAATAGTAAATTATATTGAGTTTTGTTATCTCTCAACCTCTGTAAAATATCTAACTGTATACTTATAAAGGAACTCAAATGTAAGCTTAAAGTTGAATATATGCTTCCATTCTTTGCAAAAACACAGCCATATTTTTTATGTTTGTGGAAATTGTACATTTCTGCAATATATATGAAAAATTATATATGCTGTATATTAGGGTGGAAGTGCCTGGGTCACAGCAATAAGGAAGAAAAAATAATTGGTATTCATTTAGTAAACACTTAAGTACAAACCGTGGGTTGACTTTGCAGACTGAAAACTTAACAACAGGCATGAAATCAAATTGTCAGCTCCTTTGGGCACAGAGTACTGTACATAATTACATTCCACAGAAAAGCAGTGTTTTTACAAATATATTACAAAAGGAGTAGGAGATCATATAAGGGATGAGGCTATTTAAAGGTATCCAGTACTTTATGGTCTCCTATAATTGCATGCATTCTACTGCTTTGCTTAACTCTACAGTGTAAGAACAGAACGCTTCATGGCATTCCAATAAACTTTTGAATTACCTTTTCATATTTTCAGGACATCTATTATTACTGGCTTACATTTATGACAAACCTTAGTCAACTGCTGAGAATGAGCACTTAATTTGAGTACTTAATGAGTACTTAATTTGCTTTTCAGTTTACAGTGTGTTGATATCAACAAATTAAATACAGTCCTATATTTTGCAAGTTTATCATTAGTGATGAGCAGTGAAAACAAAGTAAATGTAAATATTTTATGCAAAGAAGTTCAAAATAAAATTGCTGAGGAGAGGGCACAGCTACATGTGGGTATGTATGTACTTTTACTAGAATTGGATAAATACGGCAAAAAAGAATGATTGTGGGTCATGTTTCAACTGTACTTCACTCAATCTCTTTGTTCACTTTGCTAATATTCTAAAACAAAAAAAGAAAAAAAATGCAGAAGATAAAGATTCAGCCAACTTTAAGGCAAATGTGAAATACTTAATCTTGAATATTCAGAGTGGAAGTCTAATTCTAAGGCCTGTAGTGAGTATGTAGTAAGAATAAAATCTTACTGAATATTCTCCATGGGCTAAGCAATCAAAGGGAAAATATGCCAGACAAAACATAGCAGAGACTAACTATATAGTGTGCTGTCAGTCCTGGTAGTCATGGTGATCTTCTTTCTTCTCCTCCCCGCCTTCATCTTTCCACTATTATGATCATTAATCCCATACTATTTTGCTGGCTGCTTGAATCAGCTCATCTCTTCACTCATGTGTCTGTTGTTTTTTGGTCATCCTGATACAACCTGTGCTCTTTTTTTAAATGATGAGTATTATCAACTATGCTATTTTGAGAATGTAGCTTGTTGGGATTTCATCATAAACCATCATAAACATAGCTGTGATTGTTAAACAGTCACACCTCACACTTCAGAGTAGTCCTGGGAGGTTTTGAATTTCACTGATTTTTGGGAAGAGTTTTATGCATAGATCCATTTGAATTCTAGCCAAAGAAATTATCAGACTTGAAGGTTTTTCTTCACGCAAACACATGGTCAAAATGGGTGGTCCAAAGAAGAAAACTCAGATGGAATTCATAAAAACTTCTATGACTTTCAGGAAGCTCTTTAGCTATTGTAAAGTTCAGGCTTTTCCGCTCAACCAAAACATTTCATTGAAAACACCATCAGACTCTACCAGTGTTAACAATAGTGAGGAGTAGGAGTAGAATGGTGATGAAATCATGGAGCTTGCTGATCAAACCAAACAAGACACAGCCAGTCCAAGGTATCTAAGTCCTCTGGCTCATAGCTAGAAGAATTGCTAGGTTTCCAAGCAGAAACTCAAACCATAAAGGAGCCTACTTCTGTAATATATGATGCAATATATTGCTTTTATCTCCTAGCAGTTAACCTCCTATAATTTTCACCCCACTAGACAACCTCTATTTAACATTTGCCCCCTTTCAGCTATTTTGGCAAACCTAAGCATTAAGCCTGGTGCTTAATTATATCTTGTTCACAGGCCAGTTGTTTCCCTGGTCATTGCCCAAACAAGTTCTAGCTAAGACAGTAGGTCATCAAGGAGACAACTTTGAAGTAAAAATACCTTTCCAGGAGGAACACAAACAAGAAAGAAGTATTTATGTGGAACACTTTTTCACGTATGCTGTTGTTTTTTTAATAACAAATCATTATGAAATAAAGTAGCCAAAGCATACCATATGAGTATTTAATAAAAAAAAAAAAAAGGAAGGATAAACTTTAAGTCACATTGTGGTTTCCATACACCCTTTTGAATCTTCTACTACCCTTTTCAGTGAACTTTCTAGTCATCATAAGCCTACAGGTAGTGTTCTAAATAGACAGAAACTGGACATCAGTGCAATTGTCTTGAGACTGCCCATACAGCCACCCATTTAACCAGCTTGATGGACACTACCCTTGTAAAGCAGCAACACAGTGTATGCTTCTATTTCCATTTTGCTCACTGCTTGTTTGAACAATCTTTCTCTGTCTTAAGAATATCACGGAACATAGCAGCTAAATTGAGGACAAACTTATAGAAATGCAGATGCACAGGATTTACTGTCCAGCAAACCCCACTGGCAACCTGCAGAGGTATCTGTGTAATTATTGGTCAGATTTTTCTCCACTATTGCTTAGATTGCAGTCATCCTCCCATTTAAGAATCAGTCCATCCCTTGTCACTATCCTTCACAATCTCAAGAGTTTTGCACAAAAATAAGGAAGATGATGACAGTACCCCAACACTGGAACAAGCTGGGGAGAGCTGAGAGGAATCAAAGATGTTGGCAAGGAGACTGCAGCTTTGACAGTATCTAGTGGCCTTTATTCTTTTCTGTACAGGTGACCTCACTGGCAAAGGTAACAACACTGACAACACCTATGCATATGAAAAAAGTTTAAATAATGCCATATTTGTGCACATAACAACAAAAATATTGAAGGGAAACACTCATAATGGTAACAGAGAAAAGACCATGATGAGTCAGTGATTTCAGAGCGCAGCTTGAAATGCAAGAAGCGTACACCACTGTCCCGATGTGATCTGACTACAGCCATTTACCTTAAACACTATTTCTAAATTTAAATTTTCCAGAGGGGAGAAGAATAGAAAGTTTCTCATTACCTAAACTCCTCTCCCATAAAGTTGTGTTTTAGCCAACATCCAGACATGCAGAAAACAGATATGTCCATCTAACTTGTCACTTGGAGAACAAACCTCTCTGCTTGCTTCATTTTGTAAACATAAAGGGGTTACTGCATTTCGAAACAGCACAACTTTATAATTTAAATAATATGCAGTGCTGTTATTTTCATGGATACTTTCAATCATTATTAAAAATACTAGAGAATGTGCTTATGTTCATTGTTCAGCATCTTGAACAATTATTCAAAATACCATCTTTACTTTATAAAAACACACACATCTACTTAAAAAGTAAATAATAGTGCAATAATAAAATCCAAAATGGAGCAGATTACATCCTCATTTAAGTTATCATAAAGCTTTTGCATTCACTGACCTATAAATACTCATCTGCAGAATGAACTCCTCATTGTAAGCGTAAACATTGTGCAATAGAAGGAACACAACAGATCTCTGTCTCTGTGTTCCTACATAATTGTAGCATTTCACAGTGGTCTTCATTTGGCCTTCTCAAAATGTTCAAGTAAGTCCATCGTGCTCCATCTGTCTCCTCTCCATATCTGCAAACCTCTCTCCTTTGTTCTCAGAAAGATTATATAAAGCACAGCAAGCAGCTGCCATGATAAACAGGTATTTCTCATCAGTTTCTAGCCTACATGTCTGGGTCTTCTATTTATTCACCCTTTAGTCTTCCAAATGCATATTCTATTGTTTTTCTCAAAAAGTGCTTTTCTCCATTTTGGGTGCCTAATAAAAGAATCCGTAAGCTCAGTAAACATATGAAAAGTCATTTCTAGTAAACAGAAATATTCCATTCTAGTAATATTTCATGACTAGTTTTTCTTGCTTCGGTTATACATCACATACAAAAATATTGTTATATGGAATAATCACTCTACAAGCTAGACTTGCAGGACCTGGAATGAGAAGGGTAGAATTTGTGAGGTAGACGGTGCTTCACAGGGGCCTCAGAGCCTACGTTCTGGCTCAGGAAAAGTCAGCTTTCTGATACCAGTCTTAGTTATCTATGTCTTCTAACGGTGAAGATTGTCATCATTATACTGTTTAGTCCTTCTAGATAATTGGTGATGAAAACAAATATGAATGAAAATTTCTGGGGAAAAGATGAGCTTAATGCAGACAGTGAGGATTGACTGCAATAGCATATTAAAATATTGTGAGTGAGATATAAATAAGGCAAGCAGAAATCAGTTTCTTCCATGTCTACAAGTAAAATTCACTTCTGACAGAGCTTGGGTATAACTGCAACAGAATTCATTTTTTATGGAAATTTAAGCTGGAAAGGAAGATTTCACCTGTGAGCTTTCCAAAGGGCTGCACCCCTCATGCCTATGGTTAAGGTGGATAAGACAAGTGATACCTGCTGTGAGTCACTTGCAAGTTTTAGATCACTCCAGCCTGTATTTTCTATTGGTCTGAGTTTCATAGCAGGATAAGCAGTGCAGGAAAGACCATTCTTCCTGAATATTACTCACCTGTAAATTTCTGGGAAATTAATTTTTGTTTATGGTGTCATTAACAAGAAAATTTTGCAACTGGAGGAAGGTAATTTGGTTTGTCCTGAAGCAGTTGTTTTAATCGCAGCAACGAGAGCTGCATTCAAAATGCAAACAAATGAGAGCCTGTCAAGGAGATGTAAAAATGTATGGAAGTTCAAGGAAGATCCATGATGAATATCCTTGAGAATCAGATGAAAAGGCAAAATCTTATAAGGAGAGAATTTTGACCACCAGAACTGAAGGAAAACTAGGAGGAAAATTCAAAAATCCTATTCCACAAAAAGCCTGTCCTAAAAGGAAGGAACTAGGAGAGAAGTTTTCAGGTTTCAAGGCTAAGATAAATCAGAATGAATACTTAACAATAAAATTAAATCCATTTGTCATTAAAATATGCTGTGACTTGAGTTACGCTGACAATGAACAAAATCATTTTGTCAGTAGCTTATAGACTATATCATAATGCTGTAACAGTTTTAAGGCTGTAAATCATCTAAGACCGATCCTGTCTCAAGTGTTTGTGAAATTCTGTTGAATCAACTCTTTTCCTAAACGTTTATTTACTTCCATGACCTAGCTTATATGGGTATCAAAAATTTAGTAAACTAGATACCCGAATAGACTGAAGCTAAGGTGGTTTACCTTGGCACACAAGGAGCTGCATAAACGTAATAAGCTGCCATAAAGGAATATTGGTATCTGGGATTTTCCAGCTGTTGAAAGATATTACATGTTTCAGTGAGGTCTGGAAACACTCTTACGGTAGGCAGCTTTGGTACAGAATACATGTAAACATTAGAGAGGATACTTCAAGGTCAGGAACTGCAGGATTGTTTACAACAAATAAATGTTTGTAATGAGACTGAAGTGTACCTAGGCTAGGATGGACACAGAGCTGATTCATCCTCCATCAGAGAAAGTCTGCTCTTGGACCACGACTAAGGTATGCATTTTGAATTATTATTACAGGTTATTTTAATGCAGATGGAGTATTTCAGGGGAGAATCTTTCCATACTGTTTTTGTTTATTTTTCATTAAAAACCTGTTACTGCTCTCAGTAGAAGCAGGACACTGAATTAGACGAGCCTTTTGCCTAATCCAGTATGGATTTGGCCATTTTTTCTCTGTCAGTCCTTTTAGAAACTTTATCTCTAACCATCCAACTTGAGAATCTTTTTGCCTCTTCTTACCATCTCTCTCCATCACTATCATAAAGAGGAAAGAAACAGGATGTGGTTTTGGATTCACAGTCATAGAGAATGAATATGCAGCTGGATCTTCCATATCTCCAGTAGAAATCTAACCAATAATGATTACTTCCTTCAAAATGGAGCAAATAATAAAAAAGATAAAAAGTGGTGCTTCCATAGTAGATATAACCTGATCTCAGAGTTTTAAAAGATTGAGTTTCCATTTCTTTATTACTATTAGCTTCTCTTAGCCAACCTTCTATGATTCAAGATTTTTTTTTAACAAATCTTATGATTAAAATCCAAGCGTAGTGTCTTTAAAATCTGTCAAGTACTTAATTAAACAACTTACATAGTGGTAGTGGTACAATAACAGGCTTTGGAAATTGAATATAATTTTCCATGAGTTACCTCAAAACAAACTTAGGTTCAGACAGATATCCAAACACAGTCCTAGAGCTAGTTTGTGTTTTTTAGGTTTTCTTCATATTTATAAGAATTTTTATTACTTTTTGTTATTTATGCTAAGAGGATAACTGTGACTGCGTTCTGTCACTAGGAAATGAAATACATGTATACCTGGTCATAATCAATACCTCTGTCTCTAATTCCAATCCTGATTGTACACGCTGGGTTAGTTGTTTCTTACACACGTTTAACAAATATTTAGGTAATGAATCTTTCAGTTGTTAATTCAATTTGATCAAGGGAGTGTGGGTAGTTTGCATAACAACTGTTACACTCTTAAAAGTGTTTCAGAACTATTGCAAGAAACATTAAGCATGATGTTCCAAAGCATAACATATTGGGTCTATTAAATTAGAAGTTTGCATTTGAATTTTCCAGCACAGCACATATAATTTCTGAATATTATAAATAGATTACATAATTGTTCTTCCTGAGAAAGGATAGGTATGTAATATTACCTAATACTTCAATGCCCTGCAGGTGAAGAGTACCTGGTGGTTGAAGTACTGACTGCATGATTCTATTTCCTGAATAGTTACTGACTCCTTGAGTGAGCAGTCCAAAACTTCAGACTCCAGCAGGCTCTTAGCTGCAACAGTATTGATGCACCTAAGTCGGAATGCCAGTTTACTTTGTTTACCAACAAAGTTCTGGGGTAGACTGAAAGCATACAAAAATACAGATGGTTCTTTGGACTTACAGACTGACGTGCTCACAGACCTTTTTATGGAAATACACTGAGCTACATGCTGCCCACAGTGGGACTCTGCTTCTGCAGTCTCAATGACCAGAGGTGTTTTATTGCAGCCCTACTTCTCATTTCACAAAACGCAGCAGCAGGAGTAGAAAGGTTCTAACTCAGTTTCAACAAATATTTAGATACAGTTGGTCATTTCATAATATCCTATTCTGCTTAACAAGATGTTCTGCAGTTTCTGGAAGTCACATGGCTTACTAGTGGAAGTTTATTTTTATAAGTTGAGCTTTTGCAACCGTTAGCTGCATATAACATACTGATCTTTGGGGAAGAAAAATGCTTATATTAGACACTATAGGTAAGCAATAATGATATCATCAAACACTGTCATTTAGGATAAAGATACAACTGGAATACAGAAAAAGGTGACTTTTCCAGCTGAAGAGAAATTCAGAATTCATTTCTGACATGGTGGGATTGCTGTGTAGTGAAAGAAAGAATTCTGCACCCCTACCTCAGCTTGTATTCGCAGTCCCACAGAACCGAAGAGCTTGATTCAAGGCCTGTTGAAGTAATCCGAGTCTTTCCTTTCACTACTATGATTCTGAAAAAAAAGGGAGAGTGTTGTATGAAAACATATGCCGGTCTCTGAAAAGAAAATACTCTGGAAAAATAGAAAGATTTACATTGGACTGCCTGATGAAGTGGCATTAGAGTTGCAAAAATATCTGAGATACTTGTCATAACATTAATTTTCTCCTTGAATATTAAGAAGCCACAACATCCAGCAGTATCTTTTTTTCTGTCCAGTCAGTGAATACATTTCAGCACGATCTACTGCATTTGTAGGACCATTTGTTACCAGCTAAGAATAGCAAGTATAGTTCTCTACTGACTTACTTTGAGGACAGCATAACAACCTTCATCTTCATTCCAGTCAGCATTTTTCCCTCATTCCTTTTACTGTCTTGTATGCAATTTCAATGTCCTGGAATCAGTTATTCCCACAGCTTTAAAGCCTTCTGTATGGAATGAAAAGTGCAAATTGGAACTTCTCATTGTAATTCTTGAATTCAATACATTATACATGATATATTGCACCAGATTCTGTCATTTTAACATTTTGGAAACTGCATATTACTTAAACTAGTAAATTTTTTTTCTATTTTAATGCTGTTTATGGAAAATTGCCTTTCAGAAAATAAATGTTTAGAAAAAAACAGGTTTTATAAAAGACCTGAGAAAGCATCACAGGGCTTGGAAAAAATTGAAGCATTTGTTTTTCAGCAGCTTAAAACCTCAGCTTCAGGGTGTTTGGACAGGATAGACATTTTATTATTGGTCAGAGTATTTTCTGATTGTCTTTCCAGTCATTTACTTGCTGTAGTTTCTGCTCATCCCTTGTTCTTTTGCTTTGTCTCTTCTTCATTATTTACACAAGAATCAGAGGTTCTGTCAGAAAGCATTAGGTTTTTAGGTCATGGGTAAGGTGGTTAGCAAAACCTTCACCTTTTGTAGGACCAGACTACACAGCTCAGTATTGTTCATAGGAAAAAGATAATTAAAATTCAGAGAATGTGTATTATCATTCCGAAGTCAGCATACAATATTTCCATATGTAACTGATACAGTGAATGAAAAAAATGCCTCTTTAATGTCACTCCAGTTATATTGGTATTCAACACAGAGTTTTGTGAAGTGTAAATTGAGCATTTAATGATTCTTTGTATACTAATTCTACAAGCACTGAGAACTGCTTTTCCAATAATGTCTAATTTTAAAACATAGGACAAAACTGCATCTGGCTTGACATCAGTGCCCTAGAGAAGACAGAACACCCCACAGAGACAACCTCCAGTATGAAAAACTGTTTGCCTCTGTGCAAAGCAGGGCGTTCTCCAGATACAGCATTAGTCCTAACATCACTTTCATTTTGAGGACTTAAGGCTGGCACCAGCTTAATATTAACACCTTTGGCAAGTAGTGAGCAAGTTTTGCCAATTCCAGGCAAAACCTCTATGCTTTTTTCAGGCTTCTAAGGGATATTACATGCCTCCCAGTGTGAGGCTGAAGTATGAACTGTTCTATAGCCACATTTTATTTTTGTGTAAAGATAGAGGAAGTTTCTTTAAACATCTTGGGTGAACTCTTCCAAATCTTCATTTCCTTAAGCAGATAGTTACAGCCTCTATAGTGATAAAATTTGTCTCAAATGCCTGCTCATGTATTTCCTGGAAAGTTAAAATGGTCGTCGTCTTCAGTATTTTGCTGTATTTGAATTTTACCCATAGATATTTGCTACAGTTGATGGTCTATTCCAATTTTTCTCATAAAGAAAAATAAATCTCTGACAGTAGCATCAAAAAAATTTAAAATAATACAAACAGCAATTGGCAGTACAGAACAATCAAATAATTGTAATTTAATTTGTAATTTGTTCTAGCATCACCATTCTGTGGTAGGATATGTAGAAACTTTAAAGAGTTTTGGGTGTGAGAAGCTACTGGGAACACTTACTTAATATGCAGAATTACTATATTTCTAAGTTATTTCAAATGTAACTTCTGTAGTATATGAGCACTGAGCCTGTACCACAAAATCTCACTGAAACCCCATAAAATTAATCCCCCTTGATTTCAACATATTCATTAGCTAGTCCCTGCAGCTAGCTACTTAAAACACAACAAAGTAATTATACAAGTTGAAGCTCAAAGTTAAAGTCCAAAGAAAACAATGCTATTAGTTGCTACCCAATCCTGAAGACATCTAAGCATCTCTAACTTTTGGCTTCAGCCTCTGGTGCATTATTTTAGACCTCAAGAGGTTGTACCTGTAAACAATAAGTTTTCTCTAAAAGTGAAAATAAAAATGTAGAAATCGGATATATTTGGCAACACTGAAATGAAAATACAAACCAATATAAAATAGATTATAACCAATTGATTATAAATAAGAATAGTTAATGTAGAGTACTTGCAAATTGCTATCCAAATGGTTCTTATTAAGTCCATTTCTATGACATGCTACCACAGCATGACAAAAATCTGATTTAGTCTCAGGGGTTATTTTACTCTACAGTATTTATTTCTGTACTGCATGTGGATATAGGTTATTAAGAAATAGTAGTTAGTTTTGGCACATAAAATAAGCAAACAAAGATTCCTGGAATTAGAAAGAAAACTTCCAGTAAAATGAAGATCGAACTCTCAAAAGTTCAAATGATACCTAAACTAAACATGACTAATCTTCAGAGATTACATGTTGCTATCTTTACTTTTTGTTTTTCAAGTGCAGTGGTAGTAGAGTGTTTAAAATCACACTTCTGTTCTCCATAAGTTTGTAATAAAATTTCTGATACTACTTTACTTTAGCAGATCCATGGTTTGGGTTTCTGTGGGGTTTTTAGTAGTTCGAAATCTCCTTTCCATTAAACCAATTTTGTTTTGTTGCAACTGCTTACTTAGATCTGCTATAAAAAGACAGCCTTGCTGAATTTACAGGCAACCTAAAATTGGTATAGAAGGTGCTGGATTGGGCCCTATGTTTTAATTAGGTGTTATTTCTGTATTTATTATTATAGTGGTTTATTCTCTCCACAAGAACAAGCTGGTGTAAGCATTGCCTTTGCTGAACATTCCTCTCCTGCTTGAAATCCTTATGTTTGTCCAGGGATGACCAAGTAAATTATTGTTTCTTCATGGGATGAAAGAGGAGGAGGAAGCAAACAGGAACAAGGAGATAAAAATACCACCATAAAATATCAAAACAGCCAAAAGATGAAGTCCAAGTGACTACGTATTTCATTATGTCAGGAAATAGAAGAAAGCAGACAAGAACATATGCTGTCTCTATTGGTACATGCAGCATTTGTGCATATTTTAAAAATAATGCTTAACACTTAATTTACAAGAAAAAAAGAGGTTGATACTATTCATATAAAGAAGGTTATATTAAAAGATGTCAATATGTTGTGGGGAATGGAGTAACTAATCCATGTGGACTTGGCTTCATGGACAGCCAATAACTCTCCACTGCACTCTCTATGCAGTGTAATCTGGTAGCCCAAATAGCAACATGCTATAGATGCTGAGTAATGTTTCTTTAGAGGCACTGGTGGTGAGACTAAAGTATAATATTCTTGGGGGAGGAGTAAAAGAGGTAGTATTTCATTTGGTAATGAGACCCCCATAAAGTTGTCTCTTGAAAGTTGGGGTTTTCTGCAGTTTTGTGATCTCTGGCTCTAGTAAAAACAAAAGGCAGAGCAGCAAAACACCCAGTAAAATTAACACTTGGTAACCTAATTTTGGATTTATCATTCCTTTGTTTTCAGGGTTAGGGCTTCAAGTATGATTTGGTAGAACTGCAGATGAGGTGCAAGTAATTTTGAGGAAAGAAATTAATTTGTTCAACAAGCTGTTAGAAGAGCTGAATTTCTTCTTCAGCAAAGAAGAAAGAGCTCCCATGTCTTACTGACTTTAATATTGTTAACTAAATGTGAGAAGCTTTGGCTCATGCCCACTGGGTTCAATGAGAAACAGCTTGAATCTGCAACATTTTGGATCAGGCACAAAATTATTTTGATGGCTTCAAGGAATAGGAATATATAGGACTGTAAGGGAGTACAGCTGATAAAATGAAATCTTGGTCTCACTAAATAAAATGGGAATTTCACCATTCACTTAGAAAAGGCTGAAATGGTTCCTGATGTATTAACTTATTTCAGTTAAGCTAAAGTGTGATGGGCTGGGCTGGCTACGGAAGCTCATGAAGAAGAATAAAGATAAAGAAAATATCTCCTTTATCAAGACTTGAGTTTTCCTACCACCAAGCTATTAAAAATTTTTGTAAGGTTTTACAAAAAGAACAAAAAGTGAAGGAACAGTTCTCATTCCTTGAAAATGTAAAAAAAAGTAGGGTATAAATTTTTTTTTACAGCTTAAACCATCCTGTCAGATACAAAGGGTAAACCTGACCCTTTTGCATATACAAACACCAAGCAATTTCACAGGCACCAGCATCAGAAAAAATACATTTCTATCAATGATAGGATCATGCATTATGCTTCAATACAAACCCATCTGTGGATATTTAACACACTTAGTGGAGTGGTGTAATAGTCCTGTTATGTGGGGACCACATCACTGGCTCAATGTAATTGCTGCTTTCCTGGCCCTTGTGACCTTAATTCCTGAAGTCAAGGTTATGTGTTTTAGAGATTTACCCACAAAAGACAACTAAAGAGAAGAAAACGCACCATGGTGATCCGGAATAATAACAATGAAGAATTAAAAACCCATCACCATTCTGCTTTTAAAATTACATATAACTTATATGACTAATGATATTAAAATAGCTTCTTTTTCCATACTCGGATGCCTCTGCAGTATACTCTATTGTTTCAAATTAACACTGGAAAAACTTCCTTGTCTGAGATCAAAAGAAAGCTTCATTAGCATAATTCCTTACAGTCGTTCTGTTAATATTTTCAGGGACAAAAATATAATTCTCCTTTTTGTCAAAGAAAAAAAAAAAAAGAAAAAACTGGGAACATAGTGAAATTATGGAAGATCAAGATTACAACTCCAATGAAAAATGTGGGACAAATTGAATAGAAATATAAAAGTATCAGTTCTTACTGAAGTATGAAACTTATGCAAACAATGGGGAAAAAAACTCCCACCCTTTTAAGAACATTTTGAGATGTGTGAAAACTACAAATGCTAGAACTGTGAAAAGGAAACTGGGAATTTGATCCATATGTTCTGGAAATGCTACTGCCCACAGCTAAATTATTTTTGGAGAACCAGAACAGAGAACAGAAGAACAACTGCTAAAGCTGTTATAAACACAGGGTCTCCCTGGTGATGCAAAGATCTTACCATGGCAGGTATTAATGAGTGACTATTACCGTCTGGATACCATATATGAAGAAATCATCTTTGGTGTGTTCTAGAATAATTATTAAGGAATACTATATTATTTATCAATTATGTCTCTAATTCTCTGAGGAGAAATCATCCTGCTAACTCGAAGGGGAAAAACACTATTCAGGGTGGTTCACACATTGATTTTCTTCATATAGGTGAATATAATTTAAAAGCCTGAACTGATCTAAGTAATTCTACTGTAGGGAAGATCATATTTTAAATTTGGGAAGCTCTTTATCATGGTATATTTTTTCAAAGTGAAATATTATTAAAATCTGCAACATATGAAATAGCAGTAAGACCTGTGGACATATGCTGCTACAGCTTCTCAAAACCAAAACCACATCATGCTGATTACAAAAGAAATAATTACTAATTAACTTGGGCTACCATTTCCTTGTTCACAGGAATTTGTGACTGGAAGGAATGAACTTCATTTGTTCTGCTATCATAGACAGCCAAGGCTTATTATTTCTATTCTGTACTTTTAGCGAGCAGAATATTCATACCAGTTGGCATCTTCCACTTTCCACCTGAAGGCTGACCCTGGACACATTACTCTGACAATTTGATAACCTGCAATTCTCACATTCAGTTTATTCTAGACAGTCAGCACCCATTTGTACCAACATTATCCTTCTAGTATGCAACACACACACTCATATCTAGTTCGTGCTAGTAACTCTTGCCACAGAAAGGGATAGAGACCAACATAAAGAGCGATAGATTTAAAGAAAGCAGTATGTATATTTTCTTAGCCATACTAGCAAACTCTCCCTGAAAGTTACAAGATGTTTATAAAAAATTCTGAATGATGGCAGCTATATACCATCTGTTTTGTTCTGGTTTAGAAAGGAACTGCATCAATCCATGATGTTCTATATACCACCTCTCCCTCACAACAGCCACTGAGCAAAACCTAGCAACAAAGTTGTGACTATCCTATTGAAATAATCAAAAAATGAGTTTCTTTTATTACAAATGACATTTGAAAATTATATTAATAACACACTTCTGATTTGATACTAATTTTTTCTCTTCTTTGAAAAAATGTCTTTGCTAAGCTATTTCTGAATTCTGAAAATAAATAGTTCTCTGCACATATAATCATCAAACTTGAACTGACCCTAAGTACAGTTTTTATTTTTCATGTCTTTATTCATTCTTTTCTACATAGTATTTGTGGAATTCAGCATCTGGAACGAGCAGGAAACAGGTTGACTCTCTTTGACTCCCTTTATTTCTGCATAGTGACATTTTCCACTGTGGGCTTTGGGGATGTTACACCCAAGATATGGCCTTCAAAGCTGCTTGTTGTCATTATGATCTGTGTTGCTCTTGTGGTGTTGCCCATACAGGTAAATGTGGATTTTTCTTCTCTTTAGAATTGTTTTTAAAACAAAAGAGTAATAAGTGAAATAATTTATTGTTACTATTATTATTGCATATAAAATGTCAGAAAAAATAACCATCTTCTATACCTCCTATTCTGGTTTTTTTTTCCTTCCTTTTTCCTTTGTCTGTTCTTCTGTAGTCTAGATTTATACTAAAAACCCCAGAGCACTAATAACAGTTTTCAAATGCTGGTGAAAGCTTTCTGTTCCTGTCATGTACCACAGAACCCTTCCTTCATCCTGAGATATGGGTTTGTTATTAAAGGAGCAATTTAAAAAAAAAACAACAGTAGCCAGCACTTTCTTTATGAGTATAGCATTTCCTCTGCAGGCTCTCCCTGTTTCTAATCTTGGTTCTCTCCGCTTCCTCTCTTACTCTTACAGCTCAGTGCTAAGTTGAAAAAAATCTCATTAAATCTGCAACTCAAGCAAATTGGGTTCACAGCTGTGTATGTCGGTACGCACACAAACAGAGCCAACAGCACAGTTAGGAATTTTTGATGCCTACTTAAGTTTAGGACTTCTAACAGTTTCAACAGGAGAAGGCTGATTTATGAAAATCCAAGTATTTCAAGGAATTAATCAGTTTCATTAAATTGGTACCATATATTTCCCAGCTCATTAGGTGAGGCTTTATGACAGAAACCCTGAGATTACATGGGAAGCCCTGTCAAGATGTTAACTGTTCCACACTTGGTGATCACCCAGACCTCGTGCCACAAAAAGGAGATGTGGGGAGACATTGTGAATGCTTATCAAAGCTTATAGCAGACCTGCTAGACCATGAAGCTCCGGACTTTCTCACACAGCCATAGTCTCCAGACTCTGCTTCTTTGACAGTGAACTAAAGCTCACTGTGAGCAGACAACACAGAAACCCTGAGAGATTGGAAGCTCAAGCTTTCAGCATTAATTTCCTTGAAATTATTTGAACATTTTAATTATACCTAAATATTTAATGTCTGCATACACAGACATATGCACTAACACAATTGTATTCCCACTCAGTAGAAATTTAGTAAAATATATATACTATTGAAAACTAAAATATGCTTTGTTTAAGAAATTTGGAATTTCCTAGGAAATACAAATTTCATCTTTCAGGTAGTTCTGATATACACTTCAGGCATAAGAGCTGTGTTACAAGTAAATAACCTGGAATCTACTGCCCTTTCACATAAATTTACCTATTATTAGCTACTTTATTTTATAGCTTTGTAGTGATACTGGGGGCTTCATATAGTCTTCCATACACAGAATGTGGGATGCGTTCTCTCCTGAGCTTTTGTCCTGCTATGATATGAAATCATTTATTATTCATGATTCAGTCTCTCCATCAGTTGAATGTGAATGAGAAAAAGCAGCTATCACACAGATATATAGTTAAATTGAGCTCAGTCTTAAATGCATATTATTTACAAGAAACTTTGAAATGGTGTTTGTATGTTTTATTACAGATTGTTACAGTATTCTCTTTAGTATGAAGGATTCAAACTAGTAGAGGAATGTTTACTGTTAGCCTGCATATGTTGTTCAGCTGGCAAAGGCAAATTTGCTGCATTAACAGCTGCTGTGTATTTAAGTTGTATCTAAATTTAAAAGACAGATAAGAGAGTATACAGAAGGTCACCTTCAGAACATTTTAAAGTCTCTGAGAAGAGTAAGTACTCTGCCCAAAGTAAGTAAAATGGTGCTTCTATCCAAATATCTATACTCACAGTATGCACTTAAGTGTGTGAAAATTTAACCTTTCAATTGAGGGAAGCATTTATGTTATATGGCACTGGAAAAAGAGAGCTCAGAAGTATGAAATACATAAAGGAAATATGGTACAGCCTTCATTCTTTTCTAAAATCTTGAGATTTACTGTAATCTCATGATATGTTAATGTATTTACCCTGCTATTTGTGTGTGGTAGAGACTAGCTCTGCTGCCATGTTTTTCAATCACCCTTTTCATCTCACCCACTTACTAGAGAACTTTTTATGAAGAAAAAGACAATGTGGGCTAAGGGCAGCTTTTCACAAAGGCATGAGATGAATGATGCAACATTGGTAAGTCATGATACAGTTGTACTGCACATCTGCTTGTCTGTATTTCACTGACAATTGGCATCTCTTGCAGTTTGAACAGCTGGCATATTTGTGGATGGAGAGACAAAAGTCTGGTGGTAACTACAGTCGACACAGAGCTCAGACGGAAAAACATGTTGTGCTGTGTGTTAGCTCTCTGAAGATTGACTTACTTATGGATTTCTTAAATGAATTCTATGCTCACCCCAGATTGCAGGTACTTACAGTGGTAAAAAAAAAAAAGGAAAATAAAACAGATTTTTTACAGACAGCCTTCTGAACTGGTCTTTAGTATGTAAAACTAAATTTGGGAATAGCTGACTGAATTGGGAATCTATAATTGCAATAAGAAGCTGAGATACAGTATGGAGACATTAATTTTAAATTGAGATAAATAGACTAAATGGATAGAATTACTGTCTTGTTGAATTATGCCAGTCCTTTTAGAAACAGATATTTACATGCAAATTCCTTATATTCTACCCCAAAATAGAAAATAAATGAAAACTACTCAAATTATTTTTCCTGTTGTTTTGGGACTGGATCCAAAACTCCTCACAAGTCAAAGCATCTTTTGGTTTTCACATTTTGCTTTGTTTTTTGCCAGGGTTAGGAAGATTAGATCCTTTTGGAATTATTGAAATTAAGAAATAAATAGACATACTTTAAAAGACAAAGACCTTGAAAGATTACACACGAGATTTTCTTAGTGTACACATATTCCCTAGCTAATGCAAACATGTTACATGAATTGTTTTGATCATCTAAAAGCTTATTTTTATGTGAGAGAGCAATTTGGATTCCTTATCATTAGCTTTGCTACAGACCATTTCTTTTACTAAATCTCCTCTATGTCTTTTACTAAGTTACCTGTGGTACCATGCTTCATTAACTAGTGAAAAAAAATCACGAAAATAGAAGCCTCAAATTGCTGAGCAGCAATTTGACAAATCTCAAATCCAAAATATTGCCCCAAATAATTAGCTAGTAAGAGGCATAAGCAAATGCACAAAGAAATCCAGTTCTTTATAGATGCAAACACAAATTGAAATCCAAAATTTAGTTAACTAGCCTGAAGAATGAGTCAGGCTCTGTGATACACTGGAGACAAAGAAGAAATGTCCTTATAATACTTATGTAGCCTAAAAGAGCTTATATGCGTTCCCTTCACAATTGAAATGGGAAGCTGAAGGATACAGATGATACACCAGATCCAATGCACTAAGCTTTCTGCAAAAGTCTGTGTGTACTAAGGAAGACTTCTATGATGAGCCTGTCCTAAGCTCTCAAGTCTCTCCTCTCACATTCCATTTTTCTCTTCTTTTCCTATGTACACACGTGTATACTTCAGAGCAACCTAATTTTCCTAACAAGGATGGATCTGCCCATTAATGTAGAGGAAGCAGTTTGGGGGAAGGCAATTCCTTTTCGATTGTTGAAAACTTCCTACATTTTCCAGCTAGAATGACAGAAGTGTAAATTGTCTCTAAAAAAAATTATGCTCATATGGAAACAAAAATGTTTCTAAATGGACTTCCGTTGCTGCCTGGGAGTCTTTCCTGACCAGTTGACAACTGTCCAGCCATATTTATTAAAGAATTCAATATTTTAAACACATGTATTCCAATAACTTTTGTGAATTAAATTTGAGAATTATCAGAGACATTTTTGACATCCTGAGTCTCTGCTGACTCATTCTCTAGCAACAGTAAATGGTAATGTAAAAAAAATAACATGACTATTCCCCCTTATGTTTTTGACAGGACTATTATGTCGTTATTTTGTGTCCTACTGAGATGGATGCTCAGGTCCGAAGGGTGTTACAGATCCCAATGTGGTCCCAAAGAGTTATCTATCTGCAAGGCTCAGCGCTAAAAGATCAAGACCTGTTGAGAGCTAAGTAGGCAAATATTGTCCAGTTTTGGTTTTTCCTTTTGTTTCACTCATACTGTTTGATAAGTAAATTTGACAAACAACAGAAGCTGTGCTAGAAGGAAGGCATGTGTATTTAGAAAGCAAAGCTCTTTGATATAATGTGTTTTTCTTAATATCTGAAATTTTTCAAGGAACAAATATTTGTCAGCTCTTTCATTTGACCAAATTTTTCTTCACTATCTTTTCTGTCTCAGTTTTTAAAGGTGTCAAGACAGAGTGCCTGTGATTTCTTCTGAAAAAGCAGCACAGAAAATTCCAAAACTGCCAGTAATGCTAGAATTTGTTTCTGTTCTCCTGACCAACTGAAGGGGAGAAAAGTCAACAAAAATAATTATCGCCCTTTGAACCCGTTGCAGTTTTATTTTCTTCCTAAGTTCAGCCTGGTAGTATAAGCAACTACTCTACTATACCTCCATACACTCTTCTTTCAGGGCTTTCCTCTTACCACATAGTTCCACCACTTCTAAAAAATTCTCTCTGCCTGTTAATAGTGAATCACATTAATCAAAACACATCAGTCAAACACAGTTCCTCAACCTCCCCCCACCATTGCTCAATCACTTGAAGGTGTGAAGGAATTCACAGTGGAATTCATGTAGGAGGATCTTCTCTTTAAACTCTCCAAAAAGAGAGAAAGGTGCTTCTTAGCAAATAACTGATTTAACTTATTTGCATTGCTCTTTATAAGAACTTATTCAGCAACTAATATAGATATCTAAAATGAAGCCAATACCTGTCTGAGTATTTGTGTCATTCAGCCTTCTTTACCCCAGGGGAGTTATTTCCAAGAATCTAATCTGTGAGAAGTCTAGTCAGCAGTGTTATCTTCTCAGATTTCTGCCAGTGAAAAAAACAACTACTTCTATATCTGTTTAAAATTTGAAAATCCAGTAAAGCTTTTTTCAGGATTAGGAATTTTCCTTTAGAGAGAGGTTCCTTTTTTTGCTCTCTTGCTGATTTCAAGAAGGAATGCTTGTGGAGATTTAGCTGGCATTTGTTCTACACTTTAGGAGAAGAAAAATTAGGCTGTTCCCTAAAGATAATCTTGAATTTCACTTACAATAACCTGGAGGTAGTCAACTATGGAACTGTGCTTTTTCCTGCAGAACATGTAATTGAATGTACCTGTCATAGAATAATTTTCAGCCTCTCCTGAGGGAAGAATCATAGTGGGAATTTAATAGAACATTTAATATGAAATACAACCCAGTACCCACGATGTTTGGTGTATTTCTTTTTAATGAGAACATAATGTACTGAGAAGATAACAAGGCACATGGTAAACTTATTCTAATAAATAAAGTAATGGTTACCAACAACAAAATAATCAAGCAGTGTCTCATCAAAATTTACACATGTATTATATGTGAATGCAATGTCAAAATAACATGATAAAGGTTCATTAAAAAGTAAAGGAATACCAAAAGTTGGCTGGCTGCATAAGTAGTAAATACTCAGTTAACTAAAGACTCTATTTTGCTTTACATGCCCTAATACACAATTTGACATTACAAAAATGATATTCATTCTTGCTTCCTATCTTTAAGAGCTTCATGTTGAAAATTTTTGGTGATCTCTGAACAATGTTCACATGCCCAGCCTTAACAAAAAAGCAGGATGAATTCTGTCATGAGGTATCACACTGATGCCTATATTGTTCATCAGCATGACTGGAAGCTTTATAGCTACCTTCAGCATTTAAAATAACACAGTAACTGATTAAAACAGCTCTCATTCTCCATGCAGACTAGCACTAGAAAGTGAGTAACACTACCATGCTTGATTTCTTTCCCCTACAGCTTTCTCCCATGTTCTGTCATGACTTCAAACATTTTTTCTCTCTCCTTCCACTTTCTTTAGTGAACCATCACAAATCTTAATCATCTTCATGTCCACTCTTTTTATTTACCTTATACTTTTTCCAAGCTATCTGACATCTCATTATAGATATCTATTTATCAACTTTGGTTTAGTTGCAGAGAGTTGTAAATAGATCTTAATTTTTGCTAGCAAAGTAAAACCACTATCCTCTGTGAATAATAAGCTTGGAATTGTATTGTAGAGCATGCTATGTAGACTAAGCCTGCATCTTGCAAGTGTTTTCCCACACAAGCTCTCATTTTTGCCCCACTTAAAACTATATTTATATTCTTGACATATAGCATCTCAACTCCCTGAACCCTTGTTTCAGAACACTCTGAAAATATTATTTATGTAGTACATCACTTTGCCTCATTGCAGTCCTTCCCTGGCTTACCCTTCTTTATTGCATCAAGGAGTGACCCCTTATTCTCACTTAGCCTGCAACTCCCAGTTCTTACTGAGAGGTAACCTTCTGATAAGTCTATAATGTTATTCATTCTCTTTCACACGTACAACAGATTAAGATACAAGTCCCATTGTGATTTCATCCATGCTGTCCCTTTAATATAGGATGAATTTCTCAGAAACATCTGCAAAGTAATCCCAGTATTCTGACTCGCATCCTCTCTTCAGTCAGTTGTCTGCTCTCATATCTAGTGAGACCACTTTCTACTACGATAATTTTTATATTCAGGTATTGTCACACCGTTTCTTCCTGTTTCCCACGTTTGCATATGCTTTTGTTGTCCTTTGTCATGTCACTCACAGCTTAAATGCCAAAGACTGTCTTTGTGTTCTGTGTTTGTACAGTACCTAAAAGAATGGGCTCTCAGTCTAAACCTAGGGTCCCAATGGCCTAAACTTTTACTAACAACCACCAGTTCCATTTTCTAGAAGCAGAGAAACCAAAGGTTTAGGAATCTCAGGTCCCATTCAAGACTCCAGAATGGAGTTGCTGTAATGAGCAGTGAACTGCCTGTTCATTTTCCCCAGCTTCTGTCTCACTTTTCTCCTTCCCAGGAAACCCATTATGATCATCCTGTTTCTCTTTGCCCAGAAAGTCCTGTCTTCCCAGGGAGGTCAACCAAGTCCCTATTTCTTTACTTCCATGTACCAGTAAGTGAAGTAGGATTCACTGGACAAGGATATCAAGATCTGAGGCAAGAGAAGAAAAGCAAACTTTGATTAAACCTTCAGTCAGATAGTTTTTTTCTGCATTTCCACCACCACTCTTTTTATTACGTGACCAGTTGTACCCAGTAGAGAACAATTAGGCATTAAAAGTTCTCAAAGAGACCATGAACTGAAAATGGTTAATTCATTTAATGCATACATACACAGAAATGTTTGTTGTTTATCCCAAATGAATTATTCTAGTACATCTACCCATCTTTCTGCTATCACTAGGCAAGACAAGTCTATGTGAAGTTGTCAGCCCCCTCTCTTTCATTCTTATCAATAATAACTTGTACATATCATACCCTTACACACTATGCAGACTGGTGTTATTTATTCACCTTTTACACTGATGACAGATAAATACTTATTTTGTATTTGAGGCCACTCTGCTTTTATTACTGTGGCACAGCTTCTACTGGCACCAGGGAAAGAAAGTTTCCCAGAACCTAGTCAAGAAATACTGGTACACCATGAGTTAGTGCACAAAGTGCCTGCTGTTGACATTCAGATAACGCATGAGAACAGATAGACTAAACTTTCTCTGTATTCTGTTTCTGTAAGCATACAAGACTATAAACTGTGAAACACAAGTCCACATAAGTGTTTTGTTGGTATGTAACAGGCTTGTCTTCCTTCTTCTAGAATGGATGATGCTGAAGCTTGTTTCATTCTGAGTAGCCGCTGTGAGGTGGACCGGACAGCAGCTGTAAGTTTTGAAGAAATAACTAAGAATGAATGTACATGCTGTTTATACTGTTACTGCCCTTAGTCCCTCTCAGGCACTGAGACATATTCTGTGAACAGAAGATTGAAAATTAGCTGATTTACAGAGGGATTTTGTATGTGGGATGAACTTCTTGTCTCAGTTAAGATAATTAAAAGGTTTCTATTGGATTCTATTAAGGCCAGGATTTCACAAATTTATGAAACATGATCTAATGGCTCATTTCACCTAACATATCTACTTCTGCTTGTTTAGAAAATAAATTACATGACCTACCTACCAAAGAAGTTTGGATTTTACAGCACATTTTAGTTATACATTGAACTTTTTTGTAAAAAAAAATAAGAATTTATACATTCTTACGGGACTTTAAAAAAATAAAAGGGTACTGTAAGAATACAGTACTTTCAAAAACAATTTTCACGTTGAATAAAATAAATTTTTATGAGTTATCTCCTTTTTTATGGAACAATGGCAGAATACTATATAAGCACTATCATGGCACCTTATAGATATATTGATACCTAGTCATTAATCATTCCAAAGGGTAGTACTCTGTCAAAAAAGCTTTATTCAAGTTACGTGGATTAATGTCAG
This sequence comes from Harpia harpyja, assembly GCF_026419915.1. NCBI lineage: Eukaryota > Metazoa > Chordata > Aves > Accipitriformes > Accipitridae > Harpia > Harpia harpyja. Next base: position 19,753,668 of record NC_068950.1, on the reverse strand, counting down.
TGTTTGCTCTAGATATCCAATTCAAAGAGTTATATATTTATTAAATCAGAAAAGAGATAGATATCAACTGATTGGTATTTCCATTCAGAACTATTGAAGTATTGAAAGTTTACTACTAACAAAGTAAAGATTGAATTCAATTTTATAGATTAATGATAATAAATACCAAATAACCAATATTTCTGAGAGTATTTGACCATTTTTCATATTGGCCATTTTTAAATGTGAAAAATGGCATGATTCTTTAAATAAATTACTATGGTTTTGCCCATGCTACTAGTTATTTGCAGTCAGGTAAGTTACTGTCCACAAAGGAAGACTGCTAATACAAGCCTCTACTCAGCGTATCTGTGATAAAAGAATAAAACTATTGTAATATGAACTAGAACTCTTCAAACTAATGAAATTACCTACCAATCACAAATATCCAGGAAAAAAGTCCACCGAGGAAGGATTTATGAATACAACTTTAAATTTTTCACCATGAGCTGCATGCTAAATTATTGCACACTTGCCTCTATTCAGTTCAATCTTGAACTCCAAAGGAAGATCAGAATAAATCTGAATATTCACAAAGTTAAATTAAGATGCTTACAAATTGCCTAACAAGGTCAAACTAGTGTTTATAATTCTGTAATTATGTTTTAAGCTATCTCAATTAAAAAATACTGGTTTGCTGCTACATTATAAGAAATAGGAATTATTTTTCTAAACATTAAAAATAGATACAGAAAAACATGGGAAATGAGGGCTTTTCATTATACATGCAGCATTTCTTAATATATTCTTTATCACTTTTACAATTACTTCATCTGCAATCAAAACTTAGTTGTTTCCATACCTACACATACATCTTACCAGAGAAGGAAGAACAAAAAAAGCAACATAAGCTGCAGCTAGCAAGAAGAAAGGATTATTTCCTTCCTAGGCAAATGAGTCCCCAGAAGCAAATTTTATCAAAAATAACTTAATTTTTTGTAGACTACCAGCATGCTGTAAAAAATACTTTCTTCAATGCTAAAGACCCTGTGCTGGACCCATCACTTGCAGAAAGCCACTGAACTCCCTGAGAAATAAATCTGTGCTCTTACTATAATATTCAAACTTACTGAACTAAGAGCTTTGAATTTGATTAATCAGCAATAGACTCCTGAAAACACACTAACAAAAGCCACTGAACTGGCAGCAAGTAGTCCTGGAGTAGTCAAGTAAGGCAAGCATACTGTTTGGAAGTGACAGAGGTGCTAGGGTTTTTAAGGATAAGAACAAGCAACAATTCATGTAAATACCTGGGAAAATACTGGTAACTTCTGTGAGACTGAAAAATATCAAAAAGCCAACTGCCTTGCCTAAATTAGCCATGAAGTTCAGAATAAATTGGCTACAACATCTCATTTCACAGAATATACTTGACAGTTGTGAAATGCTTAGAAATGAGAAATCCCATATAAGCAGAGCATGTGATTTACATTGCACTTGGTAGGTTTATGCAGCTTTAAGGACATCACCAACACAGGATTCACTTAGAGGTAAGCTGTTCATCTCTGCTCATAACCTCTCCAGAATTTATACAAAGAAAGGACAATTTTCAGCTCTGCTGAACTCTCCTACAGGGCAGACAGGGGACTCTACATGGAGCTCACAGAGCTTCCATCCATTCTGGCCAGCACTATCTAGTTTTGGTTTCAGAGTCATGGCCAGCTACAACTCTCTCCAGGCAGCCTTTCTGCCCTCGGGACACTGGGCCCCAGGAAATAAAAGAATGGTACCTGGCACATTTCAGCTTCCAGAACAGACTATGATCAAATCTCATTTATTATTGTACCTGGAGCAAACAAACAGGCAAATCTTACCAAAGACACAATGCTGTTACGTTCCTCTGGGACAGAATGCCCTGTTGGGTGACTGGCTGGCTAGTCATAATGGCACAGTATGTCAGCTGTAGCAGTGATACGCTGAGGGTCAATGTCATCTGAAGTTTTTAAACAAGATGTCACCTCTCTGTTTTTGTTGTTGTTCAGTTTTCATTTTCACAGGGAATGTAATTATTTATACTGCAAGTAGAAAACAGCACAACTGTGGGGTTTTTAAAATTTTGTTTTATTTTACTGCCCTCCAGAGCTTTGAAATGAAATGGCTTTAATTTCCTACACTGTTCCAGCTCTAGTCACGAACTTCAGTATTGTAGTGCATAAGGTTACAGTTTGTCACTGGGCTGAAGGAATTTCAGTTGTCATCCCAGTATCAATCTTTACAACTTGATTTTTCACCCTGCTGTGCTTGAGAAGCTGACAAACTGTTAGGAGTGCCTTGGATCCTCTCCTACATCTGACAACTGTCAAAATAAAAATTAACAGATGCGTTGAGGAGATTCCTGATCAGAACAGCTGTTGTTACTCATGTGATTTTTCAAAGTCCATGAGGGTTTTTATCTCCCCAGCTACAGTCCTCAGCAGAGGATTTGCTCATTTGCCATAGATACCACTGGCTGTTCATTGCTTGCTATTTCGTTAGTTAGTACGTTTTAGTGCCAAAGTCTGTGTTGCCTCCGATCCATTGATCTCAACTATAGCTCAGGAGAAAATTACAATAACAGGTGACATGCAGTTACTTCATAAAAATTGTCAGTTGCTTCCTTTTTCACTGGGAGGACTAGGAACTTCAACAGTTGGACCAAGAATTTGTCAGCTTTCCAAAGTCTCCTACCAGAAACAACTTCTTCTGTGGTGACAAAGCTCTGCCAAATTTTATTCTATCAAATGCTATTTTGACATCTCAGACCAAGATGTAAGCTGCTCATCTGCTGTAGCAAGCAGGACAGATCTGTTTCACTTCTGGAAGATGCAACTCTTAAAGAGAGTTCAAATTGTACTTAAGTCTGGATGGGGTTTTTTTGTTTGTTTTTTTTTTTTTTTTGACTGATGGGTATAGAAAAGTAGTCTGTACCACACCACAAAGATAGCCAGTGACTTCAGTGGGCTGCCCACATCAAATTGCTCCACAAACCTAAGGTACCTGAAAACAGTACATCTGCTGTTTTAACCTGAGGAGTGGGAAGAGAAGTCTATTTTGAATTATCCTATAGATAACTCATTAATAGACTATATAAGTATATGAAAGACCACTTCTACTGCTGACAGCTTTGTTCTGATGCTTTCTGATGGTTTAGTTCAAGATTGCACCTTTTTTTTTTTTTTTACCCCTTCTGTTGATTAAATTGCATGACACTACTAAATAGTAGATCTAGCAAGGCTCCTCCCCTGGTTGGCTCACCTTCCAGCTGTGTCAGAAAGTTATCTTCCACACACTCCAGGAACCTCCTAGATTGTTTACTCTCTGCTGTGTTGTATTTCCAGCAGGGGTAAAAGAATCCTCGCTCATGAGATGGTGGGGGTCATAGAGAGGGCTTTAAACTAGATTTGAAGGGAGTAAGGGATAAAACTAGGTGCACCACAGATGAGCTTGGGGGCAGCATGCCAATGTTAGGGGTGGATTCGATAGGCCAGCTCAAACGCATCTGTGCCAATGCACGCAGCATGCACAATAAACAGGAGGAGCTAGAAGCCATCGTGCAGCAGGATAGATATGACTTAGTCGCCATCGTGGAAACATGGTGGGACGACTCCCATGACTGGAGTGCTGCAATGGTTGGCTACAAGCTCTTCAGAAGGGACAGGCAAGGTAGAAGAGGTGGTGGGGTGGCTCTTTATGTTAGGGAATGTTTTGACTGTTCAGAACTACATGATTCTGATGACAAGGTGGAGTGCTTATGGGTGAGGATGAGAGGGAAAGCCAATAAGACAGATATTGTGCTGGGAGTCTGTTATAGACCGCCCGACCAGGTTGAAGAGACGGATGAATCTTTCTACAAGCGGCTGGCAGTAGTCTCAGAATCGTGTGCCCTTGTTCTCGTGGGGGACTTCAACTTTCCAGACATCTGCTGGAAATACAACACAGCAGTGAGTAAAAAATCTAGGAGGTTCCTGGAGTGTGTGGAAGATAACTTCCTGACACAGCTGGTGGGTGAGCCAGCCAGGGGAGGAGCCTTGCTAGATCTGTTCTTTATGAACAGGGAAGGACTGGTGGGAGGTGTGATGGTCAGAGGCCGTCTTGGGCTTAGTGACCATGAAATGATAGAATTTTCAATTCTTGGTGAGGCAAAGAAGGTGGTCAGCAAAACCACCACTATGGACTTCCAGAGGGCAAACTTTGGGTTCTTCAAGGCACTGGTTGAGAGAGTCCCTTGGGAGACGGTCCTGAAGGGCAAAGGGGTCCGGGAGGGATGGACATTCTTTAAGAAGGAAATCTTAATGGCTCAGGACCAGGCTATTCCCATGTGCTGCAAGTCGAACCGCCGAGGAAAACGTCCAGCCTGGCTGAACAGGGAGCTTTTGCTAGGACTTAAGAAAAAAAGGAGAGTTTATCATCTCTGGAGGAAAGGGCAGGCAACTTGGGAGGAGTACAGGGATATTGTTAGATCATACGCAGAGGAAATTAGAAAGGCAAAAGCTCAGCTAGAACTAAATCTGGCCACTATCTTAAGGGACAACAAAAAATGTTTTTACAAATATGTTAACAGTAAAAAGAATCCCCAAAAGAATATCTAGCCTTTAATGCATACAGAACGGAACATTGCCACTAGAGATGAGGAAAAGGCTGAGCTATTTAATGCCTTCTTTGCCTCAGTCTTTAATAGGGAGACCAGTTATCCTCAGGGTACTCTGCCCCCTGAGCTGGAAGGCAAGGATGAAGAGCAGAATATACCCCCCTTAATCCAGGAGGAAATAGTGACCTACTATGCCATCTGGACACTTGCAAATCTATGGGACCAGATGGGATTCATCCAAGAGTACTGAGGGAGCTGGCGGAGGTGCTTGCCAAGCCGCTCTCCATCATCTGTCAGCGATCCTGGTCAACAGGGGAGGTCCCAGAGGACTGGAGGCTTGCCAAAGTGACTCCCATTTACAAGAAGGGTCGGAGGGAGGATCCGGGGAACTACAGGCCTGTCAGCCTGACCTCGGTACTGGGGAAGATTATGGAACGGTTTGTCTTGAAAGCACTCACATGGCAAGTCCGGGACAAGCAGGGGATCAAGCCCAGTCAGCATGGGTTTATGAAACGCAGGTCCTGCTTGACCAACCTGATCTCCTTCTATGACCAGGTGACCCACCTAGTGGATGAGGGAAAGGCTGTGGATGTTATCTTCCTTGACTTCAGCAAGGCCTTTGACACTGTCTCTCATGGTGTACTCATTGAGAAGCTGGCATCTCATGGCTTGGACAAGTGTACTCTTGGCTGGGTGAAAAACTGGCTGGATGGCCGAGCCCAGAAGGTTGTGGTGAATGGGGTTAAATCCAGTTGGCGGCAGGTCACAAGTGTTGTCTGTTTAATATCTTTATTGATGATTTGGACGAGAGGATTGAGTGCACCCTCAGCAAGTTTGCAGACGACACCAAGTTGGGAGGCAGGGTCGATCTGCTTGAGGGTAGGGAGGCTTTACAGAGGGATCTGGACAGGCTGGATCGATGGGCTGAGGCCAATCGTATGAGGTTCAACAAGGCCAAGTGCCGGGTCCTGCAGTTGGGTCACAGCAACCCCATGCAGCGCTACAGGCTTGGGGAAGAGTGGCTGGAAAGCTGCCCGGCAGAGAAAGACCTGGGGTGCTGGTTGACAGCCAGCTGAATATGAGCCAGCAGTGTGCCCAGGTGGCCAAGAAGGCCAATCACATCCTGGCCTGTATCAGAAATAGTGTGGCCAGCAGGAGCAGGGAGGTGATTGTTCCCCTGTACTCGGCACTGGTGAGGCCGCACCTCGAGTACTGTGTTCAGTTTTGGGCCCCTCACTACAGGAAAGACATTGAGCTGCTAGAGCGTGTCCAGAGAAGGGCAACCAAGTTGGTGAGGGGCCTGGAGCACAAGTCTTATGAGGAGCGGCTGAGGGAACTGGGGCTGTTTAGTCTGGAGAAGAGGAGGCTGAGGGGAGACCTTATCGCTCTCTACAACTACCTGAAAGGGGGTTGTAGTGAGGTGGGTGCTGGTCTCTTCTGTCAGGTGGCTGGAGATAGGACGAGAGGAAATGGCCTCAAGTTGCAGCAGGGGAGGTTTAGGTTGGATATTAGGAAAAATTTCTTTACTGAGAGGGTTGTCAGACATTGGACTAGGCTGCCCAGGGAAGTGGTTGAGTCACCATCCCTGGAGGTATTCAAAAAGCGCGTAGACAAGGTACTCCAGAACATGGTTTAGTGGGCATGCATGATGGTTGGACTCGATGATCTTGAAGGTCTTTTCCAACCGAAATGATTCTATGATTCTATGATTCTATACTGGTAATCTAAGTTACACTGCCCTAATAGCATCACAAGATGGATGCATTGCATAGGAAGATATAACTAATGTATCAAGTTGTTATGGCAAGAAAAAAATTAACAGAATTATTTTAAAATATATATTAAATCAATGTCTTGCTTTGAGTTCTCATGACTTAAATTCCTGTTACACCCACTTTAAAATGTACAGCTCTTAGTACGTGAACTGAAATATCAGCTCTATATTAATCACCATCAGTATCAGTGGTAATTTTTGATCACTGACTGCAATGCATTGCATGGAAAGCACACAGAAGAGAATATATTTTTTCCCTCATCTCCCAAAGAAGCATATATTGTATAACGTGAATAGAAGCATAATTTTGTTTCAGTTATCTCTGTTTATAGTATGTACATATATACCTCCTTTTTACTTGGGAAAAATGTGAACATTTTTTAACGTCACTGCAATATAGTGTAGAAATTGCTACATATGTAAAACAGAGCATCACCAATACTATATGAAGAGACTGAATCTAAGAAATCACTTAAAGTGCCTATCTGTATTTTAATTTCTCTTCCCTGGAATACTTCTCCAGGGTAGAATCTGGGAGAGTAACTGAGTGAAAAAAACGTGGAAGCCCACATAACCAGCTTTTGTACACAAACACGTGTATATACCAAGTGAAAAGTGAGAAAATGAAACAATAATACAAGGTTATTATATTAACAGTACATCACACTGAGTTGATCTTATGAAGCTATATAAGGCATTTTAGTATCCATTTTATATATATTACATATGTGTAGACTGCTTCTTCAAAAAAGAGTTAGCAAATGGAAAGCAATACATATTTCGCAGTGTTAAAACTGCAAATGTGTGAAGTAATCATCAAGAGATTTTAATTTTAAGGAGTCTTTCCCTTTCCTATACAATTATCTAAAAATATTTAATGTTGAGATTCATGGTTTTAGTTTTACAACACTCACTTCTATGGGTCTAGGTTTGTTTGGTTTTTTAATAAAATGGTGTCATTTGAATCATTTTAATAAGCGTTCTTCATTCTTAACAATTCTTGCACCTTCTGACAAAACCAGGCTTTTTAGACAAAATAATTAAAAAAAAAAATTCAAATAAAATAGCTAACGTTGAGAAGAAAAGTGGAAGAGTAAAGTTAGTGTGAAATGTACAACCGAAATTGTATTTACTGGTACAGTTTTGGTTTATCCAATAAATTTAATCTTGGCGCAGGTATGTAATACTCAAGAATGAAAAAAATAAGTCACCTGTATTTCATTGTATATAAGCTATATTTCTATGCATATGGCATACAGGAAACAGCTTTTTCTCACCTCTTTTGCAAGCCAATGTGGTCTGTGAATGATTGCTATGGAAAGGAAGGGAGGAAACTGGTAATGTCAAACCCTGTGCAGTGAAGCCACACCGTCACTGCAAGTGACTCTGAATATGTTTCCCTGACACCTTTTGCATAAAAAGATAAGGTAATATCTTCAACAACACAGGTTTTTGAAATCTGTCCCACATCCACTCCTAAATCTCTTACTCTTCCTGTAGTATATCTGTATGGCCATCATCTATCCCATTACCCAGTCATTTGCTACTTCTAAGGTGTGTTGGCAGTTCATTCCCTTCAGAAAAAATGACAAAAAGCCCTAAATATAAAAAAAACCCCTAAGGAGGATAAGTCACCATATGCTATAGAAAAAGTGACTGCATACAAGGAAACCTTATAGCAGGGTACATCCAAGTTCTGAAAGCTCCTGAATGGGCACAGCAATCCTACGTCTATGAAACTGTTAATAAGAAAAATGTGAAATAATATATTTTACCATCCTGAGAAGATCTTCCTCTTAGGACTTCATTCTAGTATTTCTAATAGAAAAAGTACTTGCTAACATCTCAATTGACATTGAAATATTATGGTTTGAAAATGTCAATTGTGCTCTGTTCCAGGCAGAGATTTTTCCCTTGTGTTCATGAGTCTGAAAGCTTGTCTTATTGCTGATGCTGCAAACATAATGAATCATTCTTTATATTTTATCTTTTAATACCACCAATTTCATGACTAGGCAAGGCATTTCAACCCAAGTATTGCTTCCTATGTGCAACGCTCAAATATTCCTTTTTAGTTCTGAAATAAAAACTGATGGCTGATACACTGAAATTAGCCATATTTCATGAAATTCAATATATGAATGTGTTATCACATACTTTACTTTTATGGGATAGCAGTAATCATCCTGCAGTTAACTCACTCTTGATGCGTGGTAATAAGTACAAAAACTAACAGGCTCAGAAATCTATTGGAATCCTTTGGTCAGTAGCTGGCTAAATTCTGACATCAGTTATGCAAATGTTTTAGTTGCACAATAATGTAGATCTGTTTTTAATTGAGCTGATTATTTTTTAGAATTATCCACAACTTGAAACTCTTAATTCCTGATGTCCTCATTTAATGTTATTTAAATTCTGAGTCTCTTTGGAAGGACATATCTAATACATCATTCTTGATTAATTAGACATGACTCATCACTACCATCTAAGTTTTCACACGATTCTTCCACATCTAAATGCCACCCCTTCCAAATTATACCATCCCCAACACTTGCAGAAAGATAGGAGAGGGACAAAATACCTTATTAGTAGAAGACTTCTGGAAACAAACCCTCTATTCTGCATTCCAACAAATAGAATATATTATACTAGGATCATAAGATAATGGAGGTTGGAAGGAATCTCAGGAGGTCTTGTGTCTGACGGGTTAGTTGCGAACACAGACCACATTTGCTCAGGGCTTTATCTAGGTTGGTGTGGAAAGTGTCCAAGGGTGGAGACAACATAGCCTTTCTGCACAACCTGCTCCACTGCCTGACTGTCTTCATGGGGAAAAGGTTTCTCCTCATATCCAGCCTGAATCTCTCTTCTCAACTTACATCCATTGTCTCTTGTCTTCCAACCATGCATCACTGTGCAGAGCCTGGCTCCATCTGCTCAGTAACCGTCCTGTAGGTACTGGGGGCTGCTCTTAGGCCCCCCTGAAGCCATCTCTTCTGCAGGCTGAACAAGCTCCATTCCCTCAGCCTCTCCTCACAGGACCTCTGCTTCTGCCCCTGACCATCTTGGTGGCCCTCTGCTGAACTCAGTCCAGCTTATACGTCTGCTTTATTGAGGGCCTGCAAACTGGATGCAGTGTCTAGATTCAGTCTAGGTTGTGCTGACTAGAGGAGGATAATCACTGCCCTCCATCTAGTCACTGTGCTCCTGTTAAAACAGCCCAGGATGCTGTCAGCCTCCTCTGCTGTCAGGGCACACTGCCAGCCCCTGCTCAGCTCGCTCTCTGCCAGGACCACCAGGTCCCTTCCAGCAGAGCTGCTGCCCAGCCAGTCAGCCCCCAGCCCGTGCCAGTGCAGGTGGTTGCGCAGTCCAGAGGCAGGACTCTGCTTGGGCCCTTGCTGAATTTCATGAGGTTCTTGTCAGCCCATTCCTCCATCTTAACTTGGTCGATCTGAATGGCAGTCGTGCCCTCAAGTGTTTGGACTGTTTCATCCAGTTTGGTATCATCTGCAAACCTGCTGAGTGTGCACTCTTTCACCTCCTCCAAGTCATGGATAAAGATGTTTAACAGAACAGGTTCCAGTGCAGATCCCTGTGACACCCCACTTGCCGCAGGTCTCTGGGTAGAGTACATGCCATTTACCACTGCCCTAAGACTCCAACCATCTAACCAGCATTTTACCCATATAGTTTTCCACTCATGTAATGTCTGAATGTGTGTCCTAGTTTCCGCTGGGATAGAGTTAACTGTCTTCCTAGTAGCTGGTACGGTGCTATGTTTTGAGTTCAGTATGTGAAGAATGCTGATAACACTGATGTTTTCAGTTGTTGCTCAGTAGTGTTTAGACTAATGTCAAGGATTTTTCAGCTTCTCATCCCCAGCCAGCAAGAAAGCTGGAGAGGCACAAGAAGTTGGCACAGGACACAGCCAGGGCACCTGACCCAAAGTGGCCAATGGGGTATTCCATACCGTGTGACATCCCATCTAGTATAGGAACTGGGAAGTGGGGGCGGGGAATCGCCGCTCGGGGGGACTAGCTGGGTGTCGGTCGGCGGGTGGTGAGCAATTGCACTGCGCATCATTTGTACATTCTAATCCTTTCATTATTACTGTTGTCATTTTATTAGTGTTATCATTATCATTATTAGTTTCTTCTTTTCTGTTCTATTAAACCGTTCTTATCTCAGCCCGCAGGTTTTGCTTCTTTTTCCCGATTTTCTCCCCCATCCCACTGGGTGTGGGGGGGGAGTGAGTGAGCGGCTGTGTGGTGCTTAGTTGCTGGCTGAGGTTAAACCACGACAACGTGGAAATGAGAATACTGTCTTGAGACACAGCATTCATGTGCCCAGAGGTGTAACTCCCCAGATCATCCTTTTGTTTGAAGACGGGTAAAACTATTAATTTTTCTGCCGTTGTTGGAGACCTCCCCCAGGCTCCACAACCTTTCAAAGATAAGAAAGCAACCGTACAAGGACATTGGCCTCCTCGCTCTGCACCCAACTGATCCTGTGGGTTTGTATGGGTTGAGTTCTCTGGCACAATCCATGTCCAAAATCATCCACTGCTGATGATTCTTCTCCTCCTTGAAGCCTGCTTCAAAGCAGAGGCCTGAGAGACCTTGTTGGTGAACACTGAGAGTACCTCAGCCTTGTCTGTGTCTGCAGAATTACTGGATTGTCTGTGTATGTGTATATATATTTATGTATTTAAATATATGTAATATACATAATAAATAATATTACTTATGTAACAGGTATGTGAACATCCACACCATTGGTATTTTATAGTCTTAAAATGAGTTTTCTTCAATGGAGTCAGTCTGACGAGGTTTTTTTTCTAATGTAACATGGTTATTGGTATTTCACTGTCATCACTTCATACTTTTTATTCTAGGATCATCAAACCATTTTAAGAGCATGGGCAGTTAAAGACTTTGCTCCAAATTGTCCTTTGTATGTCCAAATACTGAAACCTGAGAATAAATTCCACATCAAGTTTGCAGGTAAGTGTAAGATTTCAACCATTGGAAGCACTTGTTAGTATTTGGCAGTTTCCTTCATAAACGCACAAGAAAAGTGAGATTCCCTAGGCATATTTGCTGGTTAGAAGCAGGTTAAGAGTGCAGTGTTGTAAAATAACATGGGCTGCATATATCCTATCAGTAAAATGTCATGTTTTACATTGAAATCTTATTTATAAGCACTTTCAAGGATTATTACTCTTTAATGTTACCTAATATACAGAGTAGAATTATTTGATACATAACACATTGTTACTCCTTAATTATAGATCCAGATAGGTTTCCAGCTTGCTGTATCCATGTCTTTAAATTGTTTCTGTCTACTAAAACATCCTAAGGGCTATATGAGAAGATCTGCTTAGAAAAGGCCAAATTTTATCCAAGAAACAATTAAAAAAAAATCTTCCCATTGGACTGGTTTTTTTTCCTAAGTGGTATGAAAAACATTATTTTAATTGCTTTCCAGTATTTTGGAAAGAGACATATAATTTAATTTTATATCCAGTAAAATGTGTGTCTTGGAAACTATGACATAAAATGCAAAATGACATTAAGAAATCCAAACAAATCCTCTCTTATAAGAGAATACCAGCTTTAATCTGAGAAATTTTTCCTCCACACTATGTAGGTAGGTGTCTCTCGCTCTGCCTATATGTAAACACACACACACATACGTATATATGTACATACAGACATATATATCCTCATGGGCAAAACTGCACAAATACTTTTATAATGAACTCATTTTGCTTATCTTTGAGAAAATATCTCTATGAAGGAGAAGCAAAGCTTTCCTTTTCAGCTGTAATTTTGAAAATTCAGTTTTCTTGAAGGTATTCTAAGGAAGAAAAGATTGCTGATTCATGCAAAAATAAAAAATCTCTATGGAAAAATATTAGTCTCTTCCATCATCCCAGAATGTGATGAAAAAGTAAATTCCAGTGCAGAACAATTCCAGAGCAACAGTTAAAGCTGTATTTTTAAAAGCTACTGAATTTACCACTAGGTTGGAAAGAAGGGCAAAAGCATCGATAGCAGTTCTGAAGTTATAAAAGTGTAATCTGAAACTCTGAGATGGCGCAACAGGGAATAAGACTCATGCTGTGACAAGAATGATGGTGCTTTTCATCTCCCCCTTAAAACCACACAGCACAAACATAATCTCTTCTCCCTACCCATGGCCACTTTTTTTTTAATCGGTAACTGTGTTAATTTGTTGTTTGTAATTGTATTTTTAAGAGAGTTTCATTATTCTTGATGGTTTGTCTCTGTAGGAGCTTATATATAACTAGACTTGCAAAACAGGTAATTTTTTGTATCTAAGTCTCAGATTGAGAATTGGGACCATATTTTTTTTTTTAAAGCAAACAACAACAGAAAAACCAAAACCTCTTTCTGTAATATTTCCTTCAACTGAGTTTAACCAATCTGGTATCTTACTGCCTTCATTTATGTTTTGTAGTTCTTCAGGGGCTTGAGGAGACCTTATATATTCTGTGCCTCATTAGGCCCCTCTAATATTAATTATAGTAATGCTGTGTTGTAAGTCTAAATATTTATATAGCACCTTACATTCCAAAAGAATTTCACATGGATCACGGGCGTCACTGCATCCATTTCTACACACTCTCTGCACAACAGTAAAAGCAGAGAATTACAAGCCTTCCTTCAAGATTAATTTAATATTACTCATAGAAAGCACAGGAAATTTTTAATGCAGTTTTAAATTCAGCAATGTTATGAACATGGTATAAACATCACCACTGGATGCTTACCTACTGCAAATGGTTAGGCCACTGATACAGTCATGAGAATAACATTTGTTTGCATACATTCTCCTAAGAGGACTCTACTTTGGTTATTAATCTCATCCAACTCTTCTTTATTCTTGAATACGTGCCCAGTGGGGGATGCAGACTATAGCCCTGTCCAGAGTGCTTATGAATAAAATTTCTCATAACCATACGGAACATTTTTCTAAGTGCTTTTCCTATTATCATCAAGGACTGCTTTATTACTGCCTTAATGCAAAAGCGTCTTTTAAATTTGATATTCCTTTAAAAAATGACTCCTGGAGGTTTCCCAAAACAATATTGTGCATTTTTATGAACCTGAAATATTCAGTAATAGATTTCTTCTTTTTTTTTTTTTTCTTTACACACAGATTTAGAGACTATAACTGTCAAAAAGAAAGTTTCTGAATGTAGGAAAAATACAGCCAAGGAGTTTCAGAAAGTCCCCCTAACAAAAGTTTAACTTTTAACTACATTGAAAATCTATAAAACACTAGAAGCCCAGTTTCTCAGCAGCTTATATTAGGTTCATCAGTCATCTTAGATTGCATGAGACAGTCCTGAAATTTAGACCCTGACTGCATTTTCCTGTAGAATAGCATCCTGGAGATTTTCTGCCTTAGGCTTCAGAAACAGTATATAGGACAAGTAATTGTTATAATTTATTCCTATCTGGTAGACAAGACTTGTACATTCTTCCTTTCTTTAATGAGAGTACGAGAACTTATTCTTGTCATCACAGCAAGAGAATGGAGACACTTTGCACAGGGTAATATGGCCTGTCAGAAAGGCATGTTTCCTGTCTTTCCACCTGACGCCATCCTGTGTTTTCTCTGTTATTTTTTACAGTGGAGTTTAACTACTTTGTTTAAAATAGGAACTTACGCTTATATTAATACAATGGAAATACTTCTCTGTGTTTGAATATGATTCTTCAGTGGAATATGAAAAGCGTAGGGCATAAGTGTTTGTGTCAGCAAACTCCTTTGCAAGTTCAAGGTGTGAACACTCTATAAATACAGTGACTCTAACATGACAGTTATCGGATGGGCAATGAAACGCTGTATCACTGTTGTTAACCATCTTATGTCTTAAGCTGAAATGCTTTGATTACTCCTTAGTAATTTCCAATATACAAATGCCTTGACACGCCCAGTTTTTCTTTCACTAATACTGCATTTTCCTTCACTGGCAGTTACATATGGTTTTCTTAATCTTCCTGCCTTTCCTTTGAACACATGGGTCTACAAAAGGCCATGTACCCTTAATGCATGCATCTGGCCTTGCATTTCAGCACAAACATGAAATATAGTGAAGACTGTCCACAGCAGAGCAATATATTTATGCAATTCAGAGACTGGAGTAAATTGCATATTTTCTGAGTTGAACTTAAAACCATTATATATTTGCTAGAAAATAAATTAATCGCCTTTACCTTGAATATTCAGAAATTATGTATAATCACAATTCGAGGAACTGGGGATACATTTTGACATTCTCTTTTTATTCAAAATGCACCAATGAATTAGCACAGACTGGTGAAGGCTGACATTAAACCTTCAGTATTTTTTTCGAAAAGAACATAGTCCAGACTCACCAGAATGGATATTGAATGCATCTGATGATTAATCTATCCAATTACAAATAAAAATAGTCTAGAGATAATGGATGGGCATTTTTCTGTGTCTGGTAATGATCATGTTAACTTATCAAATTGACAAAAGTAAGGTTTCTTAGAATAGTTGTGTCAGGTCTAGGACATTCTTACTACATGGCTGATGCTGCAGGCATAAATCAGTATTTTGTTTTATCTTCAGGAACATTACAGAAGTCATAACTCATGGCACTGCATTGCTACATCTATTTGAGACAGACTTAGCAACAAATTTTCTGTCAAAATATATTTTCAACAGAAACTACAGCTTCTGGAAATTCTAAATGGAATATTTCTTTAGTATAAATGCAATCAAAATACTTCTGTTTGGTAAACTGATTTGGCGTATTTAATATTTAATTCAAGATAAAATGCAGTTTCCTTTGCTGCTTCACTGCCAACTGAATGAGTAATATAACGATTCTAGTACCTGCTGTCACAGGACCTGACTGATGTCCCAGACATGAGGAGTGGGAGAGCTGTCACCCAGCTTCCTCCCTACTCACTTTAGAAGAGAAAGCATCAGATAAAGTTCTGTATAACCCTCACCACAGCTCCACAAGAAGTCCTGAACATAAATATAAAACACAGTAACATTACAGGCAAACTATAATCTGTCAGATAATTGGAGAAATGAGCAAGTTATTTTTGACCTGATCTGTGTCTAATACAAGAACTTACTCCAGCCAAGAGGAGAAACCCATAGCACCTCTCCTCATGTTTCAAATGGCTACAATAGTCCTAATCATGGTAATCAGATCACTGAAGAATCCTTCACCTCATGTTCTCAAAGTACCTCTGAGAATTCAAAAGCTTCAAAACAGTTCGGAAGTAGGTAGGCTGTTACCTTCATATACCCATTTTACAAATGCATAAAACATCATGAAGGGCATAAATAGCTCACACAAAGTCTAAAAGTCTGCAGTAGGAGTGGAGGTAGTCCTATGAGCCCCGGCTCCATGGCTTCTGATGCAAAAACACTTGACAACGCAACATGAATCTCTTACACATATGAGATTAAGACAACTATTAGGACAGCAATCTGTTTGCTGTGTGCTATATTCTCTGTTAACATGATATTTTACGTAAAATCCATCCCAAAAGTCTACCAATATGTTAGAATATATAGAGGATTTAAGTCTGAGATCTACTTTTCATTTGCATCGTGCCATCCGTGATTTATTCATTCTCATTTTTATATATTTAGGTCAGCATGTACAATTTGGTTCAAGTACAAGATCTGAAATAAGAGATGATGAAAATTCTCATGTATATTTTTTCTTGCTCCTATTTTCAAAAGTATTAGCATTAATATAACAACATTCTAAACAAAAAATAAGGGGAGGTTATTTGGCAAAATCCTATACAAATTCAAAAATATAGAGAATTCTCATTCCTGCAATATCAGGAAGTCAATATTCACTTTCATAAAACTTTGCCATCTGACTAATGGCAATGGAATGTATATATTCCATCCAAGCAGTAGACTATGCCTTACTCTCTCAAAATCTCTAGTTTAAAATTCAGATAGATTTATTAATGGCACATGGTCAACTAAAAGAACACATTTCTGTCTGAAATGTTTTCTGCAGGAAATATTTAATTGCTATAACTGAAATATATTTAGGGGAGGAAAACTCATTTTGTTCTATATTTGACAGGGTCTTTATATAACTAAATTCGTTCTTTCCCTATGACATTTAAATAGGCCTTGATCTTCAGAAAATGAGAGAATGGATTTCTCTTTTCACTAGTCAATTATTCTGTTACTGAAAAGCCTCTAGAAATTTCAAAAAAAGGAATAGAGAAGGCATGCAAAGTATGCCCTAACTTTTGTTTTCAGTAAGTGGCGTGCTTATAGCTGTACTATAAATTCTATCTAGAAAGTAGCTTAGTTAGAGAGGTAAGGTGGCTCTAAGGATTTCAATGATACATTAGTGCAACTAGAAGCAGAGGTATGTAGACAGCTCAGATCTAGGTGGGGAGATTATTTGCTTACTTTTAGTCAGCAGTTTTCATATGGCTTATGTTTTGTTCATTAGCTGCACTACTTGTATTATCCTTTCTCATCAGAAGCAAATTCTGCTCCCATTGAAATAACATAGACTGAATCAAACATTAAATTCAGAAGAAAAAAAAATACTTAGCATGCAATAAATGCCTTCATGACCTTAGAAAACCTTTATGACTAACTTTCTACACTGACAGGAAGTTTAATTAAGTTGTAAGTTTTGTGCTTATCCCTTCTTGTATCTATTTTAATACTGTCAGGTATACGTGAATGACATTTAAGAGTAATTTCTAGTTCCTTTTCTTGCCATCACCAGCACTGGAGAGCATTTAACTGTGATCTGAATTTTAAGCACTAGCCATCTACGTTGAATAATAATTCATACAATACTGAAAGCATGTACAGAAGATTTGACAGTTTTAAGTATAAGCCAATATAGAGGACTAGATATAATGCCTCTGTTGCTTTCTCTTCTCATTTCCCCTCCCCTAAATTCCATTAAAAGACAGAAAGAAGTAGGTATGTCTATCGCACTGTTCCATCTCAGCAAGTACTAATGTGCAGACGTGCTTTCTTGTAAGGACTCTCAAAAATAAAGCACAATTTTGTGATTACAAAAGCCAGACAAGGACTGGGGTAAAAAGAATGCAAAGTTGTAAAAAACTGGAAAAGACAAGACAGCACCCCCCCCGCCCCCATGCATAGGAGGCAGCAGCTGTTAGCAGTTCCTGAGGGAGATGTTGGTCAAATCTACGTCACACACTGAAGTTCAGTGCAAAATCCCAGAGTCACTGCCAAACAACCAGTCTGCAAGCCAGTACAGCCTATCTGATCATCGGCACTCCTGCACTGCAGTGTCCTAAGTATGCTATTTCCTGAACACAACATTATATGTATGTACAATGCTTGATGTCTCTATACCAGTTTATGCAAAACTTCAGAAGGTGCAAAATATGCAGACTAGAGTATGCTACGTGGCTTACTCATACAACTAGTGCAGCAAGATAGGGGAAGTGGGATTCGCAGAGCCATTGCATCCTCTCCGTGTGTAGCTGCAGGACAGAAAGTATGAACTGGATGCAAAATTAACTTTACTCATGCAATCTGAGAGCGAGCATAGATGGAGCAAATCATACACAGTTGCTCTCCAGGTTCAAGTGGAAGATGAAGATCTGGAGGCAAATTTTGATTGTCCCTATCTTCACCATTTTCCTAGACAAGGAAAGGAATTGGTAATTCTGTTCAATGGAAAGTATTTTTGTGAAACAATTTATATCTTCTTTTTTTCTACAGATCATGTTGTGTGTGAAGAGGAATTCAAATACGCTATGCTAGCTCTAAATTGTATATGCCCAGCTACCTCTACATTAATCACTCTGCTGGTTCATACATCTAGGGGACAGTAAGTATATACTACCATAAAAAAAACCCACCTTGTAAAAGTTATAGCTGATATTCTTTGGAAAATAGCTTACCCTGAACTCCCAGACAACTACAGTTTTCAAAAGGAAGTTGGAATTTTCTGCACAATAAAAGCATCAGGATGTTTTACTCAAGATATTGTAATTTCAAAGAGAACTCCCCCCATATTTAACATCTGTTGCATGCTGTTGTGCCACTTCTACAACAGAAGGTATGAAAAATTTGTGTTTCCAATTTAGTAGGTTGAATTGTGGATCTATCACACAGTTCTACCTAAGAACACAAACAAGACCCAAGAATACCTATTTTAATATGTTTATTTGAAGGTCTGTTTTTGTATACATATAAAAATTCTTATTCACTGAGCTAAAAAAATTTTTTTCTGATAACGTATAAAATATTATTTGCTGTTCAGTGCCCGTATGTTAAGAAGCAAGCAAATACACATGTGAAGAAAGGGTTTTTAAGACTATAACCACACTGCTGGAAGGGGTACAGAATTGCGGTGTCTCTACAGACCGCGTAGTCACAGTAGAACCTCTCTATATTTACCAAAATAATTTTACCACATCTAATGTATCCGTGTTATGCTATATTCTTGGAATAATAAGGTATTCTTATTAAAATGTTGTGGACAGAGAGAGGCATTAAAGAGTAAATCTTCAAATATATGTGTAGAAATAGAATAGGTGCATATAGACTGCACAAGAATACATTTGAGAGTCTAGCAAAATGCATAATTTTTTTCAAGTAACCGTGGTCCCAGTAATATCTTGATATTTACAAGCAGAGTTATTTAACCTTCTATATGGCATTTGTGGTATTCCCCTGTGCCCAGGATGGGGAAAACTGAAATTATTGCTAGAACTTTTACTACCAAGAACAATGAATGTCAAGATTTTAATGGCACTGTCTGTACTAGAATCTGTTAGTAAGACGACAACAAAATACTGTTTCCATGCCTCCTGAGAATCATGGTGGAATACATTCTTCATGTGCCTAGTTTTCATTATCTGACATGCACAGAACACAGAGCCTTTTTCATTTATTTTGTATTATATGTACATGAAAGAAGAGTAGTATTCCTAACAGTTAGCAGAGAATTTTCCGTTAGCACAAAACCAGACATACAAAATGGAGTCTGTTTTCTGCTGTACTTAAGAACTTCAGCATTTCATTTTTAACACAGGCATATTGATCATTTATACAGATTCCCAACTATGATGCAAAGTAACTACAGTAGAATGCAAAAGCTCTTATTTCTTTTGCAGTCAGAATTAATTGACATGATCAGGGTTGTTAAAGTAACTGATTTCTAGTCTGGTCATTGTAGACTCAGCAAAAAAAAAAATTTTGCACAGATAGTTGTCAGCATTACTTTGAATCCTTCTTACAGAAACATACAAGCTTGCTGTATAAATACAGAAAGACTGGAACAGTGAAAATGTCTAGTTGTCATTTTACTTTAGTCAGCACTCATCAGAGCATTTAATCTCAGATGGGCTCCAGAATACTGAGAAATGGCAAACTGGACATCTTGCAGCATGGGTATTAATGCTAAACTAATTTGTTGAATAGATATGACTGTTCTTTAAAACCACACTATATCTGTGAAAGTTTAAAACAGACACACTTGAGGGGAAAAAACTTCAAAAATATTTCAAATTTGAGTAGTCTTGACCTCACAGTGCTAAAAATAAAAACCATAAAAAATCAAGTATTTCTCTCCCAAAATATCACTTTCTAAGCATTCAAATTTAATATTTTTGTTACTTCCCTTAATTTCATTTTTGCTAAAATTTTACATAATTCCCATACATAAAAAGGTACATAATTCCCAAACTGGTGAGGTTTTTCTTCCCCTTTTATTCCTTACAACTTTTAAAAATCCCTTGGAAATGCTGGATTATGTTCTCAAGAGTCTAATTTAACTGTGATTTTAGTTTTTCATTAAGTTTTGTACAAGCGCACAAATCTGTTCAATGTATGATAAAAGTCACCAAGTCAAGCATTCAAAATTAGGAAATGAGGACAAAGCTATCTTTTTGCTAAACTGCTGTGATCCTATTAAAAAACCCTACTGTGCTGTTGAAAACATTAAGTAATGATGTACTTAAGCTTACTTCTTGCTTGTAACAGAGTGCTACGTAGGCCATGTTTAATCTGGAAGTTTTGTGTCCTTGAATGTTTAGTTAAGATCATCTTTAACAATTAGAGATTTAACCAATGATTTTTAACAAGTATATGCTTCTTGAATATAATATTCTAAATTCAAAGGACAGTAATCACACATAATTGAAAAAAATCGTATAAAATATTTAAATATGTGAAAATAAGTTCTGTTTCCTGAATTACCACTTCATTGTCCCAATTTTATCAATCTTATACTTATTTTACTTTTTTATTCATGATTTTTATGTGGAATACCATAATTGATTTAAACACTTGCTAACTAAAATAAACTCATAGCTAGATACAGGTATAAATCTGATCTTTAGAAGTATTATACTTAAGAAATTTATTTTCAAACTCTCTTATTGAGTATACACTAATGTTTTAGAGAAAAAATTCCCTTTAAACTTACATTTTTCATAAGCATCACCTGAGATTTGCACTGACTCTAGAGCGTTTGAACAGTGTTGGTAAAACAAATTATTCTGCACTTCATTGTCTTCAGGGGGAAATTTATTTGCAAGATAGGCGTCGGGTTTGAGCTTCATCTACAGGTTGTCATTGTATTGCAGACATAAAACTGCTTTGGATTTGACTATTTTCTAATGTTGAACAATATGAAAGATGAAGTCAGATGAACATTTGAGTTTGGCTAAGTATAAGTAAAAAGATTAAGTGAAAATAGATTGTTTACAAATAAAAGTTTTAACTATACATGCATTTATATCCAAACTAAATACTAAATTAGATCTAAATAATGAAGAGCATTTGTTAAATAGACTTCCAATGTTAACAGTGAACTGCTTTCCTTTACATTGGTTCCTGTTGAACTCTCCTTTCATTATCCTGGTTACTACCGGCACCTGCATTAAACTTCATGTAGGACTTGAGTTTTAAACCCCTGTTAGTATTGACTTCCTTATATAAAAAGAACAGACTTGGATTACGGGGAGACTGCAATGAATCAGCTGCTTCCAACCTTGGGTAATCTTTTTAAAGTCTATTCAAAGTAATTGGGAGGATTTTCTTAATAATTAGTTCAGGTTTCCATTCCCAGAAGCCCCTTATCTGTTGACTCACAAGTTTAGTAACTTCAGTATGGTGACTGGGAATGTTCAAGTTGTTATTACAGATAACCAAGTTCAAATGACAACCTATGCCTCTCCATTCCACAAGGAATGGCTCTTCTTTTTACATAGTATTTTAGGTGCATGTAACCAGAGGAGTTTATCAAGGAACTTACCAGAACATTTCTTGCTTTTTGTCATTTCCCTGGTGAAAAGTCACTCATTAAGGGAAAATATGACCACTTTCAAATTCTACCTTCTTAACATTTGTTAGTTTAGTGAAGTTATGATCTTAACCTAAGTGATGTATATTTTAATGGAATGAAACAGTTCATTGACAGCTCATAGATAAAACATTGTCCCAGCTGTTTGTTGTACTCTTACAAATGAAGTGCTACCCATTCCACAGGGAATACATTTCCTATATTTATTAAGAAATAGTGTGACACTTAATAATACAAGCTCATTTCTGATAATCATGAAGGTAAGTTCACTGGGAAATTACTGGAAGTTGAAGGCAATACATAGCAGCAAAGCACAGTAAAAATTGTTATTCTCTATTGTCCTAATTAGAATGATAATACAATAAAAAGTAAACAAAAAACCCCACATGTACATAAATTGAAAACACCTTATCTTCTGGTGTTAATATATGAGGAGACTGGGGAAAATGTTCATTTTCTAAGCAACTTTGGCCAGATCAGCTTCCTGTTAAAATTAAGATGAAGTTTGCTGCTGTTTATGTGAACTGGCTTTGGTCTGTAATGCTACTTTTCAGATTAAACAAACTAGATGTAAATAATCCCATTGTCTTCTCAGCTGTTTATGGAATTCAAAACCTCAGTCTATAAAACACCGAAATTCTACCTTGGATCTTATTTATAATCTTATTATTGATGTTATTTATTAATCTTAACATACATCTTTAAATGTTATCAAAGTATCTAATCTAGTAATAGAACTTTATTAGGGTTTGTATCATTATACAAAACATTGGAAGAAAAGCCTTTCTGACTTGAACTTAATGTGATCTTTACAGAACAGCCCCATGGGAAGCTTTTAGACAACTAACTGGAACCAAGCAGACTTTAAACAGGTAAACATTTCGGGGGGGGGAGGGGGAAGTGAAATACGGAAAAATTTTCTTCTGCAATTACATTTCTAGTTCTGCTATTCTACACCTAATGCACTGTTTGTTAGTACTGTTGCAATAAAAATGGTTTGCGTATTTCCATCTTGGAACAAAATGTTTCTACACTGAGGGTGGAAAAAAATGGTAAATTGAAGAAAAGCAGAAATTGTGTTAAGATATTGAAAATGTATAAATGAGCACAAAGGAGCATGTCCCAATAGCTTGAGAGCTTAGCTCCAAGTGGCAAAAAACAGAGCACATTTGTCAGTTTTATGTCCTATCTGCATATATATGTGTGTATAGATGAATCCATTATATCCAGTAAAACTCATGCAGGCAGAACCTTGTTTCCACATGAAACTTAATAAAGTCAGAAGTTCATGGAAGCCCCAAGTCTGCAAGTTTTGGTGTTAGCTGAGGTTTGGAACATTTCCACTAACAGTCCATTTGGATAAAGAACATTAGCTGCATATAGTAAAGGATGATATGCTTAATATGTTTAAATTAATAATTTATTTTCTTGCACTAGAGAAAAGAAGGTATATATTTGTCATAGTATACAAGGCACAGTAACTCAAAATGTCCATAGGGTGAATGCTGAAGATAACCAATAAGCAAATGCAGAAAAAAAACCTTTCTTACAGATAAAGTGATCAAAGCCAAATGGGTCTTTCCTACATAAGTTATTTTTGATGATTCTTTACCTACTTCAAACAGGAACCAGACAATCTGCCATGGAGCATCTGAATAGACTGCCTTTATGAATAGAATGAGTGTGCTGTTGGTTTCACCTGTCGTCTTTGAATTGCAATGCATCTACTTATTATGGTGTGAATTGAAAGTAATTCAGCCATATCTCTCCTGATATTAAAGTACATAATCTTATATGCCTATTACTTAACAGAAAACGCTCTTTATTTCATTAAAATAATCTCTGTACTTACCAAGCTTTGATCTCAAATACTTCTTTCAGATTAGCCTATGGGACTTTTTTAATAGACATTTGTAGTTTCTATTGCCATGAAATACTGTTCTGATTAATAAGAATTTTACATGAACTTTTAAATTATTCTCTTTATCTGTATATGTTTCAGGGAGAGTCAGCAATCACCAGAACAATGGCAGAAGATGTATGGCAGATGCTCTGGTAACGAAGTGTATCATATTAACCTGGAAGAAAGTACTTTTTTTGCTGAGTATGAGGGGAAAAGCTTCACATATGCTTCTTTCCATGCACATAAAAAGTATGTTTATTTTCCTATCAACAATTAAATGTTCAAACAAATCATTGTTTTGCCTGCAATGTAGGTCTGCATTCAAAGGTGCAGTATTACACGTTACTCTGTTTCTAGGTTTAAATATCTGGCCACTAATATATTTTGTGGATATTTTTGTGTAAGTTACAGCTGGTCAGGTAAAAGCTCATGTTGGTTCTGTAGAGGCCAGCTCAGTCTGAGAGAATAGAATATAAAGGATATATAGGATAAGCCTGACAACCAGAAAAAAATTGTACCTTAGGTTAAATGAGAACACCAGTCACTTTCCATGTCCAAAACAAACTAGAAAAGGGTGAGTGGGAGAGTGTTAGTGTATTTTTTTTTTTTTAGTTATTTGAGAGTCAGCTGGAAATCTGGCTTCCTTTGTGGCGTGTTCATTTTATGCAGAATTCAATTTAAAGGTGGTACGTGCTACATTCCGGTGATTGTTCAAAGTAAAACCATATTTTTTCTGTTAGATGCTAACATACCTTCTTTAGGGTTCAGATCATGCATCACTTGTTCAGTGCTGCTCTGTGAGTTGAACGTACAAACTGAATACAAAGCATGTATATTCATATGTATTTAACAAAATGAACATAAATCAAACCCTGAACACTAAGTTTCTTCTCATACTTAATAAGTGAAAGATTTTTTTTTTTGGCTTTAATTCCTTATTTTCTATCACTAATCAAATACACTTCTAGGAGTGAATTGCAAAAATGAATTCTGAAAATGGTTTCCATTACATATGAATAATGGAACAATTTAACATGATGAATACTTTTTCATATTATATATCCATTCTTCTACTAATATTTTCCCAGAAGGAACTATTCATCTGATAGAAAAAAATCAACTGGAACAGCGTTAGAAGAATATTATGGGGATTAAGAAAAACACTGGATTCAAATGTCTAGGGATTCATGAGCTCATAAAAACTGCTTGATCAGAAGTGGCCTATTTAGGAGATAACATATTTCAAACATATTTGTCATCCAAAAATCTGCAAATGTTCATCATCTGCAAAATATAAAAATATACTGGAGATTCATTTTTGACAGTGGAAATTCTGGTATATATGGGACTATGCAAAATGAACCATGCCTTTCCTTTTCTAATTAAGGTTTGGAGTCTGTCTGATTGGTGTTAGAAAGGAAGATAGCAAAAACATTTTGCTGAATCCAGGTCCTCGATATATCATGAGTTCTACAGATATATGCTTTTATATAAATATCACCAAAGAAGAGAATTCTGCTTTTAAGAAGCAAGAAAAGCATAAAAAAAAAAAAGAATCAAAATTATCTTATCATGGAGCTTCTAGGTTACCTGTACACAGTATAATAGCCAGCATGGGTAAGTAAAAAAAAAGAAAAAAAAAAAGCAGCCTCACAACATATTCTTACTCAATGAATAATGCATTTTAAATCTTTTAACTGTATTCCTAAAATTATAATTTAAATTAATATATAAGAAATTATAATAGTGTGCAGAAAGAAAAAAATATTAAACACTTGCCCTTGTATTTTCCAAAAAAACCCCCAACAACGGAATTTGGTTATGTTTTTCTTTTACTTGACAATATGGAATTAAACAACTTAAGACTGTTGTATAAAAAAGTAATAATAAAATGTATGCAAAGCAAAACAACTGGTAA
The DNA here is from genome assembly GCF_026419915.1 of Harpia harpyja. Classification (NCBI taxonomy): domain Eukaryota; kingdom Metazoa; phylum Chordata; class Aves; order Accipitriformes; family Accipitridae; genus Harpia; species Harpia harpyja. Next base: position 19,728,103 of record NC_068950.1, on the reverse strand, counting down.
AATCACATGGGTAATTTCTTTGTCATTCATAACTGGTTGTTTGTAGTAAGTTTTCATAAGCTTCTTTCATTAAAAACATGTCCTTGCTCAATAAAAACCTACAGGTTGTTATACATATAAATATGGATTAATTATATAAGGTATGATTTTAAAAAGGTAGTTAACAAGAAAATATATTTCAATGGTCAGAAAAAGTGCTACTTTGCAGGTAAAGGCTTCCTCAGATATAGTTTAAGTATTTGTTATATTTTAATGTAATAAACACAATCAATATAGTATTCCTTTCAGTCTTTGGCTGTGTAGTCAGGTAATCCCCACTAAACATGGGTATGTCATTCAAATGTTTTGACAACCATATTGAGAAAATCCTTTCAACACTACTTCAGGGACAGTGGCTATCGATTTACAAGATACAGGATGCCGAACATCCAGCAGACCTACGCTAGCTCTTCCTTCCGAGGGAGGTAAAGAGGGCAGACGGCCCAGTATAGCACCTGTTTTGGAGGTTGCAGACTCATCCTCACTTCAGACGTGTGACCTGCTCAGTGACCAGTCAGAAGATGAAACTACCCCATCAGATGATGAAGTCTCTACAGGCTTAGAGTATGTATATTAAATATAAACAACATAATTTGAAAAGCTAATATTATGTAAATGGCATAGATAATTCTCTGACATGCAGATCAATCCAAGCAGTTGTAGCAAGCAAGACCCATAAAGGCTAATTATGGAATTATTCCCTTTTATGAAATGCTATTGTCTGTTAGGAGAATGCTGTTATGCCCATTTTAAAATTAAAAAAAAAACCCAAACAGATTAACTCCTCCATTTGCTGGAGATGTTCTGTACTCTGTTATAAAGATCTAACTGTGTATTGCAATTTTTTTTTATAACATTCTTTTTGCCCATTTTTCTTACATTCTATAGTTATAAAGACAGGAGTCAACTAATTTGTAAACAGATAAGTACTTCTATCCTGAGAATGCAGTGATAATTGGATCATTCAACAGGCTTGTTGAACACTGAGGCTAGGCATCTGACTTCAAAATGTAGGAATGGCAAAAAAAGCAGTACAAGACAAAACTACTACATCTAGTTTAAAATGCTTGTTAGCATGTTACTGAAAGTAATGATGCATTACTCAAAACCAGAAGATTCAATCCTGTAACTGCAATGCAGATAAGCAATTATGTTTATTGGGATTACTGAAAGGAATGTTAAAGCTGAAATACACAATTAAGCCAGTGGCTTACCTAGCACAGTTTCCCATCTCCAACAGTGGCAAGCATGAAAAGCCCCAGGGAAGATCATAAAGCTCCAGTGAAAAAAACAATAGAACAAGTCATCTTAAATCTGCAGGCTGAAACACCAGGATTTAAAAGGCCTCTTATTAAAAACTAAGGCCAATTAGAAATTTCATCTCATCAGCAAAAGGATTTGCTATCTAAAATTTATTCCAATCATGTTGAAAGTATATTATTAAAGCAAGAAGGTAATGACCTCACTCGATAAGTGTTCGAAAGACAAGTGGAGAAGGAAGAGCAGAAGTAGCGCAACTTTCTATTTTCTTGCTTTCCTTTTTTTCCTTCCTTAGAAGTTTCCAGTACATGCATTCAAAACACTAGGACAGCACACTATGACACATCAGCCCCTTTCCAAAGATGCCTATACAAAAAAACCACAAGCAAAATTCCTTTAGTCCACAAGAGCATGATAGCTTTCACTAAATTGTATTGAATTGGTCAAAGCTATGAAATATATTCCTTTGATCCTATTAAACATAGCTTATTTCATGTGCTTGACTCTGCTCATCTCCAGATAACTGCAAAACTTAGACATAGGTATAAATGTCCCATAAAACAGTTGTATAGTCAACTGTGTTTCAGTAATTTGCTATACTGAAAAATGTTTGTTCTATTCTCCTAGGTATGCCAAAGGCTATCCTCCTTACTCTCCATATATCGGAAGCTCTCCCACGTTTTGTCATCTTCTGCATGAAAAAGTACCCTTCTGTTGTCTAAGACTAGATAAGGTAAAGGGAGTTTCTGCTGCTGGATAAAACTGCATGCTGATTTGTCTCTCGCATCTGAAGAGTTAAATTCTGGTTTCTGCTTAGAGATGAGGTTCGTTCAGCACTTGCTAAGTTATAATGTATTTTCTCATCCTTTTAATCACCAGCATTTGTTTACATCTAATCAGGTCTATATCAACTTATCTACAATTTTCTATTTCTAATGGTAAAATCCTTTAATGTCACAGCTAAATCTCTTCATTCTTATCCACTGAATTTGTTTCTTATTTTGATTTTAGGGATGCCAGCATAACTACTATGAAGATGCCAAAGCCTATGGATTCAAAAATAAATTGATTATAGTTGCAGCAGAAACTGCTGGAAATGGCTTATATAACTTTATTGTTCCACTCAGAGCTTATTACCGACCAAAGAAAGAACTAAATCCCATTGTATTACTCCTGGATAACCCGTAAGTAGATTTAAATTTTTTTTGTGTGTGTGATACATTTTAAACTCATTTTACCATTACTTTAATAGATGATCACTCTTCACATGGACAACTTAAAATCAAAAACATTATGGCACATTTACCTTTGAGAAAAGTTGGTGACAAAAATAATACCCTATGTTCACTGTCATATACAAAATTGACTTTCTACTGACTAAATGGCCATAGTGAATTTAAATATCCTTACTCTTCATGGCCAATGTTTCAGCTACATATTTCTTAAAAATACCCCAAATAATGTGAATATTACTGCTAAAATTAAATAACTTCATAAAAACTGTATAAAACAAACTGTGTAACAGTTTCACAGCTACATGACAGCACTTCAGACAACACTAATCTACTTAACACAGAGCACTTAGTGGCCTGGACCAGGCAGGTATATTTTTAATAATTTTAGACTCTAAGATAAACAGTTCTTTAAGCCAGTAGGACACCCCCACACACATGCACATACACTTTGTCTACAATTACATAAAGTCATAGAAGAAAATTAAAACATGCAATACTGTTGTTACTACCATATCTGTCTGGAGATGGCTGGAATTCTTAGCCTTGCATTAGCTGTTTAAAATTTCAGACAAATTCTTCTCTGGCAAGACTGATTCATTCATAATCTGACAATGAATGAAAGAGGCCTTTTTTTTTTTTTTTTTTTTTTTTTTTTAGCAACACTTTGGTACTGCCTAAGTACTTAAAATCGCAGTTTGGAAGACACAAAAATGGAGTTTAGCTGTATACAGAAAGTTAGATCAAACTACGACTCAAAGAAATGACAGCACCAGAATTTCTTATAGGTTCTCATTCCAGGCTGACACTTCCCTTTGCATATATATGTTCTAGTTTAAGTGATTTATTATACAAAGGCCTGCTGTGAAGTGTCCCATTTCTGCCTCAGACAGCTCTTTAGTGAAGCTGCATACACGTGTGTTTGCAAAACAAGCTTTTTTATGTACATATTACGGCATAAAGTGAATTACACAAAGTGGTAAAAGCCTAAACTAGGTTAAAGGACTTCTGATTTGCGACTTCAAGATTAAAGATATGAGCATACAGTGCCCTCTAGTGCTTGTTCTCTTTTAGAATCATAGAATCATTTAGGTTGTAAAAGACCTTCAAGATCATCGAGTCCAACCATCATGCATGCCCACTAAACCATGTCCTGGCATACCTTGTCTACGCGCTTTTTGAATACCTCCAGGGATGGTGACTCAACCACTTCCCTGGGCAGCCCATTCCAATGTCTGACAACCCTCTCAGTAAAGAAATTTTACCTAATATCCAACCTGAATCTCCCTTGCCGCAACTTGAGGCCATTTCCTCTCGTCCTATCTCCAGCCACCTGACAGAAGAGACCAGCACCCACCTCACTACAATCCCCCCTTCGAGTAATTGTAGAGAGCGATAAGGTCTCCCCTCAGCCTCCTCTTCTCCAGACTAAACAGCCCCAGTTCCCTCAGCCGCTCCTCACAGGACTTGTGCTCCAGGCCCCTCACCAACTTGGTTGCCCTTCTCTGGACACGTTCCACCAACTCAATGTCTTTCCTGTAGTGAGGGGCCCAAAACTGAACACAGTACTGGAGGTGCGGCCTCACCAGTGCCGAGTACAGGGGAACAAAAACCTCCCTGCTCCTGCTGGCCACACTATTTCTGATACAGGCCAGGATGCCGTTGGCCTTCTTGGCCACCTGGGCACACTGCTGGCTCATATTCAGCCGGCTGTCAACCAGCACCCCCAGGTCTTTCTCTGCCGGGCAGCTTTCCAGCCACTCTTCCCCAAGCCTGTAGCGCTGCATGGGGTTGCTGTGACCGAAGTGCAGGACCCGGCACTTGGCCTTGTTGAACCTCATACGATTGGCCTCAGCCCATCGATCCAGCCTGTCCAGATCCCTCTGTAAAGCCTCCCTACCCTCAAGCAGATCGACCCTGCCTCCCAACTTGGTGTCGTTTGCAAACTTGCTGAGGGTGCACTCAATCCCCTCACCCAAATCATTGATAAATATATTAAACAGAACAGGGCCCAACACCGAGCCCTGGGGAACGCCACTTGTGACCTGCCGCCAACTGGATTTAACCCCATTCACCACAACCCTCTGGGCTCGTCCATCCATCCAGTTTTCCACCCAGCGAAGAGTACACTTGTCCAAGCCATGAGACGCCAGCTTCTCAAGGAGTATGCCATGAGAGACAGCGTCAAAGGCCTTGCTGAAGTCAAGGTAGACAACATGCACAGCCTTTCCCTCATCCACTAGGCGGGTCACCTGGTCATAGAAGGAGATCAGGCTTGTCAAGCAGGACCTTTTCCACCTTAGGGCCTGAGTTTAGATAGTTTAATGCTGCTGTTGTGGCATTTACAGCTAAAACCACTTTTTATTAGCATAAAGTAAAAGCTATGGTTGCTAGTTAAACTAACACCCTTAGTGTTGTCTCTCTCTACATAGCATTTGCAGTGACTCCTCTGAAAGGCCAGCATTCATGAGAGTACAGCAGTTAGCTGAAAAGCCAGCATGCTTTTCATACGTGCATGAGGTGGAATTCACGCTGCCATTCAAGTCAATTGGAATTTTGTAATTTACTTCATTGGATTTCGGAATTCAGCCACCTTCGACGAACATATCTATGCCTTGTTGTTATATTCCTATTTTCTCTATCAAGGCAATTTTTTACACTATGCTCATTCTGTTACCTACACATCACATGTGTTTTAAGATTTCCAATGTTTCTTGGTATGTAAGAAGAAACACAATTAAATTTATTATTAAAGAAACAGTGCAATAAAATACAGTATCTTAGTTTTCACATTCCATTTTAAAAATAAGGTTTCATCTAAGATTGTCTCATTGCCTTGAATGGAGCTGTTGGCACAAAACCCAAATGATGATTGGGTTTCCACTTCACTTTTAATTGAAAATTCTCACTGCTTATTTTAAGTACTCCTAGGTCATGCATAGGAGTATAATTTGGTAGTTTGTCTCTGACATCAGCCATTCATATGTGGAATTGTACTGTGTCATAAAATTTCTGATTTAAGAGGTGCATTTATTGATATAAGCATGTTAATTCTGATCATTCTTTATGATCACAGCAAACTGTTGATTCACAGCTTTCTGCAAACCTATTTCCTGTTTAAAGTGTTGTTATACTGCCAAAGTTTTAAAAAGTCATTTTTTTAAAAAAAGCTACCAGTTTATTGAAGTATTTTAGAAGAGATGCTGCTGTTGTGATGTTGTGTTTCATTTTGTAATCCCATCTGCTGCTTAGGCCAGATATGCATTTTCTGGATGCAATCTGTTGGTTTCCCATGGTTTACTACATGGTGGGCTCTATCGACAAGTAGGTGAAATAACTGTTAGAAAACTTAACATTGTAGTGCTCAGTGGTTTGTTGTGTGTATCGTCATTGCATGTTTATGTGTGTGTTGTACTTGAAGATGATCTTTTTGTATGCATGGTTTGTGTCTGTATGCTATAATTTGGGATTTCAAATTTCTGACTTATAAAGGATATCATTAGTGAAAAGTATGACAGGGAACACAGGTTAATATCTTCAAGAATGTAAGATTAATGCCTGTTTAGGTACGTTAATATGTTTCTACAAAGTGCCAGATTATAGCCCTGATTCTAGTGTCATTCTATACTTGGTTATAATTTGTTTGGATTTACTGACTAGGGTTTTGTAAAGATAGCTACAGAACACAGACAGTACTAATACTGGCAGTCTTGAATGTGTCCAACACTCTTCATCTTCCGCTACTTAAAATATGACCTACTCCTACATTTCTGTCTTCACCTCTGCTAATATTTTTTTGAATATCTAGGTTTAGCAACGTAGATTTGATGTAAAAATCAGGCAGAAACAAGAGAAGAGCAAGGGCTCGTAAGCATTTTAGTAAACTCCTGTGTGTAGAGTGTCAATTTAAAGAAGAAAATGGTTTGCTTCAGTACATAGCTAATTTTGAGATGGGGATATGAGCCCATAATATTCATGCCCCAGGTAGAAATCAAAAAACTTATTTCTTGCCCTGAATTAACAGAATCCAGATTTTCAGTAAGAATTCTGGAGATTCAATGTTTCTCCATCTCACCTAGTTGTAACAAGGGCTTTCAAACTGCTTATAATAGTGATACAGTTACAGATTTACCTCGGTGATATCATAGTCATTGTGAGATTTGCAAAGGATCTACAGAAATGTTTTTCACCTTCTACATTTATTTCTTCCTCTAAACGAAAAAAAGTGTTTTAGGTTGTTAATATCTACCACTTTCTTAACTTTTAATTCCACAACAATTATTAAAAGAACTCATACCACCAGCATAATTGAATTGACTCAAAGTATCCAAAGTAATTAATAACCCAAAGATGTTAACTGTTTTTTATTAACATGGAGAAGTAAACTTTAATTTAGTTTACTGAGTTTATTTCAAAAAGGAAATGACCAAATCTCTCCCTAAAAGTGTTTTGTTGTTTTTAGAACTGAGTGCATGAAGAAAACGAAGCGTGTAGTCTTTGAAATAAGCGATTATACAGAATTCTACAGTTTACAGTAACACTAGCATGAACTTCTGCATCTTTTCTGACAATACAATCGCTTTAATTCCTGATGCAATAACCAATCATATTTTGTAGGGGTTTTTTTGACATCTGTTTTCATCGATAACAAGACTTTTAAAAATATAGTTCATACTTATTCCCTGTGTTTTCCTAAACAGGTTTTTAAATTGTGTACAATTAATAGAAGTCGATCATCTTTAGCTAAGAACTACAATGTAAAATATGCAGTTTCCTTTCTTATTTAATAGGTATAGAATACATTCTCAAAGTGTCACCTACTACCTTTTAAGTATCTAATATATTTGTCATTTGGTCACCTGGCATGAAATGTCATTGTCTTAGAGAGAAAACCACCAAAGGAATGACTCTCATTTACCAATCCATTTTGTTAGAAGTGGATGGCCTGCAGAAAAACAGCTTTACCACAATTCATAGCTGGGATGAACTTCATCAAAATATGTAATCAAGTAGTAGAAATCTGTTCTACAGTCTTCAGGTATAAATGATGTGAGATCTGTAACTGAACAGATTTCACAGAGGTGTAGAAGTCTATTCAGTGTTAAGAAACCTATAGCTAGAGGTACCTGAGAATTAGAATTATACTACTTCTAAATTAGTATTTTTTTAATTTCTCCACAAATTAGTTGAATGTAACTACTAAAATAAGAATAGCTGTTGAGCTGATGTAATGTTGAAATGCAGAAAATCTGGATATTTCAGAATATGCTGCTATTTTCAGGGTTAAAATGAAAGACTGAAAAAGCAGAAATACAAATTACTCAAAGGTCAGAGTTCTACTTGTGCACTGAAGTTGTTAATATAGATCACATAAAATACAGCCTTTTTTTTTTTGTAGTCCACCACCAGTGATACTGCACAGTTTCAAAAATAATTATATCATGTATTTGTTTTGGAAGAATGTGTATAAGATGTAAAATAAATACCACAAATTTATAGAGTTTTCCTTATCCAAAATTTAAAAAAGAATTTATAGTAGGTTATGTAAACTTAGGAACCTAAGATCATTGCTGAAAAGAAAAACTGTTTCAGGACAATTAAGACTTAATTAATATTATAGATTGCCAAATAAGAAGCAATTATAATGCCAAAACAGCTTTTCACCTTAGAAGTAATCAGAATGATGCAAAAATTCAGTTTTCCAATTTCCCTTGGAAACCCTGAAATTCACCCTTTCTTCTTATTTTTACTTAGTTAAAAATTGCTAGGTTCCTAGTAGTTGAAAAGTCCTTTCTAATCTTTTCAAGAAGTGCTTAGTTTCTGTGGCAAATATTATTGTTAAAACAACAAACATGCTTCATTTTGGAAACAAATATAAGGCATGATGGGAACTGTAACTCAGTTGTCTGTGAGTGTTTTCTATGGTCAGGCTTCACAGGAAACATTGTCCAGCAGAGTGCAAATTTTTACTGATGTACAGCTGCTCCTAAAAGCATCATGAGAATACTCCAACTCATAGGTTAACCTAAAAGAGGAACGTATTAGATGTCCTGGCAGAACCTTTATTAGCATTTTGAAACAAATAGAATTGTGGGAAAGAGCAACCCAAAGCATTTTATTTCAGTCCATTTATTGCCAAAAGTAACTGCAATGAAGCAAGTTGTTGCAGCATGTAAGGACGTACTGTCTTCCCAAATAACCGTTAAAGGCTTATTCTAAAATGTTGAAATAAATTTATCATTTTAGCAAAAGGAGAGGGACTGTAACAACCTACTGATGTGCATTCTGTATGACTTCAAGGAAAATAATTATTCTATTCTATCAATTGAGATGATGTACTTGTTATAGATTATATGATATGTACATGAAGGGAACCAGCAACTCAGCCTGTGATCTGCAAGTTCCAACCATCCCTAATCTTTTAAGTGTTCCCTATTTAAGTTGCTTGTGTCTTTCTCCCTCTTTCTCTTCACAAAAGCCTAGATGACTTATTAAGATGTGGGGTCACCTTTGCAGCTAATATGGTGGTGGTGGACAAAGAAAGTACAATGAGTGCTGAGGAAGACTACATGGCAGATGCCAAGACCATTGTAAATGTTCAAACACTCTTTAGGTAAGACATTTTTGCAATCTATCTATACATCTTCATTAATCGTGAAATACTTAATGCCTTCTGTACTCAGATAAGAAAGGATTTTTTTGTTTCTTTCTTCTACTTAAGTTTTCCCTTATATGAATTTGTGTCTTACGTGGGCAAACCTTTTCCCACCCTGCTTAGCAATACACTCGGAGTACTGAAGTATTCTCCTGAAATCTCAGATGAAATTCTATGCATCCCAAAACTGGTTGATCATTTTAAAAGTCAACTGTCAGGTTTGCAGGAAGGAAAAGCAAGCTACTCTTGAAGACTTAGGACCAAAGATAGTTGAGAAAAGAAATTTTTCCTCAGTGCAGCAGTCTTTCACAGTAATGCGAAAGCCAGTATGAAAAGCAGATCCTTCTAAAAGGTAAGCAATGCATCACTATGAAGTTAGTAATAAGTGTTCAGATTTTGAATATTTAGTTTTGAACAAAAATTAGGTTTTTAGGCACATGTATGCAACATTACACATGACAACAACAAACTAAGAGTCATGAAGGAATAACAGAATACAGAGTGAAAAAATGATCAGTCTAGTAAAGAGGCTGAGAAGGCAGTGCTGTGATGGAGAGCTAAACAAACTGAGAGTTCCTATTCTTTTGAGAACCTCTCCTGATTAAAACCTCACTTTGTGTTAAATATCTTGTTTCAACAAGTACCAAAACATACGTGTCCCTTTAAACTTAAAAAAGTTCTTATTTGCTTAAAAAAACAAACCAAAACAAACACCCCCCAAAACCCCCACATGAAACAAAACACACTATAAAGTCAAGTATGAAATGCCTCCCTGATTTGGGGCTTAAAGCTAGCACTTCCTGTTGTTCATTCTAATCAGACCTGGACAAAATGAAGTCCTTCCTTAGAGGATTCAGTATCATTCAATATTGCTGCGCTTTTCTGTGTCAAGCCTTCCATGTAAGACCACAGAGAGGTGTATAGTAAAAGTCTTTTGAATCTGTTTTAGAAAATGAGCTCATTAAAACGCAAGTATTTCAATGGAGATTTTTTTTTTAATGCAACCGCATGTGAGAATACAGTTAAATGCTGTTAGCATTTCTGCATGTGCTCAAAAGAAGCAAAATCTATGTTGCACGAGAAATATTAGTCTGTCTGTTTCTAACTTGGAGTTTTTGAATTTGTACATGATAACTAGCACAGGTGTGTGTTTCATAATCACACCTAAATTTAATTTAGAAACTATAATTGAACTTCATCTGTGCATCATTCAAGTCTACTCTTAACTATATTGTGCTAGGGTATCTCACTGAGGTTTTGACATACATCACTTAAGTTCTTCAGAAAGATATTTTACCCCCAAATATAAAACAGAAAAATTAGTTGAATAAAAAATAAAACTTACAAAGTACCTGTTGATTTTTCCCATGCTTGTCTTCTACACATGTAAAAAATACTAAGAAAAAAACACAACCAAAACCACCATAGTAGTACACTACATACCATAGGTATCCAGCTAGAACTTACTACATAATCATTCAGTTGTCTTGCACAACGCTTACAGCTAGATGGCAGTTTAGCACCTTTAAGGCTAGAAACTCTTCCATATCAATTAAAACTGTGACACAACACTAGCTTATCTGAATTATAGTTAAAAGGAGTAGAGAAGTGTGACTCAAATGGTCACACTGACTAAGAAAGGAAATCTTTAATCCTTTGGATGGGAAAGAACAAGTTAGCATATTTTAAAAGTACAAGGAGAAATTACTCGTTTGGACTGTGCCCTAGAGGTGCTTTTCACTTTTTAGTATGAAATATGAAGCCAACCATTGAGTCCCTATTGACAGTTATGAGTCCATTTCAGAAAAGTAGTGGGTTTCTTCAGGCAGTAGGTCTGTACTAGAAGGAGTGTTTATATTTATTAATTAATGGGTTTAAATGTTCGTGTCTGGGAGGCCCTGTTTTTAAGTTATTATTAGCTAACATCTTGAAGACTATGCTTCAAATACTGCAAGAAGCCTATTGACAGCAGTACACCTAACAATTCAGTAGTTTAGCTGGTATCTAGCAGTCAGCACCAATTTATAGATAAACCAAATGAGGTGTTATGATGGCATTACATTGTTTTACCTTTTTGGTTCAGGAAAGAACTAAGTGTATCTCTTGCTTGTCTAATTCCCGAATACCAGTTCAACAGCAACCCATGTCTTCCATCAGGCTGATAAGTGCTTTCTCCACCCTGTCCAGTCCTTTTATACCAGAATGGGATAGAAAAGATGGATCTTCGCATAGAAGTAGCCTGCTCTGCTGCTGAAAGCTTGCGGGCAGTGTGTCTTACACCCAGGGCAAGAAGCAATCTGGCCCTGACTACCTAGAAAGTAATTTCCCCTAATTCCGCTAAAAGGCACTCATAAATGAAAAATGAATTTTACCAATACCAGGTTTGAAACTGATTTCCTAATATAAATCAGTTTTCATATCTTGGTGATAAACTAAACCCATCTTTAACAGAAACCTAGTAACCTGTATTTTTTCCTGTAAGTTGTGTATATTTTATCATTAGATGAGCTTTTAATTTCCTGTTACTCTTAGTTCTGAATGTTATATTGTTAGTTTTCCAATATGAATGCCTGTCCTTTAATACAACAATACAGGAAAATTTCCAGCCAGCAGAAGCTTAAGTAATTCTATGCTACAGAATTAATGCAGAGGACATTTATTCTCCTTCCTCAAAACTTTAACACATTTGTTAAGCTACTTAAGTACAAGTTCATACCTACAAGTGTGATATTATCAGGATTTTTTTGAATTTTCATGAGCACTTCGCAGGGTTTTATAACACAGCATACAAGTAAAGACATACCACAATAGCATCTCAAGAGCGTGGTTATCATGTATTAATAACGATACTGCATCACTCAGAGTTTGTATCAAAGTCTGACTGTAAGAGCTAAAAAGTTACAGAAACTCCTGAGCATGCACAATGCCTTTCAAACTAGTGCAAACAAATGGTCGTTGTTAAATGATTCACATTCTCACCCAGTTTGCCAAGTCAATTTTTCCTTATATGATCACATTTAAAATTTGGTTATTCACAGGGACATGACAACTGCTAACATAAGATTGGCTAGCATTTCTACCATCATATAATCAGGACATGTTTGGGATCGTGTGATCATTACCAGTCTATGTTTTGACATCAATAGACCTAGGAAACTGTATTGCAATAAGATGGCATTAACACGTACTGACAGATAGTTTTGACATACGTTTCCCCACATTTAGGGTCTGCTTGAATTGCCATTTCAGTGAAGTTCCTTCCTACAAAAATGAGGGAAAAAGAGTAAAGACTTGCAAAAAAGTACATTGGATTCCATTTGACACTAACTTACTAAATTCACCTTTCAAGAAAACCACTTTGATTTCTTTCTGAATAAAACAGAAGTCACATTAATGATGTCCAGTTATCTATTGTCACATGTAGATAAGTACTTTCAGAATCATCAGAACAGATTACAAATGCACATCTCATTTTCTGACACTAATCTGTAGAGGAAATACTCAAATAATAATCTGAGTTCTATTACAAGTTGTTTAGTATTTGCATAGCATAAACTACACATTTCTTGCTAGTTCTTAAGAGCCCTGAGGGCTGGGGAGGGGCTCTTTAGTCTGCTTCATGAAAATCTGTGTTACTCAGCCAGATCAGAGTTAAACTTTCTTCACTGTTTTTTGTTATTGGAAGCCTGAATTAGTGTTAACTTATAAATATTTTGTGTATGTAAATATTTCAGAGGGAGAACATAAGTATACATAAGCATACATTTTCTCAGCAACTGCCAAGAAGTGCCAGTTTTTATCTATGTTGCTCAGTCTGTGGACACAGAGCATACAAACAGAACTCAAAAATGGAAAGAGTACATAAGCCAGTTCTAATAAAATGGTAGTTTACATGCAACCAGGTACTAAGTGCAGGCTGTATAGTTTTGCATTTTTTGTGGTTTCCTACAGATTTGTGTCATTTTAGATATTATTAAATAAAATCTCTGGTAATGAAATTGTTTCCTTTCTAGCATTAAAATACTTTATAAGCTCAACCTTTGAAGGCATGTTTGCTTCTCTGTGAATTATATAGAGAATGTTTTGTAGTTTCTTCTGCTATTATACCAGCATTTCATTGTGCCAAAACCCACCACAGGTTTCAGGGACTTCATTAAAAACGTGGACATGAGCACAAGCTACAGCATTATGTAGAGCCTTACATTTGTGAATTGTTATAATTAGAGGTGTAACTGTTACATTCTTTTAAAATACAGGTTGTTCTCAAGCCTAAGCATTATCACAGAACTAACTCACCCAGCCAATATGAGATTCATGCAGTTCAGAGCCAAAGACTGCTATTCTCTTGCTCTATCCAAATTAGAAAAGGTAAGGAGATTTGCCTCCCCCCACCCCCAATTTAAATGTTATAATTTTAACAGTTTTTCTGATTTTGTAACAATGCTTTCAAACAAGTGGAAGCAGTGAAATGATTTTATCGTTGCAGAGCTAATATAAAAGATGATTTTTTCCAAATTCTACCCTCATTTAAGAACGAAGTTTGATTTGAGTTCCATCACTTTACAATATAATATTAATCCACCAACTCTCTGGTGCAGTTTGCTCAAGGAAAATTGAATATTTTTGGATAACTGAATATTTAGAGGTAATATGGCTTTCCAAGAGGCTGCCACAGGCAATTAATGTGGAAAATATTTTAATTGACTAAACACTTAAAATATATACAGCTTTTGTTATAATGCATTTTTTATTCCAATTCACTTTAAAGGTACTGTAATTACATATTCTGTATACGTTTCCATGTACCTGTGTGGGGTATTTGCATTACTATGACAATCTGAGAGCAGCAATTGTTCTCTGTCAAAGGGCAGTCCTAGTGACGATAAGGAGAGTAACGCTACTTAAATGCTAGATAAAACCTTCATATTTTATACATTCCAGTGCACATGTTGGCATTTTCAAGCTGTGGAACAGGGAGGCTGTATGGAGATATGTTTAATTTAATTTGCTTGTCCAAAATACTACTGCTAAAACGTTAGATGGAGCATACGAAGTAACACTGTGCATCTGTTTAACTTGGTAAATTCAAGGATGATCCTCTTTTTCACAGATCTTTGTTGGTGATCTGACCTACCTAGCTCTGCAGTCCACAAAACTTACAGTATCGCCTTCATGATCTTTCAGGCCGTTTTCTGAGTTAATAAGAGTAAGATAAATAATATCACTGTGCCAGTCTTCATGGACAAAGATCTTCCACTCCAGTCATCTCTCTTTCCCCTTGCTATCAATCTAGATATTACTGCTAGATTCTCTTATGTAGCTTCCCAATCTCTTCACCTCAGATATCTTACATATCTTTGCAAATTTGAATTCATGCTAAAATCATTATACAGAATTAGCATATAATTTCCATTTCCTAGCTGTACAGTAGATTTCCTAGATTTGGGGGATTTCAGATATTTACTGGAATTCAGATATTTCACTATTTACTGTATAATGTTCACATAGTTAATTTTAATATATATTTAATGGAAAACAGCCTTTTCATACAAACTTATCCTCACAGGCCAGCTCCCAGTTTCTTACAAAGTAATCGAATTTGCAAAAATTCAACCTGTATAGATGAGATAGGATAAGTATTAGAAGTCAATCTTTTACTTAGTTGACTATCATGCTTACATTTCAACCACAAGATGTAAATATCTGGGTAATTTTTTGTGATTTGTTGACCTTTGGTGAAATAGAGTGAAAGCGTAATCTTATTTAGGTGGTATTCTGATAAACACAGAAAACGGAACTGAGAGGAAGCTAGACAGAAGTTGTTACACAAAGAGAGGAGCAGTTTGCAGCAGGAGGCACGTCTTCATTTGGATTATGCCACTCCCAGTATCCATTAAGGTTTGCACCTGTGATTCCTCCATTTTAGCACTCCTTCCCTCAATGGTAAATTCAGGAAGAATAAGCTGGAACTGGCTGGAGTCATGCATTGCTATTTTATTCAGGGCAACAAGTCCCAACAGCTGGATGGTACCCTCAAGACTGTGTTCCAACCTAACTTAGTTCCTTGGTGTACTATAACCAACAGCATTTTTTTAAACATATTCCCTTAATCCATACAGTTTAGTGATAAGGGGAGGTAAGAATTGTAACAGCTTTCCCAGTATGTGGTGTCTACAGTTACTTCTGGAATACTCTGTGGGCGTAGCCTGTCTACTTCAATGCAGTGAAACCAGGATTTTTATCTCAGTTCTCTTTCTTGCTTTACACAGGCTCCTTCATTTTTCCAGCAAACGTTCTGGAAGTCATTAGAAATATTATAATTTCTTCCCTATCTTTATTAATTCATTGTGCAAATGTAAATTTGTGAATACAGGTTGGAAGCTGAACGGTTAATTAACTTCCTATCCAAACTATGCTATGCTGAAATAGAGGTAGATAAATTATCTTAAAGAAAGAACATTTTCTTCATTGCTGTTGAAGTTGCCTGCTGTTGATATTTCCCACTCATTTCATCTTAACATTTGCAGGGAGCTTTTCACAGGTGGTGCTGTAGTTCATTTGATGTTTCAGAACTCCCTCATGCAAAATGAAAGGCAATTAAAAACTCAAGTAAAAATTATCTAATGCAGTCAAACATACAGCTGATTGTTATTTCTGCATTAAGCACCTCATTTTCAGAAAGACTAAAAGTCAGGCAAGTTGCCTTCATGTAGCACTGAAACACACATGCAAAGTTGACTTTTCAACCTAATGGGCTGCAGAAGAAAGGTACACAAATCAGAAGTCCATCTGCTGTTGCAGCTTCAACTTTCCTCATTTTAGTGATAAATAAATCCAAACAACAAACAGCACTGATGTAGGAGAAAGCACTGGCCCTTATACAACAGAGAAAAGGAGAAACAAAACACCCATGGTCTAAACTTATGTTCTCCATTTGTCTTAGATAAGAAAAAAATGAGGTAACCACTCCCTCTTCAAAAGGGTTTAGAATGTCTTGGATAGGATTCACACTTTAGTTTTCTATGGGTTTTTTTGGCGTTGTTTTTTTGTTTGTTTTCAGATTTTCCAAGTAAATATTGCAGGTGTTAACTGAAGGATAACAATTATAAACCCTTAAGTGATCATTTTAAAATATGTGCAAACTCCTATATCTTTTAACCAAAACAATGCTGTGATTTTGTATCTTCCACAGGGATAAGCACATACATGTTAGGTGAGCGGAAATATCTCTGGGACAGCCCAGTACATTTGCAGTGATACACAGAAAGCCAAGGCTGCTTTTTTCACCTTCAATTAAGGATAGGGCATGCTGTCTCCATTTGTTTTTAATATTGTTCAGGTCTTAAGCAGATTTGAAGTAACATTAAGTAATAGCAAGCAGTAATGATATATGGGTTATAAAAAATAGATTGGTACCTCTTAGTTGGTGTAAATTTTATTTTAGTTGGATCTCTAATGATTTAGATCACCTACAATTTGAAAACTGTATAAATAATTAGCATACACATTTGGCTGTTGAACTGGCAGGTTTTTAGAAAGTTGTTCCAGATCAAAACCAGAAAAATTAATCCGTTCTTGCCAAAAAGACAGAACAGAAACGATTAAAAACACATAGTCCAAAATATCATAAACTGTTCTAGAGGTGTGTCGTGGTTTCAGCCCAGCCGGTAACAAAGGACCACGCAGCTGCTCGCTCACTCCTCCCGCCCCCCTCCGGTGGGATAGGGAGGAGAATCAGAAAGGAGAAAAGAAAAAAAAAAAAAAAACACGGAACCTCGAGGGTTGAGATAAGGACAATGTACTGGGACAACACAAGAAGAGAAGTTACAACAACAACAACGGTGGTAATAAAAGAATATACAAAACAAGTGATGCACAGTGCAACTGCTCACCACCCGGAACCTGACACTCCAACACTTCCCCCACTGAAAGCCCCGAGGGCCCCCCCCAGCCCGCTCCCCATTTATATACTGAGCATGATGTCACATGGTATGGAATAGCTCCTTGGCTAGTTCAGGTCAGCTGTCCCGGCTGTGCTCCCTCCCAGGTTCCTGTGAAAATTAACTCTATCCCAGCTGAACCCAGGACAAGGTGGTGTTACCGATCCAAAATCCCTTATGTCAACAAAGGTACTGTAAAGATGTTTCCATGCCCAGATTTCTGATCAGTATTACATCTGACATTGGCAACAACTGACATTCACCAAAACTAACAGTGCACTGACTGTTCCCTGTAATAAGCCACTGTCTCTGTCACCTTAATATATTCTTGCATGACCCCCAGGCCCACCCCCCCATATCCTTGTATGTTCATTAAAGCAACTTTGCATTGTTTGTGCACAACAGTTACAGCCTATCATGGCAGTTCCCATATTACTGTCTATATCAGAGGAGAATATATTAAATCAAGATGGGCCCTAGATCTCTTTCAACCACTGACAGAGTAGCCAAATGAGGGCTTCAGGTTGGTTTGGGGTTTGTACTTTGTTACTGGTATCATAAAATTAACTGTTATGAAGGAATAGGTATTTGCTTAGAAATCGTAAAAAGATAAAACCATGATAAAGAACCCTAAAAAGGGTTTGATGGAAATATAAATGGAGGTTGAAAAGAAGGAAAGAAATTGAAAAGCTTATGAACTTGACCTTCTGGGCAGATATTTTCTGTTATTCTGACAATATGCAAACCCAAAAGGAAATAATTAACTTCAAATTAAATGGCCTATATGGAGGAAGCACATGCTAAGAACTTCTCAAAACCACAAGTGTACACCTGTTATTACTTAGAAAGCAGTAAAAATTCTGAACTTCGTGACTTGAGCAAAGCCACAAACATAGGAAGACAGAGGATGAAGTAAAGATCTCCATCTACTAATAGCTGTGTCTTAAAATGTCATCTATATAAGTGAAGTTCTACAGCACACACTCATGCCATAATCTTTTATTTATGTTCCTAGAAATGATGTATGATTTTCTTTAAGTAGTTATATCCCCTTCCTCATTAATTCCAAAAAGTGTCAGGGAAGGAGCTGCTGGGCATCACACTTATGAAATAAAACTGTTGGGACATTCTGGCACATTTCTGGCTTCTGCATCCACCGTATTCTCTGGGAAGCGAGTGAGTCTGCAAAGTAATAAAGCAAAACTCAATGCAAAGTGCCCGAGTAAAAACTGTATTTCTCACAAACCTCTTTTAAGCAAGAATAAAGAAAAAGCAAGCCTGTAATAAGAGATGGAAGGAAACAATACAAGAAAATTAAAATAAAGGGGGAGAATAAATTTCTAAGCTTCCATTTTAAAATGAAGCAAATAGGAACATCCTTATGTTTATCATTAGGATTTTGGATAAGAATCAAATTATTCCCCAGATATCTCTTGCTTTATCCCCGCTTTCTTGGCAGAAAACCAGAATCTGCTGCGAATTTCTCTAAACAGACGGAAAGATAAATGTAATACCTGAGTAACATAATAGGAGGATAGTCACTTCACAGACAGTTGCCTATGAAATATTTTATGGCATGAACCTAAAAGGAGTTAATGCAACATATGTTATAATATGCATGTAGTTTTAATTTTGAAGTATTTGTACAACAAATCTTAGCATTTTTTTCCATAATTCACGCACAAGTTTTTATTCTCAATAGCAATTGAAGAAAAATATCTTCTACTTTGACTGCACTAACAGAAAAGCACTTGAATATAAGAGATCGAACTACAAAAGTAATACAAAAGTTCCTGTTCCTGTGGCTTACACTAGTAAGCACAATGGCATGCTTATCTAGGTGAAAGTGGTTTTTGTACAGTTAGACTGCTTTCTTCTTCAACTGTCAGAAGTACACAACTTGTTAGAAACACCGCTTTGCCACTCAGCCATCAAAGCACACATATGTGTGAGAGCATGAGTGTATATGTATGCATTTCTCATGGAGAAGAAACTAATACAAGCCAGTAGTATTTGTTCAGAACATAGAGAATGTTTGGAATAGAAAAACCAGAAATAATTATATTTTATTTCCTTAAAAATTTTGAAACACCTTTAATCTGAAGAGATTGACAGAGGTGACATTTTATAAAGGACGGGTTAATATCATATTCTAAAGAGTTATTTGCTGTGTATTTTTATCGGAAGAGGAAATTCTTTTTGTGTGACATCTTTTTCAACTCCACTCATACGAAACCACAGAAGTCAACAGGTACAATCTGGAGTTCATCTTGCCTAAGGCCCCTGCTCAAGCAGGGCCACCTAGAACCAGTTGTCCAGGATGATGGCCAGAGGGCTTTTAATTATCTCCAAAGAGGGAGAGTCCACAACCTCCCTGGGCAACCTGTGCCAGTGCTTAGTCACTCTCACAGTAAAAATGTGTTTCCTGACCTTCAGAAGGAACTGACTGTGTTTCAGCTGGTTCCCATTGCCTCTTGTCCTGGCAGTGGGCACCACTGAAGAGAGCCTGGTGGCACTGTCTTCTCTGCACCCTCCCTTCAGGTATTTATACACATTGATGAGATCCCTCCTAAGCCTACTGTTCTCTGGGTTAAACAGTCCCAGCTCTCTCTCAGCCTTTCCTTATAAGAGAGATGCTCCAGTCCTTTGATCATCTTAGTGGTGCTTTTCTGGACTACCTCCAGTAGCTCCATCTCTCCTTGTACTGGGGAGTCCAGAACTGGACACAGCACTCCAGATATGGCCTTACTAGTGCTAAGTAGTGGGGAAGGATCACCTTCCACGACCTGCTGGCAGCATTCCTCCTAATGCATCCCAGGACACCATTAGCCTTCTTCACCACAAAGGCACATCGCTGGCTTACGTTCAACTTGGTGTCCACCAGGATCCTCAGGGCCTTTTCTGCCAAGCTGCTTGCCAGCCAGGCAGTCCCCAGCATGTACTACTGTGTATATGTGGTGGATGCGTCTCAATTCAAAGACATGTAACATTTTTGTATTTTGAGAACACATCCTATTCCTCATGACATCTCTGAACTGAAAGCTTGATATTTCCTCTCTTCTTAAAATAAGAAAATCACTTCCAACCTGTAGTTTTGCTCTCTGATAACTGAAGGAATAGGAGGCACGTTGTGGTACGATTCCTCTGCAAGCGAGATGTGATAAGAAAAAGGCATAACTATAGTTGTTTTTCTGCATCCCTTCCCCAGAAGCGTCAGAGCAAGAAGTTTATACCCCAGTCCATGTCTGATCTTGTCTCACATACTCACAGTCACTGAAATACCATTTCTTCCCTTTGCATCACATTCTGTTCATGTTTCACGTTCCTGTTCCTGGTAGACTTTCTGGACCTGAATGAGAGTCCACTGTCAACACCAAGGAATTGGAGCAGGAATAACAAGAGCTTTGCTCTAAGTACAGTCAAATACCTCAATCATTTTTAAAATGATCTCGTAGAATGTGCCCATGCAATTTGAGATGTGATGATTGAAACAACGTATGCATTAAACAAAAAGTTTCAACCTGAAAAACTGTAAGTACTGAACAAAGATGCTACATATTTGCAGAAAGAAACTATATTCAGAGTAAAAGAATTTTACACTTTTGACCTTTTTCAAGGTAACATCAACTTGATGTTTTTATTATAGTCCTTCCAAAACCAGCACTAAAAGTATTTTCTATTTTTTAATTCCTTAACAGAAAGAGCGGGAGAAGGGATCTAATCTGGCATTTATGTTTCGACTGCCCTTTGCTGCTGGCAGGGTTTTCAGCATCAGTATGTTGGATACACTGCTTTATCAGGTACAATGAACAATAATGTGACTTATCTTAACACAGACATGCATTGTTACCACCTATTTTATTGTACTTAATTGTTAGATGACCCTGTTTTCCTACATGTAAGCCATTAAAGCACGTGTCTGTACCAGGAACAAAGGCAAGAGATAATGGAGCATGCTCCACATGACAACTAGCTCAGTTATCCACCCCCAAATCATCCTGTCCTTGCATGAATTCTGTTGTTTAACAGTGTAATGCTGTTTGTGAACCTCTCTACAGTCAAATAAGTGGGATAGTTTTGATAAGGCCTACATAAAATACTGATCATATAGACTAATAATGCTTGTACTCTGCAACAAAAAGGCAGTGCCCATTCCCACAAAGTAGTGTCTCTAACCATGAAAATCAACAGAATTACTTCTATGAGTAATTTATCAGTCATCTGCATTTGCTGATAGAAGCCTGTTACTTCATTGTGTCCTGTCCTCTTACTCATGTCGACTAGACCTCCAGGCGACCAGTCATCATATCTTAAAGTAACCCATTCTGGCCCTAACAAGAAATATACACAGTGGTAACAAAGAGACAGTGGGGGAAGAAAAGGCAGCACTGAACCTTCTTGCCCAAGAATCCAGGACGGAGCTCCTCATGCAAAAAGAAGTTATGACAGTCAGTGGGGATAAGGGAAGGGCAACAGCCTTAGACAGCTGAAGAAATAATATATCAGAAAATATAGGGTCAGGACAAACGAAGGTAATAGTTCCTGGTTTCAGGGTGGAAAAAGAGAATACTGCCCTTGCTCTTTGGCAATGACCACCTTTCTGCACACCCTGATACATCGGGATGCCCAAACAGCAGCCCCCAGCACTAGCCTTCAAGGATCAAGTTACGCAGAATAAGCAGCAACACCACCATGGCCCATGCAGTCTGCTCACCTAAGCAGCTACCTACTTTGCCTATACCTGGAAGTAGCCTGTGGATGCTTTTGTATTCAGGCGCTAAATGTTCTTTCAGGGAAATTAGTTTATTTGGTAATTTGGTACATGAAAGGTGTTCTTTCACCTCAATTCGACTTCCAAATAAATTCCCTGAAGGCAAGTTCAATGTAATAGAAAAATTCCTGGAGCTAAGCTTTTCTCAAAAAGTCGTTAATATAGAAAACTGTCATGTATATGGACACTTACCAAAAGCAGATAAGCCAACAGATGTAAAGCCATTTATCAAATTCTAGATATTTTAGAAATAAATGTATTTGATTGTAAAACATGTTTTTAATTGTGTCCCAGAATATTAACATCACATAGAGCAAATTTTTTTTTAAAAGTAGATTAAAGCACCTATATAGAAACAGATCTGTCATCATCAACAACTCCTGCCAGCACATAAGTAACTTGAATATTTTATATTTGCTGCTAGACACAATCAGTCGTGCTATGCCTTGACAGAGTAAAACCATTCACCAGAAAGTTTTTAAAACAAAAACAAACCCCACACACTCACTCAAATTCCACCCATTCTTTCTTTGAACTCCTACAGCTCAGGTGAACTGTCATTTTTCTAAAATTATCTTTCTTATTCCAAGTTATAAATACTATGACAGCAAGTTCTCTCTGTTCTTTTTCATGGTCCCATCCTTTTCTGTCCATCTTTTTCTTCTGCATACAAGGAACAGAGTAAATGACATGGGAAACAGCGGGGTTCATCTGGTGCTTCCTATTCTAGGCCAAAAGAAAAGCCTTCGAATTATCTTTAGGGTACTGACTGAAAAATGAAAACTTGATCTAGCAAATCCTTGTGAATACACTTGGTAATCTAATAATTCCACAGCATATATGATGCAGCAAAGATAACAAATCAGTGAAGGTTACAAAAAATTTTTTTCTTTTCAAGATGCTGCTCATTGGCATTTGCCCCGTCACAACTGGAAGATTACCAGTACAAAAATCAAAATCATTGAATTACTATGTATCAAATTACATCTGCCTAGCTTCTGAGTTTAAACAAACTCAGATGCTATAACTCTAAAGGAATTATATAACACATCTGTAAGGTATTTCTTTATTAAAAGCTATTTGCTAGCTCCATATTTGCATTAAGCCAAAATTGCAAGTTATCTTCCAACTAAGATAGATAGCCTGCCTTGAATGCTGCCCTACTACACCTAAGAAGAAGTGACAATGAACAGCTCTACCACAGTTAGCAGAGCACCCACATGGCCCTCCGGTTCCAGCAGCCCAACTCATATGGAGGAGAAATATTTGTGATTTTAGCTGACCTAACGTGTGTTCCCGGTCTTAGCCTACATTTAGCTTAATTTCTACATTTTAACCAATCAGCAAAGCACTTCTGTTAGCAGAGCAACAAGCCTGACCTGAGATAAGGCAGGTCAACCCTTAAAAAAACCCAGACGGATTGGCAAAAGCAAATGACTCATTTGAATTAAAATAATAGCGGTCTCACCTTAGTATTACCCACTGCTCAGTACTGCAGCCCCATCTAACATATGACAGCATTTCTTTTGCACAGAAGAGTTCATTATTATAATTTCACACCTAATAAGGCTAATATCTTACTTCCATTGATCTTACATCTACATTCATCTTTGCTTTCATACTGCCTTAATATGCCTTAGCTTCTTTGAATCCTGTATGTACATTGCATGCATATGCAGAACCAAATAAGAAAACTTATTTTATGTAAGTAGTTTCAGCACAAAGAAAGGGATAGCTATTTCTACAGTGATTAAGATACTTAAAGGGTAGAGATTGATTGTAAACGCAGATGTACAATTTCTCTGAAATTCACACATGGTGCTAATGGTTACCTGCTCATCTGTTCACTAAAGCTTTTTTCTTTCTTTTTCATCTCTCCTGTTAAAAATCTTGCAGTCATTTGTGAAAGATTATATGATTTCTATCACAAGACTTCTGCTGGGACTTGATACCACACCAGGATCTGGGTTTCTTTGTTCCGTAAGTTATTTTAAAAAAATTATTACAGAGTACCAGAGAAGATTCTGTACTGTCTGCAAAATACCCCTACTTTCTTTGTATAGCATTTCCTTTTGTGAAAGTCCAAGAAAGGCCATCTGTTTCCTTTTTCACCAAGGGAGAAGACAAGAAAATTTTAGATAGAAAACGTAAATTTTTAGTTACTTCCATAGCAAAAAACATCCCCCTCCACAAGAAAACACAATACATTCTGTAGAGCACAAAGGAAAATAGAAAAGACAGGAAAAGTATTTTTTATATGAAATAGCAATGGCACTACCTGTACTGTACGGCCTGGCTAGCACTTACACACAATGCTGTTTCACAACACCCATTTCTATCATAGGCAATAAAGGCCAGAACTGGATTTTACATAAAGATAAGATGTATTAAATGACTTCAGTTTAGGTGTCAAAGTTCGAAAGTCATCTTGTTATTATGTATGTCAATATTCTGCAATGCAGAATTTATTTTTTGTATGTAATTTTTATATGTTTATACACACACATAAAAAATAAACCAATAAATTTATTTGAGTAAGAGAATCCTTGCTCATGAGATGGCAGGGCTCATAGAAAGGGCTTTAAATTAGGTTCGAAGGGGGTAAGGGATAAAACTAGGTGCACCAGAGATGAGCCTGGGGGCAGCGTGCCGATGTTAGGGGTGGATTCAATGACCCAGCTCAAATGCATCTATGCCAATGCACGCAGCATGGGCAGTAAACAGCAGGAGCTGGAACCCATTGTGCAGCAGGATAGATATGACTTAGTCGCCATCACAGAAACATGGTGGGATGACTCCCATGACTGGAGTGCTGCAATGGTTGGCTACAAGCTCTTCAGAAGGGATAGGCAAGGTAGGAGAGGTGGTGGGGTGGCTCTTTATGTTAGGGAATGTTTTGACTGTTCAGAGCTACACGATTCTGATGACAAGGTGGAGTGCTTATGGGTGAGGATGAGAGGGAAAGCCAATAAGACAGATGTTGTGCTGGGAGTCTGTTATAGACCGCCCGACCAGGTTGAAGAGACGGATGAATCTTTCTACAAGCGGCTGGCAGTAGTCTCAGAATCGTGTGCCCTTGTCCTTGTGGGGGACTTTAACTTTCCAGACATCTGCTAGAAATACAACACAGCAGCGGGTAAACAATCTAGGAGGTTTCTGGAGTGTGTGGAAGATAACTTCTTGACACAGCTGGTGGGTGAGCCAACCAGGGGAGGAGCCTTGCTAGATCTATTGTTTACGAACAGGGAAGGATTGGTGGGAGGTGTGATGGTCAGAGGCCGTCTTGGGCTTAGTGACCATGAAATGATAGAATTTTCAATTCTTGGTGAGGCAAAGAAGGTGGTCAGCAAAACCACCACTATGGACTTCCAGAGGGCAAACTTTGGGTTCTTCAAGGCACTGGTTGAGAGAGTCCCTTGGGAGACGGTCCTGAAGGGCAAAGGGGTCCGGGAGGGATGGACATTCTTTAAGAAGGAAATCTTAATGGCTCAGGACCAGGCTATTCCCATGTGCCGCATGTCGAACCGCCGAGGAAAATGACCGGCCTGGCTGAATGGGGAGCTTTTGCTAGGACTTAAGAAAAAAAGGAGAGTTTATCATCTCTGGAGGAAAGGGCGGGCAACTTGGGAGGAGTACAGGGATCTTGTTAGATCATACAGAGAGAAAATTAGAAAGGCGAAAGCTCAGCTAGAACTAAATCTGGCCACTATCGTAAGGGACAACAAAAAATGTTTTTACAAATATGTTAACAGTAAAAAGAATCTCAAGGAGAATATCTTTCCTTTAATGGATACAGAAGGGAACGTAGCAACCAGTGATGAGGAAAAGGCCGAGGTACTTAATGCCTTCTTTGCCTCAGTCTTTAATAGTGAGTCCAGTCATCCTCAGGGTACTCCACCCCATGAGCTGGAAGGTAAGGATGAAGAGCATAACATACCCCCCTTAATCCAGGAGGAATTAGTTAGGGACTTACTACGCCATCTGGACACTCACAAATCTATGGGACCTGATGGGATCCATCCAAGAGTACTGAGGGAGCTGGCGGAGGTCCTTACCAAGACACTCTCTATCATCTATCAGCGATCCTGGTCAACAGGGGAGGTCCCAGAGGACTGGAGGCTTGCCAAAGTGACTCCCATTTACAAGAAGGGTCGGAGGGAGGATCCGGGGAACTACAGGCCTGTCAGCCTGACCTCGGTACCAGGGAAGATTATGGAACGGTTTGTTTTGAAAGCACTCACATGGCAAGTCCAGGATAAGAGGGGGATCAAGCCCAGTCAGCATGGGTTTACAAAAGGCAGGTCCTGCTTGACCAACCTGATCTCCTTCTATGACCAGGTGACCCGCCTAGCGGATGAGGGAAAGGCTGTCGATGTTATTTTCCTAGACTTCAGCAAGGCCTTTGACACTGTCTCTCATGGCATACTCCTTGAGAAGCTGGCGTCTCATGGCCTGGATAAGTGCACTATTCACTGGGTGAAAAACTGGCTGGATGGCCGAGCCCAGAGGGTAGTGGTGAATGGGGTGAAATCCAGTTGGCGGCGGGTCACAAGTGGCATTCCCCAGGGCTCGGTGTTGGGCCCTGTTCTGTTTAATATATTTATCAATGATTTGGGTGAGGGGATTGAGTGCACCCTCAGTAAGTTTGCAGATGACACCAAGTTGGGAGGCAGGGTCGATCTGCTTGAGGGTAGGGAGGCTCTACAGAGGGATCTGGACAGGCTGGATCGATGGGCTGAGGCCAGTCGTATGAAGTTCAACAAGGCCAAGTGCCGGGTCCTGCACTTCGGTCACAGCAACCCCATGCAGCGCTACAGGCTTGGGGAAGAGTGGCTTGAAAGCTGCCCGGCAGAGAAAGACCTGGGGTGCTGGTTGACAGCCGGCTGAATATGAGCCAGCAGTGTGCCCAGGTGGCCAAGAAGGCCAACGGCATCCTGGCCTGTATCAGAAATAGTGTGGCCAGCAGGAACAGGGAGGTTGTTGTTCCCCTGTACTCGGCACTGGTGAGGCCGCGCCTCGAGTACTGTGTTCAGTTTTGGGCCCCTCACTACAGGAAAGACATTGAGTTGGTGGAACGTGTCCAGAGAAGGGCAACCAAGCTGGTGAGGGGTCTGGAGCACAAGTCCTGTGAGGAGCAGCTGAGGGAACTGGGGCTGTTCAGTTTAGAAAAGAGGAGGCTGAGGGGAGATCTTATCGCTCTCTACAAGTACCTGAAAGGGGGTTGTAGTGAGGTGGGGTGCTGGTCTCTTCTGTCAGGTGGCTGGAGATAGGGCAAGAGGAAATGTCCTCAAGTTGAGGCAAGGGAGATTTAGGTTAGATATTAGGAAAAATTTTTTTACTGAGAGGGTTGTCAAACATTGGAATGGGCTGCCCAGGGAAGTGGTTGAGTCACCATCCCTGGAGGTATTCAAAAAGCGAGTGGACAGGGTACTCCAGGGCATGGTTTAGTGGGCATGCATGATGGTTGGACTCGATGATCTTGAAGGTCTTTTCCAACCGAAATGATTCTATGATTTTTTTATTAAAATTAAACCCCTACCTTTCTGTTTTCTCCCACACCCATCACACCCCAGGTGGCAAACAGATCAATAGAAGTCAAATTATTTACCAGTTGCTTTCTGGGGAGCTATAAAGAATTGCAGGATGTTGTTCTCAGAAAGGAAGTTATTAATGATGGTTTAAGAAAGCTGTTTAAATAAAAACCAATTATGGATTCGTTGGTCAATCATTAAGCTTTGTTACAGTGAATGCAAGACAGTTGAATCTCTGAAAAGGGGTCACATCTTGAAATAAACTTAGCGTAATAGTAATGGAATACTTGAGGTTAATTTAAGACTTTCTTATGCCATTTATGCTTAGTGTCTTACTTTCCCTCTGCGCTTCTCCCCACATATTCAGCCTGCAGTCTAGTAAACACGTATCTGGCTGCATTCAAAATACTGACATGTTCTTCGGTCTGTCCATCACCAGTTTCTTACTGCTTCCCAAATTCAGTTCATTCTTTTCTATTTTAGCCAGATACAAACACTGGATGAAGGATGCCATATAAGTTTTTAAGTAATTTTAAAATAAGAACAGAAGTAATTTTGTAAGACTGAACCATTTGCACTGCAACGGCTCCCAAACAGAGAGAACAAAAGAAACAGTGTCTACAAACTCAGTAGAAGTTCCAGATTTGTTGTAGTATTGCACCTTTGCTCCACAATATGATCATTACCAGCTAGCGTTTAGTTTTAAAATTTTTTCAAGAGTAGTATAGTGAACAAGTGATAAGCCCTCAAGAGTTAAAAGTCCTCCTTCCTATTATTATTTGTTCAGATGAAAATCACAGAAGAGGATCTATGGATTAGGACATATGCCAGACTATATCAGAAACTTTGTTCTTCTACAGGAGACATTCCAATTGGAGTCTATAGGACAGAATCCCAAAAGCTTACAACATCCGAGGTATGTCAGTTTACTATACTTTTTGAGGGGGTTGATTACAGGGTATACAACATTCTTTGGTCCTCATAAGAATGGGAGCCACAATTCCAATAACCCACTGAAGGTGTCCCTCTGCTGACATATACTATATGGTCACATTAACTCAGGGCTCATATTTAGCCCCAGACTTCATGAATACCCAGAGCCAGTCTACATACTGACTTTCATTCATGTGCTGGCCTACAGAGAACTGACTGATTGTAAACAAGGGACAACTCAGGCACAGACAGAACAGGCTAGGATAGTTTGCTCTAGTCTGAGCTTGCATGTGGTGACTAGTGGCAGCATCCATAACAAGCTGTATGACCAGGTCCTGTATCAGGTGTGACAAGAATGTCAACACTATATCTCAAAGCAGGTGGCATTTCAGTATGCATGTGAATTTCTAACTAGAAATGAGCAACAAGAGAATAAATTAGTGTTATTAAAAGTATTGTGGGATTTCTCTACATTTAGCTGCCAAACAATTTTTTTGTAGATTTATGTCTGCCATATAAATGTATACATTTCTCCCTATATATAATGACAAAAATACTTTTTCCTATTTAACATACTTTTTTGTTTGTGCAGCTTTCATTTTTGCCATGTATAAGCCATTTGTTTATGTGACCATTAATACTGCCATCTCATTAAACCATGGCTCAAATGCAGCTCTAAAATGCAAAATGAACAACAACTTCCTCCTTTCTTCCGAAATACTCGGTTTACTGATTTCCAAGACAGCCAATTTTCTCTTCCACATTTCAGAAAAATGTTATAAAACATTAAGCCATGTAATGCTTAAATGCAAGATTTATCTTGAAGGAAGTACAAACATTCAGTTAAAGTTAATTTAAAAATAAGGGTTACAAAAAGCTATGCAAGATTCCACCAAGTTCACTAGGGTCTCTCTTTGTGGACCACCAATATCTCCACAGGTGGCTTTTACAGCTTAGCCAGTGGATTGTGCCACTGCAATAACGTCAGCTGATTTTTTAAAATATAGCAGCTTTAAGATAAGCCATCAAAATCATTCCCTGGAGAAGAATAGAGGCAGCATCACTGCTAATACGAAAAAAAGCCTGTCATAGCTTTCAACAAAACAGAGGACATGCCAGATTTTAAGAATTCATTAAATAAGGATAACGGAGAAAAAATTCATGGCAATGCTTTATTCTCACATTCACAGCTGGCTATTTAACTTCAGGTCCAAAAAACAGAATCAAGGACAGTTGAACTGTGAGCATGCAACATATTGTGAAGAGTGCATTCTAGTGGCCTATTTTTTTCCTTTCTGCATTTTCACATGCTTTCAAACATACGGGCTGACTGGCAAACAGCATCTGTACAGGGGAAGGGTAACTATAAGAGTAACACTCCTCTACCTGAAATTTTTGTTTTGGCAGGGGGACGGGGGATAAGCATACACACTCATAAGTCTTCTGAGGCAAGCTTAACTGATAAATTAAAGATCTTTCAAAAGTTTTTCTGAAAACAAGGTTTGGGACCATCAGTGACTTAACTCTAAACTCACAATTTTACCATAACATTGGGAACCTTTGGAGCCTGTATACATGCAACTACTCAAGTGCTTGAATACTTGATCAGACCAGGCCCAGATTTAGTTTAAGATAGTGATTATCTTTTACAAAGAAGCAGTTTCTTAAAACATTTGGATACTGAAACCAGCCACTGTCCAATAGACAAGAGGAGTTCTACTGTTACTTCCTACCAGCTTTCACAGGTAATCTCATGAAGAGTTTCAGTTAAATCAGGTAGAGGAAGAAGGGGGGACCGGCACGGCGGAGGGCAGGGAAATCTCCTTAAGTTTTCAAATTGTCAGGTACTGGACTAATGTGGAAGTGTGGCACTGTCTTTAAGTTAAGTAAAAGCATTTGTTAGTCTTCTTAAAAGGCTCAGGGCTCTGAACGCCAACCCCCAGTGGTATTTTCACACTTAAATACTTCAGCAGTTTCTTGTTCAGTGGGTGAGCATTTGTGAAACCCTTCCCCTTCTAGAAAGGGGCAAGGGAATCTTCCCTAACCTAGCTCTTCTCCAGAATACAAAAGAGCAACATCTAGCTGTGCTTCTGTGGTCTTTATGGATAGATACCTACAAATGCAGAGATGCTGAAAGCTGTAATTTTTCTGCAAAGTGTTTCTTCTGAAGTTACAGGAATTTTTTACTAATTTCACTAATAAAATAATATTAGCATGGGCTGTCATTTTAGCTTTTCAATATATTAAGCCAAAACCAACTTTAAAATATTGTTGGATGAGATCTTCAGATGGAGGTTAGAGAAATGTATATTGCTTTTTTTCTCAGGAATTGTTTGAAGGTTTCTAACTCAGAGAACCTCCAATGTGTATATCAATTTGAGTTTAAACAGATCTAAAACTTAATTTGTATTGCACACACCTGATAGCTGTCAGTTAATGGTTAACTTGAGGCACAAGAACAAAATATGCCAACATTAATATTTCTATATATATGATTTCTCCTTTGACAGCTCCTTTTTGTACTATGCAAATCAGAAGCCCTCACTTCACTCTGACAGATAAATATAATCCCTTCAAAAAGAAAGTTTTCAGTGATCTAGTTACTAAATAACAAGCAAATCTAGCCTGATTCTCAGTGACCTGCACCTATGACTCAAGCCATTTTCATTTCATTAAAAAAAAAACAAACCACAGATATGAAATCTTCCTTACTACCTGTGTAGCTGATTTTCTGTGGTTCCTGTTAAACAGTCCATGTTTGTCTCTTTAGATTCACTTCTGTTTAAATTGTCTTTTGTTTTCTTTTTCCCCTTCCTTTGTCAGTCACGAGAAATGGCTTCACAAGTAAGTATTTGCTTATTGTGTGCCTGTTTATGGGTGTCGTGGTTTAAGCCCGGTAGGCAGTAAGCACCACACAGCTGCTCGCTCATTCCCCCCATGGCGGGATAGGGGAGAGAATCGGAAGAGTAAAAGTGAGACAACTTGTGGGTTGAGATAAAGACAGTTTAATAGGTAAAGCAAAAGCCATGCATGCAAGCAAAGAAAACAAGGAATTCATTCACCGCTTCCCATCGGCAGGCAGGTGTTCAGCCATCTCCAGGAAAGCAGGTCTCCATCATGCATACTTGGGAAGATAAATGCCATAACTGCTCAAGTGCCCCCATTCCTTCATCTTCCTCCAGCTTTCTATGCTGAACACATCACCATATGGTCTGGAATATCCCTTTGGCCAGTTGGGGTCAGCTGTCCCAGCTGCGTCCCCTCCCAGCTGCGTCCCCTCCCAACTTCTTGTGCCCCCCACCAGCCTCCTTGCTGGTGGAGTGGGGTGAGAAACAGAAAAGGCCTTGACTCTGTGTAAGCACTGCTCATCAATAACTAAAACATCCCTGTGTTATCAACACTTTTCAGCACAAATCCAAAACATAGCTCCATACTAGCTACTATGGAGAAATTTAACTCTATCCCAGCCAAAAAGAGTACACTGGGTTAAACCCTGGGAGTAAAATCCTTATAGGAAATGGAACTATGCAATAGATCATCCTTGAGTAAATAAAGCTGAAAGCAACATTGTTCTGGACACAAACATCTTATTAAAAATCTAAAAGCTGACAGACTGGGACTTTCAAAAAAGCCCGGTGGAATTTAGTCCCTGTTGGGCCTGTCCCTATTGAATTCTGAAGATAACAGATCATCTTTACAGTCTGGTGAAAGCCTTGATCCTAAACACCTTAAATGCTAATGGACAAAAATCCCCAAGTTCATCATAAAATGAATATGTGGCTGTACTTAACAATGGTTCAGACAGCTGTTGGAGCAGAAAAGCATTCCTAGAACCCTAGATGCAATTAAGGGCTATGGGTATACAGAACAGTAAATTTACTTTAACATAAAACTTGTAGTTAGATAAAAATAAGGCATTGCGTAAGAACAGAACAGATGAATGTGCACATTAAAACTGTTTCATATTTTATATACTTAGCTCGTAGGGAGCAGCAAGGCAAGCGAACAAAGATCCAAGAAACTAATTCATGTTTGGTATTGTAGTGCTGTTACCACCATGCTCACAGCCACCCTGACCATCTCAAATATCTCAAGACACTAGTGTGTTCATGACTACACTCCCGTTCCTGCCACAAGTTGGCCAACCTAAGCTAGTGTTTAAATAAGGGTGTGAAACATCCTATTAGAGCACCTTACTCAAGTGGAAAAACCCCTTTGGGTCACAGATGTCCAGCAGCACAAGTGAGCCATCACACCCATTTGGGCACACAGTCTGATACTTGAGATAGGAACCTGCCTTTAAAAACAAAAAAAGAAGAAAACCAAACCCCAAAAGAAAAAGAAAACAAAAACAAAAAAGAAAACAAAAACAAAAAAGAAAACAAAAACAAAAAAGAAAACAAAAACAAAAAAGAAAACAAAAACAAAAAAGAAAACAAAAACAAAAAAGAAAACAAAAACAAAAAAGAAAACAAAAACAAAAAAGAAAACAAAAACAAAAAAGAAAACAAAAACAAAAAAGAAAACAAAAACAAAAAAGAAAACAAAAACAAAAAAGAAAACAAAAACAAACAAAAAAGAAAACAAAAAAAGAAAAAAAAACCCAACCATGAAACTTAAAAAAAAAAAAAAAAGAAAAGGTTTAAAGGCAAATGTTTCTTCACTTAATGTGTGACATACAGATTTTTCCCCAGTAGAAGTAGCAGCGATTATGTAAAGACTTAACATGCACCTTGGTATTTTCCAGAGATTTCACCATGTTTCTATTTTAAGGAATCTCAAAAAAAATATATACACTTCATAAAACATAAGATAATCAATTACTACTCTATAGTGACACCATATCATCAATTATGCTTCTCATACAGCAGGTTTACAAGCTATGCAAAAAGGAAATTAAATGAAAAGAAATTAAAGCAACCAAACCTCAAAATAAATTAATAGTAGTTATGAAAGTATTTTTAAAGGAAGTTTGAGACTGATTAAAGCAGAGAGGGGCACACAGAAGTACTCTGCACTGGGCTTTTATCTTCTATGTATTAAACAGCTGCCACCGGCAGGCACACTTTTGTGCTGCCTTTGAAAGAGGGTTTGGGTTTCTTTGGCTTTGCTTTGTCTTTAAACAGTTTAATTTTTTTCCTCCTGCATACAGTGAAGGGCCATTCTGCACACCTTTCTCAACAGGCACTGTAAAAACTGAAGGGACCTAAGCAAGTATTTAACTTTATAATCTTCATTTATGGTTTCAACTCACCTATCCCAGTGTTTGGAAAGTTCAAGCTAAGGATTTACAGATTCACAGAATCAAAAGACTTGTTCTTTTACTTGGCCTCTCCCGATTAATCTCTGGCTCAAAAAATGTGACTTACCCTCCTGTAATAATTAGGATGATTGGTCTCTGCCTTTCCAACACTACTGCCAGCAAGTCCAGATGGCCGTTTTATCAAGAGTTGGACAAGGAAAGCTACCAATGCAGACAGGAAGAAAGGCAAAACAAGACCATCCTTTATACGCAGTTTGTGTCAGATTTGTTCACACCAAATAGACCCTTCCTATCCATAAGTAGCACCTTATCATATGGATTGTACTTTGCCTACCTTGATCCTTGCTGTAAAATACATGCAAACCCAAAATGTCAATTTAAAGTAACACACAACAAGAACAAAATCAAATAGCATTCCTGTACACAGGGATTCAGGTTTCTTTTTTATGCCCTACCCAAAATAACATCAGCTAAGTCAGTAACAACCCTTCAAAAATCACATAATTTTCCAAAAAAACCCCAACCCCTTTCTATTGCAGACTAACCTGAAGAGCCTCAATAAATCAGTGGGTCTTTGCATAAGGCTTATTGCAAGATACTAGTCTAGAATATTAAAAATGTGATTTTACTTGAAGTGCTACAACATAAGCATATTTAGTGCTCTTTTTAATTATTGGTTTTCATTGGTTTGGGTTTTGTTTGGTTGTGGGTTTTTTTGTTTGTTTGTTTGATTGGTTGAGTTTTGGATTTTTTTTAATTTTTTTTTACACAGATAAAAGCTATTCTGTGCAAAAGGACAAAAAAAATCAGTATCTTTCTCACACTGTCAGACTTACTCATATCAAATATTATTTTATGGACTCCGGGAACCTTACAGATTCCGTGTGGGACAGGGTGGCGAGTCTCTTAAAGAAAGGTTATATTCAACACTGATGAGGTCAACAGAATCTTGCTTTCAGATTTTCTATTAATGGGAAAAGGCCTTTAGAACCTCAGTAGCTCTTCAGTTAAATTTGCTTTATGCACTGATCACTTCCAGCATATTGTGAACTCTTTCTGTTCTTGGGGATTCATACAAACTGAGCCAGCTCCACTTTAAGTCATCTTTGGTTTGTACTTCATTTATTTATTTTAAATACTCAACACACTGAAATCAGTCACCAGTAACTTGGTAATATGACTGCACTGATACCGGCGAGGGCTTCACTATTTCAATGTCAATAAAAGACATGTTTCAAAGATCACAAAAATAACTCAGGATTATAAGGAAGTAGTTTTGACACTAGAAGCTAAAAGTATTAGTTAAATGTAAAATAGACATTAAAACAATTTTGAAGTTCTCTTTTGAAATGTTTCCTCTTCTATTCCCTATGATCTTTTTGTATGTTAGAACTGCGCATGTAGCCCATCCACTTGAGTTATTTCAGTACTGCTGTATGTGTATACTATTGGTCATAGTTAGGTGGCATGAAGAAGAGACAGCGACAGAGAGCCAGATTTTGGCTCTTAAGTCTGGGGGTGTTTGTTATGATATGAGTGAAAAAGCAACATCACTATGCTTTAAGGTAGGAATTACTTACCTCGTTTGCAAGAGGTGCTCTGAATCACACTGAAGGCTACAGCATGCAGACACAGAGGCATTCCAGATATTACGTACTGGAAAGTCAAAAATGCCGAGGAATTTGAGACACACGTAACAGGCCCACCTGTGGTCTTAAAAGGGTACTCAAAACAATGCAGCCAAAGTTGAACTATTACTTAATGAATCCACAACATACATCTAAAAAGCAGTTACAGAACTTGAATTTCTGAAAATATGCAGACTTTGAAGATAGTGGAGAAGTCATTCAGAACAGATTTGTAGATTCAGGAAAGGCAGTATCAGAAGGCTAGAGTTATTCCTCTCAGAATCAAAATAGAATCAGGCACTAAATAAAGCTTAACTGCTTTTGCCCTTGAGAAATGCATTTATAACATAAATGAGCTTTTTACATAAAAAGTCAAAGTCTAGTAAAGGGTGCCCAATTCAGGAACACTTGCTAAGTACAAACAGCTGAATCCCCTCAGCTCCACTGCAGCCAAAATACATGGTCAACTACACTGTTGAAAAGAGAACACCTTACTCTGCTTCCATTTTTTTAAAGCCCTTAATCTCTCTTGTCATTTTCCTTTCAAGTCTCAAATCTCTATCAGTGTGGAAGAATGGGAAGACACGAAAGACACCAAAGAACAGATTAGTTATCGTAGTAGTCATCGTAACTCAACATCTAGTGATCAGTCTGATCATCCCTTGTTACGACGAAAAAGCATGCAGTGGGCCCGACGGCTGAGCAGAAGAGTACCAAGACACTCTGGTAAAACAACTGAGAAGATAAACCAGCAGCGAATGAACCTTTACAGGAGATCAGAAAGGCAGGAGCTTGCTGAACTTGTGAAAAACAGAATGAAGCATCTGGGCCTTTCTCCAGCAGGATATGGTATGATTACTATAATACTTTAATAAAAACATTAGTATAATGCAAGATGAACTTATTTTTAAGAACTGAGGGTGCCATAAACAAAATAATTAAGTTTATGATAATGGTTTTGGTTTGTTGGTTTGGGGGTTTGTTTTGGTTTTTTACTGAGAGAAACTTGCTGGAGTATTTTTAATCAGTTCTATTATCACCCTTTCCTATTTTCAGATGGAAAGCTTAGAAGGCAGCATGTCAGTCAGATTTGTATTTAGCACATATGATATGTTTATGCAGAATATATAAACATTCCCCTGTCACTGAACAGCTGTGCCCTATTTCTACAAACTTGTTGAAACATAGATGAAGACAGAACTGCTGTGAAGTTCACTCATATGTCAAGGTGGGGAGTTGTTTATGTGAAGGATATTGCATTTTCCGCACAATTTTTAGAATTAATGCCAAAGTGTCACATTAAAGTAATTTTTATGAAGCATGTTTCACTAGGTCTTTAGAAGCCATTTTTATCCATCACGTCCTTCTCCAGCAAGGCTGATGATGGGTTCCTTTTTTGTTTGGGATTTTTTGGGGTGGTTTTTGGTTTTGTTTTGTGTTTTTTTGTTGGTCGATAGGGGTTTTTTTAAAGCTATTGACCAGAGCTCTGTAATACTTTTTTTAATATATGCACCACAGCTGCCTGGGGTGCCTTTCTACAGCCTTGGCTTTGTAGTGTGTTGTGTGGAAACCCCCAGAACTATGGCTTCTAGTTTTCCTAGAAATACCAAGAATTTCTAGATTCCAACTTATTTGACTGCATAGTAGGTCCAATCTGGAGTTTAGTACTTTCTGTTTCAGAAGCACCAACACTGGGGTTCCCGTACTCAATTTTCATTTGAAGAATCCAAAATGTACTGTTTCACAAATGTGTTACTCTTCATTTTTCAACACAATTATTTTTAAATTTGACTTATCCCTAAAATATCCATTAACTGAAGGTAAATATGGTATTTCCTGCAGAATGGATATTTTTATTTATCCATTTTAAGTACACACGTTCTTAATGCAGAGTCAAAATATCTTTTGACACCAATAGCAATGCACTACCCAACAGTAGTTCTTATTGTTGCTATTGATATAAAATCAACTTAATTGTGAGAGAAGGCTACTGCAGAATACATGGTTATATTTTTGCTCAATCTTTACAAATTAGATACGTAAATACAAGCTCTTTATCCCATATTTCAGCTGGATAATTACTATTCCTGCTTTCTTTGTGGATACTATATGACTCTCTGCAGGAAGATTCAGGACTAAATATTTTCCAGGAGTGACACAGGCCACAATAACATTTGATCAACCACAAAGAAGTTTTGTAAATTTAATTCATATTTATACTAGTAACAAGAAAACTTTGTTGTGTTCCTGCTTTTAAAATCCTAGTTAAAAGCCAACAGTAAATGTTCATTTCATTATTTAAATTTAGAAAGATTATATACCATCTGCAGAACAGTGAAATCTTGATAGGTAAATGCTTCACCTGATTACAGTTATCTGCCCTGATTCTGATTTATAAATTTTCACGATCGCTTCCCTATTTTCTTATAGATGCACCTCATTATAAAGAAAGCTTCTACTTTTACAACCCCAGGAACACCCACATTCTGAAAAATACGCCAAAAAAACACAAACCAGTTTTACATATGCAGTCAGCTGCAAAACTGGGTTGTCACATTCCCACTGTCATCTCTCCACGCTCCCTCCCATTCAGAAAGAAATTCCTGAAGCCTTTCACCCCTCTTCAGAGCTAGCTCACTCCCCACTCGTCCCACCACATATTAAACATGGAACAGAAACTTTTAAATCTCCCTTTTCTTTCAAACTAGCAGGAATCAATCATGCCAGTTAGCTCCCTGCAGAAGTTAAACATACTCCTTGGTACTCTCTCTCTGCATGTTTGGGGAATAACGAAAAAAAACCCTAAACCAGGAAACAAAAATCACAGCTGCTTATGTATCTCCATGTATGGGGATGATGTCTAAATCCAATTTCACATCTTCAGTGTCCATTTTACATTGATAACCTAATAACCCCCAAGACCTCCAAATTAAAATTCAGTTAAGTGTGAATTCATTTAAGCCAACTGAGACACAACACAGTTTTGACTATGTAAGCCTCTAGCAGAGGTGTAATGTTAGTATGGTGGTACAGGTGCTTGTATAACTAGTTACAATACTTTGCATCAGTTTCACTTTACAGAAGTAAGCTTTATTGTAAAACACCATTTTAGCTGTATAATTGCATCTATACTAAGAGTCTGTGTGAGCTTATCTAATTGTTTTCTAGACAGAAGTACTTACGGTGGTGCAAATACATGATACAAGCATGTAGAAAAATGACACATACTAGAAAATACCCAATATAGTGATTTCA
The DNA here is from genome assembly GCF_026419915.1 of Harpia harpyja. Taxonomy (NCBI): domain Eukaryota; kingdom Metazoa; phylum Chordata; class Aves; order Accipitriformes; family Accipitridae; genus Harpia; species Harpia harpyja. The sequence goes on along the minus strand of NC_068950.1, from coordinate 19,689,596 downwards.
ACCTACAGGCAGTATATCAAGAATACTTAATTAACAAAAGATTTAGGAATTGCATTGAAACTAGAATGGGGCTGTTGTCTTTCAAATAATTTTCCCTAAAATGCTAAAGAGAGCAATTAACACAGAAGCAATGCCTCTCCTTTTTAGTCCTATCAAATTAAACCTAGTCTCACTGCAGCACCACAGGAAGTGTACCAAGAGAAAGCTATACAAAAGGTACTGCAGTGACAGCTACAAAAGTGTAGTGAGATTCGACTAGGCAAAAACCTTAAAAAAAACCAAGGATTTTTTGTCAGCCTTCAATTGCAACATACTATTAGAAGAATAGTTAAAAATGCAAGACAGATATACCAATTTCCATTTATACAGCATTCACATTTCAACCCATTGGCACAGGTGATAAAAGGAAAATGCTTACTAGATAAATATGAAAAGGGAAAAAAGGTTTATATTGACCAAATCTGGAAGAGGATGAGAATGCTATACACTTGCATTTAACCTTGCTTGTCACTTGAACTTAATGCCAGCTGAGGATGGAAGTCCTTACTTCCCACATACTAACATAAGCCACATGACAGATTGGTAAATTACACTAAAATTGGGTTGCATTCAGAACTGCTATGACTGAAAAAATGCAAAAGAATACTTATAGAACTTTCAGAAAGAAAACGGTATTTTGAGAGCTGATAACTCAAAAGATGTTACATCAGATAGTTCCAATTCAAGTACAGTTGAAAAGAAGTTGCTAAACATTTGAAATCACTTTGACACCTGACACTTTTTGACAGCTCTATGAACCAAAGATGATCTTTTATCAAATTAATTTGTCAGAAAACATACTTTTCACAACTTGTTTGTAAATATAATTAATTTGGTATGGGGTTTTTTTTTGTCCTCTAGATGAAATGAATGATCATCAGAACACCCTTTCTTACATCCTGATCAATCCTTCTCCAGATACAAGATTAGAGCTGAATGATATAGTGTAAGTTAAAGCACACACACACAAAAAAATTTGCAAGACCTGCAAAATTTCTTGTTTGTACTTCCTGCATGAATTTATTTTATTATCTTTCTGCTGGAAAAGAACTCCAAACTTTCCCATGCACCTGGAAAAAATAAAGATTAATATGGAGACTTCTATTTAAATAGACACCTAATTATACATATATGTATATATTTAAAACACATATATAAATATGTAATACATATGTTAGTGATGCTCTTACTTCCATGTTCTCTCATCCTCCTCTTACTCTGTATATTTAAAAAATAATCTAACCAAGTCTGCTGGGTAGCTTCATAGAATTAATATTCTCATTAAATTCTTGCTTATATTTTAGCTACCCAGTCTTAACAGAAAGATCAACCCTTCAAAATCAGTGTTTTCAAATGGGATTTTATTACATGGATTCAAAGATCGTTAAAGCAAACAGCAGTCTTCCCCTGAACATCATGTGATATTCATGTTTAAGATAATTCAAATACAAATGGCAGGACCTTAATAGAGGAAATTTTTTCACTTGCTTATCAGGAATTTTGCAGAGTACATGAAAAAAAAAAGAGAAAAGAGCAAACACAAATTTGAACTGTCTAGAAAGTTTTTTATGTCAAGAATTTTAGATAATTATCTTGCATTGTCTCATACTGAAGCCTGATGTGATTGCTGTGTTCAGGTCCTAAGCTGTTTCTGTCTCTAGCCTCTCCTGCCTCTGCCTTGCTATACTAACATGCCCCATGTGCTCCACGGGAAAGAAACCACATAGCCCAGTTGTGCAAGCTCCTCCACATCAGTGCTGACCCACCTCACTGCTTGCTCACAAGGAGGAAAATTGTTTGAAGTATTAGCCCTCCTGATACTAAAACAAAATCATCATAGTGCTTTGTAGCACTGCAGTATATGAAAAACACAGCATAATATTAACTGTATCAAACAGCAAAGACAATTATCATAAAATTTGTTGAAATTATTTGGCGTACTATTTTCATTGTTGTGGAACTCCACAGTATGATGTGTACTAATATTTCACCTGTAAATTCACATGCTGTTACCTAATCTATCTAGGTGGACTAGGTATCCTGCATTCCAGTTTTCTTTCTTTGCAAAAACAAAGGTACTTGAGAATCCAATATTGCATAATTTTGCAGTGGTACTGAATTTGTAGTGTGTTACCTACACATATTTAGCCTGTAAATGCACATACTGTTACCTAGCTTGATACATGTTCATTTCCTGATGCTTAATGAGTGGGCCTGTGTCTCAGCATAAGCTCAGATTTTTTTTTTTTTAAAACCTGACACAAGGAACATGATCCTTTTATCTGGATAACAGTTAATGCTTCAATAACCCAGATCATTACTCTATCTGATTATATAGTTCTATTGACTAAGCAGCCAGTCCACCCTCATGCAACGGAGGATTGTTAGTGGAAAGGCAAGGAAGAAGAGGTTGTCCTCTTTCTACAGTTGTCTTCATCACAAATCCCAGAGTGGGCGAAAAGCTTTTTCTATTTGCCCTTCCTGCTGATGAGCTGGAAGGCTAGTCTTACTATATTTTAATTCTCCCTTTCTCAGTATATTTTGCAGACTTCCTCCAGCTGGTTATTCTTTAATCACACTTCTTATGCTGCACTTTTCTGCCAATGTGGCTTATTCTTATCCAAACCATGTATTTATATGCATATCTATGACAGAAGCCAAAACATGTATTCACATTTAGTCCTATAGGTACAACCTTCATTCTCTGGTTTCTCATGCTTATAGAACTTTAAGTCTTTTGCATTCACTATGATCCTATTACATTTGTAATTTATTGTGGGTATATTAGATAAAATACAACCCTGAACCAGCATATGAGGAAATTTTTACTGCTTTGGGTGCAACCTATCTCTAAAAGGCGAGTTCGCAGCTGTTGGTTGCTCAACAAGCTCTTGTTAGTCTTTGCATTAGCTTGGCAAGCTAACGTTTAGTTTCTTGACTTGATGGAGCTTAAAGGACAATGATCTCACTGTCTGTATTGAACAATTAAAACAAAAGCACTTACATTTCAAGTAATATGTTCAGACTTTGCCTTAGTAACTCCGTATTTCATCTAGCCTATTTGCCTTAAGAAGCAGGTACTGAATAGCAGCATTTTCATTCTATAGCCATGAGATTTTTGTACCAAAACATTTAACATTTTGACTCGCAGCAGAGCATGATGTTCTTTTTCTGTATTGGTTTATCACTATAAAAGTCTTTGTTCATTTTTACTTAAGGAATGCTGTGATCTACTTACTACAGAATTATTTTTGATGTAGAACTTGTCAATTACATATTTCAGGTACAAGTCTTTTGTTTAGTTTACTCTAGAAAAAAAAATAAAAAAAATACAGAAACACCTGAATTTTCCCCCCCAATCTAAAAAAAACTATTTAAAAAAAATCAAGCAAGAAAAGTAAGATTTTGTGTGTGTGTGTGTGTGTTTAAACATGCTTCATTTGGATTTGATGAACAGAATAGAACAGACTCTTCCACTACTCATCGGTTTCATTGGCTGGATGAGCAAAACAAATAGGTTGTTCTGGAGTAAACATAAGTAACAGATGTTATAAATAGAGGGTAATAAGTCTGACTTTAAACAAATAGATACCATGAGAACATGATCTAGATAAGAACAGTACAAGTAGATTTTTTTAATCCCATATTTAAGTCACCTGTTTTCTTACACAAGTAAGTTCAGGTATTTGTAGCAACAAACTCAAAGAGAGAAAATGCTGCTATTCTACTTTAGCCCTGGCAGAAGGAGAAACATTAACAAAATAACAGAGGCAGACAGTGGTTCCAAATATTGGAGATCAGGTGATTCTCTTCCCACAGACGGAGAAGCCTGTGCTTTGAGGAGCCATGAATGGTCTGTTACTAGGTGAGCTGAAAACAGATAACAGCAGTTCTGTGGGAAATATGACAGTGATTGCTCATACACTTACAGAACATGTTAGTTCAGTTAATCAGGATTTTCCGTTTTGCATTTTGTTGAAGAATTTTTCAGGGTGTTTTAATTAAGTCTAGGGCAAAACATACTCATTATACTGAATAGTAGAAGTTCATGGCCTGTAAAAACAGAAACTTTCTTCAGGGCCACTGCAAAGTAACACAGCAAATCTTTATAAGCACCACACAGCATGCTCACAATCTCTATTGGGATATTTAAGCATTTTTCATTTGGCTGACAAGGAGGAGATGGACAGACATGTAGCACCAAGACTTCTGAGGATATGAGAGAAAGGATTCTTTCACATTTAATTTTTCTGCATTTCATTTTTCTTTCGGGGGGGGGGGGGGGGGGGGGGAAGAAAAGTAAAAAACAGGGTTTGAAATAAAATTTCCAGTAGCTTCAACAGTACTGCTCATCTTTGGACAAGTTTAAGATACTGGGATTGAATCTAGTTGTCTGGCTGCTCTTTAGGAGCATAGTGGCACTGGAAAGCACTGATTGATAGCTCAGAACACTGAAATGTTAGTTCTGCAGCATAAGCTGCTACTGCATCAGTGCCAAAAGCTGTCTCAGATCCAATAGTTTGTCACTTGAGACAGCTGACAAAACAGTGTGGAATTTACACTTACAAATTAATGGGAAGCTCTTCCAACCTTATCCTAAGAAAAGCAGTTATTTTAAACATCTCAAACTAGATCTACTTCGAAGTTCTTAGAATAAGGGTCTATCCCCAGACTGTCAGCCTACACCAAGATTGTCAACATCAGGCTTTTTATTTATTGAGCACAGTGACAAGAATTATCCATTGTTTTCTCACAAAATTATTTTAGAAATGATGCTGTGGATTGCTTGTCCCTTCTTTAAGGCATAATGAATAAAGGAGATGCATAAAGAAATACAGAGTTACTGGCAAAGGAGCTCTCAGTCAAAATTAAGGTTTAGCTGTGCATAGTACATACAGATAATGTCTAGGCAGACAAAATGTGAAAAGCTTTATTATTAACATCTAAAGTAGGTGATGTTACCCAGGTGTCCAAGTTACCCAACAGAAACTAGACTAAGCACCTTCAAAATAAGTCTCTCAGTCTTCTTCAGATCTTTTCAACATTACAACTGTATGCATTTATTTTATAGTTGCTCACGCCAAGTCTTTTTAATAAGAATCATAATTTCTTTTTATAGATATTTGATCCGACCTGATCCATTGGCTTATGTTCCAAATAGTGCACCCAGCCGAAAAGACAGCTTCTGCAATACAGTGGGACAAGACACCAGGGAGGAAACACAACTTTGATATGTAACTCAACACAAAATTAAGAGACAATTTTATACTCATGTTGTTTCCACTAACCATTTTGAAAACCGAGTGGTACATTTTATTCAGATTTTGGAAACAAAGTGACAGTGGGTAAGTGACCAAATTTAGAAATGTGGTGTCTAGAAACTCTGATTTAAGGGACTGTCAGGCCTGTGGCCTGTTCAATATGGTAGTTGAACTTTGTCAGTGTAAGAGAATTATGACACCTATTACTATTTAACCAATATGAACAAATGATTTAAAAAGTGACAGATTCCATCATGTGTTTTGCTTGGATGCTTCTAGGCATATTTATCAAGGTGACAGCATGTCAGTGACTAAGCTTTTGACCTACATCAGTAAAGATTATCCAATACCTGTAGAGAGACCATGCATAATTTGTAGTAGAAAATATGTTATTACCTAAAGATGCCAATGAGGCTTTGCGTGTCAAGAATCCAGCCTCTGAAATAATTTTGAGTCTCAGCCTATCACCTGTTCATATTAGAACAGGCTAGTTTCAGTCCCATTTTAGCCTCCAGGACTTGGGTGTTAGTTCTCTGGGTTTACACAGATCAGGTTGAATGACACAGCCTAGTCACACTGTAGAGGTTGAGGTCTGAGCCATATCCACTGAAAGATTAGCTCAGAGGAGCCCCCCTGGAGGAAAGTCCCTATCATCTCACACAGGCAGCCCCCCACATTTACAAAAACTGGGAAGGTACTATCTGTTTGAAGCTGCAAACAATGGTAGTTCAGATGAAATATAAACATTTTAACCGTAGTGAGTTTGTCAATAGAAGCCTGAATAGATTATGATACAAAAGTGAGAGCATTCCTCTAGGGAACAATTCATACCACAAGTCCTTCCCATTTCCATGAACATGCCAGAACTGCAACTGTCCAAAGTATGTACATGCCCAGTCTTTCAGATTACCCAAATATGATACATTTTCCTATGAAATTACATATCCCATGTTATATGAAAAGGCACTATGGATTTGAAGACTCCGTTTTGGCATTAAGTGCACAAGAAAGCATCTGCTAGTGTATGAAACATCTGAAGCTTCTACATAATCTCCAGTCTACACATACAAGAGTGCAACAATTGGTCAAGCTTTCTACAGAATTAAACGTGCCTGTACATGATCTTCTAAAAAATCACATTCTTGCTTTGCCATCTGTCACAAAGGGGGAAGAGCATGCTTAAGGTAAAAACTCTGTTACAATTATCCATATAGAACTGGTACAAGAAATTTGGAAGGTAGACTACAATGGAAAAACTGATTATTCTTTGAATTCCCTTGATGTCCTACACATAACCAAATTCAGTCAAAATTTTCTGTATTCTCTTCTATATTATTTGGTAGATCAACTACAATTTATTTCTGAAAAATAAAATACCGAGTTGCCCAGTGAACAATTCATGGATGCGAGTATGCTTATCAGCATTGTAACGATGTTAAGTCACATTCATATTAGGAATGACAGCAAATCTGCTATTAGTCCCTCCCTTCCTCTATAATTCTTCCAAAACTTAACTAATCTGTTCCATATTAAGTCAGAAATCCTAAAGCCACAACTATAAAAAAACCACAGAGGTCTCAGAGTGGACTGAAGCCATCAGAAGACCAAGAGTACCAGTTTTAAAAGAAAAAAGGATAACTAGAAAGTAGGGTTTCTCAGCAATTTTTTTTATATTGACATATTGAAGTAGCATCATGGTTCAGAAGGGTTTCAGTGATTCTGCACTGAGTCCATTATTGTTCAGTGTTTTTCCACACACACTAGTCACTTATCAGGTTATTCACAGGTAAAGACAAAGTATTTCAGATGTTCCCTCTGGACACTGTGGAAAAAAAAAAGAAACAACTGAAACAGCTGCACAGACCGAGGTCTACAATTTTCTTAAAACAAACAGTGTATGGTACAGGATCTTGCCCAAGACCTGTCATAGCAGTTATCCCAGAAGAGACTGCCCATGCAGTGTGAATAACTTCGTATTTTTAATGCCCAGTGAGAAGACTATATTCCAGTTGAATATTTAAAAAAATAATACAAGTTTCTTAAAAATGTTCACTGCAAAATATTAGGAGGATCCTTTGTTTCATACTGAAGGCCTTATAATGGAGTCTCAAGTAGGCAGACAGGATTCTAAAAACAGGCCTACTCTTCAGCTGGCGAGCTAGATACTCTGCTATCAGTGTCATTCTCACACTGTTCACAGGCTTTCCCTGTATGCTGCCTATAGTACCCACCACAGATTTAAGGACTGACACAAGGATCTATAGCTAGGACTCGATGCCTCGCATTTAACAGCCTGTAAAGCAGTAGAAACAAGCAGTCAGGTGTATCCATTTTCCCACCCAACTCAGCAGAATTGCTGCTCAGCTAGAGTTGAATAGTAACATCTAGTATGACCTGATATTTCTCCAGGCTTAATGAATTTCTAATTGCTCATTAGCCCCAGAAGATTTGCTAAAGCAAACACAAAGACAGCTGGAGACACTTGCAGTCTCTAAAATGAATGAAAGGCAATCTTTCTGAACAAAATACTTGGTTGTCTTCAAAAATCTGCTGGAAGACAAGCAAGGTAATAAAAACTAGCAACAGCTTCTTATGAAGCAGAAGTTCTAATAACCCATGAACAATATACCACAAAGTTCTGTTATTCAAAATATACTGCCTTTCATGTTGAAAGCAGAACAGCTTTGCTTCCTCTGGCATATCTTTACAGACAGACCCCATTCTAGAGGGAATTAGACCTTTCAAGAACCATCCTAAAGCACCTGTACATTAACACTGAGCGAGACAGTATGCACATTTCTTCAGTGGCCAGGGAGGCGATTCTTTAATGGTCATCCTACACGCAATCTTATGTTCACATGCTTTCTTCTCATCATGATTATCAGAAACATAATACAAGTCTAGCTGGGTTGGAGACCAGACAAAGGAACAGTAATCTCTGTGCTCGGTGCTGGAGAAGGAATGGTGAAGTTCTCTGTTCAACAGTCATTTGCACCTGCTGATTCTAGGAGTTCTGTCTGGTCATAGCTCACTCAGTAGACAGAGAAATTTAGAGCTATGATCACCAACATAAGCAAGAGATTTAATCCTAACCAGTTGTCAAAGGTCAGAAGAAAAAAAAGAAAAAAGGGATGATTTCAATCTGTGCTTAATTGATTGTATTTTTTGCTCCTGACTCACTTTTACCAATAATTCAAAGATGCCCATCTTCCCCAACACTACCTTAACACATACCAAGCAATTTGGTACCCAAAGTCACAATCCCAGTGAAGAAAGTGATAGCAGGTAATTACTTCATTCTCACAAAGGAATTCTCCAACAAAGGGAGAACTACCTATGAAAAAGTGTTACCTAGTCTGCAATAAAAAGTCATAAAAAGTGTTTCAGTGGAGTGCAGTGTGTTTACTTAACTATTTCACTCCAATTCCAGAACATGCATTAATTCACATACAAAGTAAAAAGCATAGAGTTTGAGGTTTTAAAACCTGCAGTAGAATGAGGTAGTGAAGTTTTCATGACATTTTGACTTGGAAATTGAAAGGACAGTTATTTCCCAGCATACGTATTTCCCCTCCCACAAACAGCTTCCTGCTACAACTACTTTTTAACAACTTCAAAGTATACAAATATATATTACGGAATATTTCTTATACATCTTTGTTTACCAATGCACCAATAAAATGCTAAAGAACAAATAGATTTCAGGCTTCAGCAGTGGAGGAAAGCTGAAGTGACATCAAGTGCACCAGAAGTAACACACAATACTGTAGTTTCTAGGCAGCTAGGGCTGACAGCAACCATTCTGTAATTTTGGAGCACTGATGCGTGATGCATTTGCTGCATTGAATTCCACTTGATATCTGAGGGAAATCAGTCACTACAGTCTGGAAATGAATTAATAAAAACAAGCAGCACTGTGTAGTGACATCAAGTTGTACAAGGTTATAAAAAATACTTTTTCAAGGCAGCGATATAAATGCAGAATTTATAAAATAAAGCAATCTACATAAAATGTTCTTGCATATTCTTGATATTATATCAGAAATGGCCCACCCCACTTTGAAACAGACATACATTGAATAAATGTCTAAAGAGCTGCACTTCAAATTTTCAGCCACTGTTCCTTGTGCTTGATGCAGAACATGCATTGCAGGGAGACAGGAAAAGAGTTATTAATTCATATTAAGTTACGAGAAATGACCAAGACTTTTCTTACAGTTGTCTTGTGAAGTTAATCCAAAATATTAATTATGATTTTGTTATATACTTAATTATTGCCTACACTACTAATGCAAGAATGCTGTCAGTAATGGTAATTCAACACAAGCATAAACTCCCACGGCCTCTCAAGAAGCTTAAAAAGGCAAATATTTCTGCTTCATAAAGTTAAAAACAAGCATTTGAAGTTTCTATGAACTAAAGTTTTCTATTTGTTCTGTAAAATCCAGACTGTATACCGTTACGAAAATTCACAACTGGCCTGTGCCAACCAGGGAGAGAGGCTGGGATGCAAACTATAGAATTAAAAGAGTAAATAGTTATTTGTGTGCCCGAGGTGTCCCAGCCAAATTGGGGCACCCTGAATGTGGTTCTACATAGGGTTCTTATACCTTTAAAGCATTCAGGTACAACATGATTTGACTAATCACTAACACCCACACTACCAATTACTAATCATAGTAAGACTTCTCTGGATCATTTCCTATTTCTTTTGTCCTTTCACCAGTACGGGCTGGCTGATGAATGATAGCTAGTTTCTTTGGCAATTGTATAGGTTTTAACAGTTAAGTATTTTCTCCCACTAGAAGTTATAAACTTGCTTCTCTAACTGTCCAGTGGTGTGGTAGACTCCAAATGCAAACAGAGAATCGGTATACATATTTATAGTCTTTTCTTTGGACAGCTGGCAAGTCTTTGTTAACACAGTCAATCCTGCTGCTTGCGTACTCAGCTTCAGACTGAGTGGAGAAGCTTCTACTACCTTATCTTTGTTAGTTACTCAATAACCTGTAACTTGGTTACTGTTCCGATAACATGAGGCCCTGCCTACACATAGTTCAAGATCAGGATCTGGAAATGGTACATCCATTAGAATATTCTGGAGGGGTTTTCTGGTTTTTACAGCTTCACAGGTTTATTACTGCACAATCATGATGTGGTGTTCCTCCCCAGGTAAAGGGAGTAGAGTTGCAGGGTTCAGCTTATGACATTGCTTAAGGTAAGGTACAGGTGTCAGCTAGACAAGATTCCATGGCTACTAACAAATCATCAACATATTGTGTCAAAAACAGATCCATTTTTTAAACACAACATCCTGTAAAACTTTTACTAAAATTTTAGAAAAATAGTGGAGGACCCAGCAAAGTCCTGAGGGAGCTTTGTCCATGTTAGCTGCATCTTTCCCCAGGTAAATGCAGAAAGGTCTTGAGAGTCCAGATGAATAAGTATACTGATTTAAGGCAGAAAAAGTGCCCCCTATATGTATTAGACAGGTGTAATTATGTTCATTAATCAAAAGGTTTAAGACCAATTGTCATAAGAAGGGGAAAATATTTCATATTCAGAGGCTCCTATAGTGACTGCACAATAGGTCCCTGCTGTCAATCCTGGGTGAAATGTAGCTGCCCCTGTTGCACAGAGCAGGGCAAGACTGTATGATAGGATTCAGGGGTCCTTTTGGGAGGCTTTTTTTTTGGGGGGGGGGGGGGGGGGGGGGGTGTCATACCAAGCACTCCCATTTCCAATGGCCTTGTTGTCCACAATAATTACAGCAGTCTCTGGTTCCTTGAGATCCATTACTTCAAAAGTTTTCTCCTGTGCCCCACCTTGGACATCTCTGTGCCCTTGTTCCCTTAAGCTAGGCTTATTATTCAATACTGCTGCCAACAGACTAGCTTTCTTTTTCTGTTCTTTTCTTTTTGTGCAAAAGCAGCTATATTTCTGCAGCATTCTTGCTACTTGTCTATTGATCCAGAGGTCCCTGGAGTCAGTCTTGCTATAGATACTTATCTATGGTGCCAGACAATGCTGGGCGGGTTTCAAAGATGTGTTAAATTGGCTAGGATGGTAGTGTTGTCTTGGTTGTCCAGGGGTATCTTTTATCCTTCATGGACAGCTCTAAGATTCTGAGAAGCAAAGTCCTTATTTCCAGGGCCAGGCTGTCCTTCAGTTTGTTTTACTTAAGCATGAACAATGCCAAAGTCTCCAGTAAAATTCCACTACCTTATTACATTACAGTGTATAACGTGAACTAATATATAACAAAGTTAATACACTTTTGTACTAGAAAGACTCATTGATATAATGGTTAGGGAGGGGTATTTTTGTAACATTACCCTTTTAGCACTATAAAAAAGGATAAGTTTCTCTAGACTTGTGTCTCCTTACAAGGAATAATGGCCAAGATACTTATTCTTGCTCCCTTCCTCCTTACCCCCCAAGCTAACTCAATGCTTGCTTTACATTTCTCCAATGAAAACTTGAAAATTGTCACTCTCTTTGTATTTGTCAAAAAGAACAGCTGACTTTCTCCCGAGTGACTCTTCCTTATCTAACTCAAAGAAAATATATTGAAAGGAATAAGGAAGTGCTTTGAGAAGATTCTTGTCTATCACCACAAGGCAAAGTGGCATAGCCTGAAACCTTTCACACCACAGGAATGCTATCTAGTTTAAAACATGGCATGGTTTAATGCATTTTCGCAACAACAGCATCTAAGAACTATCAAGCATATGATATCTACATCAGCTTCTTCAAGTTTCAGATTCTTATCTACTGCATACTCAGCATGAACTCAGAGTCTATTTTGAATATCAACTAAGAATGAACACAGAATGGAAGTTGCAGAAAAACTCTCAGCAATCAGCGTAAAACGTGTGTGTGTGAGATTAAAGCTTTCTGAGGAATGGCCAACAGGGATTAGGGAATCTAAGAAACAATCATAATGACAAACCAGAATAATGGCTGAAGCACAAAGACATATCTTTGATTTTTACAGGTTTTCATATAAATATTACAGAAAGTAGAAGTTAATTCCAAAGCAAGAAACTTAATGGAGGAAATGAGGTAGAACATGCATTGATTTTAGTCCTAGTTATTCCACTATTGAAGATTATCATAGAATGGTTTGGGTTGGAAAGGACCTTAAAGATCATCTAGTTCCAGCCCCCCTGCCATGGGCAGGGATACCTTCTTCCACTAGAGCAGGTTGCTCAAAGCCCCATCCAACCTGGCCTTGAACACTTCCAGGGATGGGGCATCCACAACTTCTCTGGGCAACCTGTTCCAGTGCCTCACCTCCCTCACAGTGAAGAATTTCTGCCTTAAATCTAATCTAAATCTACCCTCTATAGTACAACTATAGTTTCTATACACATCTAGTATAATAATCTACAGGCAGATCTACATCCAGACAAATCAGTTAGATCAAAGTATTCAAGTTCATTTTTGCAATTGTTCTTACCTACAAGAGCGTTCCACTGTTGTGATTAAGCTGATCTAATACAGCTCTCAAGACTGTAGTTGCTGCCACTACATCAGCTGGCACATTTGCAAGCTCACTGTCCAGTTTGGGGATAGTGAGACAGGAAACACATTTTTAGTGCTTCAGTTTTTTCCACCTAGATGGAAAATTCAGTGCCAAGGAAAGGAATTTTTCCTAGAATATGACTGAACTGTGGAATGCTCTACTGCAACAGCCTTCCCCAATGCCAGTTTTAGTTGGTCAGTTATTGGGCACACTGGTGGTCCCTAGGTAGATGCTTTAATTGAGAAAACATATTGCTTATGCTTCAGTATTTATACTAATCTGCCTGTATGAAGCATCCAAGTATATTATTCATAGATGCTCCTTACACTTAGACCATTGACAATGATGAGATGGAATAAACATTAAAAGTTTTCTTATATTTAAAATATAGACACATGCCACTATGCTAGCCTGAAGGTTAGTAAGTTACCTATATAAATTCATATCAGAGCCAACAATGGCTTGAGAAAGTAAGCACCATTTCAGGAAACCCAAACTTACTAAGTACAATTGTTTTAATGCATATTGAGTTCTGTTTGCGTCAACATTTAGTTAAGCAAAGGTCAAAGCAGCACTGCTAAGGAACTTGAGGTTTCTCACAGTGGCTGCATGCACGATCACTGAAATTCTAACAATGCAAAGCTGCATTCCACCAGCTTTTAGATGTGAGTCTCATATCAGGTATTCCCTGCTCCTGCCCCACTATTTGTCTTTGGCCTGTCCCCAACCACACATGCAGGATGAGGCTTTATATAAGAAGGTCTGGAGATAGTCTCCTTATCAGAACAAGAACAAGATAACAGTGCCTGCTGTAAGCTACAAACATCTGTTAAAAACACCTCACAAAAATATATACACATGTAGAAATTACAAGGAAAAAAAAAAAAGCAAGCAAAAAAGCTCAACTTAGTTACAGCAAAATAATGAAATGGAGAATGAAAAAGGAAGATGTGACCAAGTGCAATAGTTTTTCAGTAGAAGGCCGTTTTGAGGCCTCAGGACCCATCAGATGGGTCTTCTACATACCAGCAAGGAGGCGGCAGCTGAACCAGGAAACTGTTGCAGGACATTAGCCCTTGTGAAGAAAATCTTACGCTGTACACCCAGGTAAGATGCCAATTCTAACCCAAGAGAATCATCACAGAAGCAATTTGAGCAATGCTTACAGATTATTTAGGCCTTGCCCCAGCCACAACCCCCTTCTCTCAAGGTGAAGGAGCACTATTCTAAAACAAGAGACATGGAAAATCCAGAGCTCTTGTAACTGCTTACAACCTGGTCCTCTATCAAGCTATGGACCTGTCTGTCAAATTCATCTCAGGTGCTAAATATTCCCACTAATAGGCTACTTAAATTTCTCTGTGCAGATTACCTGGCCAGTGCAGCCCAGCTGCATCAAATGCAGAGAAGCTTCACATCCCAGTAAACAAACAGAAGATAAGTGTAGATTCCTCTGGGGGTTTTTTGTTTTGGTTTTTTGTTTTTTAAATTTAAGTTGGCAGGGCAGGCAAGACAGGGCTTGTTTCTGCAGAAGAGTCCTTAGATCACTATATGGAACTTCCTCTTTACCAGCCTTTAAAAAAAAGACTAGCTCAAGGTACAAATGACGGCTAGAAACATACACAGATGCTTTATTCACTTTCCCTCTTACTACAGATTTGACATCTTTAAAACGTTTATCAGCAACAATACTGCAGCTACATGTGAGTTTTATATATATTCCACAACTTCCACCCCTGGTATCATTTTATTATTGCCATCCCAAGAGCTACTGTTTGCACAGCCACCATCACATTACGATAGAGGCAATAAACATTTTCTAAAAGCATTTAAGGAGTTTGTGAATTTACATAAAATAAGGGTTCAGTATAGCAGAATATCAATCAACTATGGTAAGCTAACTATAAGCTTTTTTTATTAAATGGAACCAGTGACCAAAGAATTCAAATAATCCATGAGTCTTCGAGGCATTCAGCATACTTGAAAATTGCTACAATTTTGTCATGCTCTTGCAGTGACTGTGGTGTACAAAATACTACTATGTATCAAGAAACTTCAGTTTTCAGGCTGACCTCTTCAAATAAGTTATTCATATGTATAGAAGGAAGAGGAATATATTGCAGCGTAAGAATATATTGAGCTGTAAGAACAGCTCTGGTCATCTGAAAATGTTATGCAGACATTTGGAAAACAACCCCAATTATGAATGCAAATCAATAGAATGTCTGAGGCAAGAGGTTATTTTTAATCGGATTGCACTGGTATTATTTTCTTCTATACTTTGGATGAATACATCCATTAAAAAGCAAAACTGCACTGAATAGGGGATGGCTGAAGGGAACATCGCTATACACTGAACTATACAAATGATTGTTCTAAGTCAGATAAAACTTAGCCTAAAGTTTTATACCCTTCTCCAACAGCTTCTAAAATACAGAAGTCTCTAAGATAAAGATCAAGACACCAAATGTAAAATATAGCTTCTTCTAGTTCTGTGTACTGTTAAGCAGAACAGTAAACAACATGCCAGCAACCATAAAGACAGTAACAAAATCCAATTATCAGTTAGCTTTTTCAGACATAGCTTTAAATTATTTCTAGATGCAAAACACATTACATTTTTACTAGCCAACATCAGATCTGAAAGACGGTAATCTTCTTGGGCTTGTATTTCTTGAGATTAGTCTTACCTGAATGCAGGAACCTAATGCAGAAAAATTATTTTTCCAGTATCCTTCCACCCACAACAGTAAAAGTGCTTCTGACATAATTCAGACTTTATTGAAAAAAGATGGTTCCAGAGGAGAGAGGACTACCCAGGTCAAACCTCTCCCACACCATCCACAACCTCTGCCATGACTGTTTGTAAATCACCCCAATCAGAAGACTCACCTGTGTCTTCAGCAAGCTTAAAGAACCAGCATCATGTTTTACACAGGGCATATTGACTTAATTTGCAAAATAAAATTTAAAGATTACCCCAAAGCACAACAATATAAACATGAATTTCAAGTGCTTTTGTAGCATGACTAATGTATAACCCAATCTCCTTTTTAAGAGTCTTTATTGTTCTGGGGACAGGTAAAAATGTTTTGAAAGGGCTTAGGACATATTGCAGAAACAAAGCAGTATTTAATGGCTTGTTCTGTCTTTCTGGTGCCAGATACACATCCCCATTTGTTAGAGCCCTTGTTATCTAACTGCATAGTCATAATACGCGTATCAATTTGACACACTCAGTAAACTTCTCCAAGTAAGCACTCTTTTTTGAACTTAATTGGAAAATTTGCATCAGCAAGTATTGTCAGCTCTAGTAGGCAGCATTCTGAAGCAAGTCCTTTCTCAGTAAGGATTATTACTGGAGTGTGTCTTGGTTCTTGTCCAAATGCTACTGCAATCACTCAGAATCTTGGCATGCTTTAGGTAAGTTCCTAGAATTCTATCATATCATACAGTCACAGGATAACAGGATAAAGCTGTTTGAAAGGAAGCTCAGGAGGTCTCCAGTCCCCATACCCCTGCTGAAAGCAGGGGTAGCTATGAGCTCAGACCATCCTGCTCAAGGCTTTCTCTAGTTGTAGGGATAAAAAGTACAACCTAATCCTCACCTCTGCCTCAGGGCAGATCAGCTAAGCTATTGCTGGCATAGTAGTGTAACGTAACCTTGAATTAGCAGATGGCATAGAGAAGAGTTCTAGCTTCTTCAGGTTTTCATTGTTTGTCATTTTAATCAAGACTCCTGGTAATTCATGTTTTTCTCCTTTGGATTCTCTCCAAACGGTTCAAATCTTTGGACTCGGTGGACAACACATAGAAATAACCTGCTTACCAAGAGGGAAAAAAGGAAACTCAGTCCATAACCTTGATTTCTATAGGTGAATTTCCTAAAGGAAGTATGTTTTGCATTTTTCTGAGCAACTGCAGAAAAGGGTTATTTTCTCCACAGGAAGACATATAATTCAGTTAGGATTCTTTATTCAACTTCATAATGTACACTTATAAAATGACAGTGGGGATGCATATATTGTATACTCACTTTCTCACTTCAGCTCTGGCTGAAGTATTTGTTATTTATGACATTTTGATTCCCACATGCATCTGAAAAGCTTCCTGCAAAGCTCCAGGTACTTTTTCCTAGCTATTCAATTAATCCAGCCAGTTGGCCCACTCAGTAATTACTGTAAAGGTCTCTTAATTCTTACTGGGAGTAGCAGATAACTTATATTCTTGGTTGGAGAGAAATCTGGAAAGTAATTTACTTACATAGACATTTTGACTGAAACTTTTAGCTTGAGAGGTTATTAAGCATCATCTTATTTTTTCCTTAGCTATGAGGATATTTTGTACATGGCTGAGTACCCCAAAATGAAATTTAATACATTCCTGTCAAAACGCTCTATCAGCATTTAATTTTCCTCATTTATTATATCTCCATAGTAACAACTAAGTGGTTTCTTGTGTGTGAGACGTTCTTTGTATGTATGACTACAGAGAGTAATAGCAGCTGCATGCACTGATAGAGATCTGGCAAATGCTAATAGATTTTCTGGAAAAAAGCAGTTTCCATCCATATTTCTATCACTAGTTCACCAGCACAGGATATCATGTATGCTTTCTTCTTCAGTCACATTGAAATGCCATCCGAGCACATGTACTGGTACATGGACTAATTACATCTAAGCAATATAAAATTAACACATTAACTTATTATTACTTGTTAATGAAAAATTAAGTTTCATTGCATCTGCATCGCTTTTTCTTCAGTATAGTTGATATGACCTCTTGCCATATTTTAACAGTATAAGAATTAATCGGCACCTCATCCAAAACAAAGGTACCAAGTGGTATTCAGTCAACAGAGAAAGCCTGCTTCATGGAAGAAAAATCCTTTGAATGCAACCTAATACAAAAACTATACTCCTGATTCAGGATGTCCCTGAACCTTGAAAGTTACCACTACATAGATGCTCTGTTTCTAAGAAAACATCTGCTGTTTTGTCCATTGTCAAAGACAGACAGACCTCCCCGCTATGGGCCTTTCTGTTCTGTCTGACATTTATGGTTCTTCTTTTGCAGTGTTTCCTAATACAATATGTGCTCATTTGTCAGAATGTGATGAGATGTAATTATATTATTGTACAGGCAAGGAGAAAATGGGACCTTGTATATGTTAAACAATGAACAACTAGGTGGAGGTACCGTCTGTCTTCCCTTTACTTTAAGACAGAGCCTACATAAACATCTTCCAAATGTATATATTTTATCATTACAGAAGCATTGACAATTTTTGAAGCCAGGTCTCCAGAAAAGACGTAGCCAGTTCCTGAACAAAAAGGATGGTATTTGTCACCTAGGTATTCTTCTTCTGATATGTACCATTTACTTTTTTTATTCTGAATAGGCTTATGCCTTTTCATAAGACAGCCTGTGAAATAATTTTGTGGAGGAGGTGAAAGAGGCCTGAGGAGCTTTTCTATTAGGTATATTATATTAACAAAAACATCACTGCCTGTCTTCATAACAAAGCTTGTGCCACTGCAATAAGAGGCAACCCACTTCATGCCCATCAAAGTTTTAAGGGTTATGGTAAGTGTCCAGGAAGTCCTGTTGAATAATATCATGATATTGCTTGCTTTGTCTCAGTAGGACCTCATTTGGACCCTTGCTCTCAACACCCAGCATAAACAACTGAGCAACCTCAACTCCTGGAACCACAGATTCATTTCCCCAAGTTTTTCTGATGGAACTTCTGTGCTGAATTTCAGCAGCCGTTGTTGCTATTAGCAATATCAAGAAAGGTGTTTTATCTTTACACTTCTCTTTATCATTAATAATGAATTTAAATGACCATGTTGAAGTGGATCTGGTTTTATTCCCAAATTTCTCATTTTCAGTTGGTAGTTCTCCATTTTGTTTCCCTAAGAATTGTTTGAAATCTGAAATGTTTTTTATGTAAAATATTTTCACTTTCCATCTGAAGATTATCATACCTTTTGGTAAAAAGTATGTCTTTTTCTTCTATGTCATCATTGTTTTGAACTTTACTTTCAGTTAGAACAGCAAGGTGAGCAGAATTCAAAAAACAGAAAATCAAATATACTGCTCTAAAAGAGATGGAGGCAACCAGGAAAACATTTCTCTTGGCACAATCCCAAGGAGAGGAGAAGAATCCACTACAGTAGTTCATGTTGGCAGCTTTGAGAGGATGCACAAAAAGCTATCTTTCAATTGGACAGATATTTTGTTAAAAGAGCAGTTAATTTGTAACTGTTTTCCTCAGTGACACAGGAAGATAAAGGCAATCTGGAAGCTTCTGATTCTTCAGGATTCCTTTTTATTATTATTAAAAGTATCCCATTATTTCATCTTAGAATAAATTGTAAAACTTTTCATAGAAGAAAAAAAAAAAACTTAAAAAAAAATCAGGATTTCATTTTCAGGCTTATCTTCCTAAGAGAAATACAGTATGATAAATACAGTAAGAAATAAATAAAAATAAATACAGTATTAAAAATAATGATTTTTCAGAGACAGAACAGAACTTTTTCATATAAATATTTAAATATTGGAATATATGTAAAATATAAATGAGAATTTAATCCAGTCTTACAATCGATCTTTTAATATTTTTATATATATGCAAAATACCTGTCCATCTTTCAATATAGTTGTCTTCAATACTAATAGCAGGGTACTGAACACATAAGAGGTATGGTAGAATGTAGAATATATATTCTATTTCAAATGCATACATTTATTAAAACACGCTAAAAAGATACACGTTTAAAGTAAGATTGTAATTGCTATTCCAATTGCTACAACAGTCCCTTCTAGGTTACAAAAATAGAAGAAAGATAACTTAACTTCATGTAAGCTTTACCAAATGTTATTGCGTAATTGAATAATCCAAAGCTAATGAAAGATTATGATTGATTATGGATTCACAGCCTTGGAGACTATTGTGATAAATCACATGGCAAGTACTTTTGGCCATTTAGAAGCTAGATACAAGGTTGAAAGTGATTGTCTAGACTATATAAAATGTAGACAGAGAGGTAGCATTTCCAGAGGTGAACTTAGCCATCAAAAGATAGGTGTCTTATATGAGATGAAGTGCCCCCTGCCAGCATCTACCTCTGTAAAGAATATTTAAGACAACTGGCTTAGGCTAGATCCATACATTTCAAATGGCTTCAATTGAATGAGTTGAATCCCATCCTTCCAGACTGCAAGGACAGGTAAAATATAAATACTGGAACAATGAAAATACTGTGGCTTTGAGTAGTTTTTTGTGATTTCCATAATAGCTAGCTTCAAATTCTGGCTTCTTTCAACTAAATGGTACAGAAATTTATCTAAGCCTTGGGGATGCACCACGGTTTGCAGGGAGAGGGAGATAATCACATGTATCCAACACACCACAAACTGGTAACACCCAAGAATGCTATCTGGAAAAAAGTGCAAGTTAACTGTATTAAACTGCTTTTCGCAAACTGGTCTCTGAAGGGTTCTCTGCACGTACTCCAAAGTGAGTTGCAAAAGTATAGTGAGTCAGGGTTTTTCAAATTTTTTTTGCCAACGCAACATAGCTCACAAACAAACACCAAAATTAAACACTTCTTACCATCATCTTTGAAAATGCAGATTCATCCTAGTCATAAAAACATGGTATTTTTGGAACAGAGTCTTCAGGAATTTCTTGCTGCTTCACAAAGAAATGACAGATTTAAAAGGACTGAAATAGAGTCAGGAATCCTATCTCTGTACTCATGGAGAACCTGAGGACAAGCTTACAGGTCCCTGAGGTTCTGTCTAAGTCTTTTCCAGAGGAATTAGGAAATTAACACAAAGGAAAATGCACCAGGACATTCAGCATTCTATCTGAAAGGGAAAAAACACTCTTGTCACTTGTAGCAATGAAAAGAGAGTCTATAAAATGAGATTGGATTTCAGCATTTCAGAATATGCACCAGAAATGTAAACTAAGAAATGAACTTATGCTCAATTATAATTTAATCTGGATAAAATAGATGTTCATTAATCTGAATGCAAATGTGTGGTGTATTACCCTTGGCCAGCATCCAAACACCCACCCAGCTGCTCACCCACTTCCCCCTTCCTCAACAGGACAAGGGGAGAAAATAGGATGAAAAAGCTTGTGGGTCAAGGTAAAGACAGGGAGATCACTTACCAGGTACCATCAAGGGTGAAACAGACTTGGGGAAAATTAATTTAATTTATTGCTAATTAAAATACATATGGATAGTGAGAAAAAAAGACAAAAATTAAACCAACACCTCCCCCCCCATCTTTCCTGGGCTCCACTTAACTCCTTCACCTGCCCCCCACAATAGCAGAAAGGGGTTGGGGTTTAAGGTCCCTCCCTGCTCTTCTTCAGAAAAATCTGCTCCAGTGTGAGTTCTTCAAGGGCCACAGTTCCTTCAGGAAATATCCAACTGCTCTAGGTTTGACAGAAAAAGACCATAAGTATATTCTATTATATACTGGTCAGCAGTTCAACTAATGCAGCTCACGTGTATTGTACACCCATAAAATATTAAGAACACAGTGACTCATGGTTTAGCTCTAGCAATCTTCCTTCTCATATTTTCAGTTCTTCAGAAACTCTGTATTTTGACATATTAGCATTTTAAATATCCAGGATCCAAACCCCGAAGTAAATATAAAGTAATGTTAGAAAGAATGTAGCAGTACCACTTCAGAAGGTGAGAGGACTTTCTGTATCCACTAATTGCTTTGCTGCTATTTGAAATGTGAGAACTTCACGTGAAAATACGAGAGCAAAAGGTAATTTTCAGTGTTTTGAGTGTACTTCTGCATGGCAATTTTCTTGATCAAGCTAAAAACATTTTGTCAAAGTCTTTTTTGACTTCTGTTGGTTTTAACAGTGCAATTCTGTTAGATTAAATCCTGGTTCCATTGTGGAAAGAACAGGAACTTCTAAGAAGACCTTTCTAACAGGCAGCCAGAATATTTATTGTTTCAAGTTTGACAGAGTTATTACAAGATTAGCAGAGAATTCATGTTACAGAAAAGCAAAAGTACATATGTCTGAAAAATTAATTATAGTTTATCTTGCTGATGACTTTTAAAAATGCCAAGAAGGTCTCAAAATACAATCCCCCTTTGCTATTAAAATTCCTCCCAGAAAAAAAAACAAACCCATACTTTGAAAATAAATTCTTACCCACAATAATTACCCATACTATTAAACCAAAACAATTAGAACTCATGAAGATTATTTTTCTAAAACCAACTGTGTAGCGAAGTTGGAATAATAGCTGCCATGTACATTAAATTGCCGCAGTGATACACTGATTATTCACATACACATGCATTTAACTACATTTTTAATTTAAAATTACATCAGATATGCTGAAAGAAGCCAGAATTAGGCCTTATTAAAATAATAAAAAGGAAGAAGAAGAATATAAAGGAGTAGAGAAGAACAGAAAAGGTATTAGAAACAAAAAAAGGAGATGAATATGGTACGTTTAGTTGCCACTCCTGTTTATGTTATCTTTTTCTTATTTATTTAAAAAAGGCAGACTTTACAGCTCATGAGTGAAAATCTACCTCACCAGTTTCTAATTCCATCCTATCTCATCCCAGATTTTTGGAAGAATTTCAAAATCAGACAAACAAACTCCTCACATTCTAGCAACGCTTTGATATTTCCCCAGCTTCTTGAAGTAATGACTTTTAAAGTCCAGTCCTTTCAAGGTGGTCACACAAATGGCAAATTTCAAAGTAATCTTTTGAGAAAATGATACATGTGTTTAAAGATGGAAACTAAGGGCTGCCAGAAAGCATGAGACAGCTAATTTAATTTAAACTTGCCAGTTGGTAAACAGATCACAGTACCTTGACTCGTTTGTTTCAATTTAGTTAAGCTGACTTTTAGTCGAATTGACTAAACCTACATAAAAGCATGAGCTGGGAAGCAAGAGAAGAGCAGGAGATGCACCATCTGAAATAAAGGCAGCCCCTCCTGGAGAGCGGCTCTGCTCAGGGCTTGCAGTCCTTCTGGCTCAACAGAGCAAGCAGTCTTCTGTGAAGACTAGACTGCAAAAAATCCCCACGCCCACCTCCTGCTTGATCTGTAAGAAGTACCAGGGATGACCGTGGAGTTAGTGAGGTGAATCCATAGCCATTTCACCCCTCTTTTTTGAAACTTGTATTTCATTTCAAACCTACCTAGTACAATATTTGGAGGATTGATTTGGGCATCTCAGTGACACTTGCTCTCAGTGGTTATAAAGGGAAGCAGGGATATTGCAGTTTCTGGCTTTGAAGCAAGCTCTACTAATTTATTCTTGGGTTACAGGTGAAAAAAAGCTTTCTTAAAGGCAAATGAGGATCAGACAGCTAGTTCTACTTCCTTTTACCAGCACCATTTGGCCTCCCAGAGAACCCAGGCAATTCTACTATTGTTTACACATATAAACTCATCCAAATGCATACTGCTGAGGCTTGAGTTGAATCGGTGGTGGAGAGAAGGAAGTGAGGAGAAAAAAAAATTTTGTCTTCGTGTGTATTGCTGGAAAGAGCTGCATTCGGTTATTTCAAAATTTGAAATAAGATTCTATTTTGCATAAATGACTCGGTATGTATATCTTTAAAACCAGTTTCTTTTACAATGATTACAGCAATTTGAACAGCAAATGGCTTAATAAACTGTGAAGGTAATTAAGCACTTTAAATAAAACACTGAAGAACTATGTTAATAACACTTTAAAGTATTTAATGAGCATATGGAATCAATTTAACAGACATATAAAGTATTTATTTTCTAGTGTTCTGTAAAATCTTTGTATATGTACTTTTATGATTTAAATTATGCCTAGACTGAGTTAATCTCATCAAAATGCTACTTCTGCACAGAAACAATATTTACTTTTTTTCACTGGAACATTTGCAAAACTTTTTTTTTTTTTTTAAACCAGGAGTATGTGAAAAACTGAAGAAGAATTTTATATTCTCCTTTTCTTTACATAAGTGCAGTATGGATTTAAAAAGTCTTAAAACAGAATTTAGCAGCAACAGCTATCCTAGAGTTTGCTTGTCTCTAGTTAGCTGCTATATCGATTTTTCTTAAAGTACACTTGGAAATGGGGATGCTAAATATTTAATCACATATAAACAGCACAATTCCCTGTTTTTATACAAGTGAAGTGCAATTCTTACATGTCAAAATTTGTCATGGGACAAAAAGGGAACACACTGCATGTGCATGAGCCAAGAATTTTTTGTTAGTCCAATCAAAAAATGGTTACTAGTTTAATTATTACAAAAAGGGGGGGAGGGGGCAGAGCAGGGGAAAAAAGTTCTACACACAGTCCCCAGTATCTCCCCCTTTTCTCTCATGTCATTCTCACCTTTTTTAATACCCCTCTGGTGGGGTTCTATGGGTCAGTGGTGCCAGATTTTCTCAAGAAGGAGGTGGAGGAGGAGAAGGTTTTATGGCAAATTGTCAGTGTCCCACATTCTCGACCAGAAGGAATGTCCTGATGTTGATGGAAGTGTCTTCCCTACCTGAGAATCCACTAGTGCTGATTTCCGGGTGTTTTCCAGTACACCACCTTCCTCTTTCTTCGTTGATTCTCAGTTCCACGTGAAAACTGATTCTATATGCATGTTTACATTGGATATTTCCTCTTTCTTCTCTTTGTTATGGCTAAATCCAGTTTTACCCAGCTCCCAAAGGTGCATTACTATAATAATAAGTAATTAACTACTGGTGGCACTTTTCCTCAGTTATCATCCCATACCTGCACCCCTCGGTACTACAGTATCCTTTTAGTTTAGGGTCATTAACAGGTACTCAACACAGAATAGCCATTTGCTGCAGAAATAAAGCAAAATGACTATAAAAATAGGCATTATGCCACATAGTTGTGGAAAGCTAAACTAAGGCTAAAACTAATTGAATAATGGTAGCCAAATCACCACAGAATTTGCTGTTACAGCTTAAAAAAGCTAGAACAAAGCTCCAGGCAGACAAGGCCAGATCAAACAAATCTGTCCTGTTCTGAGGCTTGCAGAGTTCATACAAAGGTGATGGACCATATCCTGTTAACTGACCTGAAGAAGGAAACAGTAAGTATCTTTATGTGAAATACAAGCAAGGGTGTGCTTGGGAGCATAGTACAGAGGATGATCTTGGTAATGCTGCAGCAGTTTTGCTGTCTGGTGTGGTTTGGTTCACAGGAGTAAAATTCAACAGAACTGTGATGGAAATTGTTAAAAAATAAAGACAACAAATTGATTCAGAAGTAGCCAACACCATTATTTCAGTTGAAGGCAGTTAAGATTAGCATGAACTCTGAATTTTTGACCTAGAAACATTGCTAGATTTTCATATTTCTATTTCATATCTATCATAAAATGTTATTTCCCAGTAGTCTGATAAATGTCTTTATCAAGATATTAGCATTTGTGGGAAAAATAAAAAAGTCTTCCTGGTATACAGCTAAGCAGTGCTAACCTAAGAATAAATATTTCTGCTCTCAGATAAGACAGGAATACATATGGAGAAGAGACTGGCTTCTGAAAATGACTGCTGGACTAGTATGTCAAAGCTACCTCAACTACATTGTGTGCTTTGAGATATAATGCTTCATTTTAAGAGAAAATTTAATTGGGTCTTGCTAGAAAATATCATTTTTAATACAGAGATGTAAACCTAAAATGCAACCTAATAAAGTATGTTTTATTGTATTTGCCCTTTTTTCTACAAAGGGATAGTCGCATAAGCACATACTGTAAGCACCTTATAGTACTTTTGCTCACGTAAACATAAGCACCATACTAACAAAACAAGCTATTTACTTAGCTGTTTTCCCCGATCGTGAATAGGAAAAACAGGAATTCTCTCAAATACTTAAAATATTTTTATTTGTTTTGATACTGCATTTGTGTCTAAAATACAACACTACTTTGTTAAAAACAAAATGAACAGAAACCCACAAACATTAAAAACTTCCTGACTCTTAAAGTCTCCTTCCAGAAAGAACTTTCATAGTGAAGAGATAAGAGATAGATAAAGGTGTAACCTAAGCATGCCAAACAGCGTGCCAGTTCAGCTACATATTATCACTGAGGGAAAGGGGAAGGGGAAAAAGCAATAATATCAAAGACCAGCCAGCAAACCCTCTGTGGATAAGAACGACAATTTCCACAGCTATTAAACCTTGTTTTCTTCCTATGTCACATCCAGCAATTAGACTCAAGAACTGTAAGGTTAATTTACATATGATGTATAGCCGCCTATTCCTTGTTATGTCTGTTGTTTTTTTTAAATTAAAATATATTGTATTCTCAGCAGTCATGAACAACATGCAGACAGGAGAAAATCGATTCATACCTGCAGGGATCATGTGGGAATTTCTGAAAGGGCCCAGTTTCCTGGTCTCACTTAGAAAATGCCATTCTAGTGGAAAGGAAGACGGCACTGCTGCTTATGACAAAAATGCTGAACACTGCAGAGCAGTAGTTCTGAAGGAAGACAGCCTCCCTAGTTTTAGGTTCTTTGGCAGGTATAAACAATATAATTATTCATCCAGGTAGAATAGAGAGAGAAGTTGAATATGAGAGTGTGTTGAGCTGTTTGTGTACAGATATCCATAGAAAGCTGAACAAAGAGAGACCTTAACAGGACTTCTAGACTATGAGTTGCCCCCAAACAGTATCAGTTTTAACTGAGTCTTTTCTGACAAATGTCTGCTTGTACCTTTCTAATCTGTACTTAAATAATTTAGAACCCATGACCTTCCAAAGTATCTATTTAATGCCTCATTACTCTGCCTATTTCCCTAATCCAAACTGATACTCCCATGCTACACTTAAAATTCATTACTTCTTGAAGCATTGAAAACAAATATTCTTTGTCTCTGTGAAGAGCATTTGATAACCTTTACCTTGTCCCTTCTCAGACTTCACTTATATCCCCAGTTCTGACATTTTTTGAATTTCTAACCATTCTTATTCCTCCTCTTCAGTTCTCTCCAATAGATTGACATCTCCCTGAAAGGACAAAGGGGGCTCATTACTTCAGGTGAAGCCTAGCACAGGGGGAGTAGAATAGAAGGATTGCTTCATGTGTCCTCTAAGCTTTCTCCCTGTTCATTTCCCTGTTCATTCCCCACACTGGGAAAACATTTGTCTTTTTTGTAAGTATTACATTCTTGATCCATGTGATCTGCTATTGCAATAACAGGTATAGCTTGTGACCTTCTCCATGCTGGGACCCACTTCCACGTGGCTGGTCAGCTTAGCCCATATGCTACATTTGTTTCTCATTATCTCAGATAATTGCCACTTTACCCTACCAGCCACAACCTCATTATTTTAGTACATTATTCCAAGCCCCTTGTGAAGCCCTGGTCAATGGAGAATTCCATTTTCCTAAGAAATCACTGCAAGGTAGTCCTGGAGCTAGTTTTCTAGACATTTATATAATCCCCTCATGGTAGTTTCATCTGCCCCATAGCTCCTTATCCAGTGGTTCTGCCCCACTCACTAACAAAAGTGACAAGCACCTTGTCATTACATCCTTGACTGCTTATCCACAAATGCGAGCAGTTTCCCCTTATTTCTGACAAGCAATACATATCTTCAGTAAGCTTGCAATGCTTTTACATAGATATGGAAATGTTGTCGTTTCCATTATAGTCACTTAGGCCCTTTTCTGAGTTTGGCTTAAGAAACCTGTGTCATCATTGTGTCAGCCCTTATGACTATAGACAGAGTACTAACCACCCTATTGATTATTTCTTATTTATACACTATGTTGCAGAAGATATCTGACACTTTAAAGATATACATAAGTACATCATTTCATGTAATAATTTAAAGGCAGAGTTGCATGCATTAAAGCTATAAACACTTTTATATATCTAAGCAATGGCAAAATAGGTAAAACTTTCCTACATACAAAATTGTTTTCTAGTTTACTTGACGTGAAGCATTTTGTAATGATGCCATCTTGTGACCATGGTGAAAATGACATGCTGTCTAGAACTACAGCAATATTTCAATTTTTCCATACGTTTTGGGCTCAGGCAGCTAGTGAACAGACAATGTTAGGATCAAACCGATGGCAGTGGGTACTGGTCTTTGTCCCATTCCGTTGCTTGACCTAAAACTGTTTCCCCGTGGTTTTCATCAGGTGGCTGGGTCTTTAACAGATAGTCCAAACAGAAGGTGCCAAACACAACTCCCAATAGTTTCTGAGTATTAAAAAAAAAAAAAACAAAAAAACAAAACCAAAAAACCAAACCAATACTTACTGGCATATGTGGAACTGGCACTATGATTTTCTTTAAAAACTATACCTCATACAGAGCCTTCTATCCAGACTTATTTATGAATTGAAAGATACCATTTTAACATTAGGGAAACTGGGTCTCTGCAAGGATATGACCACACTACATACAACCACCTCAACTATTATCTGAATTTACTAGTGTATATAACAAGGCATGAAGATAGGGGAGTGGGAGTATGAGGAATTCAGTTCAAAATTTGGAATCAGCAGAAAGAGATATCATATTTAAAACCAACTGATGCTAGCAGTAGCCTAATGGGAGCCAGTTGCAGAACATACTTGCTCCGTTAGTCCTCCACCCAGACGTGGCCCCATTATGAATTAGACAGCTATTTTGTACTCTACATACTCACACATCCGTGCAATTGTTTTCTTAAATGTATCGGGACAATATGCAGAAAAAAAGTAGCTTAGACACAGTTTAGAACAACACATTAGGTTAAAATTTCATTTTATGAAATGTATTTTTCACTTGTTTGTTGCAATTGTGTCTGGATTCTTAAACTAAATTCATCATGGGCACAGGAACCAAAACTACATCAGTTTTCTTTATTAACTTTAGTACATGGCTGGGTTTTTATAGCAATTAAGATAAATTAGAATAGCAATTTATATTAGAGATGTTTGGCTAATTTATATTTTATAATTAAAAGTTCTGAAATAATGAATTACTTAGATCAATTACAAAAA
Source organism: Harpia harpyja (assembly GCF_026419915.1). NCBI lineage: Eukaryota > Metazoa > Chordata > Aves > Accipitriformes > Accipitridae > Harpia > Harpia harpyja. Next base: position 19,660,729 of record NC_068950.1, on the reverse strand, counting down.
AAATTAATATGAATTTAATTATGGGTGTTTATGTGTGGCTAGTTCATAAACAACTAGTCTTCAGGATTAGTGTCTCCTAATGGCTTATGTGGATTCTTGTAAAAGCTGCAGAACGTTCAAGTCTTTCTTAGCCCTTCTCTTGGTTAATCATGAATTTGTATAATTTAATTCAGCTAAAAGTGACATTTATAAAGCTTCATTATTTGCCAGAACATGAGCTCCTTGTTCTGTCACCACAGGGGGACATGTGTATGGAAAGTCTTGAGCGTTTCTGTTCAGTAGTCACTGCCCGTAATTCAAAGGGCTTGTTCACTGCAGGGATCAGGCATGTTTATTCACCAACGTAACTGTGTGGGTCTCATGCTCTTTCCTATGTGGATTCACCACAGGGAGTCAAAACACAGGAGAGGTAACCTAGAACCCCTTCCAGCTGGGATGGGCACTGAATCAACTCACTCCTCTCCCGGATACAGTCATCTCCTATGGTTGCTGCCACATTTTTTAATGTCACTCTTATGCATCAGGCATGAACAATGCATGTTCATCAGACCTTCAAAAGATGAAACCAAAATGTTACCTTGTTTGAATATTCTGACTTACTTAGAGGTGATTTTAGAGGTGAGATGGATAGAAGCTGTCGGCATTTCCCAGACAGTTATGGCTGTGAGCATGTCCAGAGGAACTACACAGAGCCCTTGAGAAATCTCCCCAGTGACAACATAGACACAGATGGATTTTTCAGGTGCTGTGGGGATAGACTGAAGTTTAGTTGAGACTTGCAGTTTTAACTGTATATGTCTGAATTTCACCTTAATCTTCCTTTACGCTGCCCATGTTCTGTTGCATTTGGTAAGATACCTTCACTATCTAAAGCCACGCTGTATTTCAAGGAGACCAAGGTGATGTTGATCGCTGGAGTGCTGCGGCTCCCAGGATTGCTGAGCAGGAGCTATCTGATCCAGGCACAGGTTTTACAACCTAGATTTTCAAGTTTGTGGTCCTTTTCTAAACTTTTACAGATAAGCTCCCTTAAATGTAGGAGAAAGATCACATTCCTTTAAGGCTTGTTAAGAAAAATTGGCCTGTATAAAGAATTATATCCTGCCTAGGAAACTATGCCACGAATTCCACCCAGATTAAATCTTCATTTTTAGACAATTCCAAAGAAATACCAGCATGGTGATCTACTTACTGCTCATCATCTAACTTGGCCAAAGACATCTGCAAATCCAGATGTGAGGGTGTTTGTCCCCTAGCATAATTGTTTCAAAACCACTACATCATGTTTCAGTTCTAAAATAATGAGAAGATGCAAAAAGATGAACATAATGAAATGCAGGGTTAAATAAAATTTTAAAAAGTACCTTTACTTTCCTGAGTGAGACTATCTATCTATGCCCTTCCTGTCAAACCCTTCACCTTTCTGCTAGATCCCCAGGAATTTATTCTCAGTCGAGAAGGATTCCTTTAGAAGATGTTCAGCAAGTTGTCATAGGGTACTCAGGGAGTTGTGTGTCAGGCCTTGACAACTTTCAGCAAAATGGGCCTAAAAAGGCAAAATTTTGGTACTCAAAAGGTACTTTGAAACAGCAACTTATTACCATGAATCTTAAAAATAAAATACCCTCTGATTCAATTTGTTTAAGAAATTCTGGGAAGGAAGATTTTCTTTTGTTTTAACTTTACATTTCAAGGGGAAACAAGACTTTGCACTAAGATTTCTTAAATTCTCTGTTAGGCTAAAAACTTCAGAAGTCCAAGTATGCACTGAAATAATAATCATGCACTGAAGGTAATTGTAATGGACTGAATGATAAGTATAAACAGGATTCGCTTTTCTGGCACCTGTGCCAACGTTCAGGTTGCACAGAAGAGTGAACATTTTTCACTTGTATGGAAAAGCTCTGTTGAAATGCTCTAGAAGTTGTACTGGTGGTTATATGTAACTAGTTCAAAGTAGAACTAATAACATTTCTATAGGTCTAATAGGCATTCCTTTATTGTAGCTGAATCTTAGCTGGGCCTCTAGATGGTAGTGTAATACCACTAATAATAACAGGAAGGCGTATTGGAATATGACTATTTTCACTTTTCTCACTGGACAATACCCATCTCATGTTACAAAGTAGTCATAAAAGCCATGCGTTATCAGCCTCCATAAAAGTAGCCAGTAGTTCCAGTTCAGATTTTATTGGAAAACTGTCTGGTTTCCACCATCTGAATTTGCATTCTTACTGGCTGTGACAGCCAAATCATTATTCCCTAGCACAGATCAGGGTTAAATCACTCTGCTGTAATAAAATTAAAAAAATTTTCTATGTTCCTTTGGAGGAAAATTAAATTGTCATTTTAGTCTGGCACCTAAACAAACAGCACTTTTATTTCAGCCTTCTTTAAAAAAATAGCCTTGTGGGAAAGTGAATTCTGAGAGGATTTAGAATGTATCATGTAGTCTTTTCAGTACATATTTTTGTAGTTCTTTAAAATGGCTTTCTTGTTCTGCTCTTGATGTTTAGAGTATTTACCAATAAATTTAATCACTTCATAATAGATTTATGCATAAATTGTGCCAAGAAATATTTATGTCTTCCATATTAAAGAATGGGTTATGATGACTGAGCTGATCACATTGAAATGATGTAATGATTATTTTTGATTCATACTAAGTTTTACTTCCTATGGACAGAGTTGCTGAGTCGGGAAACTAAACTTTCAAAATCACTCCTACAAAGGTTAAAGAAAGCGTAATTTTCTAGTCATTAAGGATACCATGGTAGATAGACCGAACCTTTATCAAGACACTGTGCACAGTACAGCACACCTAAAATAATGAGATATTTTTCTCTCTGATCACCTCTGAGACTGGATTTTGAAATGAAGGATAAGGTACCCTTTTCTTTAGGCTATAGTATTTGCAGTGGAAGTGTGTTCCTAGCAGACTGTCTGCATCATGGGATCCTCTTGATTGGGCTGGAATTCACATCATGGGAATTGCGTGAAATTGTTCATAAAAGCGTAGTTAGTTTACATCGTTTGTGAAAAAATAAAGAGGGTTTAATCCACAGTTTTCTCAAATGCAAGACATATAACTGCAAAAATCTCTCTAGTTGTATCTAGAAGTCAGATTCAATGCCTTTTGAATGATATATGTTGCTCCTACACTCTGTAACTGTCTTGGGTTCTATGCTTCTGAAGTTAACCAAATATCAAGTAGTCACAATCCTGAAAAACAGGTACACTTCAGTGCCACAGAAAACAGAAAGAACCTGTGAAATCAAGATAAATAGCAACATAGTCTCCTAAAACAAAATCTTTTGTCCTGAAGACAATGAATAGAAAAGCAAATGATCAGATGACTTCCGCCACTAAAAATATTGGGCCTTCAAACACGAAGTTAAATTGGTATTTCCTTGTCAGATACTCAAACTTTTTCATCACAGTACTAGATTACATTGGAATGTTTTAAAGATAAGATTATGACGGCTACTAGGAAATTATATGAGAAATTGGAATTTATGAAAAAAAGTCATTACAACATATTTGACGTATATAGCTGAACTAGGGAAGCAATAATATCTGTAATGCTCTAAAATCGGTACACAAAGTGGGTAATAACCTATTACTTTTGGGATTATTTGCATTCTTCTTCAGTTATACTCTCCCTGCTTCTCTTACTGATTTTTGCTACAGCAACTAATGTAGTAGCTGAAAAAATCGTAGTTGAATTATTTGATGGGAATCGCCTCCTCAAGGCAAGTACAGAAAGAAGCATTTAGACACGCACAATTTTTTTCACTGAGTTCTAATGTTCTTCCATTTGCTACCACACCTTGAGCTCTTATACCATTTTTACTTGGATTTATAATTCAGTTTTGCACTTCAGAATACTACTGCAAGTAAGTCTATCATAAATAAATAAAACATAGTTTTGAACTGTCATAGTTATTTTTTTCGTAACATAGGAGTAGCATCTATGTGGCAGCAAAAGGGAAGCTACCTCAGCAGCAAAAGCAGTAGAAAGCAAAATTTATTAATACTGCATATAGACTTTCCCAGTTTTCAGAATAGTACTTTGTTGTGTATTTCCCTCATGACCAAAAATTTCCAGGAGAAAAAAAAAGCCACCATTCTCTGCTATCCGCAAATGATCAAGTCATCTAAAAAGGGAAGCGTAAACAAAAGGCTCCAACACTAGAATTCTGTGACCACTTGCAAATTTCTTCCTTAGTTTGAAAGCAAAGAGATATTTCAGACTTTGCATTCCTACTGAAATGCAACATACTGTGGAAGTAGGAAAGCAGATAGAGAATTGAGATCTGAAACACCACCTGCGTGTGCTAAGATGAATGATAAGCAGGTCATTCTAAACAAAGGACAAAGACCTTTGGCAAACTTGAGACAACATTTTAATATAAACATGTTTATTCTTTATGGTTAGGATGAATGTAAATAAAATCTTATGGAAGTAATAAAGTATTCTATTGGTTTATATATGGCAAAAATATGAATCTATTGGAAGTTTCTGTCTCTAAATTTTGATGAGAGAGGCATATGCTTTTTACAAGCTGGCTATTCACTTTGCCTGTGCACATAGGAGAGTCCCTTAATTTGTCTGTTTTGGTGCTATCTCCATGGTCTTAGAGAAGAACTTTTCCCTCCAAAACAAATAGAGCAGTGAAATGAACCTGGGCTTCACACAACCCAAGGGAGCGCCTCAGATACCAAAATGATACACACTCCTATGTTTTTTTCCACCTTTTTGTGTTCTGTTGTAGGGCTCTAGAGGGGAAAAAATTCTTTTTCAAATAAATTTGAAAGGTTTTGATCATTTATTGGTGCAGTTGAAACACATTTTGAAAGTGGATAAGGTTTCCAGGAAACTGTCAGCACTAGTAAAAATAATTGAGGCCTATTCATGAAATCCTGTTAAGCCAAATTTCCTCTAAGGACATGGTATGAAGGAATATAGGTTTTGTCCCTCTTTTTTCTTCATCTCTTGTTTCTGAAGTGTGGGAGAGAATCACATTGCTAACATGAAAAACAACTTCTTATGCACAGCAACGCAAAGACCACAATTTAAAATAGTGCTTAAGCTTTCCTTCATTATAGAAGTTGCCATAGTCACTTTATTTCCTTATAGAAACAGTGATATCCTAAGTTATTTATTCCCTTTTTTGTAAATAATAATAAATGGTTCTTCTGATGGGCAATTCGGATTATTGCTTACAAGTGCCATCAAGTTACAGATGCATTAAAGTGCAGCAGGAATGAAATACCTATCACCTCAGTGCTTAGGATGTGTCCAAAAAGCCTGGATATTGTAATAGGCTGTAATATATTTTGTCCCTGCAAGTCACTTTCACAACTTACTGTGCAAAAAATTATTTAGCTATTGCCAATCTTTTCTTGGATATCAAAGGCATCAATTAAAATGCAGTTGCGTGCACTTTCTTGATGTTTGCAATGCTTTCCTCCCATCCTCTCATACATAGAAATATATGGTGAAGAAATCCCTCTTCAGGGTGAACTTCAGCAAGCAGGGTGAGAACTAGTTTGACAAGCTCTTGAAATAGGCTCGAAAAAAATGTCACACAAGCATTACTTAAGCATTAAGGTTGTGTCTGTGTGTATGTCTGAAGATATTAGGTGGGATATGGAACTATAAAACTATTATTTGAGTCAACTACTGTTTTATTTTCCTTACGCTTCTGCTTACAGCTTTCCTTTTCTTCTTCCAATTTCAATTTAACCTTTATGACTTGTGTAAGAATATTTATTTGAAATTGAAATCCTAACCTCTATTAAGAGGATACAGCCTGCTCCAGAAACAGTGATCTTAGCATTTTTTAAATTTGTTAGGGAAAAAACAACCCCAAAAGATCTTTTTGTGCACATACAATAAAATGTGCAAGGCTCTCTATAACATAATACATAAACTTTATTTCCTACCTGTCCAACTGCATTGCAACCTAATATACTTTACATTAGCTATTACTTCTGCAAACTCTCATTTTCTCTGTCAAATGATGCATGAAAGCTAGAATCACTACAGCTTAATGGAATAAGCCTCTTATCAGTGCTATATATCAAAGGCATCCCTCTCTGGACATCTAAGGACAGAAGGATCACAAGTTCTAGAACAATTTCAACAGAATTCACAATAGGTCACTGGGTTTGAAGTTTTGCCCCAGCTGGTTACTTTTCCCTTGTTGTGGAGACAGTGGTCAGTGTTATGCTGTTATTTGTTCTTTACAGGCTTAAATGTGCAGGAGGTCAGCATGGGGTTACAGCTAAGAAATCATGTCAAGAGGGATTTTTTTTGTCCCAAAGAAGCACTCCATTTGTCTCTATTAGAGAAGTTTGGAAAAGAAAAACAAAACAAAACAAAATCATGCATATTTAAAATAATTTATATAATAATCTCACTAATTTATATAATGTTATCAACAATAATATGAATAATATAATAATAAATAATTCATATAACAGGCAAGAAAGAGGTTGAAAACAGTTTTACGAATGCATGATGTTATGGGAGTAAGTGAGTCTGACTGAAAGTGTTCAGGTGGCTGCCATCTATTACTTCCTTTTCCAAAATCCCGTTTTCAATATAAAGCTGATTCTTAGCTAGATCTTCTAACTATATGGAGATCTAGCTCATACAAACTCTATGCCTCATCTTTTTAGTTGCATCCTCTTTTGGATTCAGTGAAGTGGTATTTGATTTTTCTCTCATGAGAAACTCTGTGGGCACTTAACTAGAGCTATGGGAACCAGCAAAAAAACTAATCAGAAAACAAAACCCACAAGAATGAGAATGTATCTTAGGTTTTTCTCATCCATTTCTATCAGAGAGTACAATAAAAGGGAGAAATGAACACATGAAGCATTAAACTAGATTTACACGGGAAGCTTTTGAAGCTTCCATCACTGAAGAGCTTTAAGAACAAATTAGACAAACTTCAGCCAGGAGCGTTAGCCTGCTTTAGAGCATGGGAATTCCCCTGCTGAACTCTGAATGTCTCTTTCTGCCCTATTTTCCTGCGATTTCTAGAATATACCCATTTACAAACAGTTAGGTTATTTAGGATCTCTTAAAAAAACCAAAAAGCTTACAACAAGTATACAAAACGCTTGGTAGACCTTTTTTGAAAAGAATCATTTTTTCCCCACTCAGGTTCATTTATTCCCTTCAATCAAAAGATTCAGAGTTCCCATTAATTTCTGAGATCTTTATACAGGTATATGACTTTGTGCCTCATATTCTGATAATAACTCATCTAAGTCACACAAAGGAATCTGCATTAAGTCTTCAGTTTTCTTTATAGTGACTTTCATATTCTTCATACTTTATAGGGCATGTTCTTTGTCTTGAGAAAATGGCTTTGCCCATAAAATAGCTTATACTCTGGAACAGTTCATTCTTACTACTTCAATCTAATTTTGTTGTCATTTCCAGGTCTCTCTATAACACTGTGTTTATCTGGGATGATTTCCTCTATTTTATCAGATTTCAGCAGCTTTGAGGTGAATCAAAGAAAGAGTGAATTATTTCAGTGAAACCTGACAAAGTGTGGGAGCTGCTAAAAATTATTTGCATTTTTTAAGAAGCTGGTCAAACAGATTTCAAAAAGCTCCTGCTGTTGCAGCAGGATATAGTCATGTAACACTAGAAGTCTGTTTTATGAGTATTCAGATCACAGGTGAAGCAGCATGAGCAAGAATGGGACATGATGAAAAAGTGCTGACAGATGGCAAATGTACCAACTTTTTTCCCACATAATGAAGGGGCTGTACAGCTGGAGGCACTGAACTGATATTAATTCATTTCTCTCTTTGTGAGGCCATGAAGGTTTTATTTTTCTAACCCTTTGTTTCTAATGGACTTCATAATGACATGCAATTTATTTGAATAGCCTTGACAACTGAAGGTAAAAAGAGCACTGCCACTAGCATGCTATGAACTTAAATCACATACACCCCATGCTAACAAATAGGTTTGTACAAAAAGCAACTCAAGAACATCTCAACTATTTAATGACACTTTCAAATTCCGGTTCAACATTTCAACAGTTCAAAATCCCAGTTCTGAGGAGTCTTAGCTAAAAGGTTTACATATGCTGTGACAATGTACATTTCTTCTTGTTTTGTTACAGTTTATAGCAAACAAAATTATTTTCCTTTGTTTTGTTCATCAGTTGTTTGTAAATAAACTTCTCTTAGCCATACTATTTGATGAAATTGTTTATAATTTTGAATTATTAATACCTGTCTGCATAGTTTTTGCAGCTACTCAAACTGAGGCAGTCAAAATCCAAGATTCATTATTCTATTTAAGATAGAATAATGATGGAAGAGCCTGAGACAACACGATTTGATTCTGATTCATTCCCCTAGTTCTTCATGAGAAACAGGAATTTGGAGGATCAAGATGAGTATCAGCTTAGGGATAGATACATTCGGTTGGGTTGCCCAAAGGAAGTTGAAAGTGATGGGATCCTCAGGTGAGCATCCTCCTCTGGGAATCCTCCCCAGTGCAGCAGGTAGTTCCCTCATAATATTTCTCCTACAGTAGCTATACAGTTTTCATCAGGACCCACTCAAATTCCCTATGGGTAGTTCCTGCTTATAATGCTGTTAGCACTGATTGGAGGATGCTTTTCAAAGGGGCAGTTGCTGCACACTGGTTGTGGTTTAACTTTGTGCACACATATCATTGAGTCCTGTAGTGTAAAACAAAACACTACAACCAAAAGGTAAGGAAAAAGGGAAAGAAGGGTCGAGTCTTGCGCCAGCAGCAACCACTTCCCATGAGAACTACCATAACAATATTGGAATTTTCAGGTGTGAGGCCATGAGAATAACAGCATGAGAACAGCAGCACAATGTGCTAATTTGGGAAGGAGAAAAATATGAAATTATAGGACTTGTCTGGATTCCTTCCACAGTGCTAGTCAAATAATTGAAAACCCAAGCCAGGTGTCCCACAGTCTAGGGAGAATGCATGTCCCTGCAGGTCCCAGGCACCTGCTTTTCTAGGCAGACTTTCTCTGATTTTCAGTGGGTTGTTTAAAACTCATGCTAATGCCATTGTGCCAAGGAAATCAGCAGAACCGGTTCAAAGGACGTTTCACAGGGGCTGACTCAGTGAGCCAATCTTTTTAGTGTGATTTATGGAATCAAAATGCGAATCTTTAAACCTGGCAATATAAATGATTTCTTTGTATTCAGGAAAAGGTCCAGATTCCTGACATATCCAGGACATAAAGCATGTCTTTCATTTTTTTTCTTCAAATTATCATGACTTGCTGAATATTGTATTATTTTCCAGTTTTAAAAGTTCTGAAGCAGAGAGCAGAAACAGCACTATGTGATGTATTCTATCAATTACACAACACAAAATCAACACTTTATTCTGTAGGGTCCAAAGTCACACATAACCTATGTAAAGAGGATCTGTAAACTGAAAGTTCAAGAATAATGTGACCTGATAATTAATCAAAAAAAGGCTGAAAGTGATCATAGATACTAGTAATAAATATTGAAATGTTTCCACCATGTTTAATGATCACATTTTCTATTAAGAAAAGTGTTTCTAAACCTTGTTTTTGTATTGAAAATAATGTTATTTCCTCTCCTGTACACATGTACTAATATAAGGAAATGGCTGAAAATCAATGCTCCTTTCAAAAGTCTAGTTACTCTTTACAGGACCTGCTTCCTCTGAAGGTGAAGTTGCCTTATCAGTTCATGGATACAATATGATAATGCTGTAACAAGTAAAAGAACTAGTGCATTTAGCGGTAACCATGGAAAACTGTTCAAACATACCAGTAAGTCCACTACATTCAAACAGCAAAAAATATATATTTAGGGAAAGGTGCATAACTGCACCATTCTTATCAGTATCAAAGCAAAATCTATACTTTTCTCAATATCTCATTACAATGACACTGTAGCAGACATAGTGTAGCTAGATATTTGACCCAATTCTTAACAGCCAATACTGACCGCTCATATACCATTTCCTTACTTGTGCAACTCATTAACTGCAATGGATTTTACACTGATGAAAATAAGATCAGCATCTCACTTCCTAAAATAAAAATCCAAAGTGACAAAAGCCATAAAATGCAATTTAAGTGGCACCAAATTGCAGCCACAAATCTGTTGAATTAGCAAGGTGTGAAGAAAATGAAGCCTGTGTTTCCTGGAGAATATTTAGTTGCCTTTCACTGGCAACAGGTACTCAGTCTATTTTATTCTGTTTCAGGTGTCTCTATAGTAACCACATACATGGATCCGCTTCTCAATGCTAGTTAAAAATTGGAGATGAGAAATAGAAAGAGGAACAAATTTTGAAAAGAAAAATATCATCCTAGTTTAGATATCAATTTTAGAAAAAGGGTAAATCACTGTCCCTGTTTCTCTCTACTGACAATAAAGGGAGTCAAGAGAACAAGTCTAAATGTACACAAACATATATTCTATTTCTGATAGTTTTTGAAATAGATCCCATCCCTTCCCAGCCCTGTCTTCACTGATCACTTACTCATGCTCCTTTCTTTCTCTTGTTATGGTTAGCACTCTTTTACATTGCAATCACATAAATAACACTTATTAGTTATACTTACTATTGGTACTTTAACAGAAAGTCTCAATGATCAGCAGTTAGGTATAAATTGATAAATGCTCTAAAATGCTAAAATATATTTTCCACCTTTTATTTTATGTCAAATAACACTTTAATTACATATAATATAGAGATACCCAGAATGAAAGAGACAAAAATACCCACAGAGATGTTCATCTGCAGTAATATAACTGAAGTATTAGTTACATTATTGCATATAAAGCATACGTTTAATTTTAACTGCAAATAGATACATTGCAAGGCACGTTTTCTGTTTGGGGTTTTTTGTTTCATTGGTTGTTTTTTTTAACCAGAAAATGATCTCAATATGATAAATTGGGGGGGGGGGGAGGAGGAACCTGTACATATATTTTGCATAATAAACGTATGTGATCATAAAAATTCTTTGGAATTTGAGTAACAAACCAGTCAGAAAAAAGCTTACACGAGGTTAAGCCTATGGTCTGAATTGTTTGTAGTTATTATTGTGAGGTTACTCAAATTCAATTTGAGGTGACAAAAGAATACTGTGGATTAATCAGAAGTCTTGCTTGAAAATGTATCGCAACTCCTAGGCTTTTTCAGATATAACTACGACACTAACCCCTTGATTAATTGTCTCTCATTTTGTGAGAAGGGGACCCCTGCCACAGTGAACATCTATTCCCCGGTTCACCAGAATCCCCCATGCTAACTGGACTCCAGATGCTCTAGCAAGCCTAATCCTGCTTTTTTTTCCCTACCACCTCTACCAATTGAATCACTGTCAGACAGTTGTCACATGTGTCCTGCAAACTACCTGTAATCCCCTATTTTCAGTTCTCTGTTTTTCAGTTTACTTCTCTGTCCCTACTATCAGCTACCTTTTTGCCCCCTTTCCACTTTTTTCACTCTATCTCCTAATTTCTAACCAGTTTCTGCCTCCAGTAAAGGCCACTAGAAATTTTTTATTCTCAGTCAGATTATGAAACCTGTTCCAAAATTTCAATCAGATGCCCAAGAACTGTCTCTCCTCCTGCCTGACTTGAAACACACCTGAGGGAAGGTATGTACCTGCTCTCCCAATGGGGTTGCTGGATTTCACATGTAACTCCCATAGAAAAACATGAAAATGGAAAGTTTGAAAGAGATATAAATCTTTCTTGACAGGGGTTTCACCTTAGCTGAGCCCAGGTCGCTGCCTGGTTCCTAACCAAAACTTTTATCCTCCTGCCTTGCATGTATCTAGAATCCAGAAATAAGGAGTATGGATATAACAACTGCTGTTCCTTTCCCAAAGTGACTCACTGCAATGACTAAACACTGATTTAAAAATTAAAAGTTAAAATAGATGTGTTCTTTGCCCCTGCTCTATCCCTCTGATTTTGGTAGGTATTTATCAGTGTGGTTAGAGGACTTGGAATCAAGGATTAGTGTAAATTAACCAAGCCAAAGTTGGAAAACCAGTTACAGGTTAGCCATCTGAGCAGATCCCAATCTTGCTATAAATTAAAACAAAAAAAACCCCAAATGAGTTACCCGAGTGTGGATCACCCCAGGTTAGGATTAGGAAGAGGAAAATTAAGGAACCAAATTTATTGTTAGTTCTGACAAGAAAGAGCTTTCTGTGGTCACTGAGCATAGCACAATCACTCTAAACAAAGTATGATATGACTTAATTTTTATTCCTAAGTGCACCAAGATGCATGTCTACCCAGGACAACAATCACTAATACTTGTAAACAGTAGAGAATGCTGTATTATTTATTGTGATTACATTTATAACTCTGAATCACCACTGATGGAATTGCCAAAGTAAGCAGTTTTTTTTTTATTCTTCCTCCATGTTCATACAGGCCTGATTTCCTCAGATGCTGGCATTTTACAAATGTCATAGTTTATGAGGAAATAATGAAACCCCAGATAACACCACACAACACTGTGACCTTTAGCTGAGGGATTGCTATAAGTTCTTAAGTAAGCCCAGTAAAGAAATTCAGAGGTGAAAATTCAGGTAATTGAAGACTTTGAAGGTCACAGATTTAGCAGAAATTCTGTCTGTGAGTCAGAGCCAGCAATACTATTTTTTTTTTTAACCTGTTGCTTGTGATTTGATTTTGCACGTGACCTGCTTTAGCAACATACTATAAACAGCTTTAATAGTAAATTTGGAAATTTTCATTATTATTTGGAACTGAATTTGTTTACAGTGACCAGTCTAATCAAACCTAAAGGCATTCCCAGTATTAATGTTATTGCTTAGGAAGCAGATTTTGTGGGTATGTTTTCATGACAGTATTTCTGGCAGATACTCTCAACAGGTATACATTTCTATTTAATTAGCCATTCCCAAAATATAGTTGGAGAAAAATGTGTTTTTTCCATATTTGAAAAAGATTATCAGAACTGTTTTGAAGACATTTAAGTGGTATTATAACTTGAATAGTGTTCGAAATTTAAGGAAGAATCCTCTACTACAAGGACTATCTGTTGCTTTTTCCATGAGAAAGCATTCAATAGTTGAGTTATGGGTCCCCAAAGGGGGCCATCTCCTCCCACTCTCCAAAACAGGGAGAGAAAAAACAAAAGGTTTCTCACTGCTCGGAGGTTTGTTTAATTTTGGCAACTATATCATTTGGAGATTCTATCTTTGCTGACAGTGCTTGTGTCTACCAAGACTACTAGGGGCCTAGGCACGTGCATCCCTGAAGAATTACATAGATGTTTATTCCCCAGACTTCAAGAATTGAGCAGAGTGTACCAGTTCAGTTTATACTGCCTAAAAAAATGGAACTGAACACAGAATGGCAATCTAGTTAGATTTTCTAATAAAACAGACCATAAACCATATCTTGTTGCTCAAAGAATTACATCTGAAGCTGCGTGAAATGTGAAGGTATAATAATCAGAAGCAGCACAACTAAAAAACACCTAAACAATAAAAACTTAAGCCAAAAATCAGTATGTGTAGAAAAACAACAACAAGAAATAAAAATTAGTATATTTAAGTATGTAGGTACTTGATAAAGTGTATTTATCAAGTAAGTCAATGAAGTGCAGACTTACAATAAGTGCAGTGATAATATCATAAAGGCAGAAATAGTCACTGTTTTTCTGTGTGCCGTATTTGAAATAAAAGCAGGAAGAACTAGGCATCCCCTGTGATGTTGTGGGAATAGAAACTTTGCTATAGGTAGCACAAAAGACATGGGACAGCTTCTTCCAAAATTAAGTATTACTAATCCTGGAAAAAACAGACAAGATATCCAATGTAAATGAGAGACGTTTGTTGCAATGATGTAAAATTCCATAGAGATTGGTGACACTGGAAAATTTGGATGACTGCTTACTGTTACAGGGTTTTAATTGCTTCAATTAAATTGTTCAAATGGTCCTAAATCCACAACTTGTGGTTTAATACTCCTGGGAAGACAAAACTTAAGTTGTATCTTTAGGAAAGAATAATATTATAGAACAGGAAGTTTAAAATATACTCAGAAGCTATCCTGGATAATCACTTCAGCGAGAGCTCATATGATAGTTGTGTATCTTTAAATGTTATTGAAATTCTGAATATATATATATGTAAAACCAGATGTTTTCTTGCCTGTATACACAGAACCCTTACACTCCAGTCAAGACTTCTAATAGATTCATTCCACATTTTCAGAAAAAAACTGGCAATACAGAATATAGTACAAAGGCGTAATTCACATTTGCTTTAGTCTAAGGTTTAAATGACTCAACTCAGCTCCTAAAGCATCTTGATTGCAATTGCTGAAATTCCAAAAATCCCCACAATTGACAAATGGTGAAAAGAAATTATTTGATCAAAGTCTGAAGTAAGCATTTTGTTACAAAGTCTGCCATCTATTAAATTACTGTCATGCATGTAAAAATATGAGCACCTGCTAGAATGGTATGAATTGTGATACTCCTGACATATACACTTAAGACTAATATTAAAATATTAATGATTTTGTAATAGAAAAGGAAGTACTTGAGTAGTTTGACACTCCTACTCCAATAAGCTATAAATGTTAATTTTGGTGTGAGCACTGTGGATCTCTGACGTCTCAAAGTAGCATTGCATTTAGGTAAGAAGTGGGAAGTTAGGTTTAAAATAATAAAAAAAAGAATTATTTCTAGCACACATAGAAACATCTCAGTAGTTACTTGGTAGCTCCACATAGAATTTTATTGTGTTGGTGAATTAATGCATTCTCTGAATAAAAGAAACATTTGCTTCTCTATAACTGTCTGTGAATTACAGCAGTACCATTTTGTAACACCATTTATTACAAAATATCACAAAACCATCAAACTTGCCAGCTTCTTGAGTCACGTACAATAATCTCCAAATGCCTGAACTGTAGAGAGAAATTTCTTTGAAACTTCTAACTGCTACAAGTTCTTCTTCTTCATCCTTCTCCATTCAAATTTTATGAATGTCAATTTGTTCCAGCTCACACTTTCAAATTTATTAAATCTTGTTGGGTTTTTTTTGTGAGAAGCCTGAGTTTGAGCTTAGAGGGCTTTTGCATGTCGCTGCTGATTGTATCCCAGGAAAATGACATATCATTATATCTTAGTCCACAACTACCTACATATATAATGTATTTTAGAATAAAAGATTCATTGGAAAGAGCTAAAACTCAGAGTAGATGAAATCATAGATTTTCCTGTTAAAAATGGGAACTCTTGCACTCACAGAATAATTTGAGAGAAAAGGGCCTATTTTGTATCCAGATTTAACTTTGTCTTTTCCTTAAATCTTGAAAAAGAAATTCCCTGTTACAGAGTTACCTCCTTTTAGATGTCAATCCACACAGTTATAATTATGATTGTGCAATAAACAGCATTGCTACGGAAAATTTATAAATGCTTTACCAATGTAAACATGCATTTTTTTAAACATGCAATGATGATGAAAGACAGCATGAGATTTATCACTACAAATTTTGCAGTGTGACTCATTCATAATAACCTTTAATACTCTTCAGCAAAAATCTGTTAAAAATTAGTCTTGCTGTTATAGCAAAGAGTATTTTGAATACACTTTGCACATCTAACACCAATTTAGATCTTCATTTTTTCTACAATAGCGTTTTGCACTTATACTGCACCTCCTGCAAAAATAAATTTTAGAAGACCTCACATACACTGCTGAAGTCAAGTTCCTAAAACAACTGTGACAATACAATAATTGCTGGGTATTAGAAAGAAGTAAGACATCAGATTTCATATGTAGAGCATCAGGTGGAAAATATTAATTAGGAGTTATCAGTAATCTAATCTGAGGGTCTTTTAGAAAAGGTCAGTTGAAACTATTTCAAAGAGGGAATGGAAAGAATATGAAAGTCTCTCCCCTTCCCTCTTCCATCATTAAGCACTCATTATGAGACATGATGAAGCAAAGGGTTTGAAATCCTGCAACTAGTTGATCATTTAGTCTGTGCAGCAGAAGGTTAAAGACTGTTCTGCATTAGATTGAGCCATCTAATGAGATATTCTGATGAAGATTTTGTGCAATAGGAATCTTCTTCTTGAAAAATCCTTAAAGATTGAGTTTTCCTCTGTGTGTGGATTTTTTTTCTATAGAGAGAAAATGATGAATCTCTATACAAACCCATTCATCCCTAAATGAAATTAGCATTGTAAGGTGCTGGGATCAGGAAAGTGAAATTCTCTTTTCAAGATTCACTAGTAAGAGAACCTGTTCAAGGTATTTCATTATTGCTTCAGCAAGAATGAGCAGGAAAAAAATATCTTGTTCTCACTCTTGTGGAGATCTTTCTTTGCAAAGTTGTGCTGCAACAGCAGGGCAATGCTCTGAAGCAGGATTAGGGAGGTTCGGGTTCTGTGAGTGAGCCATTGTGAGGTCTCAAGGTGGGGAGATGGAGGTCTGATAACACAGTTCCTATTAGGGCTTCTGATTCTGTTTCAGGAGGCTGTGGATGTAAGTGGGGATCTCTGCCTATCTCCTCACTGATCCATGAAATCCTTCTCAGCTTCCCCGATCATCTTCAAGAAGTTACTGTTGTTCATAAGAGTTGATAGGTTTGATCGCCCAGTGCATTACAGCTTCTTTTTTATTGCAAACAAGGCAGAAACCAGCTGCTATGAGAGCCAATGGTGGGAATATTCCCTAGAAGTAACTTCAGTAATACTTCTGGCTGTAGTAACTTCCAGCTGTAACTTGTTCTGCAATAACTTCTAGCTGTGGCTGTAAGAAACACAACCAAGGAAAAAAGGATGCAGTTTGGACTCCTTCCTCAAGAAAACTTTTTAAAAAGGAATGTCTTCTATGGCCTGCTACAGGACTATAAAATAGACTTCAGTCTACTTTACTGATACCCACCACTGGGTAAATACCTGGTTCACATTCGCTCAGTCTGTGGAAAAATGATCACTACATGAACTGTTTCACGTTCTTGACACCTGCTGATTACAAGTCTTAGGCATTAAAGCCACCTCAGATCTGATGCTGCCTTTCCCCTCCAAATCTACTCTCTCCTTGAACCAAACTAGAGATTTAAATCAGCTCTTCCAATGTCATGGTGTGTACATAGTTAAGTTTGTAACTCTTGGGAGTTACTAATTTCTACATAAAATATGAAAATATTTAGAAAGAAAGAGTAATCCTAAGAAGGGAAACGTGTGCTGCTGTACTGTCCTACTTCCAAGTGTAAGGGAATGTTTTTAATTGAGTTATTTTTATTTCCTATTTTTGTTACAGTGAACAAATAAACAAACCAAAGCAGTTCAGATTGGCTTCCATTTGGTAACGGTTACCAGTTCAGATGTAAAATTGAAGTAAACTAAAAAACCACCACTGAAACTATCTGCACAAACTAAAGTTTAATTTTTGAAAAAAAATACTGTAAGCTTTTTCAAACCACTTCCTCCATTACAAAAATATTGTAATTAACTCTCTAAGATTAAAAGTTTTATTTTAAAAATTTTGATTTAAAGTTTGAAAACAAGGAAGAAGTTTTTTTCCATTTTTTCCCATTTCTTTCCATTTTCCTTCAACCAGTACAAAAATACGTGCCAGTTCAGTTCTATAAACTTATCAATAGAAACCTATGGAAAAAAAGTATTTAAGGAGCAGACATGCCCCCAGCACATACCTTCATGCTTAGCTTACTCATAATTTATGAGGAAAAGAGCCTTCACTGTCTCACAAATGCAACAACACACTTCAGCACATGTTATTTTATTTGAGTCAGTGATGAGATTACTCACGGTCTCAAATGCACTACTGGAACAGCCACTTCTGTCAAACACTTGCAACAATTATTTCTTTGAATGATGTTCAGAGATAAACCAAAAAATATAAAAGTCCCAAATCAATATAAAGATTTAAAAACCCCTCAGCCTTTGGTTAAGAGTTTTCAATTGCTGACAGCAGAAAACATTACATTTTTTTTCCAGAGAAGTACCTCTCTCTTTCTCACAATTACCTTAAGAGTTGTATCCCATCTTTCTCTCCAAATGCTGTTCATGTTTCATACTTCCAGATTTTTCCTCAGGCCTAATTTTAAAATGTAGGGCTGTTTGGAGAACAAGAATTCCACTTCACTAAGATTTTGAGATTTCAAAATATGGTTTTGCTCTGATTCTAAACCAAAACTTTGTAAACTCTATTTAGGAAATGACTGGAGTGCTGCAATGGATGGCTACAAGCTCTTCAGAAGGGATAGGCAAGGTAGGAGAGGTGGTGGGGTGGCTCTTTATGTTAGGGAATGTTTTGACTGTTCAGAGCTACACGATTCTGATGACAAGGTGGAGTGCTTATGGGTGAGGATGAGAGGGAAAGCCAATAAGACAGATGTTGTGCTGGGAGTCTGTTATAGACCGCCCGACCAGGTTGAAGAGACGGATGAATCTTTCTACAAGCGGCTGGCAGTAGTCTCAGAATCGTGTGCCCTTGTCCTTGTGGGGGACTTTAACTTTCCAGACATCTGCTAGAAATACAACACAGCAGCGGGTAAACAATCTAGGAGGTTTCTGGAGTGTGTGGAAGATAACTTCTTGACACAGCTGGTGGGTGAGCCAACCAGGGGAGGAGCCTTGCTAGATCTATTGTTTACGAACAGGGAAGGACTGGTGGGAGGTGTGATGGTCAGAGGCCGTCTTGGGCTTAGTGACCATGAAATGATAGAATTTTCAATTCTTGGTGAGGCAAAGAAGGTGGTCAGCAAAACCACCACTATGGACTTCCAGAGGGCAAACTTTGGGTTCTTCAAGGCACTGGTTGAGAGAGTCCCTTGGGAGACGGTCCTGAAGGGCAAAGGGGTCCGGGAGGGATGGACATTCTTTAAGAAGGAAATCTTAATGGCTCAGGACCAGGCTATTCCCATGTGCCGCATGTCGAACCGCCGAGGAAAATGACCGGCCTGGCTGAATGGGGAGCTTTTGCTAGGACTTAAGAAAAAAAGGAGAGTTTATCATCTCTGGAGGAAAGGGCGGGCAACTTGGGAGGAGTACAGGGATCTTGTTAGATCGTACAGAGAGAAAATTAGAAAGGCGAAAGCTCAGCTAGAACTAAATCTGGCCACTATCTTAAGGGAAAACAAAAAATGTTTTTACAAATATGTTAACAGTAAAAAGAATCTCAAGGAGAATATCTTTCCTTTAATGGATACAGAAGGGAACGTAGCAACCAGTGATGAGGAAAAGGCCGAGGTACTTAATGCCTTCTTTGCCTCAGCCTTTAATAGTGAGTCCAGTCATCCTCAGGGTACTCCACCCCATGAGCTGGAAGGTAAGGATGAAGAGCATAACATACCCCCCTTAATCGAGGAGGAATTAGTTAGGGACTTACTACGCCATCTGGACACTCACAAATCTATGGGACCTGATGGGATCCATCCAAGAGTACTGAGGGAATTGGCGGAGGTCCTTGCCAAGCCACTCTCTATCATCTATCAGCGTTCCTGGTCAACAGGGGAGGTCCCAGAGGACTGGAGGCTTGCCAATGTGACTCCCATTTATAAGAAGGGTCGGAGGGAGGATCCGGGGAACTACAGGCCTGTCAGCCTGACCTCGGTACCGGGGAAGATTATGGAACGGTTTGTCTTGAAAGCACTCACATGGCAAGTCCAGGATAAGAGGGGGATCAAGCCCAGTCAGCATGGGTTTACAAAAGGCAGGTCCTGCTTGACCAACCTGATCTCCTTCTATGACCAGATGACCCGCCTAGCGGATGAGGGAAAGGCTGTCGATGTTATCTTCCTAGACTTCAGCAAGGCCTTTGACACTGTCTCTCATGGCATACTCCTTGAGAAGCTGGCGTCTCGTGGCCTGGATAAGTGCACTATTCACTGGGTGAAAAACTGGCTGGATGGCCGAGCCCAGAGGGTAGTGGTGAATGGGGTGAAATCCAGTTGGCGGCGGGTCACAAGTGGTGTTCCCCAGGGCTCGGTGTTGGGCCCTGTTCTGTTTAATATCTTTATTGATGATTTGGGTGAGGGGATTGAGTGCACCCTCAGCAAGTTTGCAGATGACACCAAGTTGGGAGGCAGGGTCGATCTGCTTGAGGGTAGGGAGGCTCTACAGAGGGATCTGGACAGGCTGGATCGATGGGCTGAGGCCAATCGTATGAAGTTCAACAAGGCCAAGTGCCGGGTCCTGCACTTGGGTCACAGCAACCCCATGCAGCGCTACAGGCTTGGGGAAGAGTGGCTGGAAAGCTGCCCGGCAGAGAAAGACCTGGGGTGCTGGTTGACAGCCGGCTGAATATGAGCCAGCAGTGTGCCCAGGTGGCCAAGAAGGCCAATCGCATCCTGGCCTGTATCAGAAACAGTGTGGCCAGCAGGAGCAGGGAGGTTGTTGTTCCCCTGTACTCGGCACTGGTGAGGCCGCGCCTCGAGTACTGTGTTCAGTTTTGGGCCCCTCACTACAGGAAATACATTGAGTTGGTGGAATGTGTTCAGAGAAGGGCAACCAAGTTGGTGAGGGGCTTGGAGCACAAGTCTTATGAGGAGCGGCTGAGGGATCTGGGGCTGTTCAGTCTGGAGAAGAGGAGGTTGAGGGGAGACCTTATCGCTCTCTACAACTACCTAAAAAGGGGTTGTAGTGAGGTGGGTGCTGGTCTCTTCTGTCAGGTGTCTGGAGATAGGACAAGAGGAAATGGCCTCAAGTTGAGGCAAGGGAGATTTAGGTTAGATATTAGGAAAAAATTTTTTTTACTGAGAGGGTTGTCAAACATTGGAATGGGCTGCCCAGGGAAGTGGTTGAGTCACCATCCCTGGAGATATTCAAAAAGCGAGTGGACAGGGTACTCCAGGACATGGTTTAGGGGGCATGGTTAATGGTTGGACTCGATGATCTTGAAGGTCTTTTCCAACCAAAATGATTCTATGATTCTATGATTCTAA
The DNA here is from genome assembly GCF_026419915.1 of Harpia harpyja. Lineage (NCBI taxonomy): Eukaryota > Metazoa > Chordata > Aves > Accipitriformes > Accipitridae > Harpia > Harpia harpyja. The sequence goes on along the minus strand of NC_068950.1, from coordinate 19,639,732 downwards.
ATACATTTATCTGAAGACAATTTGTTTTGCCCCAAATTGTTATTTTTTTAACTTTCTTTTTTACTTGGTATTATACCACAAAAATTTTTTTTAAAAAAATCCATATTAAAACTTGTTGTAAAAAAGATATACTGTTTGTAACAAGTTTTAAAAGAGAATAACCTGAAGTTGCCATGACTTTTTCCTATTTTTTGTGTGTTTTTTCTTGAAGAAAAGTTCTAAGAATAAACCCCTGTTTTTAGTCAAAGATTTTGATTTAATTTGAGCAACACATTCTCACAGAAATAGCTCTGTTGCTTTTTCTACCTGTCTCAATTAGAAACCCTAGCCATAGGGCATTTTGTACAATAAAAAGAATTGTCTCATCTAGGCTGCTCTGTACAGACGTGGCCACACCAGCTGTGCAGTTACTTGCCAGATTGGGATGATTTCCAGATTTCCTATGGCAAAGCTAGGTGTACCCTGAAAAAACGTCCTATGATCCGTTAGCTAAACTCCGGCTGAATTCAGAGGTCCTGCAAGAATTCACAGGTATGGGATCTGTGGAGAAGCTTTCACTTTGGACAAGTTATAGAACCAGCCTGACAGGCTTAATGTGGACAAAGTGACTGTTAGTTCTTTCACATTCCTCTTAGGTATTTTGTAAGTATCATTGTGTAAACTTTAAAGCAGACAGGGTGCTAAAAGAAAAATGTTCTTCTATTCCACACACTGCAATTCTGTTATTACATTGATTTTTCCCAGCTTCCTATGTTCCTGAAAATGCTTCAACTCATTCATGTTTCAAACATCATACTACACACTCTTCTGAGCGACAAGTCTTTCTCCCTGCACACCATTCCCCATTTGACTTAATACAAAAGTATAATTGGCACAAAGATATTAACAGTGGGAATGTCCTTTCAATAAGATGTCTTAATGTATTTAAAGAGTTTTTAAAAGTTTGTTTTGTGGAACTTATTTCTATCTTTGTAGAAACTACGTGTTATAAGGATATCTACAGTTACCCCCTCAAAACACATCTTGGAGTCTTTGGCTATTATTCTGGGAGCATCAGGCAGTGATGTACATACACTTGTATTCACTGTGTTCCATTACCACTGCATTCAGGTATACCACAGTCTTTTTATTTATTTGTAAACCTTCTGCAAACTCAGCAAGTCCAGCATAAAGGACTGTATGCAATAGGCCTTGATTCTGTACAAATAAATACACCAGCTCAAGCCCTTATCCAACAACACAGGAAAACTAAATGCATGCTCTGTGAATTAACAAACACATCTGCTCTAGAATTATATATGAAAAAGAGAAATTATGAAAAGTTACAAACTTGGAGTAAAACAACAACAGAACTTTTTTCCAAGTGATGATTAAGCATCCTTCTTCTTCCAGGAATTGTTCACTAACTATTTGCAACCTGCTTATGGGAATATTCCAAAGAGCACTGTTCTCTCAGTGTCATCCACCAAATCATACATATTGCAAGCATCAGTCCAAGTGTCCTCCTTCAGGTCTATCTATAGCTGGCTATGCATGGATTTCCAACATGAAACCTAGCTTAAATTTTATTTTTTTTTTTAACCATTGGAACTTCGTTAGTATCAGCTGTAGTACCTCTCAGAGCAAAATTGTTATACCAAGAGAGGCTAAGACCCATCTCTGAAACATTAAAGACTTGGAGATTCTGGCCATAAATCAGGAAAACTTTTCCTTCCTTCACTACCCTTCATGTAAAATAAAGATTTATAATGTGCCACTAAAGAGATTCTGAATAGACAGTCTAAAAAGGGGAACCTCCCTAGAGTAGCTTTTTAAGATTTACCTCTTTAGCCACAGCAATCTAGAGATAGAGGATGCTACATTTCCACGTACAGGTACCTGACAGAAAGATGAACACTTTAGCCATAGGGTCACATTCTCTACTTAAACTGTTCTTCCAAGGCAAAGTATTTTTCTTCATTCAAATAACTATTTCTCCCTAGTACAATTCCAACTGTCCATCTAATTTTCTTCACATGCCTGCCTAACACTTCCCCAGAAATAGGAGTTGCTCTTTCATTTGGCTGCTGTCTTGCACTTTGGGAAAGTTCTCCTTTCTGCCTAAGCTGTCTTTGATTTTTGCAAAGTTTTCTATTATACTGTGAACAGACGTCTTGAAATATCATACTGTCGTAAATAACCAGGAACCTTTGAAAAAGGGCTTCCAAAAGTTCTCTCTCCGTAGCATCCTCATGCATCTGTCACAAATTAGCAACCATTTGCTGGGTAGAAGATGTAACTGACTGTATTAGTAGAGCTGACTGAAAGAGCACACATACATGTGAGATACATATGGCCCTACATGCTTCCAAAAAGAGCGGTTTAGATAGGGGTTGCTTTGTTCTTTACTACTAACAGGTAGTTAGTACTGGATTGCTGCTACAGCTTCTCGGCAGCTGTTGACCTTGGCTTTATTTTTAATTGACAGATTACAGGGCACACAATTCAAATTAAGATGTAATATTCTTATATTTTAATGTCTAGCAAGTACCAGAGGACCATTAGACTGTGCAGTTATCTAGTTTATGACTTGAGACAGCCAAGTGCTGAATTGCATTCTTTCCTTAGTGGATAAGGAAGATGGTAAAGAAGGTGAGAAGGGCTGCAGTTGCATTTCCATTTCAGCTCCCTGGGAGTCAGAGTGAAGCTGGGTTTCACACTACTTGGAAAAGGAATACTTAATTCTTCAGTACACTTGTCTAACCTATGCTGTTTACCTTGCTCTCTATCATTTTCCTTTGTTCGGTTTCATAGTGGACTAATAAGTCAGTCTGTGACCTCAGTCAGATTCCTACTGATCTGGTAGCTTCACCGAGGGGAAGCATAGAGTGAACTTCAACACTGCAGTGCCCTGAAGGCTATAGGTATTGTAGGTGTGAAAATTGAGCGTTTTGTTAATTGCATATCAGGTGAATGCGAGCAGGCAGAACAGAAGATGTGCAGGTGTGCTACTGGTTGGGAAAAAAGCAGTCATACATCTTTCTTTAGACAGATTAATGAGAGATTTTATGAAGGAAAGAGCTCATTTAGGAATTATGTCTGAGACTGTATTGCAAAGTCTTGTCTATATGAGTACATTAAAGGTGATAAAATATTTAGAATTACTTTAATGAATCTATTCTTATCTCTAAAAGAAAAGAAAGAGGGGCAATTCATGCAGTTAGTGCTTAGTGGAAAAGGTTTATGTGCTGATACATACTGTTTTGTTAACCTTCTTCTAGTTAATTCATTACGTATTATTGAAAAGCCTCTCACAAGACGCAGTAAGAGAGTTTCTCCTGTAAGCCAGGCAAAAAAATTAACAGAGTAGAGGTGCTGTGGGTTTATACCACCACCAATATAAACCATGCTTCTCTGTGTCATCTACTATATATTCAAGATCTTATAGTTACAACCATTTATCATCCCTTTCTTTTACAGAAGAAGGAAAAAAAAACCTAAGGTATCCTTACAGGTCTCTCACCATTCCTTCCCTGAAATAGCCCAGTCCCAACTTCTTCAAGAATCCAATGCAAAAGACTCCTGTTTTTAAGTTATTCCATCTGCTCACAGAATTTGAAGTAATTTGGGGTAAAAATACACCAAACTGAAAGAGTATTTCACTGCACTTTTTGCCATTAGAGAGACTCAGTTTTCCTCTGATGGGCATTATCAGACCTCTTGATGACCATAGTTCTGTTTTTCTTTATTTTCATAGCCTTCTTACACTGTGCAAAACCTACAGATGAAATAGAGGGCATATTGATTTAAGTGAAAGGTTTTTTTCTTTAGCTCTGGTGAAAGAATGAGAATTTTTTTCATTAGCTTAAGTGGCAGTGATTTTATTCTAAAGCAGGTTTTACTGGAATAACTGAAGCTCAATTCACCTATATTTTAATTGAGAAAGACTGGCAAAAATCTGGTTCTTTTCCTCCCATCTGGCCCATTCTTTTTCAGCAATATCTTTTCTGGTGTTGAAAAGCCATACTTCCTCTTTTATTAATTTTCAGTATATTTATCCTCTGGTTTTATTCAGTTTCACCAGTGAAGCATGGTAGACTGGATTTCCCATCCAAATATTGCTGGATTCTCTTCTATGAATATGAATTAGTATTGAATTTTTCTCATAGTATCAGATACAATGTGGCAGAAAGATCTTAATGGTAATGAAAAACATATTTTTCACACAAGAGTGAAGCATGCTATATCATTAAAGCAAGGGACTGAGAGTTAAATGATCTGGGTCATTGAGCAGCTGTGGGCAAATAATTTAGAACAGCCTTCCCTAATTTTCGTTAAATCAGACAGCCAATTTCGATTTCACATATGCAACATCCATGAAAATCAGGTCAGTCATTTGAAGTGCCCATATCTGAGTTTATCACACATGCTTTATGAGATAAGTGTTAAAGTCTCTGTGACACTTTTTCTCCCTACCTAAGATTAAAAATGTTTTGGTTTTTTCACAAAGGTATATAATAAAGCTTAACTGATTAATTTAATGTATCATTATTACTAAATAATTAAACCTCTTAAAGATCCACAGATGAAAGCTGCTAATGGAACTCTATCATTAAGAAGCTGGTGCTAAGAAACATGCAATTCATGGTAGCAATAGCAAGTAGTTCTAATGAGGTCACGACATACCTCCTTCACTTTCTCATTGGGTAAAATAATCCATTTGGATTGGAAAAATAATGGTAACAGACATTTCTTCTTTTATGATTATAAGCAAAAAGTATGAAAAGATACTGTCCATCTTGTTGCTGCAAATTCTGACACTGAATGGCTGGCAAAATCCTTTTAGCAATTGCGTTTCTGTCTGAAAGAAGGCATTAAAGGTTTAGAAAGATTAGAGAAGAAACTGATTTAGAGTTTAACATTATCCTCTGACCTACTACATATAATGACTAACATGTTTTAAGATTAGAGGGCTTGTCCAGACAGGACGTGGAAAGGTTATAACTGAATGATGCAATATTTTTAATTGCTGACTGTTAGAGGCAGATTCCATCAGAAAGACACTTTCTCTGTCTTTTATACTGCTTGTCTCCCACAAGTGCACAGTTGTACAGAAAAAACTGCATTTTCTATCACTTTGTTGAAGAGTCACCAGACTTTTTTACCCAATTTGTGACTTTTACAAAAATTAGCTAGAACTACCGGCCATCATAAAGCATCTGTTTTTTGCAAGTTTTAAATTCAAAGCTGAATAACGAAGGTCCCCCTTTTACTTGTAGTACTCCTCACTTAGCAAACAAAGACCTCATCCATGCTCTACAGATCAATCTGGTCTCAAGCAGGTTGCGCTCATGAATCATCAGTGTAATCATGTCTGCTTATTATTTTACAAGTCCCCACAAAACTGAAGAATATCAAGGATGAACCAAGACACTGAAGATGATGAACTTCATCAGAACTTCAGAACTGGATCTCATACTGCAAAAGCCTTTGAGGCACAGGCCAAAGGAAACTCCAGTTCACTTTTTCCCAACTGAACTGTCTTCACTGCACCAAGACAGCAGAGAAGCCATTCCTCAATTTTATTATCAAACAAGGAAATGAAAATTTTTAGGCTTGGAAAACAAATGCAAAAGTTGCAGCAGCTACTTTTTAGGTTAGAAATACTTTTTGAATGCTAACCGGTGCCTAATTTCCCAGGACATTAAAAGCTAACCCCCCTCCCCATTTCCTATTATACCAGATTGTTGCAAAAGCAGCACTTTAGAAATCAAACTTTTTTGTGTGAACTCTATTTCTTTTCACTTTGAAAAGAACCCACAACTTTCTGTCAAACCAATTTGTTTATGTAAAAAGATTCTCACCAGCTAAAAGCTTTGTGATATATTTAGCACATCATGAAGGCACAGTGTTAATTGTTTGTAGCAGTGCAGATGATTTTGCTGTTTACTTTCCAGATCACCACTTCCACAGAAAATTCACGAGTATTGCATTATGTAGAACTGTGTTCAATAAAGCCATTTTTTGCAATATTTTGAATGTACATTGGATTCAGTTAATGCAAAATCTGTAAAATAATGTCACATTGTTAGTTATATTTCAATGTAATTAATTCAAATATAATATATAATCAGAAACTATGGAAGTAAAGCAGTATTATTCTCCCTGGCTGAGGTAGGTCAACCCTGTCCCAGACGAGCCAGCTTAAATCTTCTGAGATGCAAATAATATATGAGGATCCTTTCTTGCGAAGTGCTATAGTCTACAAGGATTTCTGTCCCCCCACCCCAGGATCATGCAAAATTTAGTTACATCTTCTGTAACTTACTATATTATATAACGCAGAATTGGAAACCCACACCAGACAGTAGAGGAAAAATAATGCCATTGTTTCGTGACCCTTTATCTCACATGGTGGACTAGATTCCCTGACAATTTAGCTATGTGGTTTTATTTTAAAAGATGGTTGAATGGAAGCCGTACTCTGAAAAAACCAGACCTGTCACCCATAGAAAAAAAGCAGCTGACAAGAAAAAAGTCACAATAAAGTAGCAACTTTACTAGTCTAGTAAAGTGTTACATCTGCAAGGCAAAGGCATCACTAAGACTTCAGCATCTAAATAGGAGAGAGCTTAACAACCTGCCATCCTGTTCAAATCGCAACAAGTAAAAGAAACTGAAATACTTTTGTACATTAGAACAGTGATAGCTTTTTCAAAACGAATATAGAAATGTGTAATCCAGAGAAGTGTCTACTAGCCTTGGTAAGCAAAAAGAGAATAAATTACATCAATATGATGACTTTATTATTTCAGGTAATGTAATTTGGTCTATAGCAGTATCTAAGTTGTGCTGAAGACCTTTCTTCCTATAAACTGAGGGTGAATGAGCTGCCATGTAACATCTTTCACTACCAGGAGCACTGGAAAGCATATTAACAACTACTACATATGCTGTTACCAGATAAAACGTGCACAGACCTAAACTAGATTAAAATAATCCTTCTGTCAACAGTTCATGATCTGAGCACGCAAGGCATGAAGAACACCCTTTTTTCCAGTCAGGGACTCGTTATCCTGTTTTTTACGTTATAAATATTCCCAAGTACAAACCAGCAATGGTTTCAGTACTGCCTACTGTCATGGTTTAACCCCAGCCAGCAACTAAGCACCATGCAGCCACTCACTCACTCCCCCCCACACCCAGTGGGATGGGGGAGAAAATTGGGAAAAGAAGTAAAACTCGTGGGTTGAGATAAGAATGGTTTAATAGAACACAAAAGAAGAAACTACTAATGATAATGATAACACTAATAAAATGACAACAGCAATAATAAAAAGATTGGAATGTACAAATGATGCACAGTGCAATTGCTCACCACCCGCCAATAGACACACAGTTAGTCCCCGAACAGCGATCCCCCCCCCCCCACTCCCCCCAGTTCCTATACTAGATGTGACATCACATGGTATGGAATCCCCCATTGGCCAGTTTGGGTCAGGTGCCCTGGCTGTGTCCTGTGCCAACTTCTTGTGCCCCTCCAGCTTTCTCGCTGGCTGGGCTTGAGAAGCTGAAAAACCCTTGACTTTAGGCTAAACACTACTGAGCAAAAACTGAAAACATCAGTGTTATCAACATTCTTCTCATACTGAACTCAAAACATAGCACTGTACCAGCTACTAGGAAGACAATTAACTCTATCCCAGCTAAAACCAGGACACCTAGAATACTCAGAGCTGATGGTTTGCACATGATAAGCACTGTCATAAAAAACGTAAAAATTCCAGACAAGATAAAATGAGGAGATAGGCTGAAAGCCCAGGAAGGTAAGGGTCACACAGCACATCAGCAGCAGACCCTCATAGAGATTGCCACCTCCTTTACTCAGCAAGATCTGTTTCACAAGGCAGTACTGTCTTTCATAATAAGCACTTTATCTTCTAACCTAAGCAGCAAAACTACAGCAGAGCAGTCCATCCCCACTCTACCCAGCATGAGATACCTCTTTCCAGTGAGTGAGTGAGTGAGTGAGTGTAAAAAAAAAAACAAAACAAAAAACAAACAAATCACCATTCCCGATGCAGGAGAGTTTAAAACAGTGAACTGGTTAAAGCTGGAAAATAGAGTATCATAACATTTTTGCAAATTGTTTTTAACAATCTGATGGCTAAGTTCAATTTCTTTTTTTTTTTTTTAGTATAAACTTGCAGCAAACTGCTTTCATTTCTTGGTTAAAATTTACAAGTATAACCTTACGTTACTTGTGGCACAGGATCATGACACATGTGAGGACATAAGGGGACATTAGCGAAGCTGTGCAAATCCTGGGATTTTCATTCACTTGAACGGACAGCTGTCAGCTCAAATACAATAACAGTTAAAACCAACTGCTGCAAGTATAATTGAAAACATAAACTCAGTGAAGGAAATCATTGTTGTGAGCAGCTATTCTCCAGAACTTTTGTTAACGGATAGCATGCAAACTTCCTGAAGGAAAATCAGCACATCCTTGACACAATTCTACCTGTGACAAACTTCTATAATAGAAACAACTCCTTTACTCACTCAGAAATGCAGACTGACGGACTGGATCCCTGAATTACACAGCTTTGGCTCTGGTGTTCTCTTCTAGAGGTCAGTCAATGTGTCATAAACTTAAATGGAATAATAATTACATCACTGTGTTGAAAAGCCTACATTTTACTATTTTCCTTTTAATTTACTTCATATGAATATAACATTCTGGTAATAAAGCAGTCATGCTCACTTTGAAAATCATACAGTCAGAGGCTTAGACTCTGCAATTTGCAGGAAAACCTGTTAATCCACATAACTATCTTGATCTTAGGGAAACAATACATGCTGCAGCGTGCAGGATCATTGCCATAGCCCACTTCCAGACAAACATCTGTGACCACAATAACAGGGATGTGACAGCCCAACAAGGCTACCTCTGGTTGCAGCTAAAGAAATGAATAGGAGGTTGGCAGAAGGTTTTTAGATGATATTTTGATGTATTGAAGTGGATTTGATTCCATAATTGAAGGCTCAGTGAGCCTTTACATATTATCTTTTAGTAGACACTCTGCTGAAGCGGTTAATGGAACTGGTAAGAAAGGCAATTAACCAGCTTAAATATTAATGGAAATCATCCCTGAATTTTCAGGACACAATAACCATAACAAAGATGTTTCAAACATTCAGTTACAGAAATCTCAAAATGACAACAATAATTGGATAAACACAGTTGCTTTACAGTGCAAATGCAAATCGCAAATGCACTTTTCTAGAAAATACAATTATAAGAAAAAAGATCAAAGTCTTAATTTAAACATACCTTCCATGATTGCAAAGATTTACTTTAACAAGAAAGTCCTAGTAATTTGAAGCCTACTATATTTGTTAGTCCACCATATTTAGTATGTTTAGACAATGCCATTAATATCCAGCTACTTCCACAGCTTTCAAACCTCCACAGTTACTTTCTAAATGGAAATAACTGTATCTGAAGGTAACATTTGGAAATTTATATCGTGACCAACTGTTGACGCGGAAGTCACAGACACTGCGCACAATCAATATGATCAAGCAGATGCCCCTTTATTGCCAAGATAGCTCAGTTTATATGTTCATTCTAGTTACTGTTCACGCATAAGCAAATTAGAGATTGGTTAGCATGAGCTGTCCACGCGCCTAGTTACACCTAATGATTGGTTATATCAACACTGTACACGCGCATAAACATAAGGCATAATTGGTTGTATTAACTAAAACATGCGAAACTTGTCTCAGGCTAATTGGTCAAGATAAGCTGCGGAATTGAGGTTCTTTGTGCCAAGTTCCCTTTATCGTGGAATGTGCACCTGTGTTCTTCTAATTGGCGTCTTTCTTTTTTTGTCTTCTTGTTTATTCTGTTCAAGGCCTTCTAAAGGCGTCTGGAATGCTCTTACTACCGTTAGCTAAATATGTGTCCACAAGCAAAGCGTCCTTGAAGCCTGCTGCCTACAAAACATCCTTGGCTCACAAATTGATCAATTCTATCGAGTCTGCATTGTTCACTATGTGCCCATTACTTTCCAAGTATCCCACAACCAATAACAAAAAGACGGTGTGTACAACTGCTCTGTCAGAGGCAGTACCTAAAAAACCCAGGCCTGGCAAAGTTACTCGATTCAGGTAAAATTCATAATCTGTTACAAGCTGTCTGAACTATCAAGAATATTGCTTTTGCAATGCAGTCATCTCTGGTTTCTCCTTATCTAAACATATGTGTAAGTTATAGGAAAAGGAAGCTCATTTTTATAGAACATGCTATTCTTGTTGGAAGCTTGTTCACAGTGGCAACTATTCTATTGACGTAACAGCTTCTATTTCAGTATTTCTGTTAGAGGGATTGTCTGCAAGAGTCATTATGTCTTCAAAAGTATCACACAAAAACAAGACTACAGAATAGATCATCGCTTTCAATTTATACACCACCCCCCTCCAAACTCTTAGTCCTCCAGACTCTATATTCAGTAAAGCTTTGACAATCTTAGATCAATGCCTAATATCCTAGCTCAAGCGAAATACAGCTTTTTGATAACCACTCCTTTCTAGCCTCTGCTCATTGTGGATAGAAGCGAGTCCTTAAGAAATTATCATTGCTGAAATTTGCAAAGTTGGGTTCCACCCTGCTCTACAAAGCAAAAAAACCAAAAAAACAAATTCCAACCAAAGTTCATAGATGATTTATCTGCTTCTGCTTAACTGGGGCTTTGTAGCTGGTTAGTTTCACGATTCTTGTTTTACAAGCACATTGGGATGGAAGGGGGAACCTGGAACAAAGTGAATGTGTTTTCCCATTGCTGATCTCAGTGGAAACACAGTATTAGTTTGATTCAACTAATTGTAATGCAAGGCAGGAACAAGGCTTATGGCATAATGGCACTCTATTTTTGGAAATACAGTTTTATATAATCACAAACATTTGTAGTAAAGAATGCTACAGGCTGCTTTTCCAGTTTTATCTCAACTTGAAAAATGTAAGCGGCCAGATATCTTTCAAAGGCAATAATGACATAATTACTTTTTTGTGTTGGGAAACTTAAATTAAGTATAACATGCTGAAAAGCATGACTCTCTTTCTAAATAAATATATTAAAAATAAATAAATTTAATGAAAGTAAATCTTCAGTAGATGTTTTCAAAAATTGACAGATTTTTATTGATGAGATATGTAGTATTTCTGTTCAAAGAAGCAGTTTGTTTATATCTTGAATGTTTTAATGTTGTTATGCTTGAATAGCACTAAATTTAGAAAATACAAGAAACAGGATAATTTCAATCTATATGTTATTTCCATGTGAAGATGCACACAAATTTGGCCTGGGATACACCTGTGAGATTTGGATACTTAAATTTTATCTTTGCAATTTCCAGCAATTTATATTCAGAAAGTTCCAAAGATCCAAAGTGACATAACACATCTTGTTAAATTATTGTATAAAGCCATCTTTAGCTAATCATCTAAAGAATTTTTTTCTTTTTTTTTGCAAAGGAAAGAAATCATTGGGATAAAAAAATATGAATTAATAAATGTGACATTTTTTAAGTATATGCTTTTTGTTTATAATCCAATCCTGAAATCATTATACCCTATAGTGAAAAATACTACATTACTAAAGATACAGCATCACATCCTTAATCAGCTGGAAAAGGAATGCTAGTAACCTGGGCAAGAGTCTCAAATTCAATTCCAAATGAAGTCTGGGAGTTGAAAACTTCAAAATAGCCTTTAGTCAAGAGGACCCTCCAGAATACACAAACATCAAGCTTTCAGATTTCATGCTTCCTTCTGACTTACAAAGAGCAAAGACTGTATACACAGCTGAATTTGTGTATTCCAACTTATTTCTAAAACTATAATCACATTGTATCACTGAATTCCATAACTGATTTACTGTATGATATTTCAGATGTTTGCTATGCAACTTTTGATATTTCAGGCATTATCACATTAGCTTCTTTAAATCACCTGGTGACAAGAATATTTTCTTATAATATTCACTCCTCTTGTGGAGTAAGTTTCTCTTTCAGTGCCTATATCTCTTATTGGAATACATACAAGGAAGAAAACCCACCTTGATTAAAAAACAAAAAAAATCACACCACCAGTGTCCCTGCATTTACTTTTTAATAGAGTCTTCTAGAGTCCTTGCCTCCTGGGACCCTTTCCCAGGCTCCTACAGAAATTACTGAGATGGAGGCAAGATAGCTTGGAAATCCAGGCACTAACAAAAGAAAAGTCATGGTTAGTGAATGATAGAATATTGGATCTCTCCTGAAACTAGACTCATGGTGACACTAATATCATGCTTAACATGCACTATATCACCTTTTAAAAATTATTTTAGCCTAAACCTCACTTCGTTTGGTAAGGTTTCATTTAGTCTTTATTAAAGTAGCCCTATAATTACTATACAATTTAAAAATAAACACTTATCCTTTTTTATTATATTTAAGTTGTACAGATATTTGGGGAAATGCACAACCATGTTGTTCTTGGATCTAGTATTTCAGGCAAAATTATTAAGATGACAGCAGAATCAGCTTCTTGAAAATAATTCGGGCAAATAAATTTACCTTACTATCACACTCCATGCAGTCAATTCAACTTGTAAAACGTGTCACCAAATACCAGAAAAAAATAAAGCAGACTTTTAACCAAGTCTCTGCTTTTATTACCAGACAGGTGATTACCAGCAAATTTCCCCCTACTAGTCAACAGTTTTCATGCCTGAGGAAACTTGGCTGGAGTTGGGAGCTACTGTCAAATATTGCTGCAATTTGCTGCCAACGTTTGATGATCTCTTGCCTTACCATGCAACAACTGTCCTTGCCTGGGACCAAGTTCCAGCATGGACATTAGTTTCTGTTTTGTACAGGGGAATGGTGGTACTCCACATAATTTTTACCTTACTGTTGTGGGTTTTGGTGGTGTTCTCTTTATTAAGACATAGCGTACTTACAAGAAATTACAGTCAATATAGGACAAGGAGTGACAGCTTGTCTGTCCTGAAACATTAAAGCAAAAATACTTTGACTGCAAAAGGAACTATGAGGCCCATTTTTAAAAACATGACTATTACTGTTGGATGTTTTACAGTACTGCATAGCAGACTCTGTACATGACTTTATATAGTAGTTTCTTAACTTTCACTAATGCCTAAAGAGATACAAACAAAACTGGACAAGTGTGGGAGTGAGTTTACAAAGTGGAGAGCAGACACAGTTTTAAGTGTTTGCACCAAAACCTGCTCTATGTTAGTGATGTGCCAGCCATAGCATTGACAGTCACTTTCTGTAAAAAGATGAACACTAAGTGCCTTCAAAGCTGCTTGAGTGTGTCCAGAGAAGGGCAACCAAGTTGGTGAGGGGCCTTGAGCACAAGTCTTATGAGGAGCGGCTGAGGGATCTGGGGTTGTTCAGTCTAGAAAAGAGGAGGCTGAGGGGAGACCTTATCGCTCTGTACAACTACCTGAAAGGGGGTTGTAGTGAGGTGGGTGTTGGTCTCTTCTGTCAGGTGTCTGGAGATAGGACAAGAGGAAATGGCCTCAAGTTGAGGCAAGGGAGATTTAGGTTAGATATTAGGAAAATTTTTTTTTACTGAGAGGGTTGTCAAACATTGGAATGGGCTGCCCAGGGAAGTGGTTGATTCACCATCCCTGGAGGTATTCAAAAAGCGAGTGGACAGGGTACTCCAGGACATGGTTTAGGGGGCATGGTTAATGGTTGGACTCGATGATCTTGAAGGTCTTTTCCAACCAAAATGATTCTATGATTCTATGATTCTATATTTAGTCAGCTTAACATCAAAATATGGTATGATAATTTCACAATAGCTATATGCCTCAGTATCCAAATACTGGTTAAGCACATCTGACAATTCTGATATGAAACAATTAGTTTCACACAATTAGAATTGTGTCTTTGGATTTCTTTCTTTCTTTTTTTAAGAAAACAACAAACAGCTCTGAAAAGAAAGGAAAGAAAAGAAACTGGTCAAATAGAAAGAAAAGGAAGACTGATTGTAATACTAAGAATTCTGTGATAAGATGTGTGTTCTAAAGCAGCTTAGGACCTGCAAAGATTCCTGTTCTGTTCGAAAAAGGTACTTGCATCTTTACTAATTTAGGCCACTTTGTTTTTTAAGAGCTTCCTTTGCACTTCAACTCAGTGAGAATACAAATGCGTAATTAAAGGGAGTGGTGGAATACTTACATAGGTATAGAACACCACATAGAAAGCTAAGCTCGAGGTGGAACCACTGCCTGTAGGGGCCGGGCCATAAGACAGGGGGACACTGACAAGTGAGAGATGCCCCATCCCCCCCAGGTCCATGGTGGTGGTCCACACTGGACTAGAGGATCTAGAGGATCTAAGACCTAGATTGCTGTATATGTGTAGTGTGCAAGTGCCATAAAGTAGGAATCACTATTTTCATCCTGGTTAGTAAATAAGTTTTAGATTGTATGTCACTGAATATTGGGGTTTTAGTTCCATGGCCACATAACCTGCCAGCTGTGGACTTGCATACTGTTAGAAAACCCAAGTTGAAACAAAACCAGTGCAGTTTCTCTGGATCTTTCATAATCTACAGAGGAAGCTTCATGTTGTGCCACAAATTCTAGGGTTGAAAGAAAATGAGATACATGTAAAAGGAAATTTATTCCGACTAAACAAGAACCTTGATTTTCATATCCTTATCTAAAGAATGTTTTAAAATTATGGTACAAAAGCCAAAGTTCATAAATCTTCAGAATGATACTCTGAATGATAATTCAGATTATATAAATGATTCAGAATGATAATTCTCCTAGCAATGATCCACAGATAATTAAAAAAAATTCTCATTCATTTCAACAACCTGTAAATCAGGCTTGAGTACATTTGTTGATAATAAAGCTCTCTACATGTATTTCTATAGATATGCACCTTTATCTATATTTTTGTATATTCAGAAGATGAAAGAGGTGGGAAATGCTTTCTACATTTTTTCCCCCATTCTTTTTCTTTCTCTCTTGCTAATCAATACACAGTGATCTGGCTTTGACTATGAAAATATCACCTTCTTTTTCTCTCGTGAATATTTATTTCTGAATATGGACTCACAAATCTGGACTGGGTAGGGAAAACTAACTGAATCACCATTTCAGAATGCAAAAAACTCTCAGACATGCTAAAGCCTAGTGAAGACCCCAAGTCTTAACATGAATAGGGGATTTTTTTTCCCTTTCAGGAATTCTTTCACAAATTAAACACTCAAACCAATAGGTCACACAACTCTAGAGATAATTTTTTTCAAGTCTACTGCCTGTTTTATATTCAAAGAACATAGAAAATAGTATTTTTGCTTATGAGTTGGCAAAGCTCCTGGCATAATGGGAATATGAAAGCAAAATGTATGCTCTTCCCCTGAGCATATTTTTTTGCATAACATGTTTGCATATTAAGCAATACTAACAAAATGATATTTTTAATCTCCCCACAAAATCCATGCTGGTGTTCCCAGGTGTCCCATAAGCAGCCTTTATCTGAGCAGTTCTATTAACATCATTGGAATTCTACATGCGTAGATGGGTATAATTTGGATCAGCTGATCAGAGCTTACTTTTCTATGGGAAAACATCCTGTATGTGCTAGTGTTGTGGAATCCTCCCAATAAAAAAACCTTAGCTCTACTCGAAAAAAACCTTAGCCCTTAGCTTGAAAGACTAGGTCCAACCAGCCAATAAAACTCTGATGGAGTAAGAATTCAAAGAGAAAGATAAAGGATGCTATTAAAACCACTTTGCATCTTTCTTTTTTTTAATATAGAAGTTCAACTCTACTTTGATTAGGCATTCAAACAGCTGTTCTGATGTTCTTCTGACACCTCTTAACTAACAGGAAAAATAGAAAAAGGGGGCTAATGTGATTATATTTTAAAGTGTAACTTTCTAAAATCCACCTTATGCAGTTACTTTTATTGTTTGGTTGCTTTGTTTGGGGTTTTTTTTCTGTAGGAAATATTTTATGAATAGAAGGTGTTTCTTTAGAAATACGTCAGTAAGAGCATTTTAGTTACATTTATAATATAGAACAAGGCTACTTAAAGATGGTACAGGAAGTGATGGAATACAATCCTATCTTTATACAGCAATAGACAACTGGACTTTCATTAATATGTAATTTTAATTTACTACTGTAAATTTTATCAAATACAGATGACTAACATGAAAGCTGAATGGATTTTAATCTTTAGGCCTCTGTTGCAAAGTTGGCAATAATTTTGTGAGGTGTGATTTCCATAATAGTTTCTACTGTTTACAATAAACTTTTTATCACCAAGAAGGTAAACTATATGCAGACTCACAAATTGTAAGACACTTAAATATTTGCCTCTATGGACTTGCATTTTTCAAAATTTATTTTCTAAATTTATTACTAGCAGGCAGCATATTTACTCTGTTAATAAACTACCATCACTGCAGGTTCCCAAAACAGTTCTGAAAAATAACTAGCACTTCTTTGTAATCAGCTTGTGATGGTATGGCCTCAGAATATCACAATATTTGATAGACAAGTATGAAAGAGTTTTTTCTGCAATTTCCACATAGCTCTGTCTCCTTCAGTAATTAATGGTGTGATTTTTCATTTTTAGTGTTGACTTGAGTTATAAGATATCTCATTCAGGAAACAGTTGGATGAGATGAGCTCAGGTGAAGCCTGCCACAGAGATCCTGAAATTTTCAGCATGTTTACAAGTGTGGAGTTTTGCAGGATCAAGTCTTGACTATAGGTAAGCATGTAAGATTCAACAGGAAAATACTTTAAAGCTCCAACTAGTTCTTAAAAGAATCAGTAGTCGAATTCTTCACGTGGTTCACTGTTGCTAGTTTATGTCCAATATTTCTACTCTGTCTTAAAGGAGTCCATGTGTCTGTGTATATGCAGCAAGAAGCCAAATTTAAAACATAATTTTAGTCAGACATTTCACTTCATAAATAAAAGACAACATCCTTCCTAACCTGTGAGGCTGTGCTAGGAAGGAAAAGACAAGCTCCTAAGCAAGAAAAGAGAGAGGGGGAGGTACTATATGCAAATACTTCTATTGCCGGGTTAAGTAGTCATGCATAGGCATTTGATTCCAGTTGTCACCAGCTGCCAGTTAAGGTACTTACAAATAATGCCATCAACAGCACAATCCTGCCTGTGTGACTGCATTTAACACAATCGAATCCATGTTATAAACACTATATTTTCTAAGAATGTCTTCTTTTAAAATACTTGATATGAACTTGATCTCTTCCAGTTTTGAAAATGATATTTGGGAGCATTTTTCAGCAGTCTACTCTTAAAATTGTAGGAGCATGGAAATCAGACATCAGTAGAAAAATCAAATGCTTTCTGGATTTGCTCAATGTATAATAAGATGAAGCAGCACATCTGTTACATTAGGAAACAAAGTAAGGCAAAGATCCAGCTCATCAGTACATACAGCAGCCTTGCTGTAGTAAGGGGGTGAAATTTTTATTGATGAAGTAATTTATTTCTAGGGACACATTTGAGTTTGCATTTCATAGATAGTAGGATTTAATAATGAATGTATCTCCCAATAGGTAATTGAACATAATTCTGTCATTTTATCAACAGAATTGCAATGTTTTCATGTTCTAATTCCAAGGAATATAACATTAACTTATTATTACCAAATAGTCTACATCAAGTTAATTAGACCTAATAGCTGAATTAAGCAAAATGCACTGCCATTAGTATTTACTGCATCATGCACTTACTTACACTCTAATTCTGCAAGCTATTAATTTGCCTGTAAACACTTAATTTGGGATACCCTGTGATTTTCTACTTTACTGCTAAAAGGTGGATCATGACTTCCTCAGGCTGCAATGAATGTAGGCAGTTTTAAGAAAGCTTTTTGCCCTCCCACACATGGCCTAGCATTGTTGAAGGATAGAGTCCATAAAATGACAGCATTTGCCATTTCAGAGCTCTCCAACACCTCTCCAGTACACTGTTATTCCATCACTTTCCAGTGGGTCTTCTGAGGGTCCTGCAAACAGACATCTCCAACAGTACAGCAACAAGGGAAATTCCTCTATAGGAAATCAGGATTTTCTGCATAGTACAAAGGAACTAGAATGAGAACTCTGTGTCTGTACACTATTTTGAAAAATTTTCCTCAGAAGCCAGGCATGTTCCATGAGTTAATATACAAAGCTTACAGAATTCAGAAGAAATGGAATGACAGAAATGCAGAGGCTAATGAGGTCTTGCACATCCTGTTCTCACTAGCTGCACAGAATTATAAGAAAATAAAAATAAAGCTCAATATAATAAGAGCACACAGAATCAGAGAATGGTTGAGGTTGGAAGAGACCTCTGAACATCATCTTACCCAACCCCCTGCTCAAGCAGGGTCACCTGAAGCAGGTTTCATGTTGAATCTTACATACGTTACATATGGTAAAGGCTTGATCCTGCAAACCTCTATGCTTGTAAGCCTACTGAAGACTTTAGGATCTCTGCAGCAGGCTTCACCTAAGCTCATCTCACGCAACTGTTTCCTAAACGAGATAATTTTATAATGCAGGTCAACACTGTAAGTAATTCTGAGAACAACATGCTAGAAGGAAGAAAGAATTATTGTGCAAACCCGTACATTGATCTACTAGTGTAAGCAAGATTGAGTTAACTACATGGCTCCCAAATGTCATGCTACTGATATTTTAGCTTCTTTTGTAAAAATTTTGGGGTTTGTTAACAGACCAGAGGTGATGGGTCAGGCTTGGATGTGTACTTAAAAGCTCCATATGCTCATCACAGAACAAAATGCTAAAGCATAAACATATTTCTGATCATCACTGTGCACATACATGCTACAGCAGACGTGCCTAAAGCATTACCGTCTGCTGTAAAGGGGGAGTGCACTAGACTTTCTTTAAGTAAAATCAGGAACTGTGGTAACCCGAAATAAAGCATTACATCTCTTTGCCTCTAATTGCAACCATGGACTGACATAAAGACAGTATTATGCAGTTATGCCTATAGACTTATACGCTGTGGTTGTTGGAACCTCAGATAAGCAGTAGCCAAAGGCTCAGTTAGATGTTTTAGAATAGCTCCTCTTTACATCTGCTGTTACAAAGTTTTGGGCTTCTCACTTCCAAAATAACTCTGAAATGGAGTGGTTTCCTGTAAACTATTGCACCTTTTACCATCTATGTCAAAACATACAAAATAATCAAAATAATTAGTCTTGAAAGATTTAATTTTCCTCATACAATGCCTTGCACAGCAATCCAAGCCTTACTTCAAAACTGCCTTCAGTCATGAAAGTTTTGATATTTTCTGTTTTACAGACTGTTACAGATTAAAAGGGACAGCTTCCACAGAGGTAAGTCTGATTTTCTGTTCTAAGGAGATAGCAATGATTAGCATTTATTTTGTAGTCATAGGGTTACAAAAATTAAGTGTCTTCATTTGCATGTGATCTGTTACATTAGCTAGAGCACATATTCCTATAGGTCTATCTAGGAAAAATTCCTTAGGATAATGAGACCATTCATAAATTCCAGTTCCATGTAGTATCCTCAACTTCCAAGGGAAGGTTCTTGTTACATACTGTTTCAGAAATCCTAATCTACTGTCCTGGTTTCAGCTGGGATAGAGTTAACTGTCTTCCTAGTAGCTGGTACAGTGTTATGTTTTGAGTTCAGTATGCGAAGAATGTTGATAACACTGATGTCTTCAGCTGTTGCTCAGTAGTGTTTAGACTAATGTCAAGGATTTTTCAGCTTCTCATGCCCAGCCAGCGAGAAAGCTGGAGGGGCACAAGAAGTTGGCACAGGACACAGCCAGGGCACCTGACCCAAACTGGCCAACGGTGTATTCCATACCATGTGACGTCCCATCCAGTATAGGAACGGGGAAGTGGGGGCAGGGATTCGCCACTCGGGGGACTGGCTGGGTGTCGGTCGGCGGGTGGTGAGCAATTGCACTGCGCATCATTTGTACATTCCAATCCTTTCATTATTGCTGTTGTCATTTTATTAGTGTTATCATTATCATTAGTAGTTTCTTCTTTTCTGTTCTATTAAACCGTTCTTATCTCAACCCATGGGTTTTGCTTCTTTTCCTGATTTTCTCCCCCATCCCACTGGGTCGGGGGGGGAGTGAGTGAGCGGCTGCGTGGTGTTTAGTTGCTGGCTGGGGTTAAACCACGACATCTACATACACATAAAATACCCAAGTCAGAGCAATACAACAATTAAGCAATATAAGGACAAACTTAAATATTTGTCTTAATAAATAAGCAGATGTTTTTAGAACATATACTTAAATTTTCTTGTCATGGAGTCTCCAAAAGCTACAATGTTAAGAACAGAACCAGAACAAAGCCTAAAATTTCAGTTTGTTTTAATCTGGAAAAGTGAGGATTTCTGCCTTTGAATTTTGATACAGTCTCCTGGTCATACCCAATTTACATCTACTTTTTACAGAATAAAAAGTTAGCTGAGTGTGATATGTCTACATAAATTTCTGCCACAAAAAGCTCATTTAAGATAGCAAACATTTCTAAAACCTGTAAGGTAACAGGAAGCTGAGTAACATTGTTTAAAGGTTTAGACTGAAACCCAGAAATAACCTTTATTATAAAAATGTCTAGGAAATTTGCTTTTGAAATAAGTGAGGATTTAATGTTAAAAAATCCATTACGTTTACATTAAAATACTTGTGGCTTGGCTCTCTGAACTTTAACAGTGATGTAATACATCAACACAGAAATCTACATCTTTTCTTAACAGCTTGCCACTCATACACTTTGTGCTACAGATGATACCAGATTTTTTTCCTAAATATCTAAGCTTCTTTAGGACAGAAGAAATGAGACAGCCTTTCTTTCCCAGGGATCAACTCTGCAGTTTACCTTTCAGTTGTGATCTTTTGTATTTTCAACAACTAAGGAACGGGGAAAATTTGTCCTTCATCTCTGTGCTTTTTCATCTCTATTTTCCTTTTGAAACATAAAGTCCAGACCGTATAGTATGATAATGGTTCATTACATCTTTAGGCTAGGAAATGCTATAGCTCCAGCTGTGAGGCATTATATGTGTCTGCTTATCCCAGATGAATGGAAAGATTCTGCATGGGGAAATCCTGCAATGTTCACTTTCCCGTTCAATGTGTGAAAGCCATGTTATTGGCTATAGTGTGATATTTACCCAGACCATCATAGAATCATAGCAGCATTTAGGTTGGAAAAGACCTTTAAGATCATCAAGTCCAACCATTAACCTAGCACTCCAAGTCCACCACTAAACCACATCCCTAAGTGCCACATCTACACATCTTTTAAATACCTCCAGGGATGGTGACTCCACCACTTCCCTAGGGAGCCTGTTCCAATGTTTGACAACCCTTGTGGTGAAGAAATATTTGCTAATATCCAATCTAAACATCCCCTGGCACAACTTGAGGTTGTTTCTTCTTGTCCTATCATTTTTTACTTGGGAAAAGAGACCAGCACTCACCTCACTACAACCCCCTTTCAGGTAGTTGTAGAGAGCGATAAGGTCTCCCCTCAGCCTCCTCTTCTCCAGACTAAACAGCCCCAGATCCCTCAGTCACTCCTCATAAGACTTGTGCTCCAGGCCCCTCACCAACTTGGTTGCCCTTCTCTGGACACGCTCCAGCAACTCAATGTCTTTCCTGTAGTGAGGGGCCCAAAACTGAACACAGTACTCGAGGTGCGGCCTCACCAGTGCCGAGTACAGGGGAACAACAACCTCCCTGTTCCTACTGGCCACACTGTTCCTGATACAGGCCAGGATGCGACTGGCCTTCTTGGCCACCTGGGCACACTGCTGGCTCATATTCAGCCGGCTGTCAACCAGCACCCCCAGGTCTTTCTCTGCCGGGCAGCTTTCCAGCCACTCTTCCCCAAGCCTGTAGCGCTGCATGGGGTTGCTGTGACCCAAGTGCAGGACCCGGCACTTGGCCTTGTTGAACTCCATATGATTGGCCTCAGCCCATCGATCCAGCCTGTCCAGATCCCTCTGTAGAGCCTCCCTACCCTCAAGCAGATCGACCCTGCCTCCCAACTTGGTGTCATCTGCAAACTTACTGAGGGTGCACTTGATCCCCCTGTCCAGATAGCTGATAAAGATATTAAACAGAGCTGGCCCCAGTACTGAACCCTGTGCAACACCACTTGTGACCAGTCACCAGCTGGTTTTAACTACATTCACCACCACCCAGCCATCCAGCCAGTTTCATACACATCAGTCTGAAATTTTCAAAAAGGAGTAAGTACTAAATCCAATTTATGACCCTAGCAATAAGGAAAGGCATTCCTGGAGAGATCTGTGTTGCAAGTGGGACTGCTTCTCCTGTAGAAGGAATTTAGATAGCTTTGAACTACTTGAGGTAATAGGTGTAATCTTCCTGTAACACCACAGATTTAAGACACAAGTCTAAAACACGACAGTAGAAAAATTACTGTTTTATCCATTTTCATGAAACTCAGAATGACCTTTTACTGAAAATTTCTGAAACTTCTGAAAATTCAGAGCCCCCAAATTCATGGCCTCTGGGCACAGATGAATCTGAGAAAATTGCAAAGTGAGAAGCAAGTGTTTCAAAGGGATCTAAAATCAGAGAAACCTTGTCTTCAATATAAAAAGATATGTAACAGCTCCTCAGTATAAAATGGCTATTGTTTGATACCTATTTGAACACACTTGTAAAACATTTTATAACTTCAAAGTGCTTTAGAAATGTTAACATAACTTGTTACATGAGCCAACTGAATGTGAACTGGGGGTGGGTGGGTGGAATTTACTGTAATTATGTGGCAATATCTGAGTATGTAAGCCCCTTCAACATTTCCTGTTTCCATCTGAAGGGTCAAAAAAGACTGATCAGCTTTAGAAGCCTATCAGCTAACAATCTAAGGAAGGCTTGTCTCATTACAGGTATCAAACACTGGTAACGAGACACATGATGACACTAAAAATTTATTTTGTGTAAGGAAGCTTAATGGCTCAAGGCACTGGCAAAGATATTTTGAATGTAAAGTCTTCAGCTTACTGCTTAAAATTCATAGGGAAAAACATTACAATCATGCAGGGGCTCTTTGATGGACCATGTGAAATGAATGGGTGTAGGCTATTGAATTATGATGGAAAACAGACAGTTCTCACTTCTGAATGTCACAGCCTGGTTACCATTAGTCCTGTTATGAATTTTAATAGAATTGACACAGTTTTAATGAGCTTTGAACTTGAAATTGCAGGAAAAAAGCCAAGTGTATGCCATACTTTTATTTATAAGATTTGAAAGCAAGTGTAATGGAAATTGTAAAATAAGAAATCCTAGCTTCTATTTGCAGTAGCAGAACAAATTTTAGCACACAACATTCACCAGAAAAGAATGATCTTGAAGCTGTAACATTTGTGATTATCAACCATTAGCCTTAAGCTGCAGAAAAAGAATGCACTTGTAATGGAAGCAAAAGAATGGGATCTACTTGGCTTCCTGCCTAGTCACACTGGTCCATAATAAGTAGAAATGATATGAAATAAATGAATCTCTGATTTAATGGCTCTTACACATTATATCTGCCACCTCACTAAAAGAAGTAAAAAACAATTAGTGATATTACAGAAATGATATTACCAAGTACTGACCTACAGTCTAGAACAACACCTGTTTTGTTAGGCATCAAGAACAAACAGTACCAGAGCAAATTAAACTTCATTCTAACTTTATGCATATTTTAACCATGTGGTTATCTGTGCCGAAAATTTCTGCAGCATGGCCACTCATCTATGCCAGAAGGTGAGGGCAAGTAACAACCAAGACAAAAAGCAATAGCATAAGCTATGCAATGAAAAAAAGACACTTGATGGAAAAAATTATAAAAAGATAACAAGGTCATCTGTCAGTCAAGAAGGCTCAGAAAGCCAGACACAAAAAAAATATATGCCTTCTGGCAGAACAAAGTCACTCACATCCAAAGCTGCAGTCCTCAAAACATCTGTACAGCTTCTGTTTAATACTAGAGTCTAGATGGAGGTATCTAAAATCCATCAAGTTACTTTCTTTCAACAGGCATCTAAAATTTTCCTTCTAGGCTTGAAGACATATGCCACTATGTTGATATAGATGAGCAGTTTCAATGAAAATCACCGTTCAAAGGAAAACTTCGGCAGATTTAAGCAATTTTTTTTTTTAATAACTAAATTACTCTCAGATATTCCAAGGATATGATATTGGGAAACTTTCTGAATTATAGAGTACAATGATGCAGCCAAAATAACATTTTGACATAAATAGCCCTAAGATGTATGCCTCCTCAAAAGGTATTAGAAGACAGACATATTGCTTATGTCTTTAGTTGCATGAAGTGTGTGAGGAAATCATTAAAGTGTTTACAGGTAATTATCTGGAGTATGGATGAAAAGACATTTAAATGTCAGCGATTTCATTAATTTTATAACTAAAGATTGAGAACTGGCAGAGTAGAAGGTAACCATGAATGGCTGTCATTATAGGCTAATAGAATATAAGGATGATTCTGATTTCATAAAACTAGTTGGCATTGAGGTACACACAGAAACATAGAAGTGTGTATATACAAGTTAGTAACATCCTCAAATCATCTCGGTCAGGCACGCTGTAGAAAATGATTCATGTTGTGATTGCTGACTCTACTGCCTGAAATACATGGTTTATAGATAGGACAGGAAGATTTATCATGATAATGCAAGTTGCCTAATGTGCTTTTAGCAGGGCTTTAATCCCAAATCTACTTTAGAAGATAAGAACGCTACATTTGTGCAAGCCCTAAAAGAAGCGTGTAGTGTGAATTTCAAGACTAATATTAAGGAGACGAGGAAAAAATTAACAGTGGTACTATGGTTAAGCAGAAATATGTTTCAGCACTGGAAGAGTTAGGTTCAACTTGGAAGACTATAAATTAAGAAGTAATTCATTACCATTATAGATGAATAATTCAGATATGAGATCCATATCACTAGCCCAAACTTTCCCTCCTTCCTGATACACACGTGAGGGAGTCAGTCAGCCTATATGAAGTAGTGTCATAGAAACAGTGATCTGGCATTTGCATGTTCATAGTTTTTCTTTCTCAGGATGGGTATTTCAGTCATGATTGTCAGAGGACACAGGATTCAAATTGCAGGTAGGTGCTAAGGAATTCAGTCTTAAAGGAGGCAGCAGAAGTTACAGTCATCCTTCCTACAAGAAAATATTCCCTCCCGAGTGCAATGGGGCAGCTTAAAGTGATCAAGGGACATTTTAGTGTTCTCCCTTGCTAGAGCAGAAATGGCAATACTGGCAACCATGTTTCTTTGACACAACTTGAAAAATCATATTCTTTTGCCATCCAAAATTTAGTTTATGTTCTCTCATACTAGCACTTATATAAAAGTTTGTTACTACATGTGTAATAAATAAAATGAATACATATTATACAGATTAGCAGTTCTGGTTGTTTTAAAAGCATTTAACATTTGGTGCTTTGATTTATAAAAGTAAAATATGGAAAAAATTAATGCCTCTTGCTACATTTCTTGAAAGGAAAGATACTGCATACCCATCTAGACAAAAGACAAGAAAAAGTGTTTTCAAGAAAACAATATTGCAGGTACAGTACATATAAAATCAAATAGATTTTGATCAATGTCTTGAAAAGATTTTCAAGAAGCATGAAGAAAAAATCAGTGATCTACCCCCAATGACAAACCCTAAGCATTTTTCTCCGCCCTGTCTATGAGAACAGACAATAAGAATGGTAAGCAAAAAATGAAATAAAAAAAAAAATCCAGTTCTTTTCCTACTGAAAGCAAGAGCATACTCTTTGGAACTGGGATTTTAGTAAAATCAGACCCCAGAAAGGTGTGCTTTGTTTTCTTTGTTTGTTTTTCAGGAAAAGATAATAAAGAATCTCATTTAATATTATTTATTTGTCCCTGTTATTCAGTTTCTTGATAATTAGAAGACAGTTTTCATCCCTTGTCAGGCAAAATATTATGTGGAAGCCTAATGATGCCACCCCCAAAGCATCATTAGGTTACTTCATGGTGGATATGATTTATGTATGTTATAGAAGCATTTACTCCAGGGAACCTTTGCAAATCAGCAAGAACAAAATTTTGTTCTCTGGTAAACAGAAATGTAATGACAGGCTATTAGTTTTGGGTGGCTGATGTTTGATTTCCTGAAGTTATAAAGACAGTCTGCTTTTGTTCTAATGGCATTATATATTTCTGTGATGGAAATAATTAATGACTGTGCAACTTAGGTCATTACTGTGCTAGCAAACACTGTTCAGTTGTACTCTTACACATACGTAAGTTTTAGAGGGTAAATCAAACTCAACCCATATTTTCAGAAAGAAAAAAGAAAATGTATCTGAAATATCTGCCTATTTGCAGGCCTTATACCAGAGCAGAAAAGAAGTTTTACTTTTCAGTTCTGCTTAAAAACTTTAGATTCAGTTGTTCCTTTAGTCACAAAGAAGTGCAGTCAGACAAGTATTTCATTTCTAACAAAAGGTTAAGGTAGAGAAGTGCATTCACTCACAGCTACTATTGTAGAACAGTTTCATCACCTACGGAGTTGAACAGCATCCTGTTAAGTAGATTAACAGGTGAAGAAGTTCTTAAGTACCAGAAGAAAGAGAAAACACAAGAATCAAAGAAAAGAAAGGGTTTGGGGTTTTTTTTGTTCCTTCCCCCTCTTCCCCACCGGTTGTTGTACCATTAGCTCCACTAAAGCCTTAAATGTAATAAAAGTAGGAATCCTCACTGAATCCCTTTCTTTGCAAGGTCTGCTGCATAAGAAAAATATACAGAAACTTTCCCTAATGAAAGTTTTATTATGTTTAGTACGGACTTAGGCATCTCCAGAATCAGCCAGCCACCTACTGCTATTACAGGCACCTAATTTTTCAAATTACTTTACAAGTGAAATATTTCAATGGATAATGACAAAAAACCCACACACTTGCAGGTAAACTAAGCTTGGGATACATTGAGTAAAGGACAAGTCAGTTCCAAGGCGCAGTTTATCAAGTAATAGAATCCGTGAAAAGAGAGCCTGTTCAAATGGACTCAAGGTAGTCATTCAGTTAAAAGTTTGCTTGTTAATGGAAAATAAATGAAGGAAAGAGAGAGGAGCCAAATGTAGGGGGAGTGACAGATTAGTTCATCAGATGATAGCTGTCTTTAATTATAAAGATCTTATGAATGCTCTAGTACTGCATCAGTGCAAGAAAACACATCCATTCATAACATCACTCTGATACTGTGAAACATTCATTGTCTAACATATATGCTAATATGCATACAAACATTCCAGGATAATTCAGTGTGGCAAGTAAAGGCTGTGAGTAAAGATCTTAGAAATGTATGTCCTTCTCCCACTAGTGTTGTATTGTTTGGAATTATTGCATCACTGGTAATAAAGTATTACGGGATTGAAATTCTCTGAAGTTGTAACATCGGTGTTTCTTACTACTGGAGTTGATAGAGCCAAGGGAAATTCTATTGTGATATTTGTAGAAATACAGACATTTGGCTGGACTATAGCAGTAGTGTTGGATAGCAATGGATAACTTCAGTTCTGTGAGAGAAGTGCCAGTAAGGCAAAAGACAGATCCATTACTTTTTTAATGATGTCTTGAGGTTATTCCATTTTTAGGCCCTGAAGATGCAGAGAACATACACAGTTCTTACCAATTATGAGTAGAATACAGATGCCCAAACAGGAGCAGGTTAAGACATTTGCTCCTTAACTCGCTACTACAGAATTTCTTCTGATATAGTGAAAGAAGAACGTATGGAAGTGAACGAGAACATATGCAAAACTTTAATGTGTCCTTTTCTTCTACCAGGTCATGTAAGCAGAGCTAGAACTACTTGCATCATCATGTAAGCTATGAATCACCCTTTTCATTTTTTTATGACCCTAGAGGTTTCTCCCTTCCCCTTGTCAGGCTACTATACATTTACCAGTCTAAGTGATGTAAGATGTTTCTAGTGCAGAAAGTGACATTGTCAGCAGTTGAGGCTACATAGGTATGATAAGCATAGTAGTATTAACTATGGTAAAATATCCAAGATGTGTAAAGCTCACGGTAAAAGGCTTAAGTCTTTAAAGCTACCTCATAGATTCCTCATACCCTCCTCAGCTTCTGACTGTAATGTATCAAAATTCTTTGGCTTGCTTAAAAATCTCAGTGTAATATGACTTTAGAGATAATAACCACTGAACAATTGTGTAAGACACAAGACATCTGCAGAATTTATTTTGAAAAAAAGTTAGAAATAATGACACAGTACTGGGCATAAACATTTTCTTTACAAAACAGCACTGAAGTTGTAGAAGAAAATTCAGGTATATTTGCATTTGTTCATTTCACTTCTTCATCAAACTGATGTTAATAGAAGTAACCTTAAGGTACAAAGGAAATGAAATTGCTGAAGGTATCCAAAGGCATTTTGCTAACCTCAGGCTACTTGGGAAATAAGGTGCAGCTATAAAGAGTTTTATTGTGAAGTAATTATTATAATTTACATTCTGGGTTGTTACAGGTACAACCTGTAGCCAAATGCTTCTAATCCCTTGGGTCCAATTACCTCATGATAATCATGCCAGTTGGTGCCATATTTAGTTTTATTCAAAATACAACACTCAAAGGTAAAATAGATACTTTCCGATTGTAGGGAAACTTGCAGACTACCTTTTTTTTCTGGTGGGTTACTATGTGGGATGTGTAGTCCTTAATAAACAGCTTGTCAGCTGTGAATTCCTTTCCAGCAGTCAAAAATTTTGAGTAGCATAAACTACTCTTAAATTCCAAACGTATGCCTTGAAGAGAAGAATCATTCCAGAACTAGTAACTCCAAGTGGATCAGAGGACAGGTGGAAAGGTGACAAGGAACTTGGTAGCATCAACCTCTATAAAAGATGAGAAATCTCTCTTGACCAATATAATATTTTCTTATTACATATAAAAGGATAAAGTTAGGTATGTTCAAACCTTAGTGCAAGGTGAAACCACTGAGGAATTCATTGGACTTTTCAAATCAGTGAAACAGAGGACTGTTCATCAGCAAAATAATTTTGGACATCACTGTTGGCACGTCAACTTACAAAATTTCTGGCATTAGACTCTGGATTTCAGTATGACATGCGATGCCCTCCAATGGCAAGAGGTAAACTGCAGGAAACTGTCATTGTACAACTACTTTGTTCCATAGTGAGATGTGGCAATATATTATAGAGAATCATTTCCACACTGTAAGCAAGTTAAATAAGTTTATAGATAAGTGAAATAAGTTTACAGAACCAATTATACAAAGTCCCAAATGTCTAAAGAAGTAGTGAGTTGTAAAGAATGCTAATATGCAACCTGAATAAACAATATCATCACACACACTACTGAAATTCGCAGGTACCTGAGGGGATATCTGTCTGAAAGCTTCATGAACAATTACAAAAAGCTACTTACATATGCATTTCCAAACAAACAGCAGGTTACACTGTAGTGACTTTTTATTTTAAATTTCAAAGACTTTTGTAGTGAGCTACATTGCTGAGTATATTTCAGATGTGTTTCCTTGGAGGGTAGATGTTTAGGTATCTAGATTAACAAAAGTGGAATACAGAGATTTGAACCTGGAAATCTCATCTGTAACATAAATACTTTAAAACTTCCTTAAAAAAAAAAAAAAAAAAAAAAGACTATCCTCAGTCTACAAGAAATAACACTACAATGTTATCCCATTTTAGTCACAGAAACTAAGAAGCATTTTTTCTTTAGAAGTTACTGAGTTTTACATAACCTGATCTTTCAAAATGATAATATGCTTTGCAAACTTCAGATATTCTAGCACTCAGTCATACTGTAACAGGTCTAAATGAGGAGATGTGGTGCCTGGCAAGTGGGTATCAAGGATATCTCAAAACATACAGTCTTCTAATAATCAAGTCGTCATTGCATGTTCCAATGATGGCACAGAATGGCTACATACAGTAAATACTCATCACTTTAGAAATGTAACCACTAACACACAAAGCTTGGTCCACCATATTCTGATAAGCAAGAAAAAAAAAAGTTTGAAAAAATTGTATCTATATTCCACAGCTAATATCTGATACAATTCTGAATTAGAAATCCAATGGAGGCAAACACAGAGCATATTTAAGTAAATAAACAGTGGTTATATGATTTTTTTAGATTTCTCTCATGGGAAAAAAAAGAGCAGGGTATATAAAATGTCAGGTGTTATGAAAGTAATTCTGTAAAATAAATTTAAATCCTTTCAATTTTTTAATATTCTTGTTTTACCTGAATTTATAGACCTTTTCTTCGTCTAAATAAAACACATGCCCAATTAATACCCTTGAAGAACACAGCAGAATAACAAAGAAGGATCACATTGAATGGGAAGATATGAAAAACAGCTATATGGTCTTAAGGGGCGTTATAAAGCATCCTTGCAGATCTTACTATCGTGCTTTTTCAACTAGTGTAAAGCAGCTTCTTCCCCTAAAAGGCTCTGTAACAGAAGCAGGCAATGTCTGATAAACACGTGCAGCTGCCTGAATTGTGAGCTGCTGGAAAGACAGTATAATTTTAAATGGTTTATGTTTTCTGAATGTATCACTTTAACTAGTTGTTCTATTTTACTGTTGTTTTGTTCCCCAAAAAATCAGTAAAAAGTTTTTTGAGGTCCCAAATAAAATATCATACAAAGCTAGCTACGAGACAACCTCTTGCAACCCTTACTGGAACAAACCTTCAGGAGTTTTTGGGGTTTTGGGGTTTTTTTTTGAAGAGTTCTTCCAAGATCACAAGAGGATCAGAACTTGACTCTATAGTAGCCTCATAGATCTTCAAGATGTAATGTGTGGTAATACAGCTTTTCATTAAATGTAAACAAACAGAGCTTTGAGTAGTTGTATGCTTCCCTCTCCTTTTTTCTTTTTAATGTCTAACAAAAATTAATTCTGGATAGACTTAGATATTACAGTGGTGAGAGGGTTTGATGTGCATATATGTGAACACACATATACTTTCTTCACCTAAGGTGAAAACATATTTCTCTAAATATATCCATATAGCTAATGAGAAAAATTGCAGTCTCTAGTTAACGAACCAACTGCCTCAACCTCAAACATCATTCTTCCATCCTAGTGTTAGACCTATACAGATTGTGATGTTTGCCTCCTAGGTCTTTAATACCGACTCTTATGTAGAGTAGCTTTGTTGGCCAAGATCAAAGAAAGAAAAAAATTACTGACTCATCATGTACTTCAGTAACAGCCTGTGCCCAGAACTGCAGCAATTCTTGGAAGTAAACGCCTGGAGACTTTTCAAATAACGCGAGCAAAACACAACTCAGAGATACTCTTGCTGTAAGAGAAGAGACAGAAAAATACTCTTTCTCCTTTCCTCCTGGATAGAAGCCAAAGCTGTTTTTTCCTCAAGCTCACTCAGGCACTGGGGTTCAGATGATAACTTTTTCCTTAACCAGACACAGTAGGTTCAGCTAATAAGATAGGTCTTTAGTAAAAGGTTAGATAAGGATACATGGAAGGATTACATTCTGCAGTCAAATAGTTATACTTGTGCAGTGTTATCCAAATACTAAAATCACCTCTTCATTTTCTTTTGCCCTACAGATTTGGAATCTTTTGATTTTCATAGGTTTCATTCAAAACTAGGTAACTGTCCTGGTGAACTCAAATTTCTTTCATATCATTATCTCATTTCATAAAAACAAAAATTCCAGGAACTCTTCTGAGCTTCTCTCCAGTCGTGAAGAAGAGGAATTGAAGATGGAGTTTCTAGTCTCATCATAAGACAAGAAATTAATTTTTTTCTACCGAATAATCACAGATTAGTGTGCTTGCTTGGGTCTGGTTCATCATCACATGAGCAATTAAAATCTTACACACACACTAAAAAAAGATTAGAACTAAAGCTTTATTAAACTTCCAGGTCTTACCATAATAGTATGAAAAAATATGAACAATAATCTTTTTGTGCTATTTACTATGCTCTATTATATCCAACTGCCTTTTTACAGTAGAAATCAGCCACTGTAACAATCCACATTTCAGAAGAAATTTGTAAGACAAAATATCTTTTTCTAGGACTGATCAGATTCTTGTTGTCTTTTAAGGAAACAGACTGCATATGAAACAAGAAAGCTTCTGGTTGGTAGCTATGTTATTACTTCTGACTTAATCAAGCATAAGTAGAGAGGAAAAAAAAGTAATAAAGATGTTCAGGTTTTCTCCAAAACTTGATCAAAATCTCACTGAAACAAATGGATATGTGCCCAGGTTCTAGCATTTGCAAGAATAGCCCATAAGATCAAGAACTATCTAAAACTCACGCTCATAAGAAGCAACCTAACTGCTACAGTATTCCTATGAGAATTCCTATATATAATACAACAAATACAAGTTACGTTGTCTACCTCAGAGCATGGCATTCAGTGACATACAAACTCATTGTAATCATGACGCCTCAGGCACGTTATTAAACTACTACTTAAGTGGAAGTTAACTTGGGCAGATGATATACACATCTTGTGCGGGCTTGATGCACAAGGCTGAATTTTTGCCTTAGCAAAGGTGAGTCACTTCCATTTCTGGGAGAAAGACATTTAGTTTCTCATATGAAGTTCCTATCTCATTTCCTTTAAAAGGGCAGAGGGGTAAAATCCCCATATAGGTCTCCCCCTCCACCCACCCACTCCATCAACCTTACAATTTCTTAAAGACTAAAAGAGGGCAGATCCCAGTTTTCTTAAATACAAACAATTGAATTATGCTTTCATTTTTTTTAGAGGTCTTTCTTTCATCTTAAAACACAAGAATTGTTTTACTAGATTTAACTTTGCCCCTTAATCCTGTAATGTCAGACTTTAACTAACCAATATCTCATGTCTCAAAGTAAAGAGCGTTCTTAGTGTCCTCAAAAGGAACATCCTTCTTGCACTTTGAAAATTATTGCATATACTACTTATTGCCCATGTTAAACCTTATTACCTGAGGTCTAGCTCTTCAGCTGGTATGAACTGTTGAAATTCGTCTACTGTATTCATATGGTCATTGCTAATTCACTCCAACATTGTTTCAGAAAATACACGAGAACCTTGTTACTGAGGCTTTTTAGTGTATCTTATCCCTCTGCTTCAAAAAAAGGTAGTGAGATATGGTCTGGCAACTAGCTTGGAATTAAGTCCATCCCTCACTTGCTGAAAAAGACTAGCAATATCTGAACAGAGCAGACAAGGAACTCTTCTTACCACCTCTAAAATTATTTATTGTGAACTAGAGGCTATAATTAGAACAGCAATAGCAAGCAGAAGCTTTCTGTTATTTACGAAAATAAGAACTCTTACAGTGCACAGTTCTAATATACAAAAATGGTAAATTAGCATGAAAATATATTATTTAAAAGATCACTATTTTAGGTAGTGGAACTTCTTTGTAAATGCAAACTCCACTTCAAAATCAATGAAGAAGTAATAGAATTCATATTTTTCTCTTGTGTCCAAAGTATTTATGGTGGTTTATCCTTGCATTAAAATAGAATATTTATATTTTAGAAATCTTTTAGAAATCTCTTTTGAAGCTGAAAAGTAAGCATTATTATTATTATTACTGGATACTTTTGTGCCAAAACATTATGCAAAGCACATTAGTTGTTCACCTTCCATTATAAACTCTAAGTGAGAGAAGATCTGAGACAAAATATGACATCAAATATTAAACATAAGTTCAGTCACTTTGGGTAAAGCAAGAATTTATTATCATGGAATGATGGAAAGAAAACCTAGGCTTTTTTTGTAGAGGCCTTGTGTTTTTCTGCTTTCTGTTGATAAATAAAAGAACATTTGATGTAAATATTGTAGAGTATTAGAAGTAAGGCTAAGCAACAAAGTGAAAAGGTTTGAAATTCATTGAGGCATAAAGAAAAACCATATAAATAGATCATGATCCTGCTCTGGTGCAAAAGTTATGATTCATGCTGCACTATTCTGCCACACACTACTTTAGGAAAGAAACAAACAGTACTGTAGCTGCAGTAAAATTTCATAACACTTTTACGGCTTAATGTGCTTCATAATAAGTATCAAATCTTTGAATTCTAGGCACAGGAAACAGAATAGGCCAATTCAAGCCAGGATTTGCTACAAGACTGACACCCTGTGAAGAACTCCAAATACAAGTAAGTGCAGCAAGGATAAAATGCTCACTCTTTGCCACAATATTCTGTAGAAACGGTGAGATCCTTGTCCCTTTCCTACTGAAAAAACTGCAACAGTTTTTATTTTCAAGGCTGGAATTCAAATTTAAAAAGGAAGAGGAAGGGAAGTTCCTCTTTTTTGGATGGTCACTGTGAATTCTCTTATCAAGAGCTTCCGGCATCATCTCCGTTTACCAAGGCAAGCTAATTTATATTGAAAATGTAGCCAAAGTTTAATTTTTTCCAATATTAGAAATATTCTGACGTTGCTATTGGAAACAATTTCGAATGCCTGGAGCCAATCACTGTGACCTTTGATGGCAATAGGTATGAAATTTGTCATTATCTGAAACTATATAATTATTGGTTCCCTTCTGAGATTAAAAAAAATGAAGCTGATTAAAGTATTTCCCTCCCTTCCTCCCTCCCTCTCACACATTAGCAATGAGAAACTGCCCACCAGCTTTCAGTCAGCTATGGAGCAAACCCTCAATCAACCTTTCCAGCCAAACACTTTAGAAATTTTTAAAGAAAGATGGGAAACATTTTGAAATCCATTTAGATCTGAATGATGTGCTTATATCTCTCCCCAGTATCTAAAGCATTTTATATATCAAGAGCTATAGTCATATAGAATATATGACAATGTTTTCTATTTTGGAGCTCAGAAAAATAGAGCTGAGCAGCATTCAAAATTACCTTTTTATTATAAAAATGAATCTAGATCACAACGCTGTAAAGAAAATAAAGTAAAATCTTTTTTGATAGGAAACAATTATATTTTTGGTTCACCTGATGAAAGACAGTCACGGTCACTCTCTGGATAAGAGTAAGAAAGGCTAACAGCCATTTGTTCATCTCCTCTGATGTGATCTAAGGAGTTTCAACCTCTTTTGAAATTATTTCTCTATGGCTACCTTGAAAAGTTATGATCATTGAAAGAAATTAATAATAAATTATAAGAAATACTGAATCTTGTTAAAAATAAATAGCTTTTCCCTGAAGGGTAAAAGATTTCAGTTTTACTTTAAACATTTTGGGGAAAATATGAAAATATAAAAATATTGGATAAGAGAGAACGTAATGGAAGGGGAAGCAACAAAGTGAATGTGCTGTTCCTTTTACTTTTTATCCTTCTCCAGAATTCTTCAGAAGCAATTTTCAACAGTTCAATCTCCTGCTGTTCTGACTTGCAGTAAGAAAAGTTAAGTCATAAGGAAGATGGTATTTATGTATTCCAAAGCTAAGCTGATCCTTTTCATGGGGAATCCCTGTCTCCTTTTCTTTCCATAGGTACTGGGTAAATACCAGTAAGGAGATTCTGTACTGCAAGAGAAAGACTGGAGGCATACTGAGGATTTTGAACTGTGCACTCGAGACTGGATCATCCCCCTGCACAATGCCAAAGCAGAACATACACTGTTCAGCCTACAGGCTTTCTGAACTATGAAAAGCTGCAAAATACATCACTGTTTGAACCTCCTGCATTTGAAATCAAAAAAGCATGTCAAAGTCAACCAGTGGGGCTATAGAGTCTGTACCTGTATCAGCCTATTACATAGCTCTTTCAATAGTTCAAGAATGACCTTTTTCCTTCCAGAAGCTGAATCTCCCCTCATCCCACCTACCAGAATAAGCTACTCTTTAGGCAACAGTTCTCCCAAGCAGCAAAGTTCCCATGGGCTTTGCAAACATAAAAGGAAACTTAACGCATCAGCAGAACAATTACTTATGACAGCACTGTTACATGACTGGTTAGGATAGGAAGAAAGGAACACCTTACATCACTTTGAAGAAACTACCAGAGTCAAATATAAAAGAGACACTGTATAGGCAGAAAGCTACTAAGAAAAAATTTCACTTTGTTGAGGTAGTTTCAGTGAGGTATCTTGTTTCTTGGACAGATGAAAATAAAGGTAATGAAATCTAAAATCAGGAATCTTCCTTTCATGGTTGCTGATTAAAATAGCGACATGCTGCCAAGTACTACAGTAATTTATAAAAATGAATTTTTCATCTCTTGTGAACACATTGAACAAAAAAAGTTTTATATGGTGTAGTGCATAGCACAAAAGCAAAGTCTCAGCTACTATAAATTTGTTTAGTCCTACTGACTGTCAAGATTTTGATTTACATCAGATGTAGCTGTAATCTAAACAAGTTTGGATCAAGCAAGGCATGCTAAAAAGCCAGACAAGGTATCTACTATTTAGAAAAAAGATTCTCATTTTATTACAGATCAAGATTTGTTGAAGAATGTAGCTATCCATCAATGTCAGTGTTCTATCCTTCAGATTACTCAACTTTAACTAGAATATACTAGTGCCAGAGAAGCAACAAGTATTTGACCATAATATAAGGTATATTGTATAACCATCTGAATGGCATATATTCCTCGCTCAGATAAGTATGTTTGGACACTATGCAAGATAACCTGGAAGAAAAGCATGTATTTAATTCTCAAAAAAGCCAAGAAAATAGCCAAATAGAGGATAAGAAGCACCTTTCTTGTAAGACACTGTATTGGCTTTGTGTGGCAAGGTTTTGGTAGTGGGGGGTGGTTACAGGGGTGGCTTCTGTAAGAAGCTGCTAGAAGCTTCCCCCGTGTCCACCAGAGCCAATACCAGCCGGCTCTAAGATGGACCCGCCGCCGGCCAAGGCCGAGCCAACCAGCGATAGTGGTAGAGCCTCTGGCATAACAAATTTAAGAAGGAAAAAAGTTGCTGGGACAGACAGAGACGGCAGCCAGAGAGAGGAGTGAGAACATGTAAGAGAAACAACCCTGCAGACACCAAGGTCAGTGAAGAAGGAGGGGGAGGAGATGCTCCAGGCGCCGGAGCAGAGATTCCCCTGCAGCCCATGGGGAAGACCATAGTGAGGCAGGCTGTCCACCTGCAGCCCATGGAGGTCCACGGTGGAGCAGATATCCACCTGCAGCCCATGGAGGACCCCACGCTGGAGCAGGTGGATGCCCAAAGGAGGCTGTGACCCCGTGGGAAGCCCGCACTGGAGCAGGTTCCTGGCAGGACCTGTGGATCTGTGGAGAGAGGAGCCCACAGAGCAGGTTTTCTGGCAGGACTTGTGACCCCGCAGGGGATCCACTCTGGAGCAGTGTGCTCCTGAAGGACTGCACCCCATGGAAGGGACCCATGCTGGAGCAGTTCGTGAAGAACTGCAGCCCGTGGGAAGGACCCACGTCGGAGAATTTCGTGGAGGACTGTCTCCTGTGGGAGGGACCCCATGCTGGGGCAGGGAAGAGTGTGATGAGTCCTGCCCCTGAGGAGGATGAAGCGGCAGAAATAACGTGTGATGAACTGACCGTAAACCCCATTCCCCATCCCCCTGCGCCGCTGGCCGGGGGGGGGGGGGGGGTAGGTAGAGAATCCGGGAGTGAAGTTGTGCCCAGGAAGAAGGGAGGGGTGAAGGGAAGGTGTTTTGAGATTTGGTTTTATTTCTCATTATCCTGCTCTCGTTGATTGGTAATAGAGTTAATTTTCCCCAAGCTGAGTCTGTTTTGCCCACAACAGTAATTGGTGAGTGATCTCTCCCTGTCCTTATCTTGACCCACAAGCCCTTGGTTATATTTTCTCTCCCCTGTCCAGCCGAGGAGGGGGGATTGATAGAACGGCTTTGGTGGGCACCTGGCATTCAGCCAGGGTCAACCCACCACAGACACTGCCTCTTCCAAGCCAGTAATCAAACAAGAATAAGCTATGGTTTTTCAGGCATCAGAAGAGTTCTTTTTTCCCATAATTGATCTCTTTTGATAATTTATTGTAATTCACCAAAAATGCTTTGAATACTTTCATTACCTGTCATTAAAAGGCAGACTCATTTCCAGAACTTTGAAAGAAATCTTTAAATTTAAAATCTTCATTTTGGTATGAATAGAGTAAATAAAAAGTAAACAAAAGAAGATAAGATACATTTGAGAAAGTTTCATCTCCTTGAGAAAAAGCCTAATGGGTGCAGTAAGAGGAACTGGCAAGGAACCTTGGCCAACTTGTACACAAAGATAGTGTTTGTCTCAAATTTAAAAAGCAAAGTGTTAGAAGGACCTGCTTGAACACAGTAAAAATAAACATCAGGTGATTTGCTCAGACCTGAGACAGAAAGAGAGATCACTTCCCTTGCTATGTATTTTTGGTGGTGGTGTTGGATTTTTTGGTTGTTTTTTTGTTTTGTTTTGTTTTTAAAAAGAAGTCACTAGCTGTGGCCTTTTACCATAAAATGCTTTGTATTTCCTCAGCTGAATGAACCATATCACTGACAAGCTGCCATATTCTCCTTCCTGAAATCTCCAGTTACAGTCTACTAATCAAACATCTTGGGAAGATAAAAAGCTGCAACTTCATATGGCAATACTTTTATAGAAATCTAATTTAAAATAGAACATTATGGACAAAATACAAACACTTCTAATTGTATAAAAATGTGATACCTTTCCTTATTATGTGGAAAAATTGTGAGGGAATCTTAACTCAAGCTGCCTTCCCTGCCTACTGTGGCAGTACATCCCCCCCCCCCCCCATCCTGCCAGCAGGAAACAAAACTTCTCCAGGAAGGGAGAAGGGGAAGGAAACCCTGGAGGCTGCAGGTTGAAATTTGAACTGGCCAGTCAAGATGCACCAGGTACACCGAGGTGACCCTCCTAGCCAATAGAATTAAATGACCACAGGTCAGATTCAACAGGGGTATAAACAGGGTCCCGCCGGAGGACACTTTGGCAGTCCTCCTGGGAGCAGGGGGTCTGCAGTCAGGGACTCCCCCTTGGGCTGGGGCACTGCCCGAGGTAACTCCTTGAGGGAGAGAGCCCTCAGTTTTTAGGTGAGTGATACGCACGTTTTGAGCCATCACTTTAAATCTTGGGAATTCTTAAGTCGGCCGTGTAGTATTAATTCTCTTTACATCATTGAGCCTGTGGTTTTATAAAATGTTACCAGACTTCTAACTAACTTTTGCTGAAGAATAAATCTGAGTTTTAACACCTGTTGGATTTGGTTAGTCGTGCATCCGTAACACCTACAACATGGCTTTATGCCAGATACTTTTTGGTCACTGCTTCATAAACAAGAGCAACATGAAGAAAGTACTGAAAACTGTAAGGATTTAGGTAACAATCTATTCAAGGTGCCTTACCAACAGTGAAATCAATGTATCAGCATAGTTTGCTCTCTTCCTCAGCTGTGCTTTTAGCTCACCACTGTGTTCAGAAGGTAATACAGGAAAGTCTGTGATGAAGAGCAAGACAGCAATTGTCATTCCAAAGTCTTAGGGTTTTTCTGCTTTATGAAACGATGATTTTTTTTCTCTTATAAGAGCTTTTAGGCAGTTTTTTAAAAAAACAAAACACATCTTTAGCAAACATGTTTGTAGATAGCAAAAAATCCTACACTTGAGGAAGAAACAATGCAAATTTAGTGCACGTATTTCTCATGTTTTTGCTAGACCCATTAACTGCTTTAACACTGATTCACATCCATTAACACCTGCATAAATAGGTCCATATGACTTTTTTGTAGAACAAAAGTCAAACAGATAAAGAAAACATTCATGCAGGGCAGAAAAGAATAGAATTTGCTCCTCAAACTATTAAGACGTATTAAGACAATGGAAGAGGGAAATCACTTAAGAAACAATTTTCATTGCAAGATTTTCGAGAGTTATATAACTCCAGAGATAAAATTGTTTTCTAAGGAAAAAAAATTAGTTAAAAATTAAAATATTGTTCACAATTACAATAATGTCTTTTTAAATTTAACATGATTTGCACAAATTGAAACTGGTTAAATATAAAGGCTTTGAGAACAGGTACAAGCTTTCATTTCATAGCAATAAACTTGATGCAGTTCTACTAATTTGGCCTGTAGCTTGCACGGAACTACAAAGTGAATTTGTCTAAACATGATCTAAATGTACTTTGCATATTTTCTATTCTGAATTTCAAAGTGGAAAAAAAAAAGTGGATTTCATTTTAGGTTTTCCTTACCTCAGAACATAATTTCAAAGTGAAGCACAAAAAGCTTTTTGCAGACAATATGCTTTTTTAACCGTCAAAGCCAATGCTTTTCTACTGGTTATTTTAATTATTCATGATCACATATGATTTTAATGTGGTAGAAATTAAATATGGCACCTGACACACATTCTATTCAGTGCATAGAATTGGTTTTAAATAACATTGTAGCCCAAATAGGAATTTAAAGTAATTTGTCATACTACATGTGAGCACACATTTTGATAAAACCTATAGGACAGACAACATCATCTTGTAAGTTCCAAATAACTGTTTCTTTTTTTCTGAGGATCGATACGCTTACATGAATCTCTCTCACCTCTAACAAACACTTAAAAACTTCATCTTCTTGTGGCAGATCACACACTACATATACACTCACAAATATTCACTGACTGTTCTCCAACATAAATCCTCCAGATTTTTCTTTTTCTGAACTTCCTGCTTTTAAGATAAGGCTGCCTCAAAACAATTTTATCAGGAAGGTAATTTTAAAATTAATTTTTGTTTAAGATATGTTGTTACATATCCGAAAGCCTTAAATAGATCACATTTTGTCATTTTAATGTATTTTGAAATGGCTGCACTTTCAGAAAATACTCACATGCAGAGAATCATTGAGGAAACGTTTCTCCCACCTACACAATTCAGACATTTCATTCTAACTAGTAATCTGATGTGTATTTAAAAGTTGCAGAAATGAAATCTCTGCTAGTCTTCCATGCTATCTATTCCAGTGTTTCAATATAATTATCATTAGAAGGTTTTTCACAATTTTAACCTACATCTTTTTTCTTATCCAGTTAAGTCTATTATTTCCTGTCCTACCTGCCATGAACACAAGAACACAGATTACTGTGAAACCCAGATAACTGTTGCAGAAATACGCATGAAATTGAAGACTTCCTCTTGCTATTATCTTCTTTGGGGTAAACAAACTCAGTTCCCTCAATTTTGCAAGCAAAATAGAGAAAAAACCCTGAGCTTGTTATCTAATTATTTTCATTTAATTACTTAAATTTTCACCAACTGAATACAAAAGTTGTAAAGGAGAAAAATGTGCTTATGTAAACTTTTCATACCATTTTATTCAAGGAATATTTAAATAGTAATCCCACTGTTTACCATATATAGGAAAAAATCTTCACGCCTGCAAATTTGGGGGTCATTTCAGAAGTATAGTCTTTTTTTATTCCAGAATATTTCCTCTGTCACCAATTTTCTCTCTCATCCATGACTAGAAAATTTATATGTTTTTACTGTTTGTAAAGAGTAGAAAGCAGAAAAAGAAACATCTGTGGAAAAGTTTTCTGCATTCCTTTGGCAGCATAGGCCTAAGAGTGTTTCTGCAAACAGATTGCAATGGGCTATTTGCTGATGAAGCACTCTGATGCTCCATGACTCTGTACAGGAGCCAGAAAACCTGGATCTGAGGTTGTTAATGTTTGTTTCAGATAGCCTGGAAAAAAACTTAAGGTGGAAGGTGGAAACTCAGCACAGACTAGAAAAGGAAAAAAAAAAAAAACCCCAAAACCAAAAAACCAAAAAAAGGTTGGGTTGTGCTTCTGTAACAAGACAAAAATAACAAATCTGTGCACAACAATTTGGGGCCAATAAGAAATAAAGTGTGAGTGAAATCCACCTGTGACTAAGTAAAGCATTACATGAATGTAAAGCTAATGCTCCAAACCTTCACGGATCTTACCACATACCTAAAGTCTGAATAGAGTCACAGTTACAGATTCTTTTCAAACTATGACTATTTCTGCACAGAAACTTCTCCGTTTTATTTAAAGTTCCTCCTCTTACTGTACTAGTGATTGAGGCACCAAAAGACCCTCTACTTTACTTGAGCCAGCTGATCAGATACACAAAGAAAACATTTCCTCTTTTGTCAAGGTCAAAAGCAGCTTCTCACTAGCCAGACAGCTTACACTTTTGTGTTACTAATCACTCATGCCATTGTCTATAACCATTCTCTCTCAAACTCTCTTACAATCT
This sequence comes from Harpia harpyja, assembly GCF_026419915.1. Lineage (NCBI taxonomy): Eukaryota > Metazoa > Chordata > Aves > Accipitriformes > Accipitridae > Harpia > Harpia harpyja. The sequence goes on along the minus strand of NC_068950.1, from coordinate 19,597,394 downwards.
ACAACTAAACTGGTGAATGTGTTTTCTCATAAACTATTCAGACCGGAACTATTTGTACACCTATAACTATGCAGGAACAGACCAAGAGGTACAGGGAATGGTAACCTTCCTTACAGCAACATGACAGACCCTCCCTAGCTAAGTTGTCACCCCTATTCTGAGAAACAGCAAAGCAACTAAAGACTTTTCCTTTTATGTTCTCTCTCCTAACCCCAAATCTTACTTAGCAACCTTCCTCCCACACCCTGCCATCATTTATTACATGCTTTCCCTTTTCCTACTAACTTTGCTTAAAAAGCTGAGAGCTTTAAGCCAGTGTCATACTGAACATTAACGCTACTGTGGAAACGCCCATAGTGGCAGCAATTCAGTTTTCACAGTGAAGTAAACCATGGCTTAGTTGACAGCAGTCAGACAAGCACATTTGTGTCAGAAATCTATTAGCAGAATCAAGCTTTATTTTACGCAACCAACTACCATACAGATTTCTAGCATCAGTCTGAAAATAAAGTTATCTTAGTTAGAATCTAAACATATTGTTAGTAGAACCTGCTGGGCAGAGTCATTTTTCAACACCTCTTTTTGAGGTATCAAGTGTGATTTAACAGCAGGTGAACAAAGAGGGATATTATTCTTAAAACATAAGTTATTCTGCAAACCCATCATCAAAAGCTGAGTTTCTGGTACTCAGCCTTTAACAGTTGGTTAGCCATCTCTGAGAGCAAAACAGGAGAGAAATTATGAATGTGCTTCAAAACAGCGCTGTATTTCTCTTACAAGATATCAGTTCAGGTGCTAATTACAGTAAGATAGGACATTCAGAGGAGAACAGCTCAGTCTGCACAAAGGTCCTAGGCGAGGAAAAGGGATTAATTTGTATGGGAAAAACAAACCCACCTGTCATTCCTATAAGTAGCTTGTATGTGGTTGATATTGCTTGTGATTTCACTTGTTCATAGGGGCCCATTAAAAAAGAGAAAAAAAAAAATCACATCATGGTTTCATTTGCAGTTACATTTTTTAATAGACCTGCTTGATGAAATTAGCCTTTTTTGAATAGAAATCTTACTATGAACTGAGCATTTCAACCCTAACCCCAGAACGGTCCTTTCTCATACTCCTGATGGTTTTGGCTTGCTGAGACACAGCGTTTGGTTCCAGCTGTGAAACTGCATTCTCTAATGCTCAGTGCTTGGCCTGAAAGGGTGATTGAATCCAGGTGCAGATCATTAAAGACTAATGTATATTGCTTTCTGCTTCTACCTCTCCCCTCCTCCTTTTTTTTTTTTTTTTTTTTTGATAGCTTCCCAGATTATGTAAACTGCTTCTCCTCCCCCTTGTGTATATGGGCTTTTTATGATTCATTAATTCCAGTGTCTGAAAAGACATATAAAGAGGGCTAGCACCCTTTTAATGATGGCAACTTTGACAAGCATGATATGAAACTGTCATCCTCATTGCCAGCACAGAGAGACAGAGACATATTACTGATGCCATCCTTTAAGTAAAGACAGACAACCATTAAAAAACCACAAGCAGCTGCATTTTAAGTGAGATTTGTGCATTACTAAGCAACATATTGTAATAAAGAAAAATATATTGTGCTACAGCAAGGATTATGAAATACCTAAGAGACCCATAAAGCATATTTAACAAGATACTGTGGATTTATAAAGCTGTGATATCATAAAGTTGCTATTCATAACTTAAATGAAGCTGAAGAGTTGTATGTTTCCAAAACTCTTCTTCGCATGCACTGTAATGACAGGCGAGTTGTTTCAACACTATAGTGAAACTTGGAACTTTTTCTGAATGCAGTTTTGGGCTACAGTTAACATGAGGGTAACTCAGAAGAAATCTTTCATATTTGTGTTCTATGGAAACAGCTTAACTGTACATAAGTGAACAATAAAAATTGATAAATGAGGTTGGTAAAGAATACTGCTTATTGCAAGATGTTTAGCAATAAAGTTCAGCAGTTTGACTTCTTTTCTTAAACTCCAGAAACTGAAGAGAGTTTAAAAAAAAAAAAAAAAAAAAAGTCAGGACTTGTCCATGACAAGATAGCACATGACAAGCCAGGCTCTGAGTTAATAATACACTGACTAATTTCACTCATGTAGACAGCTGCAACGCAAGAATGCATTCCTGGTAAAAACTAAACATATTTGCTAGAGAGTAGTGGGAGCATGCAGTGAATACTAAATTCACAGTTGGCTCAGAACAGTTTCTGCACAGATAAGCCTTCACTTTATCTAAAGTTCCAAAGTTACTCTAATTACTCAAAACGTCTCTCAGAATTTGTGCATCAGGACAGCAACCTTACAAAGATGTTACTACATGATCTGCAGCATGTTCTAGCAAGAATATGTTATGCTTTGAAAAACATAAGCAAAAGTACATTCAAAATTAAGATGCTTTTTTCATTGCAACTGAGTATATCCATTCATCGTAGGTAGGTATTTTCTCGCATATATCACCAAATCACTGTGTTTCAAACTCATGTCTTTCCACAAGCTTAGATAATGAGAGACCTAAAATCAAACTGTATTGACTCTCAAGGGACCCGTGCCAATTCACACAGGGAAAGAACCTACATTGTCACCTTGTTATTCTTTTCTATCCTTTCTCAGCTATATTGAGACCTTTTTATTACTTTTGGTTTAGTAAACACTTTATGTGTTTTCAGATGGGGTTTGCGTATGTTAAACACATTTAGGATGAACTATTCAGTTGGAACTATCCAACTGATTAGATGCAATGTAGAAGGTTTTGAATTAAAATATATGTTTTGTCAGGATTTGAGAACAGATTGCCCTCACCAAGGGCAAGCTTTCCATGCCTCTGAAGTTACAGATCATTTAATTTGTAAGTGACACAAAGGGAAAGGAAGCACTAGAACCTAACTTTAATCTTCCTTGCATGGTGCAAAAAATTACTAAGAGATGATAGGTCACTAATAATTTTTCACCATTTTTATGTTATAAATTTTAGAAAGGTAAATATAACTTATCCAAGTAGCTTCATATCCCAGCAGACTGGAAGACTTCTCTTCTTTACAGCACCCCTTTCTTTCCTGGCAAATAGTCTGGGCCTTCTGCACTTTCCAGTGTGAGCTCCTCCACAAGCTGAGCAAACCCAGTAAATGTTCTTGACAGGCCCACCATTATAATTTATAATTTTTAGTAGCTGCAATGGTTTTGCTTCACTAGCACACATTGAAATTTACCATCAGATAGATAATTCCAGAAGATCAAAGATGAAAGGGACAGGTGGCCAAATTCTGAACCAACAGAAGAGGAAAATCAGGGATCTCCAAGACACAGCCCCAGAAATCCAGAAAACTGACATTGATTCAATTAGAAATTATGTTATTTTTCAGAGTCAGTACCAACAAAGAAAAACAGTATGTCATAATCATATGGAACTATGAAAATGGAAAAACCCAAAGTGACAGTTACCATCCCAGAATCAGCTTGGATGAGAGAAGAACAATGACCACTGTGCTTACCATGTCACAAAAAGAGCGGGGGGTGGGGTGGGGAATTACTAATACTAGTTTCTGAGAAGAAAAAGGAAATCACCTCAAAACTCTTATTCTGGAATTACCAGGAATGCCATATGATAGGGTAGAAATGAACACCAGCTACTCTAAATTTACAGTGAATCATTAGAATTGCCTCACTGAAATTATGCCAGTTATGTATAGATTGTAAGTGTTAAGGAAGGCATTAATTAAAATGAGAAAGAGATACTAAAAGAAAATTTAACAGAATTTTAGCAAATTAGACTATTTGGAATTATTTGGTCATAGAACAAATTCGGGGGTTTATGACTACCGTTATTAAAGTAAACAGATTATCACTTCAGGATCTGTCAGTTTTCAAAACTTATTGTTGTTCAATTAATCTTCAAAACCATATTGGATCTTGTGTGATACATTTCAGAGAAAATTCTGTGTGGGATTTACATATTAGGGTCTATCTTAAATAAAATAATTTGTGTGCTTCTTTGGAATTACAAGGCTGTGAAATTGATGTTTCTAAAACACATCTCTTATCACTACTTCTGCTGTGATCCAAATACAAGAAAATGGTATTTGGTAAAAGAAATTAGAGAAGCGTTAGATCGGCAGTTTCAAAGTTAAAGTGCAGCAGAACATTCTTTTTCTTAAAAAAAAAAAAAAAGTTCACAAATCCTACCCAGAAAGAAAATATACGTATAAATAAGAAGGCGGAGCCTAGGTCCAGTGCTGGGCTCATATATGATGAAAGCCAAAGCACAGAAACAGCATGATTGCAAAAGGCAGTTTTCCCACATAAGCAGAAAGGTGATCTGGCCTTTCTGTACCAGAAATTTGTAGCCCATGTAGCTGAACAAATAGGGACAAGCCTCAGGGAAAAAGTTAATGAGTTTTATGGAAACATGGAAGAACATCTGCCTATATAAGAAAGGCAAAGAATGTACGATGTTACAATATAAACTCTTTGGAAAGCACTGAAAATTTGCCAACTGTGAAGCAGAATGTAATGTATAAACAATCAGATTGCAAAGCAATTTAGAAATTCAAGAAGTGATGTAATTCTCATTATCATTCATGTACCACAGGCAATAATGGTACCATGAGGCATGACATTTATTAGCATAATTTTCTTCTTGATGCTAGCATTATGGTTTTCTTATGTTGACAAATGACTGCTGCCCATTCCTACACCTGCTGCCCTCTCCCTTAGACGAACCATTTTATGCTTCTCTTCTACTTAAAAAACAAAACAAAACAAAAAACCCAACCCAAACCAAAACCAAACAACCCTTTTCATTTTATTTCTGTTTAATTACTTTGTTTGCTGCATTCATTTATGCCATGGTTATATGTGGTTACTGATAGTTGAATTACTCTGTTATATGTTGATAATCAGGCAAAATTTTGTAAATGTAAACTTTGAGAAATAGTAATTCTGCTTGTTCCTAATCATTCTGGATATAGACTCTACTATAATTGTATTCTGGATGGCATGTATTCTGAAACATAATTTCTGTATGGGGAAAATAACCTGGAAACAATTTTCAGATTAAGCAATTAACAATAAAATGTTGCCTAGCTCAAAGATTCATGTAATTGTTAAATTAATGCAATTTATCTACTCTACAGCAGAGTTACAATTTCCAAAGACTGGGAAGATGATGTTTAAAACATAGAGCTATCATCATAGATCTACATAAATTTTCTAAGAATCTGGATCCTACAAACTGAATTTTAATACAGGAGACCCTGCAGCAAGACCCAAAGTCAAGATTCTGAACTAAGTTTCCTCCAGTCTTTGAAATACTTGCTTGGTTTTCAGTAGTGCTACCTACTGAGCTATCTTCCATGGAAATCATGGAGGCTTGGAAGCTAGTCTACCTGTGTAAGTCTCCCTGACTTCTGCTTTTAGCAGATTCAAGGATCTTCAGTCCGGCATCAGGTATAACCAGCACCCAAACTGAAAAAAGCCCATTTTCACTGTAGTTGCCTTCCAGCTGTTTGCCCATGAACAAACATACTATGACTACAACTACTTCTGTGACAATCTCCTATTTTAGTTAAAGTTCCCATCCAGGCATTCCAACAGCAAGCATGGCAGTCTATACCTTGGTTCTAAACATGAATTTATTTATTAGTCTCTTCCTAGTCAACACAGGCATACAGTAAACCAAGATGAAAAGCTATCAATGCATATACCCTTTTATGATTCTTTAAGCACAGGAATTTAGGAGCTTCTTTACTTTACAAGTAACAAACTACTTCTGGTTTATAGACAAACAGCATGACCTAGAAGTACTGCAGATGCTAATAACAGCTGGCAAACTAATTTTTCAAAGTAGGCAACTCCACTTATGGAAAATTGCAAACCAGCTAAATCCCCACCTTGCACAGTTGCAGAACATGACTAATCACAACATATTTTTCACAGAAATTTCCAGAGAAAGAAGTGTGTCACAGTGCTGACCAGAATATTTCACATGAAAATATTCCTGATTAAAAATAAAACATTTTTTAATGAGAGCATGACACAGACAATGGATTAGAATGGGAATTTTAAATTAAGGAACGAAAAATATTTTAGACAGAATTTTTAAATTTTAGTTCTGAAAAATGAACTTTTTACTTCTAAGAAATTAAAAGTGTTGGCATTTCCATTTTAGATACTGAAATCGTGTAACAAGAATTTCCATTTGTAAATGACAAAAAAAAAATCTTCAAAAAAAAAAGACAATAGTTGTTTTCATCAGAGGCTTTCCATTAACATGTTAAAAAACCCTAAGCCTGTAACACTTTGTGCTTTCTGAGGAAAATCTGTACTTTTTGGCAACATATCATTAAATATATATGATATAGCATAATACTTCCATATTCTCAGTATTTATGAAAAACATTTCTAGTGAATTCATTAGTTATTTTTTAAGGATTTACTAATTCATTATTACCTAAAGATTTTTAAAGTGAACTACACTGTTACTAATGAGCAAAAAACCATTCAAATGTTAATAGGTACTGAAAAAATGAGAGTGGAAACTTTTATTTCTTCTTTTACTTGTGAAAAGAAAGGAAGCTCATGGAAAAAGACAATAAAAAGAAAAATAGTTTACCTTTTATCCTCCTAAATCAATAGGTTAATCAAAAGAATCTTAAATTACATGACATTGGAATGCCCTACAGAAATGAGCCACTCAGATCTGTACTATCTTTACTGAGGACAAGGCAACCTTAGACTGGGCATTAGATGTAGTGTACAAAATTGATTGTTTTTGTTTAAAGAAAATGTTTTTAGACTAAATGAACAGAAACCTATCACAAAAGAGACAGTAAAATATGACTTTGCTCTACCAAAAAAATTAATCTCTTAAACATTGAAATTAGTGAACACAAACTTGATATAATGTCCTTAAAAAATTTAAAAAATAATGCCATTACACTAATTTCAAAAAGAAAAAAAAGCAACTGATTAAAATGAGAAAGTGCCTTAATCTCAAAAAGAAGCTCCCCCGTTGAAAAACAGTAATGGAAAACCATCAACAGTTTTGCTCATCTTGTAGAAAACAAGGCATTAATGAATCCTAGAAAACTGCTCCAAAGCTGACATGTATGCACCTAGTTGCTGCCAGATAGTATCAGAGCAAAACTAAGCACACTGAGATTTTCAGACTCCCTAATATAAACTTAGTTCAAGAGATGAAAATCTGAAATATTAGCAGGGGTGTAGGACCCAAAGTCCCTCTGACTTAAACCAGAACATAGTCAATTCTGTTAATTCATGCATCAAGTCTTGAAAGTAGGCCTATATAGTATATAGTAAAAGAGCTACCCAAAGAAATTAAAACTGTATTGCATGGGTGAGAGTCATTGGTTATTGGCTTGGATACAGTCTGTGTATAGTGTATATATAGTTGTATATATAGCAATTTCTGATCCAAGCTAGCATCACCCCAATGCATTCTGCGCTGTTGTGAAGTTTCAAGGCTACTCAGATACTCAGCTGGGCAACACAGAGATGTTTTCAGTCAATTAGGCATGAATCAAAAGATATCTTAAGCAGGCACATTGTTTTGGTCAGGTAAAATCTGATACTGAAGGGGTCAATTCAGCTGGCCTAACATAAGCACTGAGTGTTGCCTTAGGGTATCAAAAACATCTGCACCCAGCTGATAGACATGACATGACCTGTAGAAGACCATGCCCTTTTCCAGTAGTAGCTGCAAGACAGGTAATACAGCCTAGTATGTCCAAAATGGCACTAGATGCTTCTGTTCAGGCAACTGCACCATGCCCAGGGAAGTAGAAAGATTTTCTAGGCTTTGCATTAAAGAGATTTAAAGGAGTTTCAGTCTTATTGCCAGCACAGATCCACTCCAAAGTGGCAGGAGCAACAATGATATTATTAGCTATGGTATATTTAACACATATGAGATAATGACTAAATGACATTGCAGAGGTATAACAAATAATTTGACAACAAATCAACTAGATTATCAATATATTACCCATTATACGGTCACATAGTTTGATAGTACACTTGCAAAGAATAACAACAATTATGGATATTATACGCATGGAAGAGACAGATGTTAAGTTTTCCAGAGTGGTGTTTTGTTATGATGTTTTCAGTTTTGTAAGTGTGAGATTCCAATGTAACACTTTTCACTCAGACTGCTCCATCCACTTTTTCAATACCAACAATTTCACCCAGCAAAAGATGAAGACATGGAAAATATTTCAAGTAGCAGCACATGTATTCTGAAATATTTGACAGACAAAGTAAAAGAAGACATAACTGGAAGGACAGATAAAAACCAGGATATAATTCTGCCTCTAGAGCTCCCAGAAAAAATACTCCACTCCAGGGAGCTGCTTGAGGCACTAACCTGGAGCAAAGCAAACCTTGGAAAGTGCATGCAAATCTGCAGCAGGCAGGAGGAGCAAGCTGAAGGTGCATAAAAAGCCAGACCTTTGGATCAGGACAAGCTAGTCACCAGTCCATTCACAAGTGAATTTCCCACTGTTTCACTAGGCCCGTAATGCTTTCAGAGATCACAACACAAGGTTGCAAGACTTTACCTAACAAAAAAATTATTTGCCATTATATTAGACTAATCACATGACTGCCCCTAGCAGAGCACACCTACCTTCAAGGTACTTATCAAAAAAAAAAGTGAAGAGAACCATACTTTGTCTACCCAGTATTGATGTAGAGAATACTTTTCATACATATCAGTATTTGCTACTCAAGACTGACCAATATCCGTGTTCTAAAATAAAAAGTAATTTCTAGAAGAAAAAAATCTATACATTACAGTACTGGAGAGTAATGCACTTAACAGAGAACTACCAGACAAAAAAAAGCAAGAAGGTTTTTCAGTGTTTTAATCCCGTTGGAAGATGACGTTGTACTCCCATATTGGTGTCTGATGTCAGGAAACTTGAAACAATGAATGAAAAAGCTGAATAAACACTGATGATCCTGCCTAGTTTTAAGTACCCTTAACAATAGTACATTCCACGACGCAATAATATTCCATTTTATGCAAAAGTTGCATTTTAGAAGCAATTCAGCTTTTTCATTCATTTGGTCCTCTGCAGGTTTTTTCTGAAGGTATATAGTGAAACATATTGTGATACCAGAGGTGGAATAATGAACTAACCACAAATATTAATTTAGTATTATAAAATGTCAGCAACATTACTTTCACTACTTTATGATCATCATTATAATGGTCTTATGGTACAAGTGCTAAAAAGCAATGGATAGATATTGTTGCTTGATTTAAAGTCAGATTTTTATAGTTTGTTAGTTTGAATGTATATATTTTTCATAAATATCAATACTTAAAATTATGTTCAAGTTTCCTGACATCAGACACCAATATGGGAGTACAACGTCATCTTCCAAAGGGATTAAAACACTGAAAAACCTTCTTGCTTTTTTTTTTCCCCTAGCATGTGCATTCAGAAAGGCTGGTAGAGCTGGCTGACTAATAGACAAAATCAGTATCTCACCATCATTATCAATATCTCACCATCACTGGCAAAACCAATACTGAGGTTCTAGGAGATGAGCAATGTGGAAGCAGCAGTCATTCAGCTAAAAATAAATTTAGGCTGAACTTCAGCTTTTTGTGAAGTCTAAAGAGGGTAACATTCTGGCTTCAGTGTGGTCCAGACATCTACCTTCCTTAGGCTCTTAGAAGTGCACACATTGTATCTAGCTTTAAATATATCAAAGAAAAAAAATTGACTTTTAGCTTCAAAACCTCACATCTAATAGACTATATTCTCTGGCATATCTATCATTCTAACAATGATAAAACTGGCTGCCCTGAGATCAGATCTAATTTTCCTAGAAACTCAGCCAGCTGTTATCTTAAAAGAAGCAAAAAGTGAGGTCTTGGCTACCTTCTATCCAAAGGGCACTTGTTACTATAATGACTGTTTATCATCCCACTCTCTTTAAACAATTTTTCTAATGAAATTAAACATTTAATAAATTCAACGAACAAACACATACCTGTGTGAAGACTCTGTGGAGCCCAGTGCTTTCTTCCCTTGTCAGTAGCTTCATAAAGAGCTTGACAGACATTTCAGATGTTCCTGCAGGGAAACAGAAGGATGAAAGCATGGAGGATTTTTGTCTTTGTTTCCGCAGTCTTGAAAGTACCTGAACAGTATAGGCAACAGCATCCCACACAGTAGAAAATAAAGGATTTAAAAACATGGCTGCTTGAAAACGCTCTCTCATGTAAACAAAAGGTGAGGGGAAACTCAGAAGGAGAAAGTGAAAAACTAAAAACCATCAAGAAGTAAAAAGTAACTCACATTTAAATATGCTTCAAAAATTAGGTAATTACACAGATCTATTTCACAACAAAACAGAACAGGCTAATATGCAGTGCTCTTTGCTATAATACTGTACCTCATCAAAGATTCAACATTTGTACACAAGGGGAGCACTGCTCACTTCTACCTCCTCGTCAACTTTGTCAAAACCATTAATAATGTACGATGTTATTTGATTTTCTGTTTAATACCCTGCAGACATAGAACTCACATCAAAATCACATTCCTATTCCTAAATTATCTTCCCAATATCTTCCCAATTGCAACTAGCATAACTGCATTTTAGTATTAAACCACAAACATCTGCATCCTAATAGAAATCCTCTAGCTAGTCAACACACACTCCAAAAAAGTCTGTTACTGTATGAAAAACAAAAACCCAACACCCACAATAAAAAAAAAAAGAAAAAGAAAGCACAGCTTCAGGGAGACTCTCCAACAAAAGTTCTTTGTTTAAAGTACAGAGAGACTGAATCACTGCCCAGTGGTCCTGCTTCCTCCGCTGATGCAGGTGGATGCACTGATGGATGGTGCAGGTGGATCCACTGATACAGACGCAAGTTTCCTGGCCAGACACATCAGAATCTGGTTGATTATCTACCTGTCTACTAAACAGAGAGAGCTGGTACAGACCAGGAACCTAAACACTGTGAAAAACTGCCTCAGTTGTCTTCTATTGGACTTGCTCAAAAAATGACAGCTCTGTGAGCTGTATCTCTGGATAAATGGTTTATTACAGTATTTCTACCTTACACATATGTTTTCAGCACAAATCCAAAACATAGCCCCATACTAGCTACTATGAAGAAAATTAACTCTATCCCAGCCAAAACCAGCACAACATACCAGCTTCCATTAACCCCCAATCACAGCATCAGGGGAAGAACTCAACCAACACTGCTGTCGCAATAAATAAGAATTTAGTTATGTGTTCACATATGAAGAAGGTAGTTGTTAATGATGTTTAATGTTTGCAGTTCATTTTCTGGTTTCCCATTCTCTTTTATAAACCTGAAATCAGTCTGACTCTTGTGCAGGTAGGTGATGTGGAAAGCTCCAGACATTTTTTCTCATTGCAGTATAAATTTCTCTTGATCCACTAGCAAAAAAGATGCAAAAGTGGAAAATGCATCTTGTCAAAGACATTCGTTATTGCATTCTTGTAAATAGGCCAAAATCCCACTCACTTCTTACAGAGACTAAACACTTAGTTCTTTGGGAAAGATCAAAATATAAACCAAAAGAAAAACCTTAATGTATCATTTGGAACAGTAGGAAGCATTATAGCACATTAGAAAGAAACAGATTCCATTATACAAACTTAAAGGACAAGAAGGGAGAGTTTGCAGAAGTGTTCTCAAAATGAGCAAGTTTTTAAACTGGGTGAATTCCCCCCCAAATTTCCCAGTGTTCATGTTCTCAGAGGTACCAAAAGAAGGAAAGGCAAGAGGAAAGTTTATCTGGCAATCTGATATTGTTACAGATTAACAATTTATAGGTTTATCAAATCAGAACCATGTTAGCAGACAACTAGGATTTGCAGCTATGATTTCCACCTTAAAGCTTTCTTGTTTAAACAGCTTGTTAAACAGAATTTTCTTTTTATGGCAGCTTCCTTCTTTATTGCAACGAGGCCTGTCAAGGGAAGCTCTGTCTTGAGGACTGTGCAAAAATGGCTAGTTTCTGCCAGACAGATGAGCTGCCCCTGCAGATCTTTAGGACAAATTCTCAGTGATTTTAGGCGGTGAGGATTTTAAACTGGAAGTGCAGGATTTTCAAAATTCCTGGTAAAGCTATAGCAATTGGAGAACTGGGCTTCATTTTCATATACAAGAAGAGTTTACAGGATCTGCAGTTCAAATAAATTTCTAACTCATAAATTGTGTCCATTTGTTTTGGAACCATTAGAAATATCAAAAAGAAAATCCTAACTGTTTTCAAGTCACTTAAAAGGTGAATTCACAAGCATGTTAAAGAATACTTTCAGAGCCTCCATTAAAACAACCATAAAATACTGTAAACTTCCAAAAGTAACATATAATTTAAAAATCAAACATTCTAGGCTATTATTTAAAGTATAAAAATATTCTAAAAGCCCAATGCCAAATGAAATTGAGCATGATAATATTTCAAAATAAATGGTAGTATCTAAAATTATTGGTAATTCTCACCATTCAGAAGATGTACAAAACATCTATAGAGATCAAAGTTACATGAAAAGGAGAAGGAAAGATGACTTAGAAATTACTTTGCATGTGTGAAACAGAGGATATATAACAGAATGATTACATCTTATAAAAGTGACTTTAGAAACAACTTCAGAAGTCCAATATTTTTCTAGAACCTTTTTTCTGCCTCCCTCCTCTCTATGGTAGATTAATAAGAACTTTAATACTGGCTTTTAGATTATAATACTACCTTTAGATGAAACTCATATTGCTCCAACCTTTTGAAACCTGTGATAAATTGGATGTATTTAAAGTGAAAAATTCTAGGCAAAGCTTTCCTGCATTGAACAGACATATTAGATATACTTTCACAGTATTCTAAATATTACATATTTCATACAATATTGTTTATGGAAATAATGAATTGGAAAATCCTCTGTGATTTCTGTGGACAAGTCCTGTGACTATTCATGCCTTTATGGCAAATTTGTGACATGAATTAGTTAATTTATCTTCCTGAAATGAGTCTGGTAGATACAAAAGGATAAAAACTTGAAGGAAAACAATGCAGGTAGGTTCTTTTTCCCTGTTCATATTGCTCAAGACAAATACTAGGAAAGCCAGACAACCCTGCAGATTATTCCATTTTTCTATCTTCATTCTATTTTTCTGTTTTTAAATTGCTAACATAAATTCCATTAGGTTAAGCTTTTGAAGTCATGACCACTAGCTGGCAGTACTGGACTTGACTGAATGAGCACAAATGTTGTACTCCAGTTTCAAAAAGCCACTTTACATAAACTGGCAGAATAAGCCCTTCTGGGAATTAGTTCAGCCTAAAGAGAAATTCTGCTGGTAGGCTGAGGTTAAAGGAATGGCTTTTGCTGCATTTTATGTAATTCTACGTTATAAAATCAATTGTAGTTGTAATGTGTTTGAACAACTTCTAAAACTGAATTCCAATCCTGAAGTTTGGACGATCATTTCCATTTCTTCAAGAAATGCAAACAGAAAGTAGGAAAGGTCAAGACCATAATTTGTTTATATGAAATTACACTGAAAATAGAGACTTAGAAAAAAAATACAGGTCTAGCAACATCTAGAACAGAAATTAATTAGCTGCTTCTACACAGATGATGAAACTGCTCTTGTTGCATTTGCTCCAGTAAATCATTATACGTACTTCAACTAGGCTGGGACAATGAATATTATCCAACAGAGCCCTCAACAATCAATGGATATAAATACCTCAGGTCACAAGTTACGATAAAAAAAACTAGCGAGGCCTACGGTCTTTATCACAGAGCATTCAATAGCACATCTGGCATGCACTAAAAGCTAATTATTAGTTCAATATTGCTCCTGATGTCAATGAGAACAAAGTTGCACTTAAGCACAAAAATCCAGTTGTGTGTACTTTCAAAGGAATCCATATCACAGTTTCTTAGTGTTTTATTCCCCACACCTTTTTATTTTGTTGGCGGTGGTACTTTCTAAAATGTACAACTTTACGTACCCAGTCAATCCACACAGATGAACCAACGGAAGATTCTCCAATTGAAAAAATAATTAACCAAGCAGAAACCTCAAATGCCCATCACTGCCATAAACAAAATATTTTTAGTTCCAAGACTTGAAAAGGGATGTAGATGTCTAAATTCAGTGAGAGCCCAAAATCACTTAGCATAATTCAAGTTGGAATTTCTTGTATATTACCACAGAGTCATGGTATACACAATAACCAGCACAAGTCAGAAACGTCTGTCAGGATGAGAAGTATTGACAATAACCAGTGTGAGAAAGGTGCAAAAAAACACTGTTTCAGGTGGCTTTAGCTGCAGGAGCTACAGACTAAAAACTAGTAATTATAAAAAAAGAAAAAAAAAAAAGGAAAATTCTCCTAAGTTTTGGATAATTTTTCTATGTAACTGCTATGTGTGTGTATTTGTTACTTTTGTCCTTTATTCCTCCCACGTAGGTGATGTTACTAAGTCTGTTATAAGCACTCATGTGGATAACATTTAAATCATTGTCCCCTGACAATTTCCTGTACTTGACCCTCATTGTAAGCCCTTAAAGCTTAAAAGCCCATAAGCTCCAAATAGCTGCCATTTCAAACAGATACTTTAACACCTTAATATTTATTCCTTCACATCTAATGTAGTTTTCTTTCAAAATTATACTTTGCTGGTATCTTCAATTTTACATGTCTATTTTTCTGGTCATACCTTGTTAATAGGTAAAATTTGGAAGCACTTTAATTTGTGCGTTCAGCATTGTGATGCGTTTGTAGAAACTGCAGCAGTGGTAGTCAACAGTTGGTGCTGCTGATTACAATGCCATAGGACCCAGCTGCAGACAAGAATCCTGTTTTTATCAGTGCGACTCACGCTCTTGTTTGACTAATGGTAAAACTGGGAATAATCCAAAGAGTGTACGCAAGTTACATTTGTTTTTCTCTCCTGTAATGCCACTGACTCCAACATCACAGTTACTCCTGATTTACACTGCTATCAATCAAAATGCAATCACAGTCTGGGAGTACCTTTTTGAGTCAAAAGCTGGCATTTCCACATAATTACTGTTCCAAATAGAACTGCAGTTAATATCCTACTTATTTTTCAGGATTCTTTGCATTGTAGTTTTCATTTCTGCTGATTTAGCTAAGTAATTACTTTTCAGTGGTGGCAACAGCAAACATGCTTTTTCCTTGCTATCAGGGCAGCATTTGTTTTGCCAGTTACAGTAATTGCATGTGTCACTGAGATGCTGAACAACCACCATGGGCCAAAAAACCCCCAAACCAAAAAAACAGAGGGAAAGAAACAGAAAAAATTTTGTGAAAAAATATTGTAAAAAAATTCAGTTCAAGAACTGATTTTTTTTGTAATTTTTTAATCCCCCAAATAATAGCATCATAGGAGTAAGAATATCACATATCAAGTATCACATACCAAGTGAAATAACAAATACTAAAAAGAATGAAATGAAATGTATATATATGTATATATGTGTATATACATATATATATATACATATGTGTATATATATTTTTTAATCACAATGACTTAAGGAGTTCATTTTGAGAATGGAGAAAGCAGAAGAGGAAGAAAGGGTATTTTAACTGCAACTAATTTCCATAGCCATTTATATGGTAACTAGTGAAAATGCCACTGTTGAGCCACAAGACTCACAGAGCTGTGAGAATTCCACAGAGGTGGCGCGCACACGCAAAAAAGAAGTATTTTTGGGGGGTGTATTTTAAAATGCATTTTTAAAGAAATTCAAGTTAGTCTATGCTAGATACTATCAGTGAGACTGAAGCACACCTCAGAGAAGCTTTAATTGAAAGCACATTTTCAATTATTTACTTCAGGCACTGACAATAAACTGGTCAGGGCAACACAAAACTCATTATGAGCTAACTTATATTGCTACGCACTGTGCTGTGGTGGCTAGACTGATATAGTCACCTCAGCTGAGAATTTGTACATTGGACTGTATCTCTTAACAGGCAGTTCATGTTTTAGTATTACCGGTGTAATCCTATCAAATTCAGTGCTGCCAATATGTAATCCTGATTAATTTTAGTGTTTTCTAAGAGTTGCACCAGATCAAAAGTAATCAGCAGAAGTCAAAATGAAAAGAACCTTCTCTGGATTTTAAGTCATACATACATACAGAATATAAATTTCTGTACTATCAAGAATTCTGCTTCCACAAATTGAATACAATTTGGTAAAAAAATAGAGGGGCCATAAAAATGAAGCAAATTATTTTTCCTAGAAACCAAATGTTTCTAGCTCAAGAACAAATTATCCAAACAGTAGAATGGGATGCAGTCATTATTGCTTTACTGCTTTTACAGTTAATGGATAAATGTAAGAACTAGGCATTACAGAAGCCCTTATCTTGATACTCTGCTAAATGCAAAAATGGGATTTCAGTACTTAAAGAGGGATTAAAAAAGGAATCTAAACTCTTAAATCCAAAATTGCAAGCCCTTGTTCAGCTGTCACTTAAGCCTTGGAGGTACCAAAATTACTTACTTCAGATATATGCCTTAAATAACTTCCAGCACCTAAAATTCTACTTCCAGGTATTGTTGGCAACCTTTAAATCTTGACATGGCCAAATAACTCAGTGCTTAAGATTGGTCAGGTTCTATGAACCTGTCACACTGAATTGCTCTGGAATTCTTTAATTGCTCAAAAAATTGCTTAAATTGCTCAAATCTTTCTTGGAATTACATGGTGTGGAGATAGGAAGGAAGGGTACGAAGAAAAGGTAAAAGCTGTTCCACACATCTGTTCTATAAAATAAATAATACTCAAAGTACCTTGGTTTAATTCATGCATATGCCCAAGCATAGAAAACCACAGATCTCCAAGACGACGACTATGAAGTATCATAAAATCTTCTGGCTATTCTGCAAAAGTGACGCTCTCCAGTGTATTGAAGATTCAATAGTAGGAGTGACAGTAGGCAAGTAAGAATAATTATGATTCTTTTGCATTAGTAGGTTGAGCGCTCATCTGTGAATGAAGACATTGGGGTTTAGTTCCTCTGCTAGTAATTTTTAAAATGTATTTTACATTAAACAATCACTGAATAAAACATACAATAAGGTGGGATAGGGATAGAGTCCTGCAACTTCCCTCTCAGGGGATGGTTTTAAATATTAGGCTCTAAATTTAAACATGTGATTGTAGATTTGCTTTCTCTCCATCTCAAGGAATGTTTTTTGTTTTGTTTTTTTTTTTTCTTTTTCCTCTTCAAACGTGTACAGCTGTAAAAGAGCACTGCAGTTCAATTGATCTCTCATACTTCATAGAGAAGTTCCAAACATATTGCTTAAAAGAGTAACCTTTCTACAGTCCCTTCAAAGAACAAACTTGCTTTTAGGTGTCTACTTCAGGAGACAGTTCAAGACTGAAAATTTGGCTGGAAACAGATGCCATCCTGCTGGGTTATGATTTAGAGTACACTTCAGTCTTCACAATTTTGTATTTTTATTCTTTCTCAGTGATTATCTGATCAGTACAAAGTCTGTTTTGTTCCCTTAGAGTGAAACTGGAAAAAACTTTCAAAGTACTGCTTAAAAAGCAAATTCCTAACACCAAAACTAAAGACATTACAGGAATCTAGCCAATACTTTTAGGGAAGAATTCCACTTCTAAGGAAGAAATAAGGATTTTAGAATTAGGCCTCTTATTTGGAAAACTTGTAATTGGTCTTCCAAAACAAGCTCAGAGGTATTTTTTTCATTAAAATATTTCACCTACCTTCTAAACATTTACTTATACACCTATGCTTTACTCATGTTAAAAGTCTCACTGATTTTGTTAAAACCATTTAGGTCAAGGTATGCATCATTTCAGTCTCTGAAGTAGGAAAACCAAAAAGCAATTAAATCCAGATTGCTAGACAATCATAGTAATGATCAAAAAGATTTCACAGGCAAATTTAAGATGGTCTTTAAAACCACCAAACTATTTTTGCTTGTAAAGGGCATCTGTCACAAACTAATACTGAGATGTACTTCCAAACACACACACGGATGCAAAATAAAATGATGCACAAAGCAGTGTACACATCCAGCAACTATTTGTGAATGCTATACAAAATCACATTATTTTAGGCCGAAATAAACATCAGAACATACAAACCTACAGCCACATTTTCAGACGAAACTGGTGTAGTTCAAGCCAAACACCTACTAAATGGTGCCAGGGCACTGAAAATGTCCTAGACCTTCCTTATTCTTCCTAGCTATATTCTTCATCTTTCCCCTCTATTTCCCCCTTTGGTCTCTTACTATAGCTGCTCTGTGTACTGCTGTTCTCTAGAGCTGAGCAGACTAGATATCAGTTGCCTGTGATGGCAGAGGGTGGTATTTAACTATCTAGGGGCTGAAGAGACCATCATGCTAAAAAATTTCAAGTGTGCTCTGCTAAGTTACATGCAGGCTTATTTAAGTGGAAAGAAGTATATGCACAAAAGCTTTTAAATTATTGTGCCTGTGCTTTTTTCCTCCATCAGTATGTTAAAGGCAGTAAACAAATGATCATATAAATAGTTTATGGTGCATTTTAATATTGGTGTATGTGGGGGGAGGAGTATATCTATAATTAATTTTATTTCAAGGAAAGACATACTTTTAAAAGACATCTTTCACATATGCCGTGAAAAGAAGAATCCTAAAGTTTTGTACACTATGCAGTATGTAATTCTTAAGTTCTGAAAATGCAAAGCAGCTGCCATTTAAAAGATTAAACTGAAAATTATTGCAGTGGCATGGGAAAAGCCCAAATGGAAAAAAAATAGAAAAAAAATCTAGTTAAAACAAACCAAGAACAATTGTATGCATCTGAGTTTCTATGAACTGATCAACAGACTCACTGTCTTTATTAAATAAGGTCTTCTTGCTGAGACTATTGTTATGGTTTATTAAGCACCGTCATTGCTATTTACAGACTGCAGACACCTCCCCACTGAGAACTGGACTGAGACCAGCTGGAAGAGTTATCCTCACACAAATAAAGTTCCATATGTTCAAAGGGCTACATGAATGAACCCTGGCTAATAATTCCTCACAGTATCATCCTCAATTTGGAACATCATCATCATGGGGTCACTGTAGAGCAGAGGAATGGGGGGGAGCCATAATGACACTCCCCGCAGTGAGAAAAAGTAGTGCCAAGGATAAGGAACTGATAATCTTGCAACTGTTCTTTTGAAGTCTGATGACCAGCTGTCATGGTTTAACCCCAGCCAGCAACTAAGCACCATGGAGCCACTGACTCACTTCCCCCCCACCCAGAGGATGGGGGAAAGAATTGAAAAAAGAAGTAAAGCTCACTAGCTGAAATAAAGACAGTTTAATAGGACAGAAAGGAAGAAAATAATAATGATAAAAACAATAACAACACTAATAATAATAATAATAATAATATTATTAATAAATGACAATAATAATAATAGAAGAATTAGAATATACAAAACCAGTGATGCACAATGCAATTGCTCACCACTTACCAACTGATGCCCAGTTAGTTCCTGAGCAGCGATCCACCCCCCACGGGCAACTCCCCTTAGTTTATATACTGGGCATGACATCACATGTTATGGAATACCCCTTTGGCCAGTTTGGGTCAGCTGCCCTGGCCGTGTTCCCTCCCAATTTCTTGTGCCTCTCCAGCCTTCTTGCTGGCTGGGCATGAGAAGCTGAAAAAGTCTTGACTTAGTCTAAACACTACTTAGCAACAACAGAAAACATCAGTGTGTTATCATCATTCTTCTCATACTGAACCCAAAACATAACACCCTACCAGCTACTAGAAAGAAAATTAACTCTATCCCAGCCAAACCCAGGACACCAACAAACAGACTTCTGGTAAGTCAGGAAAATCTGTGCATTACCTATCTCCACAGCACTTGTGATTTCTGGAAACAAACATTACTTCACTATTCTGAAGAAGCTTTCACGTTTGCATAGCTGCTAATACAGTTTTAAGTAGTTTTTTTTCTCCTAAAAATAAATGCATGTAGCTTTACCTTGTTCTATTTTAAATTAATAGAGATAAGTACAGAATCTACTCAACACAGAAGTGACTGATATTTTTTCTTTATTTTTAAGTGCTAAGCAAGTATTACAGTATCAGGTGTAATCAGCCTAATCAGCCTAAATCTTTCCCGTTGCATGGGAACAACCCACAGATACTGATAAGGACTGGCAAAGAAAGAGGCTGATCAGCATAGAATATACACCTGTTTATTAGAAATAAATACATAACATTTTAAAATCTCAAGGACTTAATCAGCATGAAGAGAGTTTCTGAGAGAAAAGTTATGAAAATTGATACTGATTTTTCCCCTCTATGAAAAAAATATAATAAGGTTTATTGGCATAAGCAAATGGACAATTACTGTTATTCGTGAAGGTAGCAGTTTACAAGAATTCACTAGGGAGGACTGCATCTCAGTGAGTCTATTACAGACAATGTGTTAAAAAAAATAAACAAGATGAAGACTAAACTACCAAGACAGATTTCTATGCTCATAGAAATATACACTACATATAAAAATAAAGATTTTAAAATCAGCCCTAGGTTGGGAAAAACAATAATATGACTCTATAATAATTGGCAGTTAACAATTAACTCTAATTACTTTCAGTTGGAAATATTATGCTCATTTTTTCTAACAAAGATGGCACATGTATAACATTAACATAAGTATGATGACAAAGGGGAAGTTTGATTTTCCACCATTCTGTAATTGAATAATTATGAACAAGCAACCAAACCTTCCTCTAAAGGATTGCAGTGTTTCCATTCCTACAAGACATGATGGATCTCCTCTGTTGTACTAATTTTCATCACCTTGAAGATTTGGGCTACAGAAAAATCAAAGAGCAAAGCACAGTATTGACTACAGTAAGATGATTACAAAAGGGAATTTTTTCACTGACTTCTCAATTCATCAATACCGGGCAAAAAGAAATTATCTAGCCCTCATGAATACCAAATCATTGTAATAAACAGAGAAAATACATTCTAGGAAAATACCAGAGTCCTGAAGAGAAGTTAGCCTTTCAAAGGAACCTACAACTGCAACAGGTCATTATTCAATATTGTGAATAGTCCTGGAGTTCAGAACAAGGAGGAAGACACTGTTAAAGCAGGAGGATGTGGAATAATAAAAAGAAAGCAATCAAAAACAGTTGAGTAGACAACAAGAACCAAAGCCACCAGGAGACCAAAAAGGGGGGAAAATGAGCAGAGATAAATACTAGACAAACATTATTAAAGAAAAGAAACGGGTAACGCTATAGTTAGTAAGAAAGATGACAAATGAAAGAAGAAGGGAAGGTATTTAAAAAAGAAATTAGAATGAAATGTCCAAGAGAAAACAAGACACTCACTAAAAGAGGATGAGATGTAACACTTTTATCAGCTAAGTGAAAAACAAAATTATAAAGCTCTCAATAAACATAACAATAATAAAGAGAAAATAACAGATATGTCTGAAATAAAAAAATGAAGAAATCACAAATCAAGATATGCTAGTTACTTCCAAGGCTGTTTTTCATTCCAGATAAAATTTAATTTTCCATTTCTCTTATAATGAGACCATGTATTCATTTCATGTCCATTTCAAACAGAAATTAAAAATACCCCAACATATGCTGTATGTTCAAACCCCCTACTTTAAGAGACCACTATTAAGGCTCAAAAGGGAATACCTCATAAATTAGCAAATGATAAAGTTGCTTGTAAACAACCTTTTCTTCCTATCTCACTCTGTCTATTCTAAGACTTTAGCACCAATCATACAAAATACTTAAAAACATACTCCCTATTAATTATACAAGGTAGCCACCACTGTTGTCAACCCTCCTTGGAAAGATAAGGATCTGAATGAAGAGAACAAGCTGATCTGTGACTCCAGGTTTTACACTGCTGATTACTTTAAAGGTTATCATTACCTTGATTATAAGCTCTTTAGTGCAATGAACTTCCGTCACATGTACTCATCATGAACTACCCAAGAAGCTCTAACGGGAAAGATGTTATCAGGACACTGCTACAACACAAATTAAACAGTGTTGCCGTGAACATACCAGTAAGAACTGAAGCAACAAAACAGAAGAGAGATTAAGTGGAGGGAACAGATTTTGAGCCCCTTTCATTCTGGCTGTGGGGGTTGATTTTAGGACTGTGAATATTGCATTGTGAATGCAGGGCTGAGCTGTGTTTCATTATACTTTAATTGGCTAGTTGTGATGTAATTAGATTAACACTTATGCAGTGGTTGTTTTGGGTTTGCAGCAAATCTCAGAGTTAGCAGGAAGGCAAGCACTAAGATGATGGCTTGGAACTGCCACAGTCATCAGGTTTTATGTGTGTCCTAGTTTCAGCACAATGTGTTCCATTGAATTTATTTCCCTTAAATATCATAATTAGGACACTTTTGAACAATAATATGACATACAAATTCAAACTAATGGTTTTCTAAGAGTCACCTAATAATTCTGTATGCTCCTTGGCCTAAAGTGAAAAGATTTACCAACACAGTACATAAATATCTATATCTATCCATATCCATATATTTATATGGATGCACTATGTTGGTAAATATATATAATATTTATAAATTTTAAAATGAATAGTTGTAGCAATGACAGTGAAAGATTTAATTTCACAGGACAGAGCCAGCTTTCAGTGCTCAGAGACAGAAGACACAAACAGGGCAGGCCTTACGATTACTGAAGAATCATGCTCTATGGTATTTTTTCTGTAAGTTCTCACAAATTCTTGAAGACTTATTCTCTACTGGTGGAGTTAAATATAGAAGTGACCAAAGTCTACTTTTCATAAAATATTGGTAACATAGTCCTAATTTTAGGCAGAAATAAAGGCTGGTTTGAATGTCCTGTACTTCTTCAAATCAATAAGATCGATTTGTACTTTCATGAAATTTTGTAATTGTTAACTTAGAAACAGCAGTTTTTCTTTCATTCCATTGGGTTCAGAGCATAAACTCACTTTTATTTTTCTCCTCTTTATTCTGTACTTAGATTTTAAATTTAAAACTGGATAAAGTATGAGATGTAAGGCAATGGTTTTCTAATCAAGAATGTGATTTATGCATGAATTCATAAAGAATATGAGCTTGACTGTTGACTGGAAAATGCCATTATACAGAATACAATTTACTAGAAACAAATGCCTGTGCCATTTAGAATAACTACATCCATTTTTTGTTTTAAAGGCACCTTTTTACCTAGGAACACTACATCTAAAGTTTTGCAAGAAGAAGTTGGGGAGTTTCTGTCTCTTATGCTTTAGGTATTTTATATTTTGAAGAGTTATAACAATCACTTCTTCTTCTAGACCTCCACATGCCCTTTAAAAGTAAGGCTCCTGAGTGAACTAACCTTGTAAAAATTTTACTCCTTACACAGTTCCTAGAGAAGTGAGATTTTATGATACAAGCAGAAAAGTTGAAGAGACTGGTAGAAGTATTCTGGTCCCAAGCACTCAGGTACTATTTGACTTAATTGTCAAAAGCAGATGTTATTTAATTATTTATATGTAACTGGGAGAAATAATGTTCCTATTGGACTAACAAATAACCCCCATAGTTAAATAAAACAAGTGGCCCAAACCACTTCAGCAATTCACCCTTATCTACAGTTTTATTTATTTAACAGTGTGTCCTGGTTTCAGCTGGGATAGAGTTAACTGTCTTCCTAGTAGCTGGTACAGTGCTATGTTTTGAGTTCAGTATGTGAAGAATGTTGATAACACTGATGTTTTCAGTTGTTGCTCAGTAGTGTTTAGACTAATGTCAAGGATTTTTCAGCTTCTCATGCCCAGCCAGCGAGAAAGCTGGAGGGGCACAAGAAGTTGGCACAGGACACAGCCAGGGCACCTGACCCAAACTGGCCAACGGGGTATTCCATACCATGTGACGTCACATCTAGTATAGGAACGGGGAAGTGGGGGCAGGGATTCGCCACTCGGGGGACTGGCTGGGTGTCGGTCGGCGGGTGGTGAGCAATTGCACTGCGCATCATTTGTACATTCCAATCCTTTCATTATTGCTGTTGTCATTTTATTAGTGTTATCATTATCATTATTAGTTTCTTCTTTTCTGTTCTATTAAACCGTTCTTATCTCAACCCACGGGTTTTGCTTCTTTTCCCGATTTTCTCCCCCATCCCACTGAGTGGGGGGGAGTGAGTGAGCGGCTGCGTGGTGTTTAGTTGCTGGCTGGGGTTAAACCACGACACAGTGTGTCCAAAGAAGCAGAGGAATATGAAGAAGCATTTCTGTCTTCTGGCAAGGATTCAGGGATACTATGAAGCGTACAACTGACAGATCCAGAAAAGTAATAGTGCATGGGAAGTTTACCAGTAACTTAGAAAAACAGTATCTTCCTTCCACAAGGACAAGGTTACATTTAAAATTACAGGACAGTGATCTGAAGGTACATGAGATGATAAGCAATTGCTCCCAGAGTACTGACAGCTCCATCAAAGCTGCACAGACCAACAAATCACAGAATTATGGCAGAATTTGTAGTGACATATTTGACAAATGACTGAGGAGCATGCGTTTAGGTGAAAAGTATGTTACAGCACTGCACCAGAGCACTAGCAACAGCTACCACAAAAAAACTGCTCAATGAAAGAAAAAGCTTGCAAGTTTGTCCTGAAGAAGAGTTTATTCTACCCTGCATTCTTTATTGTTACTAGGGCTGGTTTAGTACTTGAACACCAGTTCCACATACAGCTGCTCCTGTTTGTTTTAGGAGTCAGTTTTAGAACATTTTGCTTTCACTCAGTGCTGTTGTCCTGCAAGGATGGACAATTCATGGATTAGACCTTTCAGAATGCAGTAGTCTAACACAAGCCCTCAGTCTCACTGAGGAGTATGACAGTAATCCAGTGCATAATAACAAAGAAAAAGGACTCCATTAGATCCTACCAAACAGTCTGGCTTCATCATTAGGTGCTGTAATAAAACAGTGATCCACAACAGACAAAGCAAGCTTGCTCTGTGCTCAGATTTCCCCACAGCATCACTTGCCTCTACTAAAGTTCTTGAGAATTTATACATTGGAAACTACATATATCCACAGACTCTTAAGTGAAGGTACTTGGTTTTCAGATAAGATGAGAATCAAAACTTCTATTCATTTAAGTAACAGAAAATCAGGCTATGTTTACTGAGGTCTTCATGTTGACATGCCACTTGATGATTTAAAAATTTAGTCCAACACTTTTATTCAAACCTAACTTTCTGTCTAAGAAAAGGAAATACATAAAAATTGCAATATGAAATACCTGTAAATGGAAAATTTAAAGATCCAGTCCAAAGCATCCCAGATCTTAAAAGCTTTCCTGGATTGTCACTCAAGATTATTACTTTCTTGCTGGGAATATTGTTAGGTTTCTGTAGCATACATTGTGCACATTATAGGATAACACTGTATTATGGCTTCTGAATAATCCTTAAGGCATCTACTTTAATTATAACAATTCTTACTTTATTTGTCTGTTTATCTTATCAGTAGGGCCATTCATTTACCTTTCCTGTTCTCTTTTAACAGTAGAATTTCATTATTTTTGTCATAATAATAGGTTATACACTGCACATAACGTCTTAAAACATTCTTTCGTTGCCCAGTGTGGTCTCCTGTGATAGAAAGTACTAGATATGGTCTTTGATATAAAAAAATCTACAGGACTAAATTTAAATGTATGAATTAATATTTCTGTGAACTATTCAAAATGGGCTTTTGTGACAGAGGTAGAAATGCAATTGGTTTTGCAAGCTAATGAAAATTCTGAGAATTTGTCTTGCAAACTCTACTGATCATTTGAATTTTCCTGTCTTGTAAAGCTCATGTTCCAGGAACTGTGAAACTCCACTGTACAAGATGTAACTGCACCTACCATCTCAGACCTTTTGCTTCCTCCAACAAGTACCTCAGGTTCATCCTAAAGTCCCATTTTCAGGTTAAAAAAGGTAATTGAACCTAGGCAGGTAGACTTATTGTGCTTTAATAAAATCTCCCTTTTAAACAGAAGAACCACAACACAGACAAAAGAGATACTTTCAGATTTTAATGCAGGAGATTTAAAATTCATATTTAAATTCAATACTGATTTTCTCTTTTAATATTACACTGTGTACTATGGGACATATAAAATATATAAACATATCATCAGACTTCAGTCTCTAAAACGGCGATCTCAATATTTATAGAAATATATCTTAAGAATTTAGTTGAAAAATCTGAGTTAACTTTAAAGATTTCCAACACCATTTGTATGATTGAGAAATGTTAGGTGGCAATTTAAAAATATTTTTTCTAAATCAACAACGCTATTTTTTTTCTATTTTTTAAAGAAAAACTTCAAACTTTCCAGCCTAACAGTTTAAAAACAAGCAGTAACTACTGCTTCAGGTAATAGTAGACTTTTTTTTATTTCAAATTCCATTTTTTATCATTGATCAAAATATTGGTCAATGCATATTACTTCATATTAAAAATTGAAAAATGGAAGAAAACTATGACAACTTCTGTTTATTTGAAAAGCTATTTTAGTTGAACAATAGCTTTACCAAGGAAAGTCTGACAGGGTCAAGAATTGATTGACCTCATAAAACTAGCTCACTTGGAAATTTCTGCCATTAATGTTTTTACTGTAAAAGAACACTCATTCACATTGAGCACTTGCACATAATTTAAGGTCACATAAGATGCATTATTACCAACTTTAGAGTAAACATATACTACTAAATAAAATTAACACTCTTAAACAAACCTCCCCACCTGCCAGTCCATAAGGAGAAAACTTGCCTTATAGGTTAGCAGGGATCATTTAGAGATATTCAAGTGTAAAGACATCATTAATTCATTTCTAAATTATAAGGAAATAAGCAAGTCTACTACAGCAAGTGTGAAGAAAGTGATTCTTGGACACAGCATAGTCAAAAAAATGCCTTCTCCTCCCCTGTCTTTCACAGTTCTGTACATTAGGATGGGGAGAGGTATTGATTGTCCTTCATGTGAAGTGAGGCTGTCCTCATTCATTATCTTTTCTCCTTTTATTCCCAAAGAAGGCACAGAGTGAAGCCACCAGAACATGAGCTATGGATCTTGCAAGAAAAGCGGTGCAATAAGCTCTTCTTCAGAACTACTGAAATTGAAAGGCCCAAATGCTCAAACCTTTTTTAGGCCATTTCCAACTTGTGCCAATATTCTTCCATTTTCCTAACCATGTTCAGGTTAAAGAGATCAAGAAGACCAGCAGTCCATTTTTGCATTTCAGTATATCTAGCAGACAAGAACAGCAGCTTCCTTCCCACTCTTCATACTACATGACTCATACAGCAGTCAGTGTGTACAAGAAAAATCCACTTGTCTATGGGAATATGTAAAAATGGATAATTGTATAAATTCAGTTTTTCCAAGCAGAATATTATTTCATAGAATATTAAACCTCTTTTAAGATACTGATGTTGTGAGATCACTGAGTGCATACTACACTAACGCTTCTGATTATTATTGTTGCTTTACTGAAAAAAAGAATATGCAATGCTGCTAAACAGATTTTTTAAATACTCCTAGACTGAGAGCACATAGAGTTTCATGTTATAACATTTTCATGGTTGAATAAAACTCTAAAAAGGGTTTTGTAATGGAAACATTAGCACAAAATTTAGCTATCACACTGTTAGTGACAATTGCTATCCTCCTTTTCATTGCCTCCCAAAATTTTGATTAGAACTCTACAGAGTCTGAATTTTCGAATTGCTAAAATAAAGTATGGCAAACCCCCCCCCTGTGATAGGTGCTACAGTGTTTTAGGCTTTTCTTACTAGAAGAAGGGAAAAAACCTACAGAACTAAAAGCAAGGCCAAAAAGCTACCTAGGTTGTTCTTCCCATCCTTTATCTATGAAGATGATTACTCCTATCCAAGTGTGTTGCCTTTCATTTGTCGCTACTGAATTTCTTATAAGTTTTCCAGATGGTTTTGTTTTTTTTTTAGACCATTCAATTATCCTTCATAAAGGATAAAATATCTTATAATAAAAGGAGAAGGCTTATGATGTTCATTATGACAGTATATGTTAGCCTGGTTTTAGGACAGGTACTGTCAAAAAATACTTATTCATTCAGTCATAATGAACAATATAAGCCATTGTGAGAAAGTATCAGATCTGGAAGAAAAAAAACATGAAGCTGGCTTAAAAGGAAAAGAGTAGTATACATCAAACATTCATTGTGCCTCTAATTAGTATTCATTTCTAGTTTCTCCTAACTGACAAAAGAACATGGCAAATGGAAAAAAATTACAGGAACAGCAATATTTAAAATATAGATGTCACTTACCACACCAAACTCATTATTTTCTTTTTTCTCAGGCTATAAACAGCATGCCAAGAAAAATAGTTTCTGTGCGTGGTCATGTCTATGCA
The DNA here is from genome assembly GCF_026419915.1 of Harpia harpyja. Lineage (NCBI taxonomy): Eukaryota > Metazoa > Chordata > Aves > Accipitriformes > Accipitridae > Harpia > Harpia harpyja. Next base: position 19,568,852 of record NC_068950.1, on the reverse strand, counting down.
TTAATATGTTTTATAATTTTCTGACGAACCATTTCAATCTAATGCAACAAATGCTAGAGGCAACAGTAGGCTATTTATGATTTTTTTCTAACTGAATTGCTTTACTATATGATTCCAATAACTCTCAGTTCTATCTAATAGCAGAAGAACTTTTTCATTTATTAAATTCTGCTTATTTCATTAATCTAGTACATGCTCTAGACTACCTCTTAGTGTTACAGTTTGTCTTTCCCCCATAGATCATTCTGAGACATCTAATAGGAAACTGCAAATCAAACTTACTCCACTATTCACCCTAAGTCTTTAACCAACTGAATCCATTAGTTACTTCATGGAGGCATTTCAAATGGTTGGCATTTCATTTAAATAGGCTACTAAGTTCACTTTTACAAAGTTTCACAGAGTAATTTTACTAAGATTTATTCAGAAGTGAAGTCCTGTCTCATGTCACCCTCTATCAACACACCCTTGCACTCTGCATGGCGTCTTCTCCTCAGTACTGCAGCAGTTCTCTCGGGGATCAGGAGAGCACCAAAAATGAGAAAGCTGCTCAGAAATATGACAGAAATCACCAGTAAAATGTACTGGTGGTCTGCAAACAAACAGAATACCATCATTTGGGGAACCTTGAACTACATATTTTGGCATCACAGGATTATCTTAAGTTTTCAATATGGCACATTGCTTCAACTAGTCGCAAGCTTCTGTTACCCCAAAATCAGTTGGTGTTGGAGGACTCCAATGAAGAGCCAGCATAAATTTTAGGATAACATATTTATGCCATAAACACAATCCTGATGTTTCTGCAGTCTACCTTGCTTATATTTTCAGCCTCAAGCCATGTTTACATTCCAAGGTTTTGTTTGCATATCTAGATGAACAGTGACATGAGGAATGGAGAGTCTGTAATAAGGATGTAAGAACAATTAAGTCGCAACAGTTTTTTCAAGAAAACTCATATTGCTGGCACAAAATATACCCATGAGGGATCCAGAATATGCTTATTAGTAAAAAACCAGTTTTTACTACAGTATTTGTGTCCTTGCTAGGAATACTTTCCAAATCTAGTGTATTTGCACTTGCCAAGTTGCTTGCTTTCTTTTGCCTCTATGTGGATTTCTGTTTCTGCAGAAATGTGAGCACTAAAAATTTAATCCTGCAAATTTTGCATTATATGAATAAAGAAATTGTAAGTGTGTTAAGAGGTAAAAATGATCTACTTCACAGGAAATCTATATACAAATGTTGGTGAGAAAAAGGAAAACAAAATCAAAGACAGTATGTTCGTTAATTTAAAATATTTAACTACTAGTTAGGATTGTTATTAGTTGTTAAGTGCAAGATTAAGTAGAGATAATGACATCATCATAACATCACTGACAGAAATTGGATTTGTTAATCAAACTAGACTCAAGAAGTAGACACATTAATACTTAAGTATAGATTTGGCAGAAGAAATATATATGTAACTAAAACAATGTACATAAATTATAAAGATGATTAGGTGGGTGCAGCTGTCCCTGGGTTGATATCGACTACTCTGAGTATAGCTGAGAACTATATGTGATGGAAGGCTTCCTTTCCTCTCACCTGCCTGAGTCAGCGTGTAAGCACGTACTGCTGCACTTTGTTGTTCTGTAGCTGCCCAGGATGAATTGGCTGGGATAATTTGGAATCCTGATTGTATGTAAGGCCACCTGGCTAGGAAGACAGGTTCCTAAGAGGGAAAGAAGGATCACAGGAGTATGTAGAAAAAAATGGGGATCTTGTAGTCATTCATATCTATATATCTATATCTATATCTATATCTAATCTATCATCTATATCTATGTCTCAAAGCATATCCCCAGTTGTCTGCCACACTAGCAAACTATTGCCACCTCTGCTGATAGCCTCCATCCCTGCTTCTGATTCTTCTTCTCATTAATACGTGGCAACTTGTGATTTCCTCACTTAAGCTTTAGCCTGTATAGCATATGTCATTAGGTAGAGGGAAATCTATGCCAGTGATTCTGAGAGCATCTACTATTTTGAAAGACTTTGACAGGTCTTTTCATGTTAAAGGCAAAAGGGTTATCTCTGGAACTGGTAAAATCGTTCAAAGCAGTGGAAGTCTCAGGCTAGCTGTCAAATGGCTTGGAGTAAACACAGACAGACAGTTTTAATTGGAAAAGCTAGATTGTCCACACAGGTTTGAATAATGCCTCTCTCTTAAGGGGTGGCGGTGGGGGGGAAAGCTTGTTTGTAAAACTATCTGTTATACAAGTCTGGGATGGTAGAAATACAAGAGTGCTTCCAGAGACTTCATTCAGTTTGGCTTTGATTTAGCTAATCTCTACAGACGCCTGCAAAGCCAAATAAACAAGCCATAAAAATGATTAAATAGTTCAAACCTCACACAAGGTGGACACTCTCAATCAGCATCTATTTTGTCCAGTTAGCCAAACAACTTAATAATTTTTTCAGTCAAAACTGAGGGGATCACATCTGCTGATGGTTAATTCTACTTCTACCTCTAAAATGTTACAGTGTTTCAGGCTTTAATAAATTAATTTTTAATTATCATTGTGGTGTGGCATACTTCAGAATACGTGTACATATATATACAGTCTAGTACAGAATAAAAGGACCTCATGCAACAACACCCTCACAACTCTTCACATACTTTTTTATTGAAGTTCATTGATGCAGGAGAGGAAATAAATGTTTACCAGATTCAGTCATTAGTTACTGCTGAAAATGAAATATTCTTCTTGAAAACTACTGTCTTGCAGATTATAATAGTAGCTGAAAGTATTAGGTATACTCTGATGTTTCAAATTTAGGGTATCCACTTATTAAAAGGATTGGTGGCTAAGGCATGGCACATTTACTACTGCCGGAAATGGTAAACAACAATCTAAGTGCCTAGGAGCTAGTACCCGAAGTAATTAATGGGTCTGAAATGACAGAGCAAGCTCCTTTCCTAACAACTACAATTACACAAACTGTTAGACCTTTCTCTCTATTCATTTCTCTTTAATCCTCAGGCATATAACTCGCTGAATTATTAGACTGATGCATTACACTAGTAAAAAGTATTGACAACTGTATGTAGAGAATGAAGGAAATTTTCATTTGCAACGCACACAAACAAGTAACCAGCAGAGATCAACAGAATCCCAAGTGTGCAGGTAATGTACAATACATAGTCTGTATATAAGTAATAGTCTTAATGTCTGCATAGCAGCCAAAATGCACCACAAATGGATGACAAATAGTTCATAAAGATCAGGGAAAGTTAAATGCGATATACTCCCAAAATAATTCTGTCAGGTCTAGTGGTTTACACAGGTCAACTCAGAATCATTCTCCACGCAAATGAAAGTAAAAGGCATGCTTTCAGAAATTCATTTTTAGAAAGTCTTTAAATGTGAATTGACTCTAGGACAAACCTTGCATCTAATTCTTCATGCTACCTTCTACTTGTAGTTCCAACCAATCCAATTTCTCTGCACACTTTTGTTGAGTTTCTAGGGAAGTGTTAGATGTGAATCACACAACCCTGGATGCAGCATCCAAAAGTCATGGACCCTCTCTTCCAGATCTGTTTTATGTTGTTATACATAAAGTGCAAAAAGACATTGCCACTGGTAAAGATGCCACCTTTTGATCATACATCTGTGTTTTACATATTTCCTATTTGTTTGGTGTGGTAGTCACCCTGCTTACACTGTTTCCCATTGCTATTAAAGAACAATTTTAACCTGCCTATGGCCAAGGAAAATATACCAAAACTTATCATGCTCTGCATGGCATGCTCTTAGGGATATTTACAAGCTATCCTTTCCTCCTGGAAAATTAGAGAGGTCACTGCAATTGAACTAAGTGAACACAACACAGTGAGTCATGAACCAGGACCAGAATCATCATAGCTCATTTCCAGAGGTTTCAGCAGGAGATTAATACATAGCCCAGTTCTTTTCTCAATTTTTCAACAGTTTTTAGACAATCTTGAAAAAACTTAAGTGGCACTTAATGAAATGTTAACAATGCACAGAAGAGACACAGCCTTACAAATTTTCTGCAAGCAAGCAACATTATCTATAATTTTCCTCACTGAGAAGAAGTCCTAAATAACCATGTGATTGGTCAGCTTTAACACTGACCGACAAAGGAATATAAATGAGAAAAACATACTCTGGGAACATGGTAACAGAACTCAGAAAAGATTATAATCATTAACTATCCAGATGGTGCACTTACTGTTGCTTAGTTTTGAATCATGAATTAAGCACTAAAATCATAAAATTCTTGGTCATCTGCATATTTAATGGGAGTTTGTCTTTTCCAGCTGATCCTAATATTAACCACAAAAAGTAGACAAAGATGTATTCTTTTGATTACGTTTCTTTTTTTTTCTAGTGAACCTCTGTTTCTTCAAACTCAGACTTTGGCATTTGTTTTCAGGTTGTCCTATTGTAAAAATGATGATCTATTTATACAGCTGGTATGCTAGTGGCAATTTGTAAGAACAAGAAGAAAAGCTGCTGAATTTCACTATATAGCTCTTCAAAATGTAAATGCTTTGCAGCACACAGCTGTGTGATACTACAAGCCACAGATACTACAAGCAAGCAAGACAGGTAAACGTAAATGAAACACCTGTGATCAGACAGGCTGCATACAGCTTATATCAATACCAGTGTAAACAACTTAGCCAAAGCTATAGGATTTTAAGGTTTTTAAATAGAATATATTTTGAGAGAACTTACAAAAAGTAAGTGTTCAGTCCTGGACTGTAGCAGAAAGCTGTTACAAGAAAAAGGAGATAGATTCACCTTTGTCAAAATCAGTCTATTGAAAAAGGAAGGCAAGAACCTATTTTTAAGCTGTTAAAGTACTGGATACAAATCTCATTCAAAATCCTTTAAAGGACTCCAGAGATAACAGCACAAGGAAGAAATTCAGTCCCATGTAGAATGCCCAACAGCCACATCTGGTTTTGTGCCCATTTTAGTCATCTTTTCTAGCATAATGTACAACTAAACCTCATACTTATTTTAATGTTCCATCTGTTTAGGCACATTCTATAACTGTTCAGTCTGATTATGTTGACACACAGATACTGCAGCCAGCAAAATCTTAAGACTCATCATAAAACACTATTATTTTTTGTAAATAAAATAGCAGTAAACTGAATGATGATGAACACAGGCATCAGAGTGAAAAAGAATCCTGCACTGTTATGGATATCCAAGATGTTTTGTCATTGTTTCCTGGTCAGAAATTTATCTTTATGCTACTGACTTCAACCCCAAATATATGAAGATTTATTCAAAATTCAGCTCTAAAAAATTCCCTTTTCTTTAGAGAAAACCTACTGGAAACCTCTCTTCCATGCTTCCCAGCTTCCTGCAAGGTACTAATTTGCTTTGTTGAGTGTATTTGTTACAATGTAATATATCCTATTATTAGCAAGACATCCTTCTTTGCAAGTCTCATCTCCCTCCTGCCTTTGTCTTAGAAATTTAAAAGAAAACTGGACTATCTACTATTATCTGCTGTATAGGGAATAACATCTGAATGATGGTGAAATAGCACTCACAGAAAATTTTACAAAAATCCTGGCAACAGAAAGTAGGGGAAATCTTTTTGTTTATATCTACTCGGTAACAGAGATTGTTCAGAGGATATTTTAAAAGGTTTAGATTTTTTTTCAGTGAAAATTAATAAAAAATTTTAACTATATCTTCAGTAGATATATCTGCATAATATATTTTCTTGTGGGAACAGAGTGTTTACCTCTAAACAATAAACTGTCTATAACTTCATGCTTGTGAATACTGCTGCCTGTTGTTTAGTATCTGAAAATATTTGCCTATCTTAAATATTTTCAGTTATCCAAATGAATAATATAATCAAAAATTCTCTGCTAAACTTAATGCCTCGGGGTTTTTTTGCCTAAAAATGCAATCAGCCTTTCACTTAGCTTACAGCAAGAATACTGCCCAATTCAGCCTCCCAGTTTTGCACCACAGGTAACTGATGGCTGAGGAAAATCATAACAGGTAATTTTTACACTGATGTTTGTCCAAACTACCTAAGGAATTAATGAATATGTTTATAGAAATCAAGACCTATGTGCTGAAAACTCACAGATTAAGAAAATATTTGTAAAGTATTTACTATACAATGAATAATTTTAAAAAAGACTATCCAATTATTTTGTTCCATCTCTGTGTTGACACAGGAAGCATTACTGTAATTTTCCAAAGCAGCTGGTGTGTAACTGAGTAATCCAATTCATTCTGCAGTCACATCTGTCCCTATGGTTGCAGCATTGCAAAGGCTATACAGACCCTTCTCTGCATTTTCCAAACCTTTCTGACAACTACCTGGGTTTTGCCTAGGGCAATTTCTGTCTCTCTTCTTTGCTACTCTCTAAACCCATGGAGTAACTTTTCTCCGAAAAGCAACCATTACTTGGGAACAGCCCCTTCTGTTACTTCCAGGGCTACAACACTTTAGATGCTACTGAAATTTGCTACTGTGAAGTCCTGAATACAAGTTTTGGGCTTCAGCAAGGCTGAATCATTCCTACTGAAAGTCCACCAGCAAAGCATCTTGTCAAATCATGTTAAATCTTAGACATTCTTTGATATCCTCATTTCTGGGTCACAGATGCTCTTTGTTTATCAAAATGTTGGCATTTGTGTCTCAAGAATATCCCGGAATTTTAAAATCACAAGGAAAATAATACAAGAAAATCAGACAAAAAGATTTCCAGCACTGTATCAGGACTACACTAAAACTATTCAAGAAATTAGTGCTCTTCAGCATTAGTTATTTATTATTATTTTCAAAGGAAAAAAAAAAGAATAAGTAACTAATTCCCACTCCTTTCTTTGTTCCTAATCATTTGAGCAACATTTCAGTAAAATGAAATCCCTCTGTCACTTAAGAGCATTGGCCCAAAGTGAAAACAATTATAGGAAAATTCTTCACAGAGAAAGTCAGTAAGTCTCTGCTTCCTTGCTCTTCTGAAATATTTTTCTAGCCCAAAGGAGGTCATTTGAAATAGTACAGATAGATTTTTATCCAGGTAAGTGATAAAATCTCCACAGAAGAAGTTTCCTCATTTCTGTATATCTAGCCATGAGCCATGGTTAAAAGAAGGGGGGGGGGGGGGGGGGGGGGGGGAAGGTTATTTTGGCTGGAGCAAATTGGATAGCTGGTACCCATAATACACCAGCAGCAAGACAAATCATGGATTTACCCCTAATTTTTCAATCCAGCAATTAAGCACAGCTGAGTTCTAATATAAGTCTCTTACCACAATGGCATTAAAACTGTGTGTGATTTAGCTCTGATCTATTTGGCATTTTTGGGCTGCTGCTGTTTCACAAAGATACTGAGTCTTCCCCCCTTTTCTTAAAAAAAAAAAAAAAAAAAAAATCCAAACAGCAGTAGCCATGTGATTACAGGAGTTTAGGGGTGAAAAGTTATTCAACATCCTGCTTTTAGATTTTATTTATATTTTAAACCAAGACAGCTATGCGTACTTGAAAGTACAGCATTATGGGTCTATTAAATACACATGAATCCCACAAGAATCAGCAAACTTTAAAACTATTCACTTCCTGGTGTTGCCTTTCATGTAGTGTTTAAAGGACTGCAGGCAGATATTTAGGATCTTTGAGGATTTTGCCACACGGGAAAAATAAAACATGAGAAGACAATCCAATACACCTCAGTTTACAAGAGTTTTGGTTAACATTACAATAAATAGTAGTGAATTTTGGAGAAAAATATAAAACCAAACTTTTTATCAATGGGCAAACGTACATGTGTTAATTTCAGAAAAGTTACCCTTCATATTATTTATGCAATTATAAATATTGGGTTTTTTCCTCAATATTAAACCGTCCAAAAACCACACGCCATCATCCAAGACTCCAGTTTGCTAAACAGCAAGAAATGCTAAACAAAAGTAGGATATATATGGCAAATTTAATTAAAATAAACATAAATTTGCAGATAGCAAATTTAAAAGAAATAAGATCTTTAAATCTTTAATACAGGTTTTTAAAGTGTTGTTTGAAAGTTATAATTTTTTTAAATAGTATTGCTAAAAATTGTTGACTATTCTTTGGTGAAAACTGCCTCTAGTTTTGTGCTTCTGTCAAGTTCTTAATTAGTTGTCAGCAATCGCTTAAGCTTACTTTGTTTACCTTATTTATGCTTGCTAGCACAAACCCAGTTGTCATTACTCCGTCACTCTCAGTTGGAATTAATACCACTCCTACAGTAAGTTATCAGCTTACAAGTGATCTTCTGCTTCTGGTGTTCTTGGAGAGACCATCAGAAAGTACAAATGATAAGTCTCGGAAATCAGAAGGTAAAATAAAAGAACCTCCATGTATTATTATTTTGTTCAACTGCCAGGATTTGAAGATTAGGATCATTGATGCATTTTTCTCTTAACTTACATTGACAAAATTGAACCAAGGAAAAATGAAGACTAACATGACAAAGAGGGAGGAACAGAGAACCACGTCTACACCGTATCAGAGCATCAATACACAACTAACTGCTAAGCTCTTTCAGTTCACAGATTTCATCATTTACCTATGAGAAAACGTTGATCATCAGAGATATGCTTGTCAAAAAAAAAAAAAGAAAGAAAAGAAAAAAACCCACTGTGTAGCCTTTGTCATATTTGGGAACAAAGTTTTTCAGGCGATGAGAGGACAGAGAGATGTGCCACTGCTTGCTGGAATTACACACTATTTTTTCCTTTGGGTGGTTCATACATCTCTCTGAAGGCCTAGGGAGAAAAGGTGAAAATCTTTTCCCTCTTTGTAAGGAGCTTAATAAAGATAATACCAGCTTCTTTCATGACAATCCACCATTACTGTAGTCCCTGTAATCCTTTAGTCCCTTGCTAGCAGCCCTGGACAGGGACAATAAGCAAAAACAAAGCGCCCAATCATCCAGCGGGTGCTGTTAAGACACATTTGCCAAGACATATGTTCGTTTCTAAGCAGTTGGTAGAGGTCTCTAGCTCCTGTGCTAGAAGGCATATACTCGGGTTAACCTCTTAAATACCACTTCACTGAATGTAGTATATCTTCAGAGACAGCTTTAAGAAAATCACCTAGAGGGAGAGTTAAACTAGAGTTAAGCCACTAGGGCTCAGCCTTCACTACAAAGGGAACCACTACTCCAAAAGCTAAGATAAACTCTATTCCTCTTTTCTTTACCCGTGTGTTTCCATTCTGTTCTGTACAGAGACAATAAAACTAAGAGAAACTACACTGACCAAATAATTTTTTTCCTTTTTTTATTTTCCCAGTAAACAGATCTTTGAAGGACATGTCTATTGATTTTGATTGTATATTTATTAAATCAATAAATAATAACAATATTCAGAAAGCAAAGCTGAATAGACAAAGATGATGCTATAATTCAAGTTTGTTTCTCTGTTCTTTCAATATACAGCAATTTTACCACCTAACTTTGGAGTGAAATTCTAGAATTATGTTCCATTCCCCACACCTAACAGCAAACCAGCAGTGGGCAATACAATCTCAGATTCAGATTCCTTGAACGCATCTGAAGTAAACAGGATTCATATGCATGATACCTGCAGAATTAAACTAGAACTCCCAATGAAGTAGCCATAGCAGAACTGCTATCCAGTCTATACTAGGTAAAATGGACCCTATTTGCATCAGATTTTGTCCAGTGCTCTGCGCTCCTCCTGGACTAAAAAAAAACCTCACGTGAAAAAAAGGATGGAAAAATCTCACATGGGAAGAAACTCGTGTGGGAAACTTGCATGGAAAAAATCTTGCATGGGAAAACTTGCGACGAAATGTCCCGTGTGGGTAAAAACTCATGTGGGAAAAATCGCTTGGGGTAAAAATCTCATGTGGGTACAAACTCACATGGGAAAAACTCACATGTGAGCCTTCATGGGATGGACATGGCACGGGGGAGAGATGGACACAGTGGGGCAGACAGACAGGGAGGGATGGACGGACAGGGCAGGAAGAGGGAAGACAGACAGATGGTGGGCACTGTGCATGGGGATAATCCACAGCAGGTAACTCACATGGGATAACCCACAACAAATAATCCACTCTGGATAACTGAGCCACATGGGATAATCCCCACCAGATAATCCCCAGTGATGCCCCTCAAACTGCTAGCATTTCATCCCAAATTGGGGAATTTTTTCCCTTTCCAAAATATTCAATTTTGGGTTTTTTCGGTGCTTTTCCACAACATAAAAATTGGTGATTTTTGCTTTTGGTTTTGTGCATGAAAATGTTTTTTTTTGCTTTCTGAATGCACAAATCCAGGTGGATTTGACTTTCCTGAGAGCCCCAAATTGTGTTTTCCCCCGTGCCAAATGTTTTTTTTTCCCCATTGCCAACCCAGAATCAGGGAGTTTGGGGTATTTTTGTGCCATCGTGGCAGCTCCTGCTCTGTGTGTATAGTCCTGCAGGGGAAAGTCCCTGTTTGGAGGGAATTGGCCCCAAATCAGCATGGAAAAGGGGGAAAAGGCAGCTTTTGAAAGATAGTTAGTGGGGGGGATCGAGTTTTTAAAGCCTTTCTATAAATAGGGTTTCTTTGCATTTTAAAAACCTTATATATCATAGACATTTACACTCATGTATCTATTTACATATATATATATATTTTTAGGGAATATGTACATTTTATCTATATTATCTATTTCCACTTATCTATTTAGGCATATAGATGTTTACATATATACCTATTTACACTTATATATAATATCTGTTTAGACCTACCTCTACACTGCTATATATTTACACTTATATAGTCTCAATTGATATTCTATGTATCTATAGACTTATGTATTTTGAAACAAGTATCATTTTAGACTCCTCTATTTACACATATATATTTACAATTATATCTATTTAGACTTAGATATCTATTTACTATTATATATAATCTCTATTTAGATTGCATATAGTAATGTCATATAAAAATCTAGTATGTAATATTAGATTACAGATAGTAAGTGTAGATAGCTCTACCTATTCAGATTTTTTCTATTTTAAATTCCTTCATATATAAAATATATCATCTTTCTTTTTGCATTTTAAAGTCCTTTATTTTTTAATATATATATATACACAGGTTATGGGCCCATTACAAGAATTTACTGTCAATGCTGAGATGATGGATGTGCAAGAAACCTGGCTTCAAGATTTAAGGATGCAGGGAAGAAGTCCCAGTCTATGAAAATGCTACAGGCTGTACTGACAGCACAAAAGCCACCTGAAAATGTAAAAAATTATATAAGTATGCATCAGTGACACAGTGCTAAGCATCAAGTGGAATTTTAAATACATGATTTCTCCCCAACTTAATAAAACTATGCACTCTTTTTTGATTACTGCATATATAATTTACTGAAAACAGCTATAAATACTTTTTTTTTTTTCCCAAACAAACCCTCACATTAACTGATTTTTTTGGCTTATCCTATCCAGTATGCTTATAAAAAAATAAAATACCATACATTTATATTAAAATTATAAGAATAATAACAGCAAAATCCAGATAGTTGGTAAGAAAAATGTCTTATTATCACGTGGCAGAGTAGGATTTGTCTTTAACTTTGTTTTCTTGCTTTTAAGTGCTTATGCTTATGTGACAGATAAGTGTACTGTTCCACTTAGCAACTTTAACTGTCTTTTTTAATTTTTATTTTTATCAATACTAGGTTCCTTTTAAAGGAAATAGAAAAGATATTAAAAGTTTGAATTTTGCAGAAGTACTTTAAAAGTTCAATTTCAAGGGTGTAATCGGATACAAAAATGAAACCAAATAATGCACAGTTCCTTTACATATTTATCTTTAATTCACAAAAATATTTTTATAAAGGAATTTTAAGTACTATAATAATAATCCACCTCTAATGATGGATATAATTTCACGATAAAAGAAGTTACCATTTGTTAAATTTAACAGTAAAATATGCCCACCCCAAATACAATACACATGCCTCCGGTAATATGTTATCAGCTGCATGAATAAATAGCAATTGAAGACAGTTTTGTTGAGGAAGCAAAAAAAAAAAAGGTGAAAAAAATAAAGTGAAGGAAGTAAGTAGAAGTCCTGTGAGTATAACATTATCAAATAGATACTTTTCCAATTAATTTTGGGGGGGTTATTCTGTCAGAAAGACTTTTGTATAAATCCTAATTAGCCGATCCAAGGTCCTTTAATTTTTGTAACAATGATAGCTCATGAGACCTAGTATATACCAATTAGATCTCTCAGTAGAAATGACCTGCAGGATTTTTTTGCTTTCCTTTATTAAAATGACAGACACTACTTTGTCCTTCACTAACTACTCCCTTGGCCATAAAAAAAAGATCCCCTTGGATTTTAATGAGGTTAAAAGAGGTACAAATTATACCAAACAGACATATGAAATACTGTTTCTGAAAATAAATTATATGTTAGATCATTTAAAGCTCATATTTTTAGAGGAATTTAAAGAATGTTGTTAATTAAAAAATTCTATGTGATAAAGAAGTCAACCTTCTGCCTTTCTAGCTTTATCAAATCCTGTATAATCAAAATACACTCTTCTAATCATAGAATTGTTTAACTTGGAAAAGACCTTTAAGATCATCAAGTCCAACTGTAAACCTAACACTACCAAGTCCACCACTAAACCATGTCCCTAAGTGCCACATCTGCATGTCTTTTAAATACCTCCAGGGATGGTCACTCCACCACTTCCCTGGGCAGCCTATTCCAATGCTTGACAACCTTTTCAGTGAAGAAATTCCTAATAACCAATCTAAAACTGATAAATAAAAATGGGGAGACATTTCATGCCACTCCTTCCAAAGTGATCTTTGCAGATCAACATTATCCTCCATGCCCCCTTTTCTGTTCATAAGATTGCCAAGACTGCCATGGGCTTTAGACTGCCTAGGAAGTTTTCTTTAACACCAGTTACTTTAGTGACATTTTCTATAGAAGTAGATGCATAACTGTAGCAAACCATATGCAAGCATTTTAATCTTGCACAACTTTAACATCATATTCTAGCAAACAATGGTTGGGGTTCTTGATTACAAAATTGGAAACAAAATTGCATAAGAAAAATATCTGTAAAGTAAAACTGGAGCATACAGGAAATCAAATTCTTGTCCTTGCCAACATTCAGAAACTTCCCAGGGCATTTATCAGCCATAACACTCCAGGGAGCAACTTAAGAGTATTCTGCCTGTTGAGGGGATCCACTTCTGTTCCTTTTCTTGAGGTTTTCTTGCTGTTCTTCAATGCAAAAAAAGCCACCAAAGATGCTTCAAGGATCTCTTAATTTCCTTATTAATTAAAGTGTCCTGTAATATTTTGTATAGCCTTCATTTATCCCATTTGTCTACTTAAGAATACTAATGAAGTACCCTTTAGTTTAAAAATTACTTCTCCTCTGAAGAGGTGTCCTTAGAGAGCAGATTCTTGCACTTCTGTTTGCCTTTGAACAGCTATTCTCTATCATTTTCACTGCATCAAAAGAAGTGTGACCAGCAGGTCGAGGAAGAGGATTCTCCCTCTCTACTCCCCTCTTGTGAGACCTCACCTGAAGTATCATGTTCAGCTCTGGGGTCCCCAACATAAGAAGGACATGGACCTGTTGGAGCAAGTCCAGAGGAGGACCACGAAGATGATCAGGGGGCTGGAGCATCTCCCCTACAAGGACAGGCTGAGAGAGTTGGGGTTGTTCAGCCTGGAGAAGAGAAGGTTCTGGGGAGACCTTATAGCAGCCTTCCCAGTACCTAAAGGGGGCCTACAGGAAAGCTGGAGAGGGACTTTTTACAAGGGCATGTAGTGATTGGACAAGGGGTAATGGCTTTAAACTGAAAGAGGGTAGATTTAGATTAGATGAAAGGAAGTTCTTCACTGTGAGGGTGGTGAGGCACTGGAACAGGTTGCCCAGAGAAGGTGAATGCCCCATCCCTGGGATTGTTCAAGGCCAGGTTGGATGGGGCTTTGGGCAACGTGGTCTAGTGGAAGAAGGTATCCCTGCCCATGGCAGGGGGGCTGGAACTAGATGATCTTTAAGGTCCCTTCCATCCCACACCATTCTGTGATACCATATTAAAAATTTGCAGAATCTGGAAAGGGGTCATTGTTGTCTGTCCTTGGCTAGGAAAATCAAACTGCTCCCTGCTTCATGAAATGGTGTCTTAAAACATATTGTTTATTCTCTCCTCACCTTGCATTATATTAGTCAATAACTTCAGTGTAAAATGAATGCGTATATGCAATAAAATGAGGATAGTGCTATTGCTTATATACTTTGAGCACATGTAATGGCTGTGAAATATGAAGATGTAGGCCTTTTTCATTTAATTTACAGGACATAATTAAATTAATGTTATAGAAACTCAGCTTGGCTTCTGCAGAATTACTGAAATCACTGCTGCTCTGGAATTGGAAGAAAGATTAGTGATATCCATTTGTTCTTAGTTGTACGTTATTTTTATTCATTAAAATTCCCCAAGGAAACAACATAAGACCAGATGATAGATAAGATTTCTCATCTCTCCCTTATGCTGTTGGACAGTCAGAGTGTCTAATATAGGTGTCACATCCATCATTCAGTTCCATGTTCTGAGAACTGCAAAGGATGGAGTCAGCACTGCTAAGCCATATCCCAGTTTCACTCCATATATTGAGCTCTGCAATATCTCTGCTGTCTCTGGCAGCAAGGAGAGCCAAAGTATTCTCTACCACACACAATGTTAGTGTGGGAGATCAAAGGGTGAGCACCCTGTTTTACAAGGCACTCATATTCTAGGTAAAATTGTTGCATTTTAAGAAGAGAGGTATTATTCCAGATTTAGGTAGTCAGTAAAATATTCAACCAAGGCTATTGATGTCCCAGGAAGTTGAAACTGCTCAGCATACCACAAGAGTTTCTCTAGTTTTTCTGTCTAAGAAATACTTATCGCTGACCATTACCTCAGTAGTAAAAGTTTGTCAGAGCACATTTGACAAGAACAACAGAAAATCATGCAATAAAAAAGTGGTGATTTATATAACCCCTGCTAAGGAATGATTCCTGAAGAGCCTGTACTCAAGACAGATTGCTAATTAAGATAAAATTAGGCATGCAATGATAAAATAGCTATTTTCCACTGAATGCTCACAGCATCTATTATCATATCTTCAACAGCAGTTTTAAAACTTAATTTAACATTGAATTCGACCCTCTTCTTGTAAAAGCATAGAGTAATCCACATCACTCGACTTAACTTTGATATATCTACAGCAGAAGAACCCTACAGAAGAACTCATTCCAGTCTACCAAGGAATTTTGATATGGACAGAAAGAGGAGTAGGAGTCAGTCTGCATTTTATATAATTTTGAAAGTTTTCCAAATTGTCATGTTAAGTATGAAACCTCGAAAGTCATTATAGCTCAGAAGCATTTCTGCCTTAAAATACAGATAACAGTTACATAAAAGCAGCAGCCAAACCCTCTCTGCCTAATTGATACAAGCCAAAGTTTACTGGCTGACCAGTTTGAACCACTTAAGATCAAATGTTCCATGAAAATCAGAAACATGATGGTACTCAGAAGGGGTATTTCAAAATGGAGGAACCACACTGCTCAACATGGAGCAATGAGACTACTTGCAAGAGACAGGTGTAGGACATACTTCAGCATCACTGCATTCACATTAGAACTACAAGAGTAGAAAAAGCTAAGCAATTTCATGAGGAAGAAAGCACATGCTAAACAAACAGGTGCTTGATCAGGAGTCACAGACTTGGATTCCAATTGACCCCAACTGCTGTTACAGCTATTTCCTTTCTGGATTTATTTTTCCCTTCCACCATCTACTTCTCATTTCTTCTATTTTAATTTTTAGCCAATCAGAGCAGGATGTATTATCCTGACTCTGAGTTTTTGTGGAACCCGAGACAGGGACCAGATCTTGGCTGGAGTTTGAGTTCCTATAACTACTGCAATACAAACACCAAATTGCCAGAAACCTGCTCAGAAGTTTAATATCTTATTTAGTTAATAAATTTTAACTGCATTTCAAGTAGACAGGCCTTGGGCTCATTACTAGTCTTAGATATGGAAACAAATATTTGTTAATTTCAGTTTTTTTCTGTACATGGAAGTATCTAGAAGAATATGAAAAATACTTTTAATCGTCCAGAAAGCCTTCTATTTTGGGAACTGATTTCCAATGCATACAGTTAGTCTTCACCAAGACAGGCATAACTGTAGTTGGTTATGTACATGTAGCAACATTCAAATGATAAATAATAAATAATAAAGTGGCCTGTTTTACTAGCTAAACAGGTTAAAGTTTTGGGACTGTGAAGAACAGTTTATCAGGTACCCACAAGTGGCCTGGACTTCAACATAACCAAACAAGGTCAGGATAGGCAGCAATGACAACTGTGTAACCTGAATACTAGTTCAGGGTTCTGATTTCTTGATCTGTTGTACTCTGAAGCTGCTTTACTGAACATATGGCTTACCTAATTGAGGGTTTGGACCAGTGCCAAAATTACAAAATGTGTATGCACATTGAAAATGATAAAACTATATATATATTACAGGAAACTAAAAATAGAGGATGACACTCATGGGTCATAAAAAGAAAAGAAAGAATTAATTACTAAGGAAAAGAGAAAGAATTAATTAAAATAATGAGCTTACAATCAGAAAAAACAAAACTGAAATCCCAGCAAGTCTTACATGCTCTGATTCACATCCAAAAAACTACAAACTCAGCTGTGAAGGAAATATGTTGAATTTGCCTTCTCTTTCTGGCACTCTTCCTTTGTAAAGAAGATGCACATCTAAGCAGTTACAAAAGTGACTATACAGCATTCTTTATGAAGCATGTAAAAACCAATGAAACGTACACATTAGCCTTGTAGTTGCAACCTGCGTGTGACTCACGCTGGAAATACTGCATTGCAGTATTCAAATACTTGGTGCAGCCTAAGGAAGAAAACCACAGTATGTGAAGTGTCTGTAACCTCTTGGAGTGCACAGCTCTATCGGGTGCAGGTCACAGCCCTGTAGAGCCACAATAAATAGAGGTCCTTGTGATGTGGAAATACATTACGGGTTTGGAACCATATGCAATGCATTATCACAGCTTCACAAACACTGGTATTTGTGGTTCAAATATGAGTGAGGTGGACTGAAAAATGGCTGAACTGCTGGGCTCAAACTGTTGTGATCAGTGGCATGAAGTCCAGCTGTAGGTCAGTCACAAGTGGTGTACGCCGGGGTTGCTACTGGATCCAGTACAGTCTAATATCTTCATTAATGGCCCGCACAATGGGACAGAGTGCACCCTCAGCAAGTTTGTAGAGGATGTAAAATTGGGAGGAGTGGTTGATACACCGGGTGGTTGTGCAGCCATTCAGACGGACCTCAACAATCCAGAGAAAGGGGTAAACAGGAACTGACAAAGGCCCACAAAGAGAAATGCAAAGTCTAGCACCTGGCGAGGAATAACCCTGTGCACGAATCCATGCTGGGGATAACCAGTTGTAAGCAGCTTGGCAGAAAAAGCCCTGGGGGTTCTGGTGGACAACACGCTGAATGTCCACCAGCAACGTGCCCTAGCAGAAAAGCCAACAGCCAGCTGGGTTGCATTAGGAAGAGTGTTGCCAGTCGCTGAGCTGGAATACTAAAAAAAAGAAGTAAAAAAATGGGCCTACCAAAAAAATTTTGTTTGCTGTTATTTATTATTCTTCATTATTATTTGTTTGGAAAGTGTGGGGGGGGAATCTACTAAAGAACTTTACTTAAACAGAATCAGACTGGAAACAGCTTAGAATCAACCATTACTTCATGTTTCCTGACAGATATTGATTATAAACGTGATAGATGTTTACCTAAGCCTGTTCTGAAGCATCTCTAGTGCTGACAACAATCTTGAATTGATATGAAATTTTTTTACTAAAAAGAAAGTTTCATTTTTCAGGTTATTCAACCCATTTTTTAACCATTAAATTAAGTCAATGACAAATAGAAAATCTTTTCACAAATAGAAGTCAAAATGTTTTGACTTTCTCTACTCCCTTTCTGGGTTTTGTTGTGTTTGTTTATTTGTTTTAGTGGGTTTGTTTTTCTTGCAGAGGTTTTTTAGTTCATTTTTGTTTGGTTTTTTTTTGCTAAAACTTTCAATGCATTATTGAAAACTGTGATAATTCATGAAACTTCTAAAGTTTTTTTTTACCTGCAATACATAACTAGCTCTTTTTTCTAATCAGATTAGATGAAAAAATCAGATTGCTGAGTTTAAAATATCACTTTTCACATTGAGTAAATCTGCATCCTATAGGCAGAAAAACCTAATAAGGATTTGTATTCTATACAATCTTTTTTCTCATTTAGAACAGCTATACGGAAATTAATACAGCAGCATGTCATTAAATATTACTGGTTTTTTTCCTATCACTGCATTTTTGTGTGGTTGAGGAGTGTAAAGCTCTTTCTGTTGGAGAAGAATATTAATCATTCCTTAAAATATGGTGACAGATGGTAACATTGCATATATGTGAGAGAAGAATCATATCCAAGTACATAGAAATACAATATCACACTCCAGTAAACAATTATTCTTCATGCATTTTTTTTTTTTTCTGAAAGCTTAATAAAGTACTAGCTAGTAGCTAGAGCTAGCCCTAGAAAATGCTGTCAGCAAATGCATTGGAGTCAAGGTTAGGAAATTACCTAGGAAGTGCTTTACATGGAGAGATAAAAGCTCTTGATATCCTATAGCTGTTTCTCTAATGCATTTTGTTATAGGTAATGTGAAAGTTCTTATGAACCTGACAGATTTATTTGAGAAATGTTCTAAATATTTACAACCAGGGTTATGTTTAACATCTCAGAGGTAGATTAGATAACCCTTACAATACAGAAATTTCTTTTCCCACTAGTCCTACTCATGCTGAGAGACCTGCTTAAGTTATTACATGATTAACATTATAGTAAAGTCAGGCACCTTTTTTAGCATTTTCAAGTCACATAAACAATGATTTTGCCTACTACTAATATAACAGGATAAAAATAAAGATTTGAACATGAAGGAACTAGATCAGGATATTCTAGTAAATAAAAAACACAGTAGAATTTCACAGAGAAACATTAAATTCTTAGGACAGCATCCAAAGAAATACACATGCTTTTCTAATGCTGAACCTGAGGTATTTCTGAAAAGATGATTGTCCACTCCCTCTTTAAAAACTTACTTTGAATTATGTTGTCATCTTAAATAAGGGTTTGAAATTAAAATTTACCTAAATAATATCGCACAGAACAAGTTACTTGCATGAATGATGAACAGTAACAGAAAAGGCTCCAGAAGCTTTTTATTAAACCACATTTTGATCAAGACATCGAAGCTTAAACAACGTTCTGTTTCTTCCAAAGTACACACTGGTCTCTGTACTACCTTCCTCTCCCCTTTCTGAATTGTTATGGTGCAACCACCCAGTTACGCATCTGTGACATTGGGTACCACTGAGACATACAATAGCATTTTTAAGAAGCAGTACTGGACATACAAGAAAAGAACATGTGAGTTTATTTTTCTAATACTCCACAAACTATTAAAACTGAAACGAAATTTAAACAAAACCTCAAGAACTAAACAGACATTTCTTGACAAACTGACACCACTCTGTTGTGGTCTGGCTTAACACTTTACACAAAACACAATCCATACAATGGGAAACTAAACTGAATCATACCTTAATACAAGTATAACAGCAGCAGTATTAAACCCATCAATGTATACTATAAATCATTAGAACACTGCAGAAAATATTGTGGAGCTCCTAGACAGAGACATATTTTAGAAAACTGATTTTTTTAATTTAAAAATGAAAAATTCAGGACAATTCCACTCATCAAAACCTTCCAAAGAGGGTTGTCTTGTTTTTTTTTCAAATCTCGCATTCATTCAAAATTTGAAACTTAATACACTGCTACAAACCAAGATTATCATGGCCATTGATCCTGACAATAAAAATCAGTAACTAAATCCTTAATATAAGTAAGGCCTCTTATGTGCTCAAGAAGTGTGGATGCCAGCTGCTAAATTTCCAGCAGAAAATTTCATGTGGCAAACTTCACCTTCTTAGTGTGGTGCTTCAGCACGAATAATTGTTTCAAGTGCTCCAATCTACCTTTGCATCTGAAAGTAGTGAAGAGAAAGAGGAAGAATGCATGTGAAGGATGGGTCAGAAGAGAATATGCATTTCACTAGTTTTACAAGAGCTTAGTCACACTGTAATTTTTCAGGAGAAAAAGGATAAAATGGTACAGCTGTAATGCTGTAGCTTTGGAAATGGTTGGAAACAAGTCACAGGCCGATTCTACCAAGTGTGTTCACACTAAGTGCAAACATTTCAAATTTCTTTCATGAGTACAAAAAACCCCCACTGAACAGAAAAGATACAAAATTGTATGGGTTTATTTAAACCCAGTTTCTCACTACAATATTGAAATAGAAACTGCAACAAAATCGTAAGAACAAAGGAAAAGAAACTGATGTATTTATCAGAATATTAATATTGCCCTTAATGAATACTGAAGAGGCAGCTGTCAGCTTAGATTTCAGTATAGTATCACTATCCATAGTCCTATTTGCAAGTATGTAGGATACTAGTACTAAAATTCTTGGCATTTCAAAGCCAACAATTAAAAATTATCTAGTTGGACTATATGACACAGTTTTGGAAAAAATAACAGTAAACTTTTTCAGGAAATATTTTGTATTATCATAAGAAAATATGTTTTACTAATTTCAGAAAGGTCTGTGTTCTTTTTCAATTGCTGTTATTTCAATGAGAATTAACTGCTTACAAAATTTCCAGTGAGCACCTAAAAATTATATATTTGACAATCTAAGCCTACTGATACAAAAATTGGAAATGTAACAGCTTGCAGAACAGACATTCAATCAAATGAGAATGTCCTAATTTTAACATAAAGTTAAGAGTAGATGGTTCACCCTGCTGAATTATGTAATTAATTTCAAATACTCAATATCAAAACAAGGGGAAAAAAAAAATCAATGAACAAGGCATTAGTAAAGGGTTACAGACCCTTTCACTTTTTGGTAAAAGTTAAAATTTAACTCATTGCATCTTAACAAATTGACAATAGCTAACATGACATAAATTTGGGGGTTGTCAAAAAGCTATAGGAAAAATATGCTCTCTGGTTTAATCACTTGTAAAAAGAGTCTAGAATACATAAAGTTGTGACTGCATATAAACCTTTTTTCCTTTGTATCAAGATGGAACCCTTGCTCATTTCATATTTCATGTCATTGAGGTATTGTAGAACACCTTTGTGAGTCAAATCTCAAAGTCTCAGTTCTTACATGCACCATGCTTCCCTATCTCAGGGCTGATCATGCTAGGTCAAGCTGAAACAAGGAGGAAAAGCACTGAAAGAAGCTTTAGAAAAAAATGGTACTGAATAATAAGGGAGCAGGAGTGTTTCAAGAGCTGTCAGTTCAGAATCATTGATGAGCACTAAATAAATTTTAAAAAGACTACTACATATGCTGACAGACAGGCTGGATCAATGGGCTGAGGCCAATCGTATGAAGTTCAACAAGGCCAAGTGCTGGGTCCTGCACTTGGGTCACAACCACCCCATGCAGCGCTACAGGCTTGGGGAAGAGTGGCTGGAAAGCTGCCCGGCAGAGAAAGACCTGGGGGTGCTGGTTGACAGCCGGCTGAATATGAGCCAGCAGTGTGCCCAGGTGGCCAAGAAGGCCAATGGCATCCTGGCCTCTATCAGAAATAGTGTGGCCAGCAGGAGCAGGGAAGCGATCGTCCCCCTGCACACGGCACTGGTGAGGCCGTACCTTGAGTACTGTGTTCAGTTTTGGGCCCCTCGCTACAGGAAAGTCATTGAGATGTTGGAGCACATTCAAAGAGGAGCAATGAAACTGGTGAAGGGTCTAGAGAACAAATTTTATGAGGAGCGGCTGAGGGAACTGGGGTTGTTTAGTCTGGAGAAAAGGAGGCTGAGGAGAGACCTTATCGCTCTCTACAACTGCCTGATAGGAAGTGGTAGTGAGGTAGGCGTCAGTCTCTTTTCCCAAGTAACAAGCAATAGGACGAGGGGAAACGGCCTCAAGTTGCACCAGGAGAGGTTTAGATTGGATATTAGGAAATATTTCTTCACCGAAAGGGTTGTCAAAGCATTGGAACAGGCTGCACAGGGAAGTGGTGGAGTCACCATCCCTGGAGGTATTTAAAAGACCTGCAGATGTGGCACTTAAGGACATGGTTAAGTGGAGGACTTGGCAGTGTTAGGTTAATGGTCAATGATCTTAAAGGTTTTTCTCTAATCTAAATGATTCTATGATTAAAAGAGAGTATTTTGATTATACAATATTTGATAAAATTGCACTGAACTATAAACTGGAATTCCCACTTGTCTGCCACATTATGTGAAAGGTAGTAATTTACATGCTTTACTGTAAGGGAGAGGTGTTTCACTGTGCTATAATTAAAGTTGTGGCACAATCTATGGAATTTAAGTTGTAATTGTAATCCTTATGGATGAAATTCAAATTTGTCCTATTGCAGTGTAGCTGGGTATCAGGACCATGTCCATGTGTACATCCAGCACACTGGATTCCCTGGGTGATGCAAGGAACTCTGCAGCTAGTCTCTGCGCTAAGCAATGGACCAGCTTGAGAGAAGGCAGTTGACTGAAACCCTCATTGACTTCACAGAAAAGCATGTGATAATTATAGGAGTTCTCCAGGTAAGAACTTCAACCAGTCCCAGAGATGTGCCCAGGCTGCCTGTGCCAAGCACTCCCTGAATCCTTAAAAGTGTTGATAACATTCTGAGACAAGGACCTGGGTGTCCTAGCAGCTTCCCCAGGTAGTTCCTGGTATAGAAACGAATTCTGCCCTTTGTAGTACAGAAGACACTTTGTCAGAAGGAACTTCCTGCAGATGAAGAAATGGTCCCACAGGGTGCTCTCTTGTTAAAATAGGTGTTTTGCACAGAATTTAAGATAATCAATAGAAACATCATGCATAAATTGGAGTCATCGTGGAGAACCACAGGCCAGCCGGACATAAGAATTCAGCAAAACGAACAGTTCAGGGAGTCTTACTCAATCCAGCTCAAGACACCATATCAGGGCCATAAGAAAAGATTATCTAAATGAGCTGTTTATTTTAACAAGCACTCACTCTGAGTTCAATAAAATCATTCCTTGAATAGTTTTGGTTTCTCCTGGGTACCTTCAAACTCTCTTGGCCATCAAAGGTAGTTGCAAACATCACGTAACTTATCCCTCACTAAATAATTAAATTAATTGATGGAGATTTGGATAATGACAAATACATGTTTTGTTATTATGTACAAAACATCTAAATATGTCAATGTATATAGGTGTCTGAAAATTAATGAAATTATTCACAGTGGAACAAAACAAGTTGATAAACATGAAATTATTGAACAACTACAGAATAATATTTGATACAAGTTTTACTAAAAAGAGATAGTTCTTTAAAGCTGATGTTCTTGAAAACCGGAGGACAGAAGGCTGAAGCTGAGAAACAAGCAGTGCACAAAGAATGTTACACCATGCCACCAAAAGAAATTCTTAAGAGACAGAATATGGCTAGTTTCTAGCCCAAAGTCAACACTAACCTATCCAATGAAACTAAAAAACCCTAAACAATAAGTTAAACTGTGATACAAAGTGATATGGACATAAGTCTACAAGAGACAATGACACATTAAAAAAAAAAAAAAGAAAACAAACAAACAAACAAACAAACAAGAATGAAATTTATTTCAAGGTGAATTGCAAAACCAGAAACTATATTATAGATCGAGGTAAGAGGAGGATTCTTTTTTCAATGTATTATTTTCTGTGCTGTTTGAAAGAAGCCTGGAAGTATTTTACACTGTAAAAGTTTGAGATATATTAGTTTGGGGGAGGGAGGAAGGTTAAGCAGAGGGCAGTTTACACTTCATTTTTCACTTCAGAAATGTTTAGACTTCAAAGACTTGTTTTAACAGTGCCTGTTTATTCATAATTGAAATTATGTAAGCACCAAATATTCAACAGTGGTGTCATTTAACAAAAATATTAATTAATCAAGTTAAATTGGTTTTAATAAAGCCTAAAGAAAAAGAGTGTAAAGACTCGGATTACCAAAAAAGACAAAAGCTGAAAAAATCATCTTTACTTTCATAGCTCAAAATTCAGTGTTTTGATTCAGTGTTTTGACTCTTATGTTTTTCACTATTACTTCAGTCACATTTTTTTCAGAATAAGATAAATGTTAACATCAACATATAGGTAGACACTGCAGCTTTAAACTATGCAGAGTTTAAAAACCTAAACAAATTTTACTCTATGTTCATCCACTATGAAGCTATCATAAAGGGTAAAGTCCCTAGTTTCCAATTCCATGGAAATGACCTTTAGAAACATATTATTTGCTAGTTTGGTAAGTAGCAAAGGCCTATTTAATTTTCCTGATTATTTCAGATGCCTTTGTTAATTTCCACTCATATCAAGTGCTGCGGGCTTCTAAATGCTGCTGTTTTGAGAAATATCTTGTTTAGGTTGTTCAAATTGGATTGTTTTATACTTATAGCTAGCCATAGCTTCTATTCAATTTCTTTCAAAATATATAAAGTGTTTAGTAAACACAAAAGAATTGATGGGAATATGATACACACTTTGCAAACAGTTTAAAAGCCAGCTTCAAAGATCAGAAGTTGGGAGGCTACTGCATTTCTAAAATAGTGGTTCTCAGTATCTCTTAGACCACTACCTTAGTGATACCAATTAAAATGGCTGAGTGTAACGGGGGAGAGTCTTACAGAGAGTTCTATAATTTTTAGCCTATGTGAAAATCTCACTTGTCCAATTAACCTCACACTCATACCTCAAAGTTGTGTAGAGCTTTTAAGCTTTCTTTTTTTTACTGTTGTTTTACAAAGAACTTGCCTTGAGAAACGTATCTCTTCTTTTTCAGTTTATGGCACTATATTAGGAGCACCTTCATCAGGACATCCATAACTTTTTATCTTTCTTTCGCCTGTGAATGGGTGGAAGCTTCAGGTCCTAAGCGTACAGAGGTTTTACATGAACTGTTTTCCATCGCCTTAGACATACCACAAATTTAACTTCTCATGAGTAATTCCATAGCTTACAGAATTCTTTACTACACTTGAGAATTAATCAATTTCCTTCAGATAATATTTTGTTCACAAAAAGAACGATGTTTTATCAAAACAAACAAGAAACATTTTGCATGTCCTCTTACTAAAATGATACAGTCTTTGTGCTCACATATGCATAGCAGTAGTTATTTTGGCTCTTTAACTGAAATTACTTGCTACAACAGAATGTATCATGTGACCAAGCACCCTGGTGAATCATTATCACACGACTGCTGCTTTCTCCAGTGTTGGTTCCTGTCTGTTGGAAAGGCAACCCCCAAAATTTTCCTAAAGCCACTTTAGCTACCCTCTCTACTCCCCTCTCATGATACCCTACCTGCAATACTGCATCCAGTGCTGGAGTCCTCAGTACAGGAAAGACATGGACCTGTTGGAGCAGGTCCAGAAGAGGGACACAAAAATGATCAGACGGCTGGAGCACCTCTGCTATGAAGACAGGCTGAGAGAGTTGGGGTTGTTCAGCTTGGAGAAGAGAAGGCTCTGGGGAGACCTTATAGCAGCCTTCCAGTACCTAAAGGGGGCCTACAAGAAAGCTGGAGAGGGACTTTTTACAAGGCCATGTAGTGATAGGACAAGGGGTGATGTTTTAAACTAAAAGAAGGTAGGTTCAGACTAGATGTAGGGAAGAAATTTTTTTACAATGAGGGTAGTGAAACACTGGAACAGGTTGCCCAGAGAGGTGGTAAATGCCTCATCCTTGGAAACATTCAAGGTCAGGTTGGATGGAGCTCTGAGCAACCTGATCTAGTTGAAGATGTCCCTGCTCATTACAGGAGGGTTGGACTAGATGACCTTTAAAGGTCCCTTCCAGTCCAAACCATTCTATGATTCTAAATATAATCACAGAATCAGAGAATAGTTGAGGTTGTAAGGGACCTCGGGAGGTCATCCTGGCCAAACCTCCTGCTCGAGCAAGGTCACCTAGAGCAGGTTGCACAGGACTGAATATTACCTCTGTGTGTGAGCATGAGCTTCTAGGAGGTATACTCCATGCAACTTATAAAACTGTTAATTTCTGATGGAATATTCATAGGAGAGATAAAGAGATGAAAACTGGACAAAACTAACACTCACTGTCTCAGTTATGTAAGAGCTAGGAATGACTACAGAAACCATGGAATGTAAATAAAGTATTTCTTGAATTTAGCTTTCCCTTGAGAAATTGTGTAGACACACACTGCTTACGAACACTTTATACTGTTTAATCAAAAAATTACTTCTAAAATTGGAAAAGAAGAGAAATTAGATAGTATTTCCTCATAAGTGTTTGAAAGGATCTCAGAAACTGGGCTGATGGTACAATAAAAATTTTAAAAGACACTGATTTATTCAAGAGCATACTCCTGGTCTTTAAGAGACAGTTAATTAAAAAAAAAAAAAAAGAAGAAAAAAAAAAGATATTTGCTTTCTAAAATAAACATATAAACTTCTTGAAGAGATCATTCCACTTTCTAAATAAACAATGCTACAAATCCTTATTTATGAGCGATGACACATTTCTATACTGGATTGTCTAAATGATTGAAACATTCCTCTGAAACTTTGTGTTGTGACATCAACATTTTGACAAATGATTACTTGAAAATTTTTCATGCTTGTTAATTTGAATGCTACATGAATGTTTATGTAAAATTTTAGGATACCATGTTGATTACAGAATTATTTTATATATTGAAAATCTATTTAATTCCTTAAGGGAATAGACTTGTATTACAAAATATATAAAAAATTATATTTTTAGTAAATCTAATAACTGGGTGATCAAATGAAAGGCTTGCTGAGTAGCACAGAAGTCAGCCATCTATAGCAGGTTTCTAAAGATGATACAAGAACAGATTTTGAATGATACCAAGAAGGATGTTGCAAGATTATCAGCTGGAAACAATACTGCTTTGAGATAATTTTTTACAATCACTTTTCTCCTCTAATTTTGGAAAGAAAAAAGTAAAAGACTGCTGACCTCTGCACTTTCACAACATTTAATAAGAGTGTGTAGTAGCTTACATTATATTTAGTTTCTAGGGTTTTTTTGTTAACCCAAAGATATTTTTAGCTGTTCTTTCAGCCTTAGTATTCCAAATTTCCGTCACCAACTCCTACTTTGATGGCATTCTAACTTGCTCTTATTTTGTTAGTTAAGAAAATTCAAGCAGACTGCCAGACAAGAATTCTGTAACTAGAAATGTTACTGAAGAAAATATGTACTGGTTATTATTACAACAATATGCTGGCATTCCATACAACTGAAAGAGCATGTTAAAGGAGAGAAGTTAATACTCTAGTTAAAAAAGGAAACTGTTTTATATCCCAGGTAGGTGGTCATTCTTGTTCCAAATAACACCCGCTGAGTTTTATTTCTGGGTGGTTTGTATTAATATTAATCTAAGAATGAAGTGGTTTCTTGGAGATTAAACTTCAACTCAGCTACATTCTGTTGGGTTTCCATCATTTTCTTGCTATCAAAATACGGTCACTTTGATAATACTGAGTAGAGAGTAAAGAATAATAGAAAAACAACATGTTGAAGTTGTCTTCCATGCCCTACTGCCTTTAAGTAGTGAAAGTTAACTGCTGAGCACAGCAGCAAGTGAAGGACTCATGCAGTGAGCAGCTGCCTACCTTGGAATAACGTGTTTAAAAATACTTTCCGCTACAGGTAATTTTGTCTTTACAGTCCAAAAAGCCTCAGCTGCTCTCAAGGACAAAGTTCATGGTACCAAGCTAAAAAGTGATTTCCTTATTTCCTTTATATAGAGGTTGGTTTTTTTCTTTCTCTAATTTAAAAATCTTAGATAATAAAAATAGATACGTGGATTAGTGAATACAAAGCAAGTACACAATCCTGTAAAAAGCCAAGTTACACTCAATCCTTTCTCAAGTCATTCAAATCTACGGTGCTCCACAGTGTAAGGAGATGCTTAAGGACTCACATACACGTAAAGTTCACATAACAAAGACAACTTTTATCACTATAAAAGGTCAGACCTGCTGACATATTCAGCCTTCTCTGCACAGTTCCTACAATATAAGCTGCATGTCAAGCCATTGCAGACTGCTGGTTATGATGTTACTGGTACAAAGAAATGCCCGGTTTGCATAGAAACAGCATATGGTTCCCAGCCCTAACTTCAGGTCAGAGACTTAAAAGAGACTAAGAGCACTGCTCTTCCATAAGCATCTCCAGCTGTTTGTTGGGAGCTGTCACAATCAGGTACAGCTTAGAGTAACTGCAAAGATTGTCTAACCTGCAGGGCATCTTATTTGTCAGGAACCAGGACTATGGACAAGAGGGAAGATGATATAATATAAGCTGCTATTTGCTGCTCAACATTCCTGATCTCAAAATTGGACTGTACTCGTTTCAGTGATATCTTGAACTTTGGTACAGAGTTGAGTATTAAATAGTATTCCTTGTTTTGCCAGACAAAAAAGTTCACCTTGTCTATTTCAAACAAAACAAGATGTTTTCAGCTCAAAACTTTTTAATTTACTTTACGTCTTGGCAGCTTAAACACCATCTCATCTCTCCCCCTGTGTAAAATGATTCTAGTCTTTCCTTAGTCCTCTCTTTAATTATTGGAGAAATTAACAGCTTAATGGTATTAACAGAAATAAGCAGATTAAGGATAAAATTATGAAAAGTATTTTATGAGTTATAAAAATAGGGTTTTTTTCCATTTCCAGTTTCCATATGTATGAATACAGATAAATGAAGTTTTGTACATTTTCCCCTGTAAAAAAATTAAAGGGCTCTCTGCAGAGAAGCCTTTGCATATTATCCACTTGTAATTTTGCTAAACATATTTGTTATGAAGAATATCCCTATTCATACTTCCTGTTCAGACCTGTTTTCTTACCCAGCCAAGTTGTTCTGGGGGACTCATTATTCTAGGCCTGGGTAGCCAAATTGACATTGACTCTGGTGAATTTCCATCAAGCTGACATGATGCTCAGCTAGACCCAATAGATATGTTCATTCAAGTACTGATTAGAAACCCAAGTCATCAATGGAAAAACTGATTAACACAAGGTTTGAGAGGACTGACTCACATTGAACTATAACAAAAGTATAACTTTGGTAATAATTTAAAAAAACCCAGAAAATAATTTATGCTTTTATTTTAATGGAATAAATTTTTACTACTTCATTTAAGATTCTTTAAATAACCATTTTTTACATAGGTAATATTAATGCAGTCAGCCAAACTACTTACATAAATAAGAACTACTCATGCATCTGAAATTTTGCTAGAAAACTGCATTGTTTTTACTACTTTTATGTTCTCAGATCCTTTTAAAGTGGTTTCACTGTAGGACAACCGATACATTTTTCCTCTCCAACTCAAAAGACAATATCACCAGTTGACTAAAGGTTAGGCTTCTGGCTCTGCAGCAGATCATGTAATAAACTTATTTTTGTGGTTGATGAAATGCTAAGCAAACGTGAAAACAGGACTCTAATAATTAATTTGTGTTGCATCTAATCAGGAAATAATAATCTTAAATTATGGTTTTCTGTTTACTTCTGTTCATAGAAACTAGACACCTTGGGGCACTTTCACCTATGAATTAAGAATATTGTTTTACTGTTACAGAAAAATTCCTAGTGCTACCTTTTTAAATGGTATTTCAAGATTGAAATTGCATTTTCAGTTGTCAAAATAATGTCAAAGTCACAATATTTTTTTCTTTTTAGGATGAAAGCAATTCATGCTTAAGTTACGAATGAAACCAGACACTAATATTTGGATATACTGGCACAAAATGCCAAGTCAGATGTTACTACTATAGATTTTCTCAGTAACTTTCACAGTTCAATCACTCACTTTTCCCAAATGTCATTTCATGGCTATTCATACAATGTACCACAACACAGCTCAGTCATGCAAAAGGCAATGGGCATTTCTTAAAAACACCTCAGGACCTTTTTCTTATTTTGAAGGTAAAATGTAAATACTGATGAGCTACAGCCCAGCATTTTTTTCCAAAACCAAACACACTGTGTATCATTATGATACTCTTTGTGTTGATGTCATGGATATAAATCTTTTGTGGTACAGCATGATTGAAAATCCCCCAAACGGTAGCACAACATTTTGATAGAGTTTCAACTTAAGAACTATTTAAATGATGGGAGTACATCTTGCTGAAAGTCATACCTCTATAGGCACTATATCAGCATGCAAGAATGTATACTTCATTTACAAAGGTAGGGTTACCTCTCTCTCTCTTTATCATTATCTATATTACAAGTCAAAAAGAGCATTTACATTCTTATTTCAAAATGCAAGAAAATGGATTAAAGGTTCTGTCTCTTCCCAATATTTAGTAAGGCTCATGATGCTCACAAAGAGAAAATCAGAATGGAAAATTTCTTCCAGTCAGATAACAAAAGGGAACATTAAAGGCTTGGCAATAGATGATAAAATTGTTTAGCTAAATCTTTCCTATTTGAAGTTATTTTTTTTATGGCTTTCCTTTATAAAATCTGTAATAAAAGTGCATTTCATCAGAATTTCATAATTAAATCTTTCTCACTGTAAGGTGCACAATCATAGATTAGAAGCTGTTTCTATAGTGTGAAGAAAATTATCATGCAATCTCTTTCAGTGGAGGTTTTTCCAGTCACAAACAGAGAGTGCAAATTATTTGCATTCTTTGAAAAAAAAATTTTAAGCCTTATTTGACAATTTAAAAAACTAGACTCAGATTTCTATTACCATGATTATAATGCAAATTCTGAAAAGGATATTGAATGTCCCACGCTTCTATGAAGAATTTCAAAACATTAGCCATTAAGCATACTCTTACGAATGCTTTGAAATCTAGGCTTCATTAAAAATAATATCCTACAATTCAGCATTAAGAAAGCTAAAAACCAACATTTTTAAAAGTATAACTCTGACTTAGGAAAAAAGTAAACAACATTTGGCAAATATCTTAGGCAAACAAGTAAACAACTCAAGTGTATGGGCTACTTTGTGTTCCAAATTGGAAAATTACGAACTATAAACAACAACTATACCCAAGTTACTACATTGAGCAGCAATCACTTTATGGTTAAAAAAAAAAAAAAGCTTCAGCAGGACTACTCAGATATTTAAAAGTTTTGCTGAACAGGAATCTATGCATAAATGAATTATGTCTAGACTGGTGCCTCAGCTGCCTGGACATAAATCTACCTATGTCTATGAAAAGAACAAGCAGCTCTGATTCACTAGTGCATTGTTTCTGTTTTTCTGACTAATGCTGCTTAAAACATAATTCCTGTAATATATGTCAAATGCATACAGGTTTTGGTGCTTCTACTGCATGCAGGATTTAAAATCATTCAGCCGCTTACTAAAGAAATCCTTGTGCTAATGCTGATGTTGCTTATTCTAATATAAAGTATGGAAACATCTATTGTCTTAGAGTCTCCAATATTTAAAACCTTTTCTATTCATTTGTATTCAAAATCTCCATAGGGGGCAAACTTGATGCATATTAAGGCATATCTGGTCACAAATTTCTTCTGTTTACTCTTTCTGTCTCATTTTCTTTTTTTATCTTTTTTTTTTTTTTCAAATATCACACAGTATGCTCATACAGATAGCAGCCATTTTCATACAATCAAATTATCTGCAGCCTTTTTAGCAACTACCATTTCAAATATTAACTAACAGAAGTTTTATTAAGGAGACTTAGTCCTTCCTGTGGCTGTAAAACTGCACTGATAAGACAAGAATGAATTTTCGGTCTATTTTTTTGTGCATTCTAAGAGGAATAGATTAAGCTCTGAATAGATAATGGCTCACACAGAAAGCACAGAACCGCTGAAAAAAGTATTCTACCAAAAATGTTAGATATAATATTGACCTACAAAAAGGACTGTCAATAAAAAGTAATATCCAGGATTAAGTAAAAGGACAACAGACTTTGAGACTTTTGCTGAAATTAGGACCCATTACATATGAAGCTGTATGATTATGAAACCAACTAGATGCCAGCCGCAGGCTTAGTGTGAAGTACTGCATAGAGATTTTTTTCCCCACAGAAGTCTGGTTTTGAGACATTGTTGCTTAATACATTTGAATAAAACTTTTTTTTTTTCTGTTCACATTAGCTAGGTAAGGCTTTTGACAAGGGTAGTCATTCTCTCAGGTCAAAAGGAAAAGCCTCTTTTGATGAAATTTCCAGTAAGTCCCTGCACTTAAGCAATGCTATCACAATTCTAGTATGGATTGTGCTCTAGGGGTACCCTCTGTCTTCAGACAGGATGAAAGAGTTTAGCTGGCTACCTTGGACTGAACTCCAACCACTCTGAATACAAATTACTTAATTTGTCTATGTTTAGTGGCGTTGCACACAGGAAAAGAAAAAGTGGCAAGGTATAAACTATTCTTTCTCAGGCTGACAGATCATTCAGGATCTTCCCATCTACACACTCCTCTTCACCTTCTTGTATGGAGAATGCAAACTGTGACAAAGTATGCAAATTTAATTTAATGCTTTAATGGTTTGTGTCTTATTCATTAGGGACCGTGTTGGTTTTTTTTTTAATTAACTTTGAAAAGATGACTTCTGACCACTTTGAAGTCAAACACTTGTTTGTAATTCATAAACATGCCAAAACCTACACCCTGCTCTTTCTGCTGACATTTTCATACGTTGTCCTACAGCAGATGGCTGAAGAACCTAATCAAGAGATTCTGTACAAAGCATCAAAAATTATAAGCTAGGATCTGTAGTTATCAAAAAAAGTAGTTACAGAACTCTATGTCTAATGTACTAATGTGTGTAATTCTTGCAAAGCATTTAATGAGCTTGTACTATGCCATCAAGAAATCCTTCACTGAGTCAACACCTCTCTGGTCAAGACAAGTTGCAACAATATAAAGATCAGATAGTTTTTACTGAGCCCTGTCCCTTACTGAGCTAGGTAGTGATGGAAAAGTCCATGTCTCTTCATTCTCAGGTATTTCCTGTGAGGCACTTCCTATTGAATACTTCCTCCGCATCCTTAGGTCAGACTATGGTCCCTCATTCTGACTGCTTTCTCTAGACTTCTAAACACTTAGGGTATGGACAAAAAACAAGCCTGGGAAGAGAGATTACATGAGAACATTTGTAGAGCCCCTCTTAAAAAAGATTAAAGATGAACTCATGGCTTCATAAAAGTCAAAAGAAAACTTCACTTGAGTCGCAGATTCCACAAGTTTTGCTTTACTGTCTGTATTTTTTAAAAAAATCTGTTCATCTGCTTTTAATTACTTCAAAATCAGAATCATAATCCTAGCTTAAAATACCACCAGGGATGTAATTAAGCAGGCATTTATGGTCAATTTCCCCCCCCTCTACACCAAAGAAATTCAATTGCATTTCCCTGGCTTAGCAATATGATTCTTGGGTATGATGTTTTTGGGGTTTTACTTCAGTGCAATCAGTGTGGTAAATTGCTGCCTTCATTTGTTGAATCAGTTAAAATGGTTGTCCTCTTTCCTGGAATTCTTATTATTTACAAGATCTACAGCAATTTTACATTGGCTTTAGAGTTTAATTTTTTGATTTTTTTTTTTCAACTTCAAATCTGAGTAAATACATCAGTACTATATGTTAGTTCAACCTGCAGTAGCACTGGATTCTAAAAATGCACCACTAAGAAGCAAAGACAAGAAGATTGAAAATGCAGAAAGGGACAGGACACCATGGTGGCACCATTACACTTTTAATTCAGAACTCACTAAGTACAATATTTCTGGCTGGACAAGCTGCACTTGGCCCAGAGAATGACGTTAGGCTTTACAGTAAATACCCACAGATTATTTCTGGGGTTTTGGGGTGGTTGTTGGGGGGAGTGTTTTTTTTTGTTTATCATGAAAGCTCTTTTAACCTCTGAAAAGGAGGATTATTTAAATCACTTTTGCATGAATAACACTCATTTACAAATCTGATCAAATCCTTACATTTTTCTTGCATGCTGTGATTCAACTTGGCCCTGCTGTGACTCAATCAAATTTCAGCTTTTAGCTTAAACCAAAATCTAATCAAGTCATAGCTGATTTTTCTCTTCTTGCTGCAGTTTGCCTGAAGTAAACATGTTTGTTTATTGAAAGTGATATTGCTTAATTCACATATCAAATAGGGAAATCTGCATAAATACACCAGCAAAACTCACAATCTGCTTTGGAACAATAAGTAAATATTAGCTAAGGAAATGTGGGAATAGGTGACATAATACAAATGAGCAGTGACTACCCATTTTTGTTTATGTTCCCATTGATACCTGTGGTCCCAGAAAAACCTAAAGGAATCCCTGTTTGCCCTAACTGTATGAAATTAAACATAACTTTTATACACAGTGAAGTAAAACAGCATCTAAACATTTAAGATTAGGTAAAAAATGTTTCATAGCACTTGTCTCAAGTTCTTTTTAGTCAGAGTTTTTTTTCCTGCTTCTAAATCAGTGCACTCAGCTATAAGAAATGGACACAGGGTCACGCCATTGCCCCTCCCAAACACTTTTTTTCCTGGGGAAACACACTGTATCACCATTTGCAAGTGTACTTATTACTAAGGCTGGATTTTTCATAAATATTAACTGAAAAATAAAGATAATAGAAAAAAAATACAGAAAATCCTACTTCTTTTTTATTTTATATGGGAGAATAAGATCTCATGAATTTTCAGTTTAGGAAGGTGCAAGCAACAGCTCAATGTTTTGCATTCTTCTCTACTGTGATCCTTTGTGTTTACAAGAAAGTTGTGTCAAAGACATCAGATATAAACGGATCCTAGATTTAGTCTTAAATATCTTCACAGAGACGTTACAGAAGTAAGAGCAATGGCTACAGGATGCAAGAAAGAAGAGATGGCTAGAGGCTAGGCTTGAACAAGTGACACACGGAGACTAGATGACCTCCTGAGGTCCCCTCTATCTGCAGCAATTTTATGGAAAGAATAAGATGGTAAGATTTCTTCTAACATGGCAGATACCTCTAAGAGTGATAAACGAAAACAGCAGTGGGCTTGTGCATTCATTAAGTAGACTAAGTCTTGAATTTGCCTGTGCGAAACTAGGGTTTCTTTATTCTTAGATTAATAACTAACATGAAGTCAAACCTTATAATAAATTACAGTGGGCTTTGTAGCAGTTACACACAGATGAGGCTTAATGATCTTATTTCTGATGTCAGACATTTAACATCTTTGAGAGGCAAGAATGTTATTGGATATCGAGGAGAACCAAGAAAAAAAAATCTAGCAGAGAAACCAGTTGGTTGCCATTTCTAAATGACAAAAAGGCAATACAAATATAATGTAAAAACAGTCACTACAAATGAAATTAATAACGCTAAAGAAGCCTGAAAAGGACCGAAATAAAAGCAACAATGAAATAAACTACAGTAATATGACTAATGGAAAGGCCCCAAAGGGCCAAAAATAAAAATATGTTCATGTTCTTCTCTTATATTTGTTTAGGTTTTGTGTTCAGGGCAAATGGAAAACTTGCACAATGTTCTTTACATAAACAAACTAGAAGCTTTAACACACTGTACTGCTTTACAGAAACCAGTGGATTTATTTCCATGAAAGAGAAAATGTTTTTTAATTTGACTTAAATACTCAAACCCTGTAATGATTACGGGCATCAAAATATTTTACTTTTTTTCTATTTTTTTTGTTTTTAAAGCAGTCTCTAATATTTGGGTCTTCCTATTATAGCTGTAAAATGAACAAACATTTTCATTACCTGTACTTCTCTTTTTTAGCTTTATATACTATCTTAGCTGTACCACTTTTAAGACATACCAGCCATCTTCCATTTTTACTTCTTTCAGGAGAAGAAACAGGTAACCTTCTCCTTACCATTTTCTTATTTCTTGTTCCCATGATATCTCATCAGCAGAACTAGTTTGCCAGGAACAAGCTTCTTCCTAACCAGGAACAAACATAACTAACTTCTTTTTCACAACAGGCAAAGCATTTTTGCTCTATCTGCAGTACTCCTATTAATCACTCTGAAAAAGCACAGTAACAAACAGTTAGATACTGTCAGAATAGGGGCTCTTTCAGGGTAGTTTGTACTAGATCTATTTCAGAAACAAAATTAAAATTATGTATGAATTATGGTAAAAAAAAGCTTTGTCCAGAAATGTGGGAGCAGCTCGGAACACCTGGCATTTGTTTTCAAGAGTGACCGTTAGAATTTGTTGTGCTGCATGTTTGCCAAGCCTTTGAAGAACTAGTTTTACAAGGTCAGGTTGGAGGATGGCCTTGTATAGGACTGGGAAGATGTGGCTGAAGACAGTCACGAGTATGTGTATGGAATGTTTTTATCTTTAACTGTTCTGAGGACTGGCAAACATCCCAGCTGAGCCAGATATGCGCTCCTGTGTTAGTAGTATTGGCTGTATGCTGTTAGTTCTTTCTAGATCTTTGTTGAAACATATATAAGTTTGATCCTTTTGTGAAATAAAGGGAATCTTGTATGGATAGCTTGAGCACTTAATTCAGTCGCCGCAGATGGTGAGCCCGACGTGATCAAGAGAAGAAGATGACGTGATCGAGAGAAGAAAAGAGGTGATTCCCCTTCACTGCGGAGACCACGCAATCTAATGGGGAGAGTTTTGAAGAAGTGGCCACGACTGAGAAAATAGGTAACAGCAACCCCTGTGGAACGGGTGAGTTGCGAGATTGCGATAGCATGGGGCAATCAGTTTCTCAGGAGCGTAAGCTCTACTTAAACGTTTTGCAGCAGATTTTACGGGCCTCTGGGTATAAAATAACAGAGGGACAAATTGCTTCGCTTTTAATATGGGTAAAGGATAATTGTAACTGGTTTCCCACAGAGGGAACTTTTGATAGCAAGGTTTTGGAAAGGGTTGGGGAGCGTTTACAAAGGCGAAAAACTTTGGCATTCGGTGTATCAGAATATTTAATTGTGACACGGAAATTTATTTATACTGCGCTGGTGCATTTACAGCCGGCAGAGAAAAACATACCAATACAACTGGATACTGCTTTTGAGGAGACAGTTTGTAAGCAGGCTGGTAACGAGCAGGATTCTGACTCCGATAATAATTCTTTTGCATCGTGCAGGGTGGACTCCGAAAAAGAGCCGGATTTATATCCCTCATTACCTCCACCGCCGCCTGCACTAACACCGTTAACGCACACACCCCGCCGGCAGGCAGACAGGCAGGCAGCGGGCGGGCAGCAGGGCCTCCGCGGGGTCGCCGACCCTCACCACCGCATACAGGTCCCCGCCGCTGCCTCCCGCCGCTTTCGCACCCGCCTCGCCGCCGCCGCCGCCGGCCGCCGCGCCCGCCCCACCGCTGCCTCCCGCGGCCGCCGCGCCCGCCACGGCCGCCGCCGTCCCCCACGCCCCCACCCCAATCGCCTGGTACTCCCTCTCCAGGGTCTGCAGAACTTAAACCAGAACCTGGCTTTGCTGCACTGCCTCTATCTCCTTCTTCTGCTAATCCCTCTAACTCTGTGCCTCTGCCTAATCCCGTGGCTCCTGCTTTACAGCCATGCGGAGAAAAAACTACAGCGCCTTCAGCTCCGCCTTTAACAGACTTTGATGCTAAATGTGACAACTCACTTAATGATTTGGGGAAAAATACATGTAGCTTGATGCAACGCTGTCGAGAAAAAGCTCTACAGCAAGGAGATCCCACGTTTACTTTTCCTGTTATATACAGACCCCATAATCCACCACAGCATGATGGTTTACCTTATGAAATGATAAAGGAATTACGGAAATCAATTCGTGAAAATGGGCTACACGATTCATTTACAATGGGACTAGTGGAAGCAATTGGAGGCACTTACACTATGACTCCTTGGGACTGGAAATTGCTTATGAAAACGGTGTTGACTTCTGCTCAGTATTCTGTATGGCAATTAGAATACAATGATTTGTCAGTGGAACAAATTATGGACAACTTGTCATCAGGGATACTTATAGATCAAAATATGTTACAAGGAACAGGCTCTTACATTACACCTCAGGCACAAGCAGCTTTGCCAAAGCAAGTTTTCGATCAAGCTACTCGTATTGTGATCATGGCTTTATGACACGTACCCAAAATTGGGCAAATTATTGCTTCGTTTGCTTCTATACAACAGGGCTCTCAGGAACCATACATACCTTTTATTGATTGCCTTCAAGCCGCGATAGCACAGCAGGTAGAAAATCTGGAAGCTACAAAAGTGTTATTTCAATTGACTTACGAGAATGCAAATACAGACTATCAGGCTGTATTGAAAACTGTTAGAGGAAGAGCTACTGACGTTGGGGAATATATTAAGATATGTCAAAACGTAGGGACAGACACTCATAGAGTTAACATGTTAGCTGCTGCACTGTCACGACAACTAAATGTTAATCAAGTTACTGTGACATGCTTTGAGTGTGGAAAATTGGGACATATGGCTAAGCAATGTCCTAAATGACAGAAATCCAAACATGATAAACCTCCAAATCAATTGTGCCCTCGTATTAAAGGATATCATTGGGCAAATCAATGCAATTCGAAATTTGACAAAAGCACAGGCTAAAGATATAATTCGTTCTTGTCCAGATTGTCAGAGTTGCTTCTGATGCAGTGAGCATTGGAGTTAACCCACGTTTCTGTTGATACCTTTTCCTCTTATATTTGTGCTACTGCTCATTCTGGAGAGAGGGCATGTGATGTTCAATGACATTGGTCACGATGCTTTGCAATTATGGGGGTTCCTCGAACCATTAAAACTGACAAGGGTCCAGGGTATGTAGCTAAATCTACTCAATTATTTTTGCAACAGTGGCAGGTATCCCATGTGACAGGAATTCCACATTCACCTACTGGACAAGCAATAATTGAGTGTGCGCATCATGCTTTAAAGTCCATGTTGCATAAACAAAAAAGGGGGAATATGCCACCACAAGAACAGCTAGATAATGCTATGTTTACTTTGAATTTTTTAAATCGCTCACCAGACTTAATGGCCAGCACAGTGATAGATAGGCATTTTAAAACTCCTGATTCTATTTCACACAGACCTAAAGTACTGTATAAAGATCCTTTCGTGGACCTGGTTGGAATGGACCTGTGGAACTAATCACTTGGGGGAGAGAGTATGCTTGTGTTCTTCCCACAGGAACCAAGTGGATTCCAGCTAAATACATGAAGCCATATCATGAGCTGGCGAAACCACTCGGACAACCCAATCCCGCAGATGAAGACTCTGAATTTGAAGGAGGAGAGACAAATGAGGAGGAAGCAGCGCATTGAGAATGAAAAAGCTATCACATAGGGACATTTGAAGAGAATGCAACAACAAGCTAGTGTGATGATGCAATGTGTGTCCTACTCCAAATACCTTTTTTAGCATACCTGGCAACAGTGGCCAGCAACAGTATTGTAAGAATTCTGATCTTTTTTCTTTGCGGGGTCACTCTGGCTCGGGTGCAGCATTTTTATTGGGCCCAATGAAGGTGTTGCGCCTAAGCCACGGTGACTATATAAAAAAACATTCCTTGTATAAGTTTGAACCTGACACAGAATCACAAAGGTTCAGTGATGATATGTACTTCACATCCTTATGTTTTTGTAGGAGCTCAATTTCTAGATATCACTTTACGTAACGATGCTTTTGAAACTAATCTGAATTAACCTTGGTATTTTAGCTGTTTTACTCATAAGAATATATCTGAACTAAGTCTTAGAGTAATCATGCCAATATGATGTCGTGCTGAATTGTGGATCCTTGTAAATATGACCAAATCGTAGAAAAGGGAATAAGGATTAAGTCAATTATCAAGGCTCTTAAAGCAGACAATTAGTCACCCAAAACGATTTATAGGATGGCTCATTGTCTTTATAATATCAGCTACCATTATTGCAGCTACTGCCGTCGTTGCTACCATGGCACTTGTAAAATCCCTTCACACTGCTCACACAGTAGCTAATGTATTAAAAAATGTTATGGCTGAAATGAATACCCAGTTACAAATTGATCAACAATGCTATCTTGATTGGACGCTTTAGAAGCAGTGGTAATTTGGCTTGGAGCATATTGGGTTTGTGTGGCAAGGTTTTGGTAGTGGGGGGTTACAGGGGTGGCTTCTGTGGGGGCTGCAGGAGGTTTTGCCCTGTGTCTGACAGAGCCAATGCCAGCCGGCTCTAAGATGGACCTGCCGCCGGCCAAAGCCGAGCCAATCAGTGATAGTGGTAGTGCCTCTGTATATATAGAAAAAAAAAAAAAAAGAGAGATAGGGAGAGGCAGAAAAAAATAATAAAACCAAAACAGCTGGAGAGGGGGAAGAGAAATGTGGTTGTGGAACACACAGAAACAGCAGCTGAAGAGTGAGAACATGTAAGAGAAACAACCCTGCAGACCCCAAGGTCAGTGAAGAAGGAGGGGGAGGAGATGCTCCAGGCGCCAGAGCAGAGATTCCCCTGCAGCCCATGGGGAAGACCATGGTGAGGCAGGTTGTTCCCCTGCAGCCCATGGAGGTCCACGGTGGAGCAGATATCCACCTGCAGCCCATGGAGGACCCCATGCTGGAGCAGGTGGGTGCCTGAAGGAGGCTGTGACCCCGTGGGAAGCCCGCACTGGAGCAGGATCCTGGCAGGAGCTGCAGAACTGTGGAGAGAGAAGCCCACGGAGCAGGTTTTCTGGCAGGACCTATGACCCCGTGGGGGACCTACTCTGGAGCAGCATGCTCCTGAAGGACTGCACGCCGTGGAAGGGACCCATGCTGGAGAAGTTCGTGGAGGACTGTATCCCATGGGAGAAATCCCACACTGGAGCAGGGGAAGAGTGTGATAAGTGCTGCCACTGAGGAGGATGAAACGACAGAGATAATGTGTGATGAACTGACCGCAAACCTCATTTCCTGTTCCCCTGTCCACCTGAGGAGGAGAGAGTGACAGAATAGCTATGGTGGGCGCCTGGTGTCCAGCCAGGGTCAACCCATCAGATACAGATAGACAAAGTGCATTACAAAATAGAATGAAATTACATTGTAATTGGGAATTTCAAAAACAAGGGCTCTGTAACTCCTTTACAAAGGAATGAAAGCATATGAGATTGGAATTAGGTGAAGGCGCATTTGCAAGGCGCATTTGCTTCTGAAATTGCAGGAGAGATCTAAGATCTTGCACAGATAGTACAAGATCAAATGGGAAATATACAAAATTAGCAGAATAAGGTGTTTTTCAAAGAATTGTCTAATAGTGTTAAATGCTTAAATCCAAAAACATGGTTTGAAGGTTTAAATCTGTGTATCTGAATTTGTATTGCTATTGGAGGGTTATTAATCATTTGTGTGTTTGCAGCAATCAGAATCATCTGAGGAGTAGTACGAGGATTGCGTTGGTTTGAAGCTAGAGTCCTCGCTGCCTTCCTTGTGAATCTGATGTTCCTAAACAAAAAAGGGGAAGACGTGGGAGCAGCTCGGAACACCTGGCATTTGTTTTCAAGAGTGACCGTTAGAATTTGTTGTGCTGCATGTTTGCCAAGCCTTTGAAGAACTAGTTTTACAAGGTCAGGTTGGAGGATGGCCTTGTGTAGGACTGTGAAGATGTGGCTGAAGACAGTCACGAGTATGTGTATGGAATGTTTTTATCTTTAACTGTTCTGAGGACTGGCAAACATCCCAGCTGAGCCAGATATGCGCTCCTGTGTTAGTAGTATTGGCTGTATGCCGTTAGTACTTTCTAGATCTTTGTTGAAACGTATATAAGTTTGATCCTTTTGTGAAATAAAGGGAATCTTGCACAGAGAGCTTGAGCGCTTGATTCAGTCGCTGCACAGAAATCAGCCTGGCCACTCCTTCCTGCTCTCAGAGCTGCATGGTAAAGGGCAAAGCAGGATGCTACATAATGTGCCTTCCTTCTCTTTTCAGCATGTGTACAAGTTAATATCAAAAAAGTGCACAGGACAGTTTAGTACTGCAAAGACTGATGCAAAGAAAACATTTTGTATGATCTGTGCCAGCTTGGTAATATAAAACAACCGGTGTTTGCTTGTTTGTCACAAGGCTGTTAGGCACAGGTCAAAGGCATGCAGTCTCAGTTATTAGAATAGCTTCCTCAATTTTCCTACAAACCAGTAATTTACAAATTCTTTGGACTAACAGCCCACTATCAGTTCTGAAAATCCAGTTTCCTTAATGCAGTTCATCCCTGAGCAGCACAAAACTTGCACACTTGACGTGTATACAAACAGTTACATCAGTTCACAGTCCCTTTTAGGAAATATTTTATGGCTGCAAGCATGTATCAAAATACCATTAAAATTCAGTGGAAGTTAGATGACTAATTCCTATCAGAACTTTGGAAAATTCCAGTTAATAAGCTTGGGAATATTGAGGCTAAGAAGTGAAAATGTAGTTATTTTTAATTAAAAGGCACAGTGCTAATAAGGACTGTGAGCATCAGAAAGTGTATACAAAGCAGACATGAACTAAGCAGAACCAGCCTACATTAACTCATTTGTAGGCGGAGTGGACGTTTCCTAGAATTCTTTTCATCAGCACTTGACTGCTTTGTTCCAGCAAATTATGTTTTGTTAGAAAATATCAGTTTCACTCTGTAGGAACGACAAAAGATCAATAAAGTCATAATATGGGGAATGCATAGTATGTTCCTTCAGAGCTAG
Source organism: Harpia harpyja (assembly GCF_026419915.1). Taxonomy (NCBI): domain Eukaryota; kingdom Metazoa; phylum Chordata; class Aves; order Accipitriformes; family Accipitridae; genus Harpia; species Harpia harpyja. The sequence continues at coordinate 19,525,931 of NC_068950.1, read as the reverse complement.
GAATATTGACAGTCTGTATGACAGATTGTTTCTGTACCGTTGGAGAATATTGTGACATGCTAAACAGCATAGTTTTTGCACTTTTCAGCTTTCTTTAAAAGGAAGAAAATTAGATCACGTTAGAAAAAAAGTGTTGTAAAAACTTGTGTTGAGATTTCCAGATGTCTAAGCGATTAAATAAACAGCGAATGTTCAGAAAATTCTCTACAAAACATTGCAAGTGTGTCAGTCATTTTTAATTATATTTTAACACAATGTAATGCACATATCTAACTTTATTCTTTTTTTGCTATGCCCAACATGAAACTCTACCTGTATACTGCAGTAGAAAATAACAGTTGAAGTTTGTCAAACAAATTGAAAGCAAAATCAGATTGAGAGGAGCAAATGGAAACACCCCATTTAAATTGTTGGGAGTGTACTTTTGAAAATATCTTAGTCATGCCTGTATATCTTAAAGTGAAATGTTATGACGATAACCTACAAGAATTTGGCAAGTAAACCAGAAGGCTAGCTGTAAAAGACAGGATAAAGCACAATCTCAAGACTTCAAATGTATAATTCTGTCCAGAAACAGTAAAAAAAAAACACCCCAAAACCCCCCAACCTTGATGAGACTGTGACCAGAAATGTAACAAGTCACCCAGTTATTCCTCTTTCCCTCATTAATAAGTTAGAAACATATATTGGGGACTTGATAATTTTAATAAGTAGTAGCAAATTACCGTTGTCATAGCCATATGGATGTTTTCCCATTTTCAGTTACTCAAACAATGAGAAAACATCTCCTCCTGTTCATCAACATACAGGAACTAACTAGTATGCTAGATGTATTACAGGCTTTTGAAACATATAGCATGCATAGGCACTGGCAAAGAGAGCACAGGCTAAAATGAGGGAGCTATGGGTAAAGGAAAAAGCTGAGTAATTTAGTCCACATACGTTAAATAAACTACCTAAATAGAGCCAAATCTCCCAATCTTTGCCCTTTCTCTCACTAATCTCTTCAGACCTGAAGACAAGCCACAAAATCACAAAACTGGCGGAGAAATTAGGTGGCACATTTTGGCCTTTTGTTTGTTCAGTGGGGATTTTTGTGTTTTGTTTGTTGTTTTTTTTTTTTGTTTGGTTGCTTGGTTTTTTTAAGACTGACCTGAAAGAAAAAGCACAAACTGCTGTTGCGTGACTAGAATATGGATATGTACACGATACATGATCTACATGCCTCTGACTTGTTTTAGCCGTATCTGCACATTTCCCAGCAGTTGTCTTTAAGAACCATTTATCCAAGTTAGAGCATTATATTTATCTCTGAACATACCTGCAGCTCCAGCCACCTTCTGTATGCATATATTCCATACATGACAATCAATTCTCAGGTGTTTTTGATCACATCAAGCATTGAACTACTTTTACATTTGATTCATAAGTAGAACAAAGAGAAAGGAGCTTTACTTCTCCAGCCTATGGAAGATTTGTTTAAAGAATATATCCAATGACTCTGCCTGTGGTTTGAAAAAAAGCATTTGTGAGATTGTAAATTAAAGTTAATTTTATAAAAAAATCATGTATTTTAGAGTTCATATATAGTTCTAATCCATGAAAATACATCATTTTGGACGCATCAGGCAAAAAGCTGTGCATTTAATGACATGTATTCTACAAATTTGGTAAGGGATCTGTGGAAGTATTCAAGTGTTCCACTGAAAATGGCATGTAAATAGCTATAAAATTATATTTCATAGTAGGAAAAAAATATTAGAAGCTATGAGAAAGGCTTGAATATGTTGTCTGAGAAACCATAATTTGATAAACAATTGCACATGTAATTTTAAAACAGCCAAGTCAAATTTGACTTGACTGAACCTCTTTGACATTTCACTTCCCCAACAAGGCATTCCTGGCCATAAACTAAAATTAACATCAGTTTAATTTTCTGAAACTAAAGTAGTGTTGATTAGCAGGTTTTGGTTCAGAGATTCCGAGTAGGAAAAAATTTGCTGCCAGAAGTAAACTGGGAGATATAGGAAGTGCTTACAAACAGTGAAATCTGAATAAATGCATATTACATTACTGCCAGCTCTATTTGTCAGTATTTTATTGTAAAATTGTGTTTTATTAAAAGATTCCCCATGTCTAACAATCTTTGGATTTGTTCCTATAGTCAATGAAGGTCACTAGTGAAGAAGGTGATTTTTTGGTGGTGGTGGTGGGTTTCATTTGTTTTGGTTTACATCCATTACAATACAGTATTGCTGTGTGTCATATTTGCTGTCACTGTCAAGAGCATAAAACTTCTCTATAAACTTTTTCATGTTTCATTTCATATGATGCTGGAGTACAATTTTCTTTGTATGCACATAATGATCAGAAGAGATAAAAAGAAGAGAAGAACATTACAAAGAACAGAGTAGAAAGCAAAGAAGATTAGGAGAGACACTAAGTCTCCTTCTCTGTTTTCTTATATTTTCCAAGCCATTAACATCAGAGGTCAGTGAATGTAAATGCTGCCAAATCACACTGCTACCTTTTTGTACCACTTAATAGAAATGAACTTGATTACACAAGGCAAAATAACAAAGGATCAGATACAAGGCTGACCAAATCACCTACAACAGCAGCATATCTGTGTCTATTAATAAGACTAGGTAATCCACTAGTATCTACAGATCTGACTCAGGAACGTAGTGAAGTAGATTAAGATCTCCAAGAGTTATAACTTAGGTCTCAGTTTGTTTTTTGATTGTTTTTGCTTTAAAGCAAAATTCCTAAACCTCCTTGATATAGAAAGGTTATCATAAAGTTCATGATTGCAAACTGAAAGCGTCAGACTATTATTGGTTAGAGTAGCTTTACATTGACCCGAGCACAAAGCTACCAAGGTACAGTGGATGTTTGTGCGTACGGACTGACGCTAAGCACAAGAACCCCCTATTGCGCACACATTCATTGTCAGTGCACAGCTCACACTTCCTCCCTAGACACTAACATCGCTCAGTTTCAGCAGTAGATACCATTGTTCACATATCGTTGTGCAAGCCTACCTGTTGGAACAGTCTCCAGACACCCAGCTGACACACCTAATGGCCTGGGATAGGCTAAGCACAGAAGTAGCTTAATGCCATGTTTGCTTCTCCATTATCCACACAAAGCAAGAGCTGAAGACCCAGCATACCACTTCCTATGAGAAACTGCATACATTAGAGCATCTGGTAATAGCCAAGCCTCAAGTCTGTACTCAAAAATGCATCTACCCAATTTACTGAATACAAAAGACTAGCTATCCTAACTTAATACAAATCAAAGCTAATCCCTATCAATAATATATTGACTGTCATAAAGCTAACAGAACTGAGAAAAACAGAGGTAATGTGTATACAATGAAGCTATACAGGCAATGCAAGACAGAACTTGACCTTGTTATTAGTAACTCATGCTTTTAGGATCTCAGTTAAAATTTATTACTGATAATTTAATGTCCAAATCCATTTAAATATTCCAGTATTTATTTTAAAGCAACAAGTTCTTCAATATTTTCTGGGACACCTGCTACAATATAGTCTTTATTTTCAATGCTCTAGTGACACAGATGCAATTAACACTAAAATAAGTCATGGAGCATCTAAGAAAATCTATTTTTCAATGGATTAAATGAAGTGACATAATTAGCACTATTTTAAATAAAGTATTAGCATGACTCCTAAGACAAAGTCTAAATGGTGAGTATTTTTAAGGGCTATTTATATAGCCCTTTTCTTCTAAGGAAAGTAAATATATCCAATTTATTTACAATAGATTGGTTCAGAAGAAGCCAGGTTATTTGTAATATATACTACAATTATCTGAACAAATAGACATTTCCTTTTATTGTTAACTTACATTCAACTTTAAAATTGAATTCTTCTAAGAACAACTTGGTATTATTAAATCAGTTACTGCACAGAGCCAGAAGACTACAAACCTATTTTAATGTAAAAATACCTCTCATGCCATGTTACTAAATTCAGTATAGTATGATTAGACTTCTTTCCTGAACTTTTTCTTTTAAAAAATAAGTGACGTTTATCTTCCCTCCAGACATGTCTTACCCAACAAAAGGCTGTACACCACAAATAACATATGTGAACAGATCTGCATAGATTACATATAGGTGATGCTTTAAATAGTTACAATAATGACACAGAATCTATTTTGAAACAGGACGTAGGACTGATTATTGAAAAATATTTCAATATTAAGAATAAAAGGGATTATTTGGTTTTGACCTTTTTTTAAAAAAGGGTATAATACACAATAGACAGTGGTAGCTAATAATGGCAGAAACAGCTGTATGTTGCAGTTGTATGACTTTCATCTATAGACTGCTTTATAAACATTAAATAACATCATGTTATATATACCTCAACAAATACTGCAAGTAACGATCATACTGCATAGGAATATACAGGGTGGGGTGCGCAGGGGGGAACCAAACTATTTAGTGTGGTTGGTGGCAAAATTATTGAATTAAATTGGGCAACAATTTCTCAGTGGACTGAAAGAATCACTGTGGATGAAGGTTTCATGTGATGTAAGTTAAAAGGAGAGAGAAGTTAGTATTTTTCACCAATATGTAATTGAAATAATCTTCAGCAGCTGTAGTTGATGCTAAAGTTGCAACAGAAGACCAGAAGCTCATCTGTTATAACCTGAGCATTTTCTGTCTCAACAGCTCTCCCAGGAAAGTAATTTTGTAATAGACTATGTAGTTAGGCAAAGATAATCAGACAACAGTAAGGGGAGTATCACCACTTTCCCATACTATAGGTTCATTACTGTATTATATACTCCCATGATTTATATACAACAAAGAACTTTGTTCCTTTTTTAGTTCTTCAGACAAAATTGGAAAAACTACATTAAAATCCTGGGAGTTATAACACAGGAAAATTTACATAAGCTAGAGGAAAACTAGGAATTGTTAAAGTGTTTTCTGGGTCTTCTATGATGTTCTGTGTACACGGAAGTTAAGTACTTGGCTAGTCTTTTCTAAAGGATAGTACCTCCCCCACAAAATTCCTAATGTGTGACAGAATACTATAATTAAAAGTATTATTATTATTGTCTTCTTTCCATCACTGTAATAGACTCTGGTATTCTTAGATTAGTATACTAACAAAAAACATTGAGCCATTTTGTAGGGATAAAAACATGTATGTAATAATGAGGTGTATTACATGAGTGACTTCACTACTATTACATTGCAAGTCAACCCTGAGACTCTTAAAGACAAAGTATGCAGACTCTGGAGGTAGGTGGCTGTATCACTCACAGATGTTTCCTTGAAAGTAAATGCTGTAAGTGGCAATTGCATAGTCCATAGAGAGAGATAAGCACCATAATCTTGCAGCTATATGTACAGTGCAACTGTAACAACTGTAGAAAAGAAAATTTCAATGAAAATATAGGAATAATAGATGACAATAATTAGAGCTTATGATTGTTTGGGGAGACTTGCATGTCCGGGAAGAATGATTTACTAAATTAAGTTCAGAGCACCTAGTAAAAGAGAAGGAAATTTTTATTTTTGTACTTTTTTTTTTTCTTTAATCTACAGGAAGTCATATGCTGGTGATTACTCCTAAAGGAAATAGTGTGCTATGGAATGGGAATTATCAAGTGATAGACTTCAACCTTCCAGAAGTAGAGGCAGTCTGTAAGTTAGGTGTCTACATACTTTCCAATCTACTGGGGCCTCTAGATGACATGATAGCATATTAACTATATGCTTGTCTTCCTGTTTTCCTTATAGGCAACAAAACTTTCACTTTCCTGGAGCAGGGGCAAGACTAAAGGAATTACACATGCTGCATCACTGTCAACTTTGATGTGTTCTTCCAACAGGCTGCATAAGATTTTATGTGATTGGGAAATGTTATTCTTGAAGGTACAGGACAGCGGGGTTACTAACAAAACAACAGCTGCATAAAACATCCTACAATAAAAATCTGAGCACCACAGATGGAAAAGATTTCAGGCAAGCCAGTGATTCTGGAGATTCTGGAGGCAAATCTACTGAAGAGGAATTCACTGTGGCTGTGCTGGATAATTCTGAAATTCCTAGCACAAAGATCTGAAAGGAAAAGTACTTTTAGTATTTTAAACCCAAATGCTCATACTCAGCCTTAATAACCAGCAATTGCACTTTGAAACATTTGGGATAACTTGTAATTACGAATGACAAAATGCTGATAAAACATAGAATCATAGAATCATTTCGGTTGGAAAAGACCTTCAAGATCATCGAGTCCAACCATTAACCATGCCCCCTAAACCATGTCCTGGAGTACCCTGTCCACTCGCTTTTTGAATACCTCCAGGGATGGTGAATCAACCACTTCCCTGGGCAGCCCATTCCAATGTTTGACAACCCTCTCAGTAAAAAAATTTTTCCTAATATCTAACGTAAATCTCCCTTGCCTCAACTTGAGGCCATTTCCTCTTGTCCTATCTCCAGACACCTGAGAGAAGAGACCAACACCCACCTCACTACAACCCCCTTTCAGGTAGTTATAGAGAGCGATAAGGTCTCCCCTCAGCCGCCTCTTTTCTAGACTGAAAAACCCCAGATCCCTCAGCCACTCCTCACAAGACTTGTGCTCCAGGCCCCTCACCAACTTGGTTGCCCTTCTCTGGACACGCTCTAGCAGCTCAATGTCTTTCCTGTAGTGAGGGACCCAAAACTGAACACAGTACTCGAGGTGCAGCCTCACCAGTGCCAAGTACAGGGGAACAACCACCTCCCTGTTCCTGCTGGCCACACTGTTTCTGATACAGGCCAGGATGCTGTTGGCTTGCTTGGCCACCTGGGCACACTGCTGGTTCATATTCAGCCGGCTGTCAACCAGCACCCCCAGGTCTTTCTCTGCCGGGCAGCTTTCCAGCCACTCTTCCCCAAGCCTGTAGCGCTGAAAAACATACCACAGACCACAAATACCCTCACAGCTAGTGGCTTTCACAAGCAGTACTTGTTAAGTACAACTGACACAGGCTCTCACACTATGGTCTTTCTTCCCTTTTTGTCTTTTTTCTGCACAGGAGGATGCAGATGGTAAAGAGGAAGGGCTGGCTGTTGTTGCTACAGTTAGTTACAGTGAAATTGAGGCAGTAATAATAGTCTAAGCTGGAAACAGAATGGGTAGAACTCTGACTGCCACCTTCCCAAAGAACTCAATCATTTCCAAGCACTGGAAAACACTGCAGGGAAGACTGAGCAAAGTGCATGGCAAGCTCAGTTCTTGTTTGGGACACAGAGCTGACAAGTTGCTCCAAACATAGCTCTTGGAAACCAGCTTGGGAGGAATTTTTCTGCATTACTGACCCATGTTTTTATTAAGTCACAGTCCTGATTTCTTAGATGATCTTAATAGTAACCATAGTCCTGATGTCACTTGAGGGAGTGGTGCTACAGGAACAAATATAAAAGATACCATGGAAAAGGTTAAATGGAAGATGGTAAAAGTAACGTTCAAGATGCACTGGTGAAACTGCTCTATCTTCTCCCACTAGCACTGCTTTAGAGATTTTGTGCATAAGCAGATCAGCATATTTTGTATGCTGAAACCCTGGAGAGTAAAAGTATTAATGTTGCACTGCTGTATTGTCCTAAATAAAATACATTGTTCCCAAAATACAGGCAGACTTTTTTATTGCCTTCATTTCAAAAGGCAGACTCAGATATGTTATTTCTAATAGCTATTCAGTAGAAAAAAACTAGAAAATGCATCAGTCCTATTCAAGTCACATGTGTGTCACTTCTGATATAACTGATATTCAGAACAGTCAATATCTTTCTTCAATGTTATATTCCTGAGGTACTTCACTTGCATGGTTATATAGAGTACACCTATATTAGTAAGGCATCTCACAAGCTTAGTATATAGTTCTGTGCTTGCTGTCATTATACTTACACCAGAGCTGGACTTCTTCCACTGCATTTCAGTTGCTGTGTAGAATATTACAGCTCAGTGAACAACAATTAGTTAACAAAAAAGTATTAAGGAAAACATTGACTTTTTTCCTCACCTTGCAGAAATCTATATATATTGTTTTAGGTATGTAAGGTGGGTGGTGTCCTGGAGGCTTACAAGACATTAAATTATGCAGATGATAAAATAAACTTTACTCTAACCAAAACTGTTTAACAGGTGATAAACTAGGAATGACCTTTGTTCCAGTCAAAATCATTTAGCACTCTGACAAATATTGGTAAACTACAGGTTCAAGATGTCAAACAGAATTAATACTACACAACCAACTTAAGGATTCTTAAGCTTTAGAAATGAGGATCCAAAACATGCAATCACTCACCCATAAGATGAGGGCTCTCAACCTCAAGGAGTTACCTTGGGCAGCATCCCGACCCAAGGGGAGAGTCCCCAGCTGCAGACCCACTGCTCCAAGGGGGACTGACTCCATTTGCCCTCCAGCAGGGCTCCATTTATACCCTAGTCGAATCTGATCTGTGGTTATATACGGTTAACGGTCTAGAAATTTCTTTTGACTGAACTGTTTCACTGGCCAAGGGCCTTGTCTTTCAGCCAAAGTGTGTATGTGACAGTCGTTACTAGGGAGAGCTGTGGTTCAGTGTTCCAGAGATTTCAAGGGGTTTTGATCTTTACCAGGGCAGGTGCACCTGTGTCGTGGTTTAACGCCAGCCAGCAACTAAGCACCGTGCAGCTGCTCACTCACTCCTCCCCCCAGTACGATGGGGGAGAAAATTGGGAAAAGAAGTAAAACTTGTGGGTTGAGATAAGAATGGTTTAATAGAACAGAAAAGAAAAAACTAATAATGATAATGATAATAAAATGACAGCAGTAATAATAAAATGATTGGAATATACAAATGATGCACAGTGTGATTGCTCACCACCCGCCAATCCACGCCCAGTTAATCCCCGAGCGATGATCCTCTGCCCCCCCCAGTTTATATACCAGATGTGACATCACATGGTATGGAATGCCCCATTGGCCAGTTTGGGTCAGCTGCCCTGGCTGTGTCCCATCCCAACTTCTTGTGGCCCTCCAGCCTTCTTGCTAGCTGGGCATGAGAAGCTGAAAAATCCTTGACTTTAGACTAAACACTACTTGGCAACAACTGAAAACATCAGTGTTACCAACATTCTTCTCATACTGAACTCAAAACATAGCATTGCACCAGCTACTAGGAAGACAACCAACACTATCCCAGCCAAAACCAGGACAACCTGCCACAGGTGGGAGAAAGTATTATTACCATCTCAGCTAAGCAAGAAACTCAGCCAAAATAATTAAACAGTTCTTCCAGGCAATCGTGGATATCTTCTCCCATGTGCTAATGATGCCAGCCTTTACATCACAGTTGTTTTCCTACAAAACCCTGAGATGGGATTCATTCCTCTCCTGTGGGATTCCCAAGCCTGTGACAGAGTGTTCCTCAAAAAAAAAAACCAACAAAAAAACCCCCTCTTCTTACACCCTATTTCTTTTTCATTGCCTACAAACAAGTCTCTCTCACAGTAGCATGTAGCTTTAAGCATAACCTTAGGAAAGAGTGTTGTATAAGCTATGCTGGCAGAAGAGCAGAGCAGTACTCGCGTGCTGCATGATTCTTTCTCAGCTTCTTTCTCTTTCATACAGGAAGCGACAAACTACTGCTCTATCCCCGCATTAGATCAGAACATGCTGCAGTCTGATTTACTTAATCCAGCTATCAAAAGTAGACACACAAAGTCTAAACTCTATTCCTTCTGAATCACTCCATACATACTAAGTTTGGGGAGGAAGATGACATGTGAGCAGCACTGCACACAACTATAATCCTCAGCAAACACCTGGATAATTTTTAGCATAGTAAGGAGAGTTCATTTTTACTCCCTTCACACTTCTTGACTGAAACCAAGTTGTAGTGCCTTTCATGTCACATGTATATGGGAATGTTTGATAAACATTATGTTCAAACCTATAAAAATCAGGCAAAGCATGCAATTAAGAAGTAAATGTACCATAGATTTAACCTCTGCTAGCTGTTTTCTACATTACCTTTTACATCATATGCTCCTTAAGACCAGTTTTGTTTTCAAACTGTAAGACTAGAAAAAGTCTATCCAAATTTGTTTGGTACCAAAATATGACACAATAAGAGTCCTTCACTGCTGATATTCGCGCCTGTGTTCATTCCTCCATTACAAACTGCCTGTTTTACCAGTCCTCCTAGTTGTCATGTATTCAGTATAAAAATAGAAAAAAAGGTGGATTAGAAGAACTCATTCCATAACCCCCTTGCTAGGATGTAATTTGCAGTCTCCCCCATCTCATTTAACCTCTCAAACTGTGGGGTCTCCAAGTTTCTTTCAGTGGATTTTTTATTAGTTTGGGGTTTTTTTTAATGAAAAACTAGATGAAAATAAAAGGCATCTCATGAAAGTGTCATGGGATAACAGAATGAGTTCTTGCCCTATTTTAATTAGAACATCAATCCTACTGAGTTTAATTATCCTGTCGTCTTATAAATTTGACAGTAAGGACAACATGCCAAGAAAATATGCATTTTGTTGTTGTTTTTCAGGAAAAGCTGTCACAGTCCACACGGATCTCAAATTTACAGGACAACGTACTCTGTGACTTAAACTTTGTTTCATGAGCTCATTAAGAAATACCACAAACACACAAAACAAACAGGGGCTTGATCCCCTTTTGTCCAGGCTAGTCTATCACGTGAATTCATCAATTTGTGCACCTATGAGCAAAAAACCAACCAACCAACCAAACAAAAAAGAGGTAGCTAGCTGAGGGTGAGAGTGCCCATCCTTCCTCCTCCCTCATAGTGCGAGCGTCCCCTGTATCACACCAGACAGCAGGAAAGCCTCAGCAGTCCAGCTGCTGTTGGATCAGCTTCAAAATGTTTTTGGGCAAGCTGATGTTTTATACCTTCCAGCTTGAAGGTTTGGTCTTTACCATTTCTGTATGTTAGCAGATTCTGATGAGACTGTTGTCTAACAGATAACGGCTGCAGAAGACAGCAATCTGCAGGTGATACCAACTGCTTAAAGGCCCCTTCAGCTCTTCCTGCCTACCTGCTGCTCCCCCTGCACCTAAGGGTGCTGCTCCTGGGCGCACAGCCCGCCTTAGCATGAGCCAGGTCAGCCAGAGTCTGAGCAGGGGTTGAGTGAACAGGCGCAAAAGTTCAACATTTCATATGACTACAAACATAAGAATGACAATATTGACTAGAATAGTTGTAATTTTTTATTATTTAATTGAAGTGAGGAAAAATTACTCTCTGGTATTTAAGTCCTACTACTTGGATATTGAACAATTTCCATTTTAAAAAGTAAAATTTTCTGATTAAAATTTTTTTCACAACACTATAATTAATAAAATCTTCTATTTGTAAACATAATTAAATATCATAGATGTAGCCAATTTAAGAAATATCATAAATGCAGAAGGCTTTATAATACTTTATATTACTTCCTTATTGGATTCATTATTCATAGCAGTGGTATTTTATTTATTTACCTGCAATTTTTTTAATATGTTGATTAATAAAGAGCTAAATTTGGAGCTTCATAAACAGCAGTACAGTAACATGTACACTCAACATGAAAAATAATTGTTAATCTTTTCACCTTACAAATATGGCAAAAATATGAAAAGTTTTATTTATACTTTTCCCCATCCAACTTCATATTAAATAAGAAAAAAAATTGTTTTAATTTGAACTGCAAAGTTTTTTAAAAAAATACTGCCATTCCTCCTGCACACCAATCAGTACGTTCACTAATAGATTTAGCAGTGCCTTAAAAGTAATTAAATAAGGGGTTGGGGGTGTTTAAAGTATTACAGAGCCATTAATTTCCAACTGTTTGTATTTGAAAGCACTACAGTGGATCTGCAATTTTTCTGTAAATAGTATTTGGCAAAAGAATACTCTTAAGTATAAGGAAACCTGAATAAGAAGTTTGTGTAATAATACAGCACCAACCATATTATTATCTCAAATAGGAAGAAATATTGTTAAAGTAATAATAGAGATGGAAAGTAATAAGAACTTTTGCTAGAAAGAAGTTTCTAAAAATAAAAACTTTCTATGAGTATTTAAGACATGTAATAATGTGTTTCCTATTCCTGCTTAGTTGAGCTTGAGAATGAAATTATAAGAACTATTAAATATTTGTGGGGGAGGGGCAAATTACTTATTTTGTTTATAGAGCATATAAATCTAAATTCAACCAGTAAATATCTAGGCAGAGTTAGATGCAAATTTTAATGAATAATAACTAAATATTTGCTTTTCTTTTAAATGTTTTATTTACATTGTACATGATTTTCCTCCATCATCTTCTCTGTAAATGAACTTCTTGTAAAGTAGTAGATTTAGGCCTATAATGAGTAGATTTAGGGGGAAATCAGGGAAAACCACAGAAAAAAGTTACTGTTATTTTATACCTCTTAAAAACAAAGACTAAATCAAAACAACAAATACCAAAAAAATCACCAACCAAACAAAAAACAAAAACCACAAAACAAAACAAGCAGAAGTAATGTCTTCATTTCAGCAGAGGCAAAAACTCCAAAGAAATCTTCAGCTGAATTAGATGTAAGGGCTAATTTTGATTCAAAACACTGTTCCACTATGCCAAGATGCTGACTTAGGATTTCTCAGTACAATGCACACCAGTGACATGTTGGGTACAGCTCCAGCATTCTCCTAAGCACAGTAACGTGAGGATGTAATCCCAGAGGCAGTGGCCCATCTTTAAATGTGACCTGACAGCAACCCAAGTACAAAATACACTGCTGACTGTATCCTTCTGAAATGAAATCTCAAAGCAAAAAAGTTGTCTCCGTATATGTTTTAAACTGAGCATACTGAAAAACAGCATTATGGCATGTAACACAATGCTGTAGGGTTTTTTCCTAGGTAGACAAAACCTCCCATTGATTTGAGGTGTTAACAGGACAGAGAATGACTGAATACTACAGATTAATCCAGTATAAATTCTGATACTGTCGGTGCTGCTCTGGTTATAAGCAAGCTCAATTCTCATGTTGCACATATCATATGCAAACTGTATTTTCTTGTTATCAGCCAGATATTTTTATAACCTCATGTCTTCAAGTATCCAAGTAATCAAACCATCCCTATTTCTTTCAGTGTTAGAGGAATGGGTTTCTTCTTGCATGCTGTGGTACAGTAATATAGCTATTTCACAACTGCTACTGCAGGAACACACTTCCAAACCAAGCAATGATTAGAACTTGCCAACTAAGTTACTGCAGAATTGATCCTGCCTTTCAGTATTTTCTATGCAGTGACACATACTTACTGCATCCATGAGGAAATGCCTGTACCCACTGCTACTTACTCCTTATTCTCCTACAGGCCAGCCTAAAATGAAGATATTGTGGAAGGCCTACTAAGCTGCTCCGTACACATGACTTATATTTAGTGTAGGGAATCTTCAGACCAGAGCACATTTTCCACCTTCAGGTAAAGCTGTGTACTCTTGAATGAACTGTGCTATCAAACTACAGGACATTTTCTATCTTGTTGTGCAGTTACATTGTGCTGGTTTTGGCTGGGATAGAGTTAATTTTCTTCACAGTAGCTGGTGTGGGGCTATGTTTTGGATTTGTGCTGAAAACAGTGTTGATAACACAGGGATGTTTTCATTATTGCTGAGCAGCACTTAGAGTCAAGGCCTTTTCTGCTTCTCACACCACCCCACCAGCGAGTAGGCTGGCGGGGGGTATCAAAAGTTGGGAGGGGACACAGCTGGGACAGCTGACCCCACCCGGCCAAAGGGATATTCCAGACCATATGACATCATGCTTAGCATATAAAGCTGGGGGAAGAAGGAAGTGGGGGGGACATTTGGAGTGATGGCATTTGTCTTCCCAAGTAACCATTACACATGATGGAGCCCTGCTTTCCTGGAAATGGCTGAACACCTGCCTGCTGATGGGAAGTGGGGAATGAATTCCTTGTTTGGCTTTGCTTACATACCTGGCTTTTGCTTTATGTGTTAAACTGTCTTTATCTCGGCCCATGAGTTTTCTTACATTTACTCTTCCAATTCCCTCCCCCATCCCACCAGGGGTGAATGAGCAAGCAGCTGCGTGGTGCTTAGTTGCTGGCTAGGGTTAAACCACAACATACATCTATTTTACACATGCAATATGTTTGCTAAACACCACGAGGTATCAATTACCAGATAATTCTGACCTTAAAATAATAAAATTATGAGGATTCTTTAAGAAATTGTATGTTAGATGTCAAATATAACATATGGACTTGATGTTGAAATCTCCTAATGAGCTTCTAACAGTGTTCAGCCTAAAATGATGTGGTGGGTTGAGCCTGGCTAGACACCAGGTGCCCACCAAAGCTGTTCTATCACTCCCCTCCTCAGCTGGACAGGAGAGAGAAAATATAACCAAGGGCTCCTGGGTCAAGATAAGGACAGGGAGAGATCACTCAACCAATTACTGTCACAGGCAAAACAGACTCAACTCGGGGAAAATTAACTCAATTTATTGCCAATCAACCAGAGTAAGGTAATAAGAAATAAAACCAAATCTCAGAACACCTCCCCTCCAACCCTCCCTTCTTCCTGGGCACAACTTCACTCCTGGATTCTCTACCTACCCCCCCAGCGGCGCAGGGGAACAGGGAATGGGGTTTATGGTCAGTTCATCACATGTTATTTCTGCCGCTTCATCCTCCTCAGGGGCAGGACTCATCACACTCTTCCCTGCCCAGCATGGGGTCCCTCCCACAGGAGACAGTCCTCCATGAACTTCTCCAATGTGGGTCCTTCCCATGGGCTGCAATTCTTCACGAACTGCTCCAGCATGGGTCCCTTCCACAGGGTGCAGTCCTTCAGGAGCACACTGCTCCAGAGTGGATCCCCTGCAGGGTCACAAGTCCTACCAGAAAACCTGCTCTGTGGGCTCCTCTCTCCACAAATCTGTAGGTCCTGCCAGGAACCTGCTCCAGCGCAGGCTTCCCACGGGGTCACAGCCTCCTTCAGGCACCCACCTGCTCCAGCATGGGGTCCTCCATGGGCTGCAGGTGGATATCTGCTCCACTGTGGACCTCCATGGGCTGCAGGGGGACAGCCTGCCTCACTATGGTCTTCCCCATGGGCTGCAGGGGAATCTCTGCTCTGGTGCCTGGAGCATCTCCTCCTCCTCCTTCTTCACTGACCTTGGTGTCTGCAGGGTTGTTTCTCTTACATGTTCTCACTCCTCTCTCCGGCTGCCATTTCTGTCTCTCCCAGCAACTTTTTTTTTTTCTTCTTAAATATGTTATCACAGAGGCACTACCACCACTATCGCTGATTGGCTCAGCCTTGGCCAGCGGTAGGTCCATCTTAGAGCCAGCTGCTATTGGCTCTGGCAGACACAGGGGAAGCTTCCAGCAGCTTCTCACAGAAGCCACCCCTGTAACCATCCCCCGCTACCAAAACCTTGCCACACAAATCCAATAGAGATGACAATGCTAATCCTGTCTTTAAGCTAAAAGAACTATACGTTTATGTACCAGAAAAGACAGACCACTTCGAATTAGGATACTCTTCCTCAGGAGAAGAAGTTTTCCCTGACCCATAGTAGTATATTTATACTTTTTATTAGCAAAAATCCCTCTGCAAACCTACTTCATAAATCTTAAAAAATAAAATAAAAAAAATAATTTCAGGATATTTAAAAGTATTTCAGCAACAGGAACTGTGAATGCTTCTCCAAAAAGTAATAAAGACAGCTGAGCTGCAGAGGACAATGAGGGCAATCAAAAGAAAGAGAAATGATCTTAAGTGAAAAAAGCAAATAGATTATACTTGTTTTAGGGAAGTGAAGTAACAGTATAAAAATACATGGAAGAAAATCTGTGGAGCAGAGAGGGAACTATGTAGGATAAAGTACATCAAATCAAGACCAGATTGTGTAAATCAGATAGGAGTAAATTAAGGCTGAAGTGACAAAAAAGATTCTAATACTACTAATAAAAAAGAAGTCTTGAAACACATGACAGCTGGTAGGAAGAAAAAAAACATTTAGCTATTTTACAGTTTATGAAAAGGACCATATGATGTGATATAACAGAGCATTCCTCTTACTGAGGAACAGACAGAACTATGCCAGCTCTGATTACCTGATCTTTGTTCAGCTATACTTTCTAACAGGGCAGAACATTATCCTCTGTATATTTACACAAATATTGGCTTGTGATAGAAATAAAAGTCATTTTCTCAGGTAGGCACCACATAATTCAGCATAAAACAGAAAACTGCATTCTGAAAATGGCCCCACTGTTTATTCAGAAATATTAATTCTGTGCCTTTTAAAGTGGTTTGGATTTAGCCATGGGTAGAACAATGCAGGAAATAAGGAAATGGACACTGAATCAGCAAGAAATCAGCCAGATACAGGAATTAATTTATGCTGCCTCAGTTTGGGTGTTTTGTTGGTTGTTTATTTTTTTTTTTTTGGAAGTACAGATGTGTTACCTAACCAATCAACATTACAACCATCTCCATTAGTTAGGTCTCAGGTCTCATCCAAAGGTGTAGAGTCAGATTTAAGGAGTAACAGAAAGAACAAGTCATAACTTAAATTTTCTGCCCAATCCTATAACTGATGTGGTCAGGAGTAACTCTGGGAGAGAGCCAGAAGAGACTCTAAGAGAAGTCTTGAGTATCTGAGAAGAAACAGAGGGAACTCCGCAGTCCTGCAGCAGCCTCTCTCTGTGCAGCATAGCTGGAACCACTGTGCTGACCCACTTGACCTTCTTTTCAGACTGCACCATTTCCCTCGCAGAACAGGGAAGTTATTTAATTTATCATGCTGTGTATATATCTGGGATTAAAATGTTCTGACATCAACTCCATTTAGTCTCCATGCTGTCAATTTGCTCTTAAGAAAAGCACAGCTTTAAAGTACCTGTTTTTCAGAAAGCTCCTAGTTTTTTAATGGATATCACAGTGCTTGTTGTGATTTATATGACACATGGAACCTTTCTTCCTACATTAATTTTCACTTTTACAGCTAGTCTCCAGGGTAACCCAAAGGAGGTAACTGGACAGTTTCCACAAGTTACATTTCAACTCCAGGGTTTTGAACAGATATAGCATACTGTGCAGTGTAAGTAGGTTATAGAGAGACCTAAGTACTATAAGAGCAGATTTAAATTACTTCATTAATCCTTTGGGAAAAAAAACCTAAATTCTCTGGTGCTAGTTATACTATCATTCACGTACGTAAAGATCTTCCACAAACAAAACTGAGCTGACTGAGGTTCTGGCCTGAGGTGCAACATCACTCTCATTTAACAAATCATAACTCTTAATTTGAAGAGCCTGAAAACTATAAAGAAACTGTAATGCATATGATTCGAGACAAACTACATCATAAATTTGTGAGATTTGCATGCTGTAATAATATATAATACATTCCGACAATTTTCAGAACAGCTATTTATACAATATATGGTCCTTACTCATCATTCTTATTCAAGTTCTGTGCTAGCACATTTTACAGTTCAGGTGAGTCAGAACATAAACCTGAAGGAATATAATGACAACTTGGATCATATCTGGCAAATATCATCTGCATTCAAACCAGAAAAGAAAAAACGTGTTCATTCTTGACACAGAAAAATTCAGATTTAGGAAGCTGGCAACATAAGGACAGTAGCATTTGCAGTACTGTCAACTTTTAAAAGACTTTCTGACTGCATTTATTAGCCACATAAACAGAATAAGATCTTGTATTCTTATGAATTATGAATAAACTACATTTTGTTTGCTTGTTGGTAGGTTGTTTGGATTCACCTTCCCCTCCAGGGAATCCAGAAATATTTTCTATGTATAAACTAAGAACTGCTTATTCAAAATTAATTATAATAAAACTATTAGCCACAGAGTAAGGTATTTTCACATGTATAACATCCAGCTGATAAATATTTTTTCCAGAAGTTTTCAAAATATTTACCTTTAAAAAGCACACCCCACAAACACACAGCAGGCCAGATCATTGTTTTCATATTCAGTTTTCAATCCAGAGCAATTCTAACACACTCACTGCAATTCCTGTGAGTTCACATCACAGTAACCGAAATCAGAATCTGGATTGGGTTTTCAAATACAACAGTTATTTGTTCAGCTGGTCACACATTTGGAAGTAATTTCTAGTGCTTTAAAATAATGTCATATCTATCCATCTTTCTTTCCTGCCTCTCACAAAATGAAATGAAAATCTCTGTGGCTCAAAGTGTCTAATCCTGCAACTTCCTGTTTATTTTCAGAGATAAGTTATCCAATACCATTCTTGTAACAGTTGAGAACATTTTTCCTACGCTCACCTTTAACAGAAATACTTTTAGCAGCTAGCCTGGTTTGAAATTAGAAGTGGACAATAGCCATAATCTTATTTAGCTTGCTCATTTTATGTGATAACAAGATTAGTTTCTGGCATTACCCCCAGAGTAAAAACACGGCTGAAGAAATCACTCAAGGAATTATCATGCATGTATTTAACTTATTTGTAAAAATAATTCCATAAAGATTTTACAGCTAGACTGAAGATGTGCTGAAGAAACACTCTATGCAACTTATGGTTGATTAAAGTGCACAAGGAAGACATCAGTGGAAGCAAAGGCTTTCTTAAAAGAAAAAAATCTTGCTAAGGAGGAAGTTAACTGGAACATACAGCATGCATACAACACTAAAGGCTCACATCTACCCATTTACCATTGCCCTTGCACTCCTTACATAAGGGATATTCTTACATAAGAAATATTAGCATCTCATTTGTACTATTCTGCTTTTAAGATAGCCCCTGAAGATGAGTTTGGTCTCTCAACTTCAACAAGGGCCTTATGACTTATTTCTCTGAAAGATGTTTGGCAATGTTTTCATAATTACCTAAGCTACCATGTGCCAAGATAAACATCTGTATACAACTGTGAGTCCAGCATGCTGCAGTTAAGATTTCTTATGACATCACTGGAAGTCTTTGGAAAACAGCAGGAGATTCTGCAACTGCCTTAACGGTTTACATTAACATTAACAATTAACAACATTAACTGAAATACCATCTATTAGCATCTATTTGGCATCTAATAGCCAAAAGTCAGAATCTGTTAAGTATTGCAAAGGTAAACTGAGGAACTGTGAAACTAATACATTAAGTTAGTTAACAGAATTTCAATTTAACAGAATTCTAGCACCCCACATACCTAGAACCTCCCCCTATGCCCCTAGAAACCCACCCTGCTCCAGGTACCTCAAAAGCCCCAGTTCAGATAGGAGCCTGTAGTTGCCATTGTACCACTAAGCTGTTGTCATTCGTCACCTCTCAGACCTGCTCCTTAAGGTCAAGTGATGATGCTTTTTCTATCCACCAGAGGCCCCTGAGGCCTGACCTCCCTTGCTAAATATCAAGTCAAGTTTGTATAGCAAGTTTTGATGGTTCTTCAGGACTGTTGGAATCACTGTTCATTAACCAGTCCTTCTTGCAAGCTCTGTGACAATGCGGGTAGTTCTTCATTTGAGTACCCTGCCTACCACTTGCTAGAAATTCTCCCATGGGGTAGATGTTAGCTCTTAGTCGCAAAGCGTTCTGTGGTGAATGCCCCTCTAACATTGAATGCAGTTGTTAGTCATTTTAACCTTTCAAGTGTGATAATTCCACAGCCCTGGCAGGGCAGCCTAGTCCAGTTCAAAAATTCTTCCTTTCACCAGTCACAAGACCTTGGAAAGATGACCTTCAGAGCAGAAATCTCCTATTCTGAGACTTGGGTCTCGTGGCACATGATTGCTCCTTGGTCCCAGATCAATGGGGTTTTCTCTTCCCCACCTCCTGCTGCAATCCATAACTTTCTAAACTCATTCTCAAGACCTTCATGGTGAACAACAGATTTTATATTATTGCCCAAGGAGTGTGCAATTTGTTGCAGCTGATGGGCCTGTACACTCGGGATCAGTCCTGAGAGTCTGGACTAAAGGACAGCATCACAGATACAGGCAGATAGGGGTAACCATTCCTTGACGGCAGATCAAATAACTAGGTCCATGGTCTGTAGTCACATGTGATCAAGGGTCACATCACCATGGTCCTCCCATGCACCTACAACGCCCCCTGCCCGCACCTAGAACTAAAAGAAATGTTTTTTTGTCTGTTTATATCTGTGCATATAAGTAGGTAAAACGGAGGAAAAAGGAAGGAATTCACATTCATGGCCCTGTTTTTCAATAAGGGCTTTGAATGACCATTGTAATATGCTACTCAACAATACTTGCTACTCCTGCAATGGCTAATTTTGTGGAGGTTTGAATGAAAAAGGATTAGACTTTTCATGAAATCTCATGAGGTACATTAAGTTATTTTACAGAACAGCACAGTAATAAGGGGGAATTTATGAAGTATGACTGACTACTACTGCTTTTTCATATTTTTGTTAGTTTTCCATTTTGTATGGAGACAGACATGTGAACTACATATAAGTTTCCATATTTTACTTCACAGGGAACACTAGACTAGAATTAAAGAGCTATCTTCCAGGTAACATTCCAGTAAGATACATCATGATGCAGAATAGGTTTTTTGCATGATAGTTTACATTGATACATGCAGGTAAACAAAGCTTAACATGTTCAGTATTATTTGTTCAACATTACTGTATTGCTGACAACATATTTAGAGGCTATGTCCTCTCAGCTGCTTTTTCCAAAATGAGTATTTCTAGAATATTTCTTCTCTCACCTATTTCAGTAACTTGTACAGCATAATCCAATAAATGTCTTATACCTGAAGAAACAATGTTACATTACTTCTATCATTTCAGACTGACTGTAGCCATCCCTTTCAGTGTTTTCAGGGGATCACTGTAACAGTGCAATAGCAAAAAAGGTCCAACTTTCTACAAAGTTCTATTCCACCTCTTGTAAAAGAGTTGGAAAATTCCACATTAAACTCAACATTTGCTATGAACTGAGGCTTTACCACTTTATCCACAGGGAAAAAAAAAAAAAAAAAAAGACACCTTTCTGCAGGAATCTTTCATATAACATCTTTGAATTGCCCCAAAAGAATTCCAGAAATACAGAGTGCGTAGCACCCAAAAGGACAGAAGAGACAACAGATAATGCATTGGAGGTGGCACTACCTCTCTTTACACACATACCGGGAAAAAAGCTACAATTTCTGACCCCCTCAGAAGGCACTGAGTCTTCTAACATGGGATACTCTCCCTGGAATAACAGACTTCCAATTCACAGACATTTTACTGAAATGAAATGGAGGCAAAATGTCAACTCCAGGCCTGCTTTGTACATTTGGTGTAATAGACATAAATAATGCAATCTCAAATGGTATGATTTTAATGGTATAGAACAGCTATAAAACCTAAACAATAGGAACAGATTAAAAAAACCAAAGAGGAGCACTTCAGAAATGGAACTTAGTCAGAAGTAACTGTTGCTCAAACTGAATACTTTACAGCAAGGTTGATTGCCTAAACTATAGTATTCTCTTTACTAGCTTAAACAATGTGGTAAAATTAAAATCTTATTTTTCAGTGCAACATATCACCTAGAAGAGTTTGGGTTTTTTAAAATTTATTATGTACAATCAGCATGTACAATTAATAAGTGTTTTCTTTAATTCCAAGAAAAGATTTTCTGTGCACCAGGAGTTCATTAACAGCCTGTCCTGGTTTCAGCTGGGATAGAGTTAACTGTCTTCCTAGTAGCTGGTACAGTGCTATGTTTTGAGTTCAGAGCGAAGAATGTTGATAACACTGATGTCTTCAGTTGTTGCTCAGTAGTGTTTAGACTAATGTCAAGGATTTTTCAGCTTCTCATGCCCAGCCAGTGAGAAAGCTGGAGGGGCACAAGAAGTTGGCACAGGACACAGCCAGGGCACCTGACCCAAACTGGCCAACGGGGTATTCCATACCATGTGACGTCCCATCCAGTACAGAAACGGGGAGGTGGGGGGCAGGGTTTCGCCGCTCAGGGGACTGGCTGGGTGTCGGTCGGCGGGTGGTGAGCAATTGCACTGCGTATCATTTGTACATTCCAATCCTTTCATTATTGCTGTTGTCATTTTATTAGTGTTATCATTATCATTAGTAGTTTCTTCTTTTCTGTTCTATTAAACCGTTCTTATCTCAACCCACGGGTTTTGCTTCTTTTCCCGATTTTATCCCCCATCCCACTGGGTGGGGGGGGAGTGAGTGAGCAGCTGCGTGGTGTTTAGTTGCTGGCTGGGGTTAAACCACGACAGTCCTTTTTGGCGCCCAACGTGGGGCACGAAGGGTTGAGATAACGACAAACCTGACCAGAGCTTGTTAAAACAAATTTGTTATAAGCATTCATTATATCGGTCTAATAGTTGCTGGTCATTATGTTGATTTATGTGTTCTTAAAGTTGTTGCTCTGGTTTTTAAAGTTCTGTTATGTATCACCTTGCTTGCTGTATGTAGTCCCTCTTCTGCTGCTTATCATCCGTGGGAGGTGGATTAAGGTTTTCGCTTTGATGTATTGTATAACACTGGTTTATGGTATGATAAAGTCGTCTGCTGTGGGATTAATCCGGTACTTGCACCCAGCATTGTCACCTTTATACTGTGGAAGCCATCTGTGGGAAACTATTAATAATTATACCATTTACCTTTCCTCCTTGGAAAACCAGTCTATGGGTGGGATACCTTTCTTCCCCTCTCCTTTCTCCTTCAGTCCAGTTACAATGGTGTTTGAGAATTTTGAAAAATTTGAATACTCTTGGGATGTTGGGACCAGCACGGTCCTAGCCCTACTGCTAGGAATTAGCATGCTTCTGAATGTGGTTCAGCTCTCATTTAAGGTTAAACAACTATTTAAGAAAATCACCCAGAGATCTGCCCCAAGGCTGGATAATTATGAGTGGCAGGGTGTGTGGGGTAGTATGGGCAAGTACCTAGAAAAGTGGGCACCTCCAGTGTTTTGGAAATTCACCCCTGAACAAGTGCAGAATCCAGAAGAACTAGTAAAATATTTGGAAAAGGTATGCTGTCACCCCGGCAGCTCGAGAGAGATACAAATTACTGCAACGTGCTGGGGCCTAGCCCATGCCTATCGAGCCCTGTTCGACACCACTCAGTACCCTCAAGGGGAAGAGAAGGTCTCTGGACCTAACAACAAAACGATGAGCACTGTGGCTATCCAAACCTCAGCGACAGGCACTGCAGCCCCTCCAGCCTCGGCAATGAGCATGGCAGCTACCCAAACCTCGGCAACGGGCACTGAGGTCCCTCCAGCCCCAGCAACGAGCACAGCAGCTACCCAAACCTTGGCAACAGACACTGCGGTTATCCAAAACCCGGTGAGCAATACTGCAACTGAACCAGCGGACCAACCTGCACCAGTATCAGTTGCCCCCCTACAGAAAAAGAAATATACAAAAAAATCAGTTCGCTTAGCAAACGATGAAGGCGAACCAGGGTCATCACGGGAACAGGAGGAAGAGGCAGAACCAGAGGTAATAACCCGGTCCCTATCCTTGAGTGAGCTGCGGGATATGCAAAAAGATTTTGGCCGCCGTATAGGTGAGCATATTATCACCTGGCTCCTCCGATGCTGGGACAATCGGGCTAATAGCTTGGAATTAGAAGGTAGGGAAGCCAAGCAGCTGGGATCGCTTGCCAGGGAAGGTGGCATTGACAAGGCAATTGGAAAAGGGACACAAGCCATCAGCCTCTGGAGGCAACTCCTGTCAAGTGTGAAGGAAAGGTACCCCTTTAAGGAAGATGTTATATGTCAATCAAGCAAGTGGACAACCATGGAAAAAGGTATCCAATATCTGAGGGAATTAGCTGTGCTAGAGACAATTCATCATGACCCGGACAACCCACAATTACCCAAAGATCCAGACGAAGTCCAATGCACACGACCCACGTGGCGGAAGTTTGTACGGAGCGCACCATCGTCCTATGCCAACTCACTGGCAATAATGACCTGGAAAGACGAAGAGGCACCGACAGTGGATGAAGTGGCTCGCCAACTCCGTCAATACGAAGAAAATCTCTCCTCCTCCCTACAAGCCTGCATTTCGGCTGTGGAGAAGCTGTCCGAGGATTTCCAGCAATTCAAAGAGGAGATGTCCTGTTGCCCACCTGTAAGGACCAATGTCTCAGCTATTAGGAGTGAGCGCTCCTCTGCCCAAGAGAGAGAATATAGAAGGTACACACCGCGAGGTGCCCTGTGGTTTTACTTATGTGATCATGGAGAGGACATGAGGAAATGGGATGGAAAACCTACCTCGGTCCTAAATGCACGGGGACGTGAGCTGCGAGGAAAAAACACCACAAAAGGGGATTCTACCAGGAAAAATGCCGCTCCGGTTTCCAAACAGAGTAGAAGGGCTGATCTTATTTCTGATCCTCTTGAAGGGACTTCTGAGCCAATTTTACGAGAAGTGAATACTGGATACTCTGACCAGAATTAGAGGGGCCCTGCCTCCAGCCAGGTGGAGGAAAGGGATAACCGGGTCTATTGGACTGTGTGGATTCGATGGCCTGGCACGTTAGACCCACAGGTGTATAAGGCTCTAGTAGACACCGGCGCACAGTGTACTTTAATGCCATCAAGTTATGAAGGGGCAGAACCCATTTCTATTTCTGGTGTGACAGGGGGATCCCAAGAGTTAACTGTATTGGAAGCTGAAGTAAGCCTAACTGGGAATGAATTGCAGAAACACCCCATTGTGACTGGTCCAGAGGCTCCGTGCATCCTTGGCATAGACTATCTCAGGAGAGGGTATTTTAAGGACCCAAAGGGGTATCGATGGGCTTTTGGTATAGCTGCCTTGGAGATGGAGGGCACGGAACAGCTGTCTACCCTGCCCGGTCTCTCTCAAGACCCTTCGATTGTGGGGTTGCTGAGGGTTGAAGAACAACAAGTACCAATTGCTACCACGACGGTGCACCGGCGGCAATATCGCACCAACCGAGACTCTCTGATTCCCATCCACAAGTTGATTCGCCAACTGGAGAGCCAAGGAGTGATCAGCAAAACTCGCTCACCTTTTAATAGTCCCATATGGCCCGTGCGAAAGTCTAATGGGGAGTGGAGACTAACAGTTGACTATCGCGGCCTGAATGAAGTTACGCCACCACTGAGTGCTGCCGTTCCAGATATGCTAGAACTTCAATACAAACTAGAGTCAAAGGCAGCCAAGTGGTATGCTACAATTGACATTGCTAATGCGTTTTTCTCAATCCCTCTGGCAGCAGAGTGTTGTCCACAATTTGCCTTTACTTGGAGGGGTGTCCAGTACACTTGGAATCGATTGCCCCAGGGGTGGAAACACAGCCCCACCATTTGCCATGGACTAATCCAGACTGCACTGGAAAAAGGTGAAGCTCCAGAACACCTGCAATACATTGATGACATCATCATATGGGGCAACACGGCAGAAGAAGTCTTTGAGAAAGGGAAGAAAATAATCCAAATCCTTCTGACAGCCGGTTTTGCCATAAAAGAAAGTAAGGTCAAGGGACCTGCACGGGAGATCCAGTTTTTAGGAATAAAATGGCAAGATGGGCGTCGTCAGATCCCAATGGATGTGATTAACAAAATAGCAGCTATGTCTCCACCAACTAATAAAAAGGAAACACAGGCCTTCTTAGGTGTCGTGGGGTTTTGGAGAATGCATATTCCAAATTACAGTCTGATTGTAAGCCCTCTCTATCAAGTGACCCGAAAGAAGAATGATTTTCAATGGGGCCCTGAGCAACAACAAGCCTTTGAACAAATTAAACGGGAGATTGTTCACGCAGTAGCCCTTGGACCAGTCCGGACAGGACAAGATGTTAAAAATGTGCTCTATACTGCAGCCAGGGAGAATGGCCCTACCTGGAGCCTCTGGCAGAAAGCACCTAGGGAGACCCGAGGCCGACCTCTGGGGTTTTGGAGTCGGGGATACAGAGGATCCGAGGCTCGCTATACTCCAACTGAAAAGGAGATATTGGCAGTATATGAAGGAGTTCGAGCTGCCTCAGAAGTTGTTGGTACTGAAACACAGCTCCTCTTAGCACCCCGACTGCCAGTGCTGGGCTGGATGTTCAAAGGGAAAGTCTCCTCTACACATCACGCGACTGATGCCACGTGGAGTAAGTGGATTGCACTGATCACACAACGGGCTCGCATAGGAAACCCCAGTCGCCCAGGAATTTTGGAAGTGATCACGGACTGGCCAGAAGGCAAAGATTTTGGAATGTCGCCAGAGGAGGAGGTGGCACGTGCTGAAGAGGCCCCGCTGTATAATAAACTGCCAGAAAATGAGAGGCAATATGCCCTGTTCACTGACGGATCCTGTCGCATCATGGGAAAGCATCGGAGGTGGAAAGCTGCCGTATGGAGTCCTACACGACAAGTTGCAGAAACTGCTGAAGGAGAAGGTGAATCGAGTCAGTTTGCAGAGGTGAAAGCCATCCAGCTAGCATTAGATATTGCTGAAAGAGAAAAGTGGCCAGTGCTCTCTCTCTATACTGACTCATGGATGGTGGCAAATGCCCTGTGGGGCTGGCTACAGCAATGGAAGCAGAGCAACTGGCAGCGCAGAGGTAAACCCATTTGGGCTGCCGCACTGTGGCAAGATATTGCATCCCGGCTAGAGAATCTGGTTGTAAAAGTACGTCATGTATATGCTCGCATACCCAAGAGTCGGGCCACTGAAGAACATCAAAACAACCAACAGGTGGATCAGGCTGCCAAGATTGAAGTGGCTCAGGTGGACCTGGACTGGCAACATAAGGGTGAGGTATTTATGGCTCAGTGGGCCCATGATACCTCGGGCCATCAGGGAAGAGATGCAACATATAGATGGGCTCGTGACCGAGGGGTGGACTTGACCATGGACACTATTGCACAGGTTATCCATGAATGTGAAACATGTGCTGCAATTAAGCAAGCCAAGCGGTTAAAGCCCCTGTGGTATGGAGGGCGATGGCTGAAATATAAATATGGGGAAGCCTGGCAGATTGACTATATCACACTCCCACAAACTCGCCAAGGCAAGCGCTATGTGCTCACGATGGTGGAAGCAACCACTGGATGGCTGGAAACATATTCTGTGCCCCATGCCACCGCCCGGAACACTATCCTGGGCCTAGAAAAGCAAGTCTTGTGGCGACATGGCACCCCAGAACGAATTGAGTCAGACAACGGGACTCATTTCTGAAACAACCTCATAGACACCTGGGCCAAAGAGCATGGCATTGAGTGGGTGTATCATATCCCCTATCATGCACCAGCCTCTGGGAAAATTGAGAGATACAATGGACTGTTAAAGACTACATTGAGAGCAATGGGGGGTGGAACTTTCAAACATTGGGATACACATTTAGCAAAAGCCACCTGGTTAGTCAACACCAGAGGATCTGCCAATCGGGGTGGCCCTGCCCAGTCGGAATTTTTACATACTGTAGAAGGGGATAAAGTCCCTGTAGTACACATAAAAAATATGTTAGGGAAGACAGTCTGGGTTACTCCTGCCTCAGGCAAAGGTAAACCCATTCGTGGGATTGCTTTTGCTCAAGGGCCTGGGTACACTTGGTGGGTGATGCGAAAAGATGGGGAAGTCCGATGTGTGCCTCAAGGGGATTTAATTTTAGGTGAGAACAGCCAGAATTAAACTGTATATTAGTTGCTATATAACCCTGCTACTGTATATTATCCTTACTATAATTATGTGCTATATCCATAGTACTATAGTAAGAATCACTTAGATCAAGCAAGGAAAGAACTGTGATAAAACTGAGCAAAGCGCAGTAGTGATGGAACCAGAACTGACTCCAGCACGCAACAATCCAACGGTGCACACCATCCTCCTGCTGCGCCAAATGTCACCTGCTTGTCACACTGCACTGAAGCCCAATTCTGCTCTACCGACTGAGAGGACTTTGCACCATCCCTCCTGCCCAGAAAGACTGGTATGACAGATGGAGCCCAGAGTCGGAAACTAAATGAACTCAATGAACATTTTATGAACATGACCCATGAACTAAAGGAATGATATCTCTGTGTGTGTATACATATATATATATATCATTGCTCATATGTCTTAAAGGGATGGAAAGGTGATGATTGACCAGGATGTAACTGAAGGTATGGGAACTGAGCATGATGTCAATGGTATAGAATAAGGGGTGGATACTGTCTTAGTTTCAGCTGGGATAGAGTTAACTGTCTTCCTAGTAGCTGGTACAGTGCTATGTTTTGAGTTCAGAGCGAAGAATGTTGATAACACTGATGTTTTCAGTTGTTGCTCAGTAGTGTTTAGACTAATGTCAAGGATTTTTCAGCTTCTCATGCCCAGCCAGTGAGAAAGCTGGAGGGGCACAAGAAGTTGGCACAGGACACAGCCAGGGCACCTGACCCAAACTGGCCAACGGTGTATTCCATACCATGTGACGTCCCATCCAGTACAGAAACGGGGAGGTGGGGGGCAGGGTTTCGCCGCTCGGGGGACTGGCTGGGTGTCGGTCGGCGGGTGGTGAGCAATTGCACTGCGCATCATTTGTACATTCCAATCCTTTCATTATTGCTGTTGTCATTTTATTAGTGTTATCATTATCATTAGTAGTTTCTTCTTTTCTGTTCTATTAAACCGTTCTTATCTCAACCCACGGGTTTTGCTTCTTTTCCCGATTTTATCCCCCATCCCAGTGGGTGGGGGGGAGTGAGTGAGCGGCTGCGTGGTGTTTAGTTGCTGGCTAGGGTTAAACCACGACACAGCCTTAAAATCCTTTTTGACAACTACCATCATTACATCATGTAGAAGGCACCGAAACATCCTGCAGCCTGTGTCTGACTATACTGTCTCAATACTAGGGACACAAGAGGGATGATATTCTCATCCAACTGCACTAAAGACATTTTTGGTGGAAGAATTCTTATTACTATATTATTCATTTGAGACAACCACCCATGATTTGATTTTGTTGTCATTACAGTCAAGGCACAAAGCCATTGCACAATTGATAGATAAATTTTACCACAAGTAATTTTTTTTTTCCATGTGTATTGGGTCTGGCTGAGATGGAGTTAATACTCCCCATAGCAGCCCTCATAGCACTGTGCTCTGCATCAGTAGCTAGAAAGGTGTTGATAACACACCAGTGTTTTGGCTACTGCTGAGCAGTGCTGGCACAGCATCAAGGCTGTCTCTCCAACATTTTTGCCCCCCCCCCCCCCCCCCCCCCAACGGCAGGCTGGGGCAGGGCGAGATCTCAGGAGGGGACATAACCAGGACAGCTGACCTAAACTAACCAAACATATTCCATACCATATGACGTCATCTCAGATATAAAAGCTAAGTAAAGGGAGACGGAAGCGGGGGGCATTTTTGTCTTCCGGAGCAACCACTACGCGTTCTGAAGCCCTGCTTCCCAGGAAGTGGCTAGACATCGCCTGCTGATGGGAAGTAGAGAATAATATCATTTGTTTTTCTTTGCTTTCGCGCACGACCTTGGCTTTCAGTTTATTAAACTGTCCTTATCTTGACCCACGAGCCTTTTGTTATATTTTCTCCCCCCTGTCCAGCTGAGAAGGGGGAGTGATAGAGCGGCTTTGGTGGGCACCTGGCATCCAGCCAGGGTCAACACACTACACCATGTTTCAGAATCCACTTATAGTGCCCTACGGAAAAAGTCCTGTGGAAGCAATGATTCATATTGATCTGGGTTTTGCTACTCCTGTTCTGAAAGATACCTCTTGCAATTAACTTTACCAATTAATGTGGCATAAACTAATGAAGTAACATCACAGACAGTCACTCCAACACATAAGAGAAAGAAAAAAAAAAGCTTATTGTTATTCACAATTGGTGGTCAGCCAAAAAAGAATATCTGACAGCTCAGGTTGAAAACAGTACAAAAGCTGAAAAACTCGGAGTAAGTCAAAAGAAGGGCTTTGAAGTCAACAAACTGCTGAGTCAGGATCTTATTCAGCAAGATATAGGAATACATGCCTAACTTCAAACATAAAAGTAGACCAGCTCAACTTACTTGCGTTATGGCACCTTTATATAAAAAATGCAAACGAGAATCAGATACATCTACTTCAGAGAGCCTGCTCCTGAAATTGTAATCTGAAACAGTTAAGTACATAACTGAATTCCACAGACTTTTACTGTCCATATGAAGCACTAGATAGGTACTGCCTTGTACTCAAGTTCCCGGCATGGTTATTTTGCATCACTTCTTATAAACACTTCATTTGCACATTTCTGGACCTCTCAGAATATCACAGGTTTCCATATCACTGATGAATAAACCCAAGTTATAGATGAAAATGACATTACACTTCCACAGAGCTCTTGGAACAGAAAAAGAATCTAGTTAAGAAAGTGCAGAAAATATATATGAATATATGTAATCACATGCTGCTGTTTGGGAAGATGCTCATTCTTATAAAGCAGAATCTTTGCATGTCAAAAGATTAGAAAACAATAGAAATACCTAAAATATTACGAAGCAGAGCTCCAACTGGTAAAAATTGAATTTGTGGACTGTGCAAGTAATGCCAGCTGTGAACATGCATCTTGTCAAACTGCAATGAAAATTAGGATCTTACTTCAGTTTACTACAGGTTATGAATATTTAAGAGAGACCACTTGTCGTGGTTTAACCCCAGCCAGCAACTAAACACCACGCAGCCGCTCACTCACTCCCCCCCACCCAGTGGGATGGGGGAGAAAATCGGGAAAAGAAGCAAAACCCGTGGGTTGAGATAAGAACGGTTTAATAGAACAGAAAAGAAGAAACTACTAATGATAATGATAACACTAATAAAATGACAACAGCAATAATGAAAGAATTGGAATGTACAAATGATGCGCAGTGCAATTGCTCACCACCCGCCAACCGACACCCAGCCAGTCCCCGAGCAGCAAACCCCTGCCCCCCCCACTTCCCCGTTCCTATACTGGATGGGACGTCACATGGTATGGAATACACCGTTGGCCAGTTTGGGTCAGGTGCCCTGGCTGTGTCCTGTGCCAACTTCTTGTGCCCCTCCAGCTTTCTCACTGGCTGGGCATGAGAAGCTGAAAAATCCTTGACATTAGTCTAAACACTACTGAGCAACAACTGAAAACATCAGTGTTATCAACATTCTTCGCTCTGAACTCAAAACATAGCACTGTACCAGCTACTAGGAAGACAGTTAACTCTATCCCAGCTGAAACCAGGACACCACTCTGCTATGTTAATGAGATCCTTAAGGGACACAAAAATAGATAGAAAGTTAGCTCAAGGTGGTATCTCAGCAATGCAGTCAACTTAAACGTAAGGTAGAATTTGTTCCTCTAAAATGAATTGCTTAGTATAAATAGTTCTATAAGTCAATGAAATTAGCTTGTAGAGTGTTTTAAAAGGTTTTGGCAGCAAGATGAGTTCACTAATGCCAGTAACTTTCAGAGAGTGTAGCATTATAAAGGTGCTGATGGCATTATGTTTCCCTCCTTTGTCACTGGCAAGGTTCTAATGGGATTGTCTAATAAAGACAGTTGACATAAAAATAACCCGATCTGGGAGTCTAGTCCATGCTTCACAGGGTTTAGTAATTTCTCAGAAGTGTTGTAAGGACAGACTAGATAATAGGAAGGTTAGAATAAATTAAGAGACAAAAATACAAATTTCTGCATTATGTAGACTGCACATAAAAGGCAGATAAGTTTTGGGGAAAAAAGTCTGTTAACTGGAAAAATGCAACAGCCTGCACGAATTGCCTTCCTTACTCTGCATCCTGTTCTGCTACTTTTATAATGTTTTTACAAGTTTTACCATTCAAAAAACAATCAAAATAGATCAGAGTTTCATACCTGAGTTTGAAAGAAATCATGTAAAGTTACAATTGTCTTTCTCTTTCTTTTTATGCATTTTCAGTATATAAGTGCACAGATGTCTTCATTTCTTTCCTGTATCTGCATAATGTTCCCTATATTATGTGTTTTTAAAACACATACTAAACAGTACAGATTTTTTTAACCATCTTTTTTGACTGGTCATTTCTTATACTGCACATCAGGTTTTCCTCTTAGTCCTCCATTTATCTATCATCTTATTCATTCACAGTTTTCATTTATGCACTTTGCTGGTACAATGTAAGGGCAATTCTGTCAGCCCTACAAATGCTGAAATTATACCTTTCAAAAGGCAAGTGCTATTATTTATATTTATCTTACTTTTTTTAAAACTTAGTTCAATTTAACATACATTTTCAGTGAATGAAATATTAATGAGGTAAAAAGAGAATAATGTATACAGTACCCTCTCCACTCTGAGTGAAGAATGAAAAAAAAAAAATATGCATGCCCAGAGAAATAGAATTCCTAGAAGCCTTTGGGGAGGTTGGTATTTCAAATGAAGTGACCACAACTGACAAAGATGTAATTAAATTCTGTATCTAACACACTACTGGATGAAAAAATACTGCAAGGCATTTTGCTATTCCATCAGGTATTCACAACTTACGTGTTTTCATTTCCTTAGAAACCCTCCTAAGAATGGTATTGCCTCCCAACCTTCAGACTTTGTTGAGGTTGCATTCTGGAACAGATAATCACTT
Source organism: Harpia harpyja (assembly GCF_026419915.1). Classification (NCBI taxonomy): domain Eukaryota; kingdom Metazoa; phylum Chordata; class Aves; order Accipitriformes; family Accipitridae; genus Harpia; species Harpia harpyja. The sequence continues at coordinate 19,493,295 of NC_068950.1, read as the reverse complement.
GAGTTTTGAGGTCAGGTCTGGAAGAAAAGGGGCAAACAATCACTGTTTTGATAATTAAGATGCTGATTTTTCTACTGTGTATTTATAAAATATTATGAAATCTTTAGGAATTAGTTTTGATGATCAACATAAAAAATTAAAGTTATGCTAAATTCGCTTCACCGAAATGTTTATTTACACTTTGAACTTCAAAAGTGTGCATTTGTGGTCTAATGCAAACTATATTTATGAAGAATGACTTATGTATGCTTACTTTTTAAAAAGTTTGTGTGGAATGTTCTGACTGGGTTCTGCTTCTGGACACAAGATGGAGGAAACAATAATGATGGCTGTTATATTAATTGAATGAGAATGTTCAGCAGGTGGTTGTTTCGTATGCAGTTATAACATTTCAAGGAACAAGGCCTTCAGTAACCAAAGCAGCTATAGGTAAAACCTGATTTACAACAGTTTCATGACAAAGGAACCACATGATCTTATGACTTCCACATATCTATTTTCAAAACTATAGGTGGTTGAAGATACCAATTTATATGTCATGAAGCTGCATTAGCCCAGATTAATCACTATATAAATTGCAAGAGCATGTTCAGGGACCCCAAAATTTCTGGATGTAAAAACAAAAGACACAAAACAATTTCCCTTGATTCCATCAAATCCACTGTAAAACTCTGAACACTTCTATTTAGTCCTAAATTTCAGGACATCAAGCAGCCCAGGTGGAGCTGAGTCCAGAGTACCTACTCTCCTCCCCAACTTTGAGTATTTTAAGATTTTATTCACTGGTATGATACTTATCTTTTAAATCTGTATGGTACTAAACCCAATTAAACTTCATGTGGAAATTATCAACAAAAAAGAATCCAAACCTATTAGCTTTAATAGCATCTTCTCTATTTTTGACTTCAGGCAGATTCCAATCCCCACTCAAAGGTTTTTCAAAGTTTGCATAGTTAAAATTTCTGAAGAGTAATGCCCACTACATAGGTACTGTGAAATTCACTTTCTCAAAGCCAATTAATAATGTAGCATCATTTTATAGTAAGGCTTTTATAAGGGATTGATCTGCTGCTTACAAAGGTTGCAAAATAGCATTAAAACTGCAATTCTAGCAAGTACGCAGAAACACACTGTGCATGGTAATCTGTATATTCATTCTGGAACGTAGTTCGGACTGTACAAGGAAAGTTCAATTTCAACACATAAGCCTTTATGTGACTACTGGAAACAGAAGCAAGGCTCAGAATAGCACAGCTCACAACCTTGTTTAGAAAGTCTGGTGTTGCTGCAGGCTTGCAAGGCAACCAACACAGGAAGTGCTAAAGAAAGGAGGAGACTTGAAATACCAGTCTTGCTCTTTAAGGCTGTGGGGGGGAGGGGGCAGGGGCACAGCAGGGAGGGAAATCAAATATATGCCCTCTTTTTGATTAGCAAAGCTAAAAAAAAACAACCAACCAACCTTTAAGTCTTAAATAAAAGACAAAGCAGTATGAATTCACTATACATAATGTTAGGTAAACTGAGGACGTGAAATGTGATCAAACTTGCAAAATAAGCTCACAAATAAATAACATTAAAACCAACTGAAAAAAATGGGATGTGAGTAAGCTTTGGGGAAAGCTTCAAGTCAAACAAAGACTATAAAAGCAAGAAAAATACTATTTGCATGCATAAACTATTCAAGATTCAATCCAGGTTAGGGGGAGCCTAAGAAGTCCCTCACCTGTCACAAACTTGAATTGCACAGCAATATTCACCAAAATGTGAAAGCTTAACACAGCAGTATCTAGAAAGAAGTAAAACAATAGCAATAACCAGTATTTGCATTCATTTCACCATAAATTTTGGAAACAAAAAGATCAGAAACAAATACTTAACGTTTATAATGTTGAAATCCTTATAACTGAAACCATTACAAAATTGGAACAGTTTTTCCCCATTCTGTTACTTATGAGAAAACTAGGTGTTTTTTGGCAATTAGGGGTAGGGGGGGGAGGAATTTTTTTCTTTTCACTGGAAACCCAGAACAATTTATAGAACCTTGAAGTTCTATAATATTTTTTGTTCTTTAACTGACAATCTCTAGTTCAGACAAATTATTTTATTATTGCAATTCATGCATGGGATTAATATCTCAATGATTCTTATTGGAGCATATAATGATGCTATTTGATTGCACTACTGCCATTTTAGAACATTTGCTTAGAAGGTATGTACATCATTTCAATGTTTAGTGCTTTGTAAATAGAAAGCACTAAAACTGTACTCCTATATCATTATATATCTGTGTGCTGAGAAAGTATAACAGCCCAGCTCAACAGTAATCACATGTAATTGTTTACCAATCTCTCTTCCTCTCTCATTCCATTTGCACTATTATTCCAAGTGTTATTTTCTTCAGTCATCTAATGCACTTTTTTGCTCCCAATCTCTTTTTCACCTGTTTATACTGTTCTCCAGTATTCGTCTTTTCTTCTCTTTTTTTCAATGATGTTTAGACATCTATCACATCCCATTCTTCTGTAACATTGCTTTGTATAGCAACAAGATTTGTGCAGCTTGTAGAATAGAGGACAAGTTCTGTTCTGCAGGCTGACTCACATTCACAGAGTTAATATCTGTAGCCATATTAGGAATTACTGATCCTAGCTCTTCATTGTTGCATTACTCAATTCTGCAAATTAAAACATGCTTTTTCATATTCTACAGAGGTATGTGTTTTCAGTGACAGTGTGAGTTATTATGCTAAATGGAATCAGAGAAGCTCAGATACAGACATTATGCTTTCAGTCTGCTCTGTTATCACAGCAGTAACCCTAACAAAGGGGCAGACTAGGCACCTGCATGTTGTAACCTCTTAGAATTCAGACTCGGCCATAGTAACAAAGTACCCTGGCTTAAGGCACATGTAAGACAATAAAGTTAGTCCAGAAACACTGGTGTAATTGACAGGAAAAGCTGGCCCAAATTCTATTTCCTACTGCTTTGTCTAACTGTAGAGAAGAGACTGTTGAATTATCACACATTTAATGTTCACAGCAACTCATGGCCTTAGCATATTAGTGCCATATTCTCCAATGATATAAATACTACAGTTCTGAGTTAACATTCAGCAATAGAACTATACCAGCTACAGGCCTGTCATTTTATATAACCTCATTATGGTAAAGTTTGTTTTTAAATACCCCATGGATTGTACAAAACATGTCCAGAGACCATGTTTGGAAATAATGAATTTCCTCCATTGCCAGCAGGAAGGCCTTACTGCAATGCGGTCCCCCTGCAACAAAAAGATTGTCAATGAACTGAAGCAAAATATTCCTCTTTAACAATTTGTATTGTGTAAGTACTGTAAATTCAGTCTTCGGACTTTGGTTGGACTGTTGTGAACATGCCTGAGCTTCATTAAGGCTTGCAAAGAGCTGCTACAGTGCCATATAAGTAATTCAGGGCTGGCAATAGTACTTCTGTCACTTACTTAATGTAAAGCTGCAGAGAAAAGGGACCATTCAGACTTCTGGTAAAATGAAACCACACCATTCAAACTTATTTCACTTGTCATTAACTGAGAAGGTACTTCTTGAATTAGACAACAATTAGTTAACAGGGTGTTTGCTCTGCAGACTTTTATGACTTCAGCTCCTGCTACATACTTAAATGTTCAACTGAAATTTTGAGCAGTGATAAAATACAAAACCAGAGACTGTAATGAACAAAACTAACAGAAACTAGAGAGACAGAGAACACAGGATAATGCATAAAATCATCCTGGTAGGATGGTTATTGCAGTAGCATAACATCAAGTTCAGTCATCCAAGCTTAAAGGTTATTCTCAAGATTATTTAATGAGTGTTTGTCAAAACCTTCAATGCATCAGGATGAAAACATTTAACAACTGTTGTCATCACCATATATTAGCCTATACTCAAAACAGAACTATGTTAGGGGACCAAAAAAAAAAAATCTAACTTGGATATCAGATTTGTGCTTCAAAAATCTGAAACTTGACAAAGTGGTGAAGGTTAAAGGATACACACGCACAGAAAGCAACAGAGTAAAAAAGGTCTTAGAAAAATAGAAGTGAGCCACAGATGTCATAAGCTATAGTTAAAATGTTCTTTTTGGCATGAAATAACCATAAATAGAGTATTAGTGGCTCTAATGTAGAATGTACATGTGGAGTGTACAACTGGCAACTCAGGTTTTTCTACGCACATTTGATTTCAAGAAGTAAGCTAAAGGCAAGTCTTGCAAGGTTAACTGTGGCAATTACCACCTCCAAAACTTTTTCTCCAAAGCATAAACTAAAGCTTTAGCTACCTGTGCTATAAAGAAAAGTTACAGTTCTTACATATGATTTATTGCTGATTCTTTCTATTTCTAACTATATTTTGGAACAAAAGGAAGTTAGTTCAGCAGCATCATGAGGGCTGCTTATGAAACAAGCAGCTTAAAAGCTCTCTAGTGATGCCCTGAACTGAGGTTTATGTCCACCCAAATCATTTGATAAGAATATTACTAAAACAACACAGAAGGCAAAAACACAATGTCAAGAGCTGGCTGAGACGTTCTACTTCTTTGATCCTGTCAGTAATTACCATCAGTGACACCACAGTAAAACAGCACTTTGATTCCCTTCCCACCCCCAACTTCTCTCTTTCTCTCCCTACAATACACTCAATCTCCTCAGCAATAAACTTACCTGGGTTAGCCTATTCTGTCCAGAAGAGATACTCTTTCAAAAACAGAGCTCTTGTACTTGGCAGGACTAGTCAAGGTATGGAAGCAGAGTACATTACTGTAAGTCATAAAGGCTTATTTCACACACAACTCTCCTACACAAACTCCATCACAGCTGGGCTAAGTTACTGTTTCAAAAGTTGCGATTGCTAAAAGATCAAGTGATAGGACATATCAGTCCTTCATAAACAACAAAAATAGCAATCCTACCAAAGCTTTGAATGAGCTCAGAAGCCTACCTAAGTTTACCTCCTAAAACTTATTAAATAACAGCCTCTGAGTACTGTTAATTAATCCACTGTTTGCCCCAATCATTGTCAGTGATATTTTGTCCAGCAAACAAGATCAATTATCACTGTTGTAAGTCTACTAAACTGTTTTGGTGAATCAAATACCCATGATGCTAAATATATTTGCTCCTTTTAACGACACCTGGCTTCTGTATGCTATAAACATATACACATTAGCTTCCAATGTTCATTTCATTTCCCTTGTTTCAATTCCCAACTATTATATTTTTAGAAAAATGTATCACAAATATAAGAAAAATATCTCAGTCTGCACCTACTTCTGGAATCCTATGTCTAATATATGATGCAGATAGGAGCAGGCAAGATCTTTAAAACAGATCCTCTTACATGATGATGAAACACCTTTGCTTATCCCATGTTAAAATCTTTCAGTCTAATTTATTCTCTACAGTAACAGCACACACCGATAGATAACACATTCTTTTTCTCTGTCTCCCTTGGGTCAGTGTGCAAGGTAAGCACCCACAAATACAGGTAGTCTGTTTTAATTTGATGTTTTCCTCTCTTTAAGCATTCAGGCTACTCAAAAGTATCAGAAAGGCAAGATCTAGATAAAACAAGGATTTAAAGTACACTCATGGGGCCTCATGCAAATTGCAGTGACGACTTCTGGAATAGTATTCCATAAACTCTCCTGCACCATTTCCCTTCCAAGAGCATTTTGAATTTTGTTTCTGGAGACTCGGTGACACAAATGGGTGATTTCAAGCCAACTGTTCTCAATACTTCTAATGGATAACAGCAGGCTCTTAAGAACTTGAGAGCCTTAGGCATGAATGACAACACAGAGGGGCTGGGGTCAGTCACCGGAGTTTGCAATCTTGTCACATAGAGCAGGTTGTTTTAAGTGTATCCAAAATGCAGTTCCTGAATATGCCACATCTAGGGAGTAGGAGTAAAACATTTTAATGAGGGCCATAGCTTCTTTCATGACTCAGTGGGTGACAGACACTTGATATCACATATCTTGCAGTAAGTGTATGCACATCCCTGCAATACAGTTTCAACATCTTAGAGCTGAGCAAGAGTATTGTCAGAATACTCCATAGCTATTACACTGGAGAACATACAGTACAAAATGAACAATGCTACACTTCTTTCCTGCATCTTCCTGTACATATAGTCATCCTCTTCACCATGTTTTCTCCACTTGAACCACCATCTTCCCCTTTGTTTTGACACTAATCACCATGGCCAATTTCTATCAGAGAGAGCAATTGCTGCTTCCCTTTTTTGAAGGCAAAGATAAGGAAAATAAGACGACATTCAGATTTGAATCCCATTTCACACTACAAGGAAGTTAAAAGTAACTACCAATGAACTAGCAAGTAATGATACAGGAACTGAAGTGGGACAGTAGCAATTAAGTGTTGGACTGTCATCGTTATTTTACAATCTATACCTCTATACACAATTCCTGTGTCCAGCTGACATGTATGGTGCACAGCTCTCTGGAAAGTGGGAAGTTTGGTTTGGACTGTGTGATGGAGGAGAAGCCCTGATCCACAGAAACAGAGTTTTTTTTCTCCTTGTCCCAGAGCAAATCATGCCCCACTACATTTATCAGTTAAGTATATTCATCCTCACTGATCTGTGGCTTTGGTATGACTGCAGCTACTTGGATAATAAGTATCATGTTTCACCTGCCTGCTTTGAATCCAATCCTTCAATCCTTTGGGGCATAGAAAACACAATACTCTGCAAAATGGCCCCACCTACCATGCTCTGCACCCTATCTTCTTCTATATGACTGTATGTGCTGTCTGGTCACTCCTTCATCAAGTCCTAGAAAGATGTTAATTTCTAAAGTAAAAACAGCCTAGGTAGACCCTTCTTGCAACCTCTGAGACAAAGCAGGTGTTTCGTGAAACCCAGCCCCAAAACCAAGATGACTCAGAGATCACCCAAAAGGAAAAAAGAAAGAGGGGCAGTGAAGTTAAGCTCCATCTCTTACTCATGCCTCAATTGAGCTGTCTCCCAACTCCACCCCCCTCCATTCATGCTCCTTATAAACTCTGGGGAAACAGGATAGGAAACAGGTAATATGGTTTAGCCTTAGAAGTACAAACCACATGCATACATTTGTTTATAGGTGGGGTTTTGTGAGCTTTTTGAAAACATTTATGCTTGGCTGAGACCTTTTGTTAAACCTTTCTCAGAAGGAAAGTTCCTAACCAAAATGCCCTTCCTATTTAGTCCATTGTAAAGGTTCAACAGTCAACCATTAATAATTGTAGACAGATAAAATATGATTAATTATATTCTGCAATGTACCTCCAACTTAATAAATCTTGCAAATAGTTTTGAACAGCCTTGTAAGAAGTCTTTTGGAATGGTTGACATGATTGCAGTTTAATGTGCATTTTTAGTATAAGAATCTTTCCTTAGACTGTATTATCTTTTCTCTACACTTTCATATTTATTCAAAGAAAAGATATAGGGACAAACTTTCAGGTTTATATCCAAAGATGACATCCCTCTTTTCTGACAGCAAGTATGTAAGGATTATGTCTGTCTTTAAGTAGTGAGAAATCAGAACTCAAGGTGTCCAACTTTGCCTGTGGATTTGTACACACCCTGGATGACTCTCTAAAGTATGAAAACTTACCAGAAAAATGAAAAAATACCTTCCTGCATATAGAGCTGTAAGAGTTTATTACTTAATGTTTAGAAATATTTGAAAATCTCCATTTAAGAGTTGTGCTCAGATTATTATAAATACTGTTTATTTAATAATTCAAACCTCAGTAAAAAGTTATTTGTATTTGAGGAATGACAAATTTAAATCTGCAAAGAATGTACAGTAGGAATGCTGCAATAGCAGGACCTGAACAGCAAGGGAGACAGGCAAGGATCTACATGGAAGAGATCGTACAGTTTTGCTTACATACTATATAGACACACAGATGTCTAGACACACATACAAAGCCCCTTCACCAAGCAAGATATTAGCTTACCTTAAAGAGTGTAATTAATTGATATGCATGATCTACAAAAAAATCAAGAAAGAAAAAACTACAGCAGGACATTGTATTTAAAGAAAACCGCATAAATGCATGACAGGCCTCCCCAAATCAGGAAGAGCTTGATAATAGAAACATTATTGCCCAGACAACATACCAAAAGAGAACAAAAATATGTAAGCCATAATATCACTTTATCTATTGCTGGATTTTTCAGTCCCAACTCAGGCAGACAAGGCAAAATTACTGACATGAATCCCAGGTGATTTCAATGACCTTAAACAAGAATGACAGTGATTTTACATCAACTAAACACTTATTCCACTGACTTCAGTAAGAGGCTAGCCAGGATAAGAGCAAATCCACTTGTTTTCAGTTGATTCGGCCTTAAGAAGAATGAGATAGAGACAAGCGCATCTGATGCCACCCTGTATTATCCTTTCATATGAATTTTGGTCTTAATTCAGTTTTGAATGCTGGAATAACCTATGTGATCTCCATGAGAACTCATCTTCTCATTTGTCAAGTTCAGTGCTTGTCTAACAGAACGCAGCAGAAGATATTCAATAAACAATCATGAGATTAAGCAAACAGGTAGAAGTTTATGAACATGCTATGTTATTATGCTATTCTCCAAATTTTTACCTTGAATACATTGTGCTGTCAGTCTCCAACAGCCTCAGAGTCAAACCCAGAAAAAGCAAAAATTTAAATTATTAAAGGCATAGAACAGTCTCTACAGTGATCTAAACTATATCTCTTTAGCTTGGAAAAAGGTGACCTTTTCTTGCAGCAAATTTAAAACAAGGAAAAAAAATTACTTCATGCACAATTTATCTCTGTAGCTTATTTTGACTGGATATTCATGTAAGAACATATAAAGAGCAAAAAAATATTTCCACCTATAGCTATTAAGCACAACAATAAAGATGCCTGATGGAAGAGATTAGTTCCTGAGCCACATACTGTCAGAAGCTAGAGAAACCAAAGCCCATTCCTATTCGTGTAAGTGAAATACTTGCCACAACCAACTTCCTTTATATACAATTGTTTTATAATTGATTAAATATCCAGAATAGAAAAATGAGAATGATTATTTTATTTATATGATCATTACATGATTATGTACCTCATTTAAAAATAAAATTAATTGATTGGAGAAGGTTCTTAACTTGAGTTGTTAAAAATGTCAAGAACTACCTTCCCACACACTCCTAACATTCTCAAAAGTCATCCTCAGATCAACTGACCACACCAGTTATTCACAGTCTGGATATCAGCAATGTTATGCTGGATGTTATAAGGGTCAGTATCTTGACTAGTGTCCAGCTTGTTACCGATGTTATTGTTGTTATTTGTAATTAACACTCATGAAACAATTATTTCATTTTTACTATCCAGCAGTGCCCAGGATTCTCTCATTCATATTTTATTTTGGTACAGTTTAAATCTTCAGGAAAAGGTATTTTATGGACTCAGTGACAGGACTATATAACAACATTCTGATTTTTTAGTCTAATTAAGGCTGCTCATTTTTACATTTGCAATCAATTAGTAGATGACATCTGTCCAAATACCAAGATAAAATACAAACTCCAGTACTAGCTCTTGATAAAAGGTTAAATAATTTTTCTCTTATAATACTGTCTAAAAACCTTAGTATTGTTTTCAATATTTAGTCACTATTTAAAAAAAACACCACTTAACCATTCAGATTTGGACTCTAGCACTGAGCTGCCTGGAAAGCTTTACACACTCATTTGTGGTTTCTGAGAGAATGGGACCAGTTAATAATGACTGACGGCACTAAACCTGGAATTCTAAGACAGCTATGAAACTTTGGAGGGGCTCTTAGTATATGTGGATGTGCCAATTTAGTTTCATTAGAATCTCTTGTTTCTGAAAATAATGGTATGGTTGATATTTACTTGGTAGTTTTCTACTAGTAGCTGAAAGCTTTGGTCCTAGTGTAAAAAGAAATAGGAAGAAATAATATATGCCTCCTTAACTTAATAAAGAAAAAGTCAAAATTTCTTTTCCATTTAAGAGACCCTTCTGCTAGCTAGCTTCAAATTTCAGATTCTACCTACTTCTCTTTTATAAACAATAAAACTTTCAAAAAGGATCCTAGGAAACAAGGTCAACTGTCCTGTCCTGTAGTTTAGAATGAAGCTGTGTTTCAAGATCATGCTAGGAAGTAGTTTCTGCTGAAATAGAAGTTTAATCAAAACAAACCTTTCCACAGTACAGTACTACAGAAAAATCTTATATTTACAAACCTTAAATTCTGAAATTTCACAGAAGAATGTTGAACAAGGACTTTGTTCCTACAAAAGTGTTGAAGAATATTTACTGCAAGGCCAATTTTTTCGTTTCAGACATACAGACCTCATATTTACCTTCTCTCATCACTACTTGAGTTTCATTTCCCCTTTGAAGTAGTAACTATCCAATTTCTGGCTCACCTTTTCAATAACGCTATTCAACTTACATTTAGCCTGATTGGTGTCTGGGACACAAGCAAAGTTACTTTTTTTTGTTTCTCTGCTTTATTGCTTGCAAATGAGAAATTGCTTAGTGTTTAATTTTTTTCAGCAAGGTCCCATCTGTGACTTGCATATCTCTTAGCAAACGTTACATCACAACCCATATTCCACAGCCCAGTGATAAATTGAATCAAGTCAAACAGAACATTTCTGTCCAGTACTTACATGGATTAAACCTGCTGCCAAACTAGTACTGCACCCCCCCACCTGCAAAACACGTGTAAAACCTACACAGACCTTTCATCTGACTGACTCTTTATGATTGTCTATGGTTTACTTCACTTCTCTTCCCACTAAAATCAATGGCAAACACCTATTGACCATTTTGAATGATATACAGGTTTGAGCGTTTGGTGGTTTTTTTTCCTATCTACAAGTCGTTGTGTTAAAAAAATCCCAGATAATGAAGCTGACAGGGTGGGGTCCATGCTATTTCACTCACTAAAGAGATTTCCATTTGTTAGCATTCATAAAGATCAACTTATCTTTTTGTCTTCATTTTCTGTCACTAGAATAAATTGAGATGTTTTGCGTGATGTATCAACTTAAAAATCCAGATAGAGATTTATTTTCCTTAATCTAATTTGAACACACTTATATTTAGAAGGAGGAAATATAAATGTAATTTCTCTGGAGCCTGTTGTTTGTCTTGATCCAAAACATGAAAATGCAACAGTATGTATTATGGACATTTTGAATTGGCTGTGCAGAATACTGTGCAGAAAAGGATATCTTCTAGATATGCCATTCATTACAGCTCTTCATCTGAATTCCACTGAACTTCAAGGAATAATTCGAATAACTCAACTTTTACAGGGCAAGAGGCTTCACACTTTATTGCAAGTTACTAGAAGAGTTTTGTATAAACAGAACAAAAGCCCCTTCTTACATACTTACCAGACAGAGTAGGATAATTTGACCTAATTATAAAGAGAAATCTCAACACTTCCATCAGCCATTGATGACAAAGGCAGCATCCTGACATGATTAAAAGGAAAATTCAGTATAGCTACATTTATAATTGTGTGCATGGACACATTTTTGGAAATCACTACACTACTGAATTTGAATAACAAACTGAGAACCAAATCCAGATTCAGGTGGCAAATAATGATCCTCTTTGGCAACAAATGATACAATAGAAAGAGTAAATCATACTATTTGTTTGTCTATAAAACAAATATGTAAAACACTAAAGACAGACTAGAGAAAGAGGAGAACAATAAAAGTGAATTTCTTATACTCAAACATATTAAGATACTGCTAGCAGCAGCAACTCCAGTGTAGCTTGTCTCATTAAAGGATAAGAATCATCCCAACTTTTCATTGTTTGATTCCTTAAGTCCAGTTACTCTCAGGTCAATTTCAAGAAATGGGGAAGACAACACACCCATACACAGAGTTATCAGTTTTATGCAAAATAGTGATTTTTTTTTTTTTTTTTAGCACATCAATGATATTCATGAGTTTAAACAAGGCTTGGAACTTAAGCTAGATTCAGATCTGCAGCTGTGCACAGACTTAATTTTTATTTGTTTTCTATGCTGCACGCACTTGTGCAACAACAGGCAAGAAGCACTCCAGTTGTACTGTTTACACAGAATGCGTAGAAAGAGCTTCTTCTACCACTTTGCCTCTTCACCACTGTGTCCCTGCCTTCGTTTCTCTTCAGGTTGGGACACTTTCTCTACACGTCTATTTAAAGGCCTTCTCACCAGGTTAGCAAGAATGCTGGTAGAGATGCTTTTGCCCCAGAAGTAGGGATTGGGGAACAGGGAGGTTCCTATAATTTACTGTAAGTTATCAATAAATAGCTTCATATTTTCAATTTATTTTATTGTAAAATGAATTGAGCTGTCATTTGTTATATTTTCATAAAAGAGCTCAAATTTATGGGATTAGACTGCACATGCATCTATTTCATTGAGCAAGTCATTCCAGCAGAGAGACACAAGAGACAATTCCACGTATAAAGTTCTCAATAGTCAAACATCTACATTAACAAAGGCACAGCTGAAATAAAACCTCACTGGAATATCCTTCGACCTATAAGGATGCAATTCCAGATTATGACATATTCTTTAATGATCTTCAGGAGAAAAGCATAGGTAATATTGTGGACTGCTACTATTACACTGTAAGTATGGGTAGCACATACAAAAGAGGGTTGTACTTAATTGGAAATCATTAAATATCTAGCAAATAGAACACTAGGCACTCAACAAATTTCAGCATCTAGATAGCATGACATAACTTGCATACAATGTAATTTGTGTGAGAACATAGTAGACATGTTTTGGCCTCTCATTTTTGGTGGGGGTTTTTTGTGTGTTTGGGATAGGAACAGCATCTTTGAATTCAAAGTACTCATGCAAGTCACATTGTTCTTCTATAGATGGTCTACTTCAGTATTTTCTGTTATTAAAAGGTTTATACATTTCTGTAGAGGTGTATTGGCTGTATATGGCAAGGTCTTGGTAGCACAGTTGGCTTTTGTGGGAAGAGGTCAGGGGCTGCCCCATGACAGACACAGCTGGCTCAAGCCAGCTATGCAATGGGCTCAGCACAGGCCAAAGGTGAGCCCATCAGCCAAGTCTGTGGTGCCTCTGAAAACATGAGAGGAAATAAAAAAAACCAACAAACACAAAAACACAGAAAAAAAATATCACCACACAGAGAGAGAAGGAGGGAACAAAAAGAGCGAGAAACAGGAGAGGGATCACCAAGGTCAGAGAGGAGGAGGAAGTGCTGCATGGTGCCAGAGCTGGTATGTCCTGCAGCCTCTGGAAGAGGCCATGCCAGACAAAGTATTCACTGCAGCCCATGAAAGGCCCCATGCCAGAGCAGACAGAAAGACCTGAAGCCTGCAAAGAGCCCACAATGGAGCAGAGCAGAGCAGAGTTTCCTGACAGGACCACAGACCACTGAAAACCCCACACTGTAGCAGATTTTCATGGCGTGGACTGCACCCCACAGAGAGCCCATACCAGACCATTTTTTTCCTCCTGCAGGACAGCAGCACAAGGGGAGAGCCCATGCTGGAGCAGGGGAAGAGCAAGAGAGGGAAGGATGAGCAGAGAGAAACTGCTGTGTACAGACCATATTCCCCCAATTCCCTACCACCTGCCCTGCCATGCAGCTCGGGGGTGGCAGAGTCTAGAGTGAAGAAGTAGTTAAGCCTGGGAAATAGGGAAGAAAAGGTATTTTGATGTTTGTTTTTGGTTTCTCACTTCCTGAATCTATTTTAATTGGCAATAAATTAATTTTCCCCCCACTTGTGCCTTTTTTGCCCACAATGGTAATCAGTAAAAATCTCCCTGTCTTTATTTTAACACACACACACTTTCTTATCCTATTTTCTCCCTGCCCGGTTGAGGAGGCGAATCTTACTTCTCTCCATACAACACTAATACATTTATTCTTAGTTTAAGTGCTTGCAGATTTGTTTCAGAAACCTTAGAAAGTTAGAGACAGAACCTATTTTATAAACAAAGAGTAGTTTTATTTAGGAAAGATAGCTCAGTTCAGAAGGAAAAACATTTAACATGCATAAATACAACACCACTAAGCAAAGGGCTTAGACTGTTTCACACAGCTATAATTTGGCAGCTCATCCATCAGCAAACACTTCTGATTGAGCACTCACAACCTTTCAGCAAAACACTTAATTGTCATTGATTTCAGGCATCTCTTGAAGGTGTATACCTATGTCCAGGTTTTTATAACCTATTTTCAGCTTTACAGTACAGAAAAGCGCTGTAAACTTTCTCTGGTTCCCATCCTCTTTCCTACTCTCAATCTGAGTTAAATTGCAACTGGCATTTATAGGGGATGTTCTTCCAACACTTCCTCCTCTAAACTGTATCTACCAAAGAGAGATTACTTTGGCTGCTTTATTACCTGCTTCTGTGGAAAACCTTGCCATGTCAACAAAACAGGACAAGTGGAATGGATACTGTTCTCAGATGTAATAGTTAGTATCACAGGAAGAAATCTCCACCAAAGGAAAAAATGCAAGAGCAGAAGTGTGAAAACCAAAGATAGTCAGAAGATATTTACGCCAGTGGCTGTTTCTTTACAGGAAGATGATACATCACAAAAAAATAAATAAAAAAAAATAGGTTCTAGTAGAAAAACTGCTTGGCAGCAGAAGCTGCTCAAGAATAGACCAATTAAAACTGAATAATAACTGCAAGATGAGAAGGCAGTACCTCAGAACAGCTATGTCAATTTGTGTAGAGGAAGAAATTAATTAAAAGTTCAGCTTTTCAGCTTTTCTGCAGTTTCCTTAAAAGTTACATGAAAAAATACCCTGCACAGTCACCAGGAAGCCTTGGTATAACACTCACTGAAAGAAGAGAAAGAAATTCTCTACTTCCTTATGATGAAGATTTTTACATTCTTACAGCAAACTGCATTTATCTAAAATTTTTACGAGAACGCATAGAATAAAGTAGCAAAAATTCCACAGAGTTAAGAGTCCTGAGACAGGACTTTTTTTTTTTTTTTAAATGAAGCTGACCCTTGAAACTTGTTTTTTTAATTTATTCACCTATTTGCTTCTAAATCTGTTAGTTTAGAGGGCTGCTCAAAACAGAATGGATTTGCTACTCAGACAGGAGAACTAGTTTAGACAAGACTCCCTAGCAATGCAGCAGTAGATTAGAAATACAACAGACCAGAAAAAGAAGTTTTCAAGATTCTATTCCTCAGTTTCCACATTTAAAAATTGCTTAATATCTTCCTTGCAAAGATATATCTACCACCAAAACCACAATAAAGGTCTATTGACACTACCATGATTAGCACTCTGGAAGAAGAACTGGTTTTTAGCCCTGTATACACTACCCAAACCTTTGATCCCTGTAGCAGCAATAATAAAGAGTACCTAGTCAAGATGCCAAAACACTTAGACAGCTTTGGTATGCTCCTTGCCTCCACATGACCTAGATAAGTCATTTGAATTATTCAAATGATTCAGGAGTCTACATATGAGACACATCAGCATTAAATCACTCTTCTGCATGGCTGAAATCAGGGAACTCTTTTCTACAGTGATGGTTGGGACATTCCAGGAATTAGTTAGGACTTTGCCTGAAGTTACCATATTTTTCCTTGTTAATATGCAGGAAAAGACATAGGCCTGCCAAGTGTATTTAATGAAGACTACATATTGAAATAAACCAATGAAAGATACTCTAGCATCCAACATCATGATGGTTTGCGTTATCAAGTAACAACATGCTCGTGCTAAGATATTACTTTTATCTCAGTAAAACAGGTATACAAAGATTTTTTTTTTTAACATGCCTTTAAAGGACAACTGATATAGCTAAAAATGAGTCTGAAACTGTGTAAAAAGTCCACAGCTATATATTATTATGGATATATTAAATCACAGACTATTTTTGAGAGAGAGATGAAAGTCGTATTTCTGCCAGCTTCTTGTCTTCTGTCATTCCTGATTACTGATGCAATATGTGTCAATGTTCAATAATGGCTGTTGAAGTCTTCATGCCTGATGGCTTAGGATGTCACAGTGAAAGTACAAGCTTTATTAATCCTCTCATCAATAGAAGCCACAGGGTGTCTGTCACACTTCATTTATATGTGCCAAGAGTAAATAAACTGCAGCAAATGAAAACTGTGTTTATAAATATGGACAGATGTCAAGTGGTTTACATATTTACCCGTGCTGGTACTTCCTATTAAAGGTTTCCAGGCTTTATAAAAAGCTGACAAAGCCATACTTGAGGATATGTATATTTACATAGGAACTTTTAAATTAATGCTGTATACAAATGAAAAAAATACTATTAAATTAATGGCCAGGTAGGAAGAAATTCATATCTCAGTCTGTCTCAACATTCGCAAGTTATCCAGCCAGCAACTGGCTGGTAAGACAAATTATAACATTTGAGAATCTTAATTATTTTCAATGACAGGCACAATATGTAGACCCACCTATGAGTTAAAAACCCAAGCACTTTCTTGATTTTAGGCATTCAAGTGAGAGATGGAAGATACTCTGTTCAGAAACGCATCATGCAAGTTCATAACAAGCATTTTACCCAGCAAGTGATAGTTACCACTACTTTAACAGTGCTGAAGAAAGTTCATTGAGATACAGAGCAGATTATACTGAAAGGCAAATTACGATTAGCTCACTTTACACATGGAAAGTTCAAAGTAAAGGGAGATGATATTATTTGCTCATATCCATGTGTTTTGCTCATGGCTCAGTTCCTTGATTTGTAGACTAATGACCTTGCAAAAACTTGTAGAAATCACTAGTGTCTTCACAATAACAAGTGATTTGGTTGATAAAAACAGAAATCAAAAGTGAATGTAATTAAATATTTGTAAGGTAAGGCACATAGGAAAAAGATAACTGCAATTTAATGTACACAACGATGCCTGAATGTGACCACTCAAAAATGAGAATCTGGAGTTAGAATACATGGTTCTACTGGAAAAAAGTGACCTCAGTAATGGTCAAAAAGCAAACCAAACACTATTCACTGACTATTTACAAAGAAACAGAGCACAAAAGAGGACATGCAACAATGCCATAATACAAACCCATGGAGCATTCTACCTGCTGTGGCAGCCCTGATTCTCTCATGAAAAACAAATAGGGAAAATGAAGCAGCTATAAAGAGGAATGACACGGATGATCAGAGATAGGAAGTGATCTCCATGCAATGAAAAATGACATTAAATAGGACATTTTAGCCTGAGAAGAAATGACTGACAGAACAGGATGACACAGATTTCTTACCCCCCCCCCCCCCCCCCCGAAAACACCCAAATGGTCTTGGAAAGTTTGTAAAGATTATTTGTTGTCATCCTTTCCATGTTCCACCCCCTCTCCAGCCACTCCCCCCCATCAAGTGTAAGAACAAACCCAGAAGGCTGTGGATGCTGAAAGCTTAGATGGATTCAAAAAGTTTTTCAAGCAAACACTGAAGTGTAACCCATCCAGACTTAACATAAAAATAAGAAAATCTGCTATCCACAGTCTCTAGAGACCAGGAACATATTTGGAAAAAATCAGCGTATCCTATCCCCATTCTTACATTTTTCACTGGGAAATCATTGTTAGCACTTGCCTGAGAAAGATCAGTGAGCTAGGGGAATGTTTAAACAAGTAAGATTATTCTTGTATTTTTACATGCATTAAAATTGGGATTGTTTCTGCAGGTTTCTTTAATGTTAAGGGGGACTATTTAAAGAAAAAAAAAAGTGTCATAACTCTTCCCAGACAAACTCTCCCTAATAATTGAATTCCAAAAACTCTCTCAAAATCACTTGGGACAGCAAGTTTAACATAACCTGAGTTCAACAACAATCACTTGAAGAAAACATTATGGGCTATCTTTGTGTATGCAGAGCTAGAATCAAAATCTAGACTGAACATAGCACAAGGCTGGGAAAACATTTCTTCATCCACCAAAGAATCAGGTCTTTATTCTCTTTCATTTCCTTTGTTTATGCAGAAATATGCTGCTTCTGTTTTAGGTTAAAAAAGGTAAAAAGGGCTCTGACTTTATAATAAATACAGTTCATTGTGGCTGTCTCATCTCTCAGGAAACTCCTGGAGCATATAGCCTTGTACCCTTCAGTTCT
Organism: Harpia harpyja; assembly: GCF_026419915.1. Lineage (NCBI taxonomy): Eukaryota > Metazoa > Chordata > Aves > Accipitriformes > Accipitridae > Harpia > Harpia harpyja. Next base: position 19,475,106 of record NC_068950.1, on the reverse strand, counting down.
TACATCCACAAAAGCAATGAGGAAAAGACAGCATATACACATACAGTAATGACAAGCTCACTTATAATAACACAACCTAGAAGGTCTCAAAACAGTCATTTACTGATATTAAAATGGAACATGGCAGCAACCTTAAAACTGGTATTCTAGCATTCAAAATCAAACTGAAGAGCGCTGTGTGTGTGTGAAGACACATTAGATGTCTCCATGTTACTGACTTTTTTTTGTTGGTTCAGGTTGAAAAACAGGCTGAGAAGGCTGGCAAAGAAAAACATAATAGTGAAGAACAGGAAGAGAAGTGGAATGACAAAGAAAAGAAGAAAAATATGGAAGATGGAAGGCAGCTTTGCAGAATAGATAATATGACCTCATGAAATCAGAGAGTCCTGTCCTGTTAACTTAAAGTCCAAGTGCTCAGTCTACAATTAGCTAGAGAAATCAGGACATAATGAAAGAAAACGTTGGCAGATCAAGGAGGGAGGTAAATCTGTGACTGTCTGACAAACTATGGCACCTGTTACTGTGACAGGGCATAAACTATACTACAAAGAAGCCCTGTAGCTTTTTTGGGCTACAGCTCTGCCCAAGATTCCAGTTAATATATGCAAAGTGCTCTTTGTGGAGTGTCCTGGTTTCAGCTGGGATAGTTAATTTTCTTTCTAGTAGTTGGTACAGTGTTATGTTTTGGGTTCAGTATGAGAAGAATGTCGATAACACACTGATGTTTTCAGTTGTTGCTAAGTAGTGTGTAGACGAAGTCAAGGCTTTTTCAGCTTCTCATGCCCAACCAGCAAGAAGGCTGGAGGGGCACAAGAAGTTGGGAGTGGACACAGCTGGACAGCTGACCCAAAGTGGCCAAAGGGATATTCCATACCATGTGACATCATGTCTAGTATATAAAGGGGGGAGTGGGGCTGGGGGGAATCGCCACTCAGGAACTAACTCGGCATCCATCAGCAAGTGGTGAGCAATTGCATTGTGCATCACTTGTATATTCCAATCCTTTTATTATTATTATTGTAATTTTGTTAGTGTTGTTATTATTAGTTTCTTCCTTTCTGTTCTATTAGACTGTTCTTATCTCAACCCATGAGTTTCACTTTTTTTTTTTCAATTCTCTCTCCCATCCCACTGGGGGGGGCGGGAAGTGAGTGAGCAGCTGCATGGTGCTTAGTTGCTGGCTGGGGTTAAATCATGACATGGAGAAAGGCAGGTTGCAAACAGAAACATATTTGCCAGAAGCTCAGACCAAATCATATGACATTGAATATGGCTGTATTTTTCCTCTGCAGTGATCACATGTAATCTTAGCCAAAAGAATAAGAAGCAATCACTGATAGTTAGCAAAATACCATTGTTATACCTTGAAGCACAATAAAGGCATATGTGAAGTAATTGAAAAAATAAAATGTTACCTTAAATGAATAAAAATACACCACATAAAAATAATACCTATATGAATACACATTCCATTAAACTTGGGAATGTAATATCAAACCATGGCTCAAATCCTAATCTTATTTATTGGCAATACAACATTGTTTTGTTGATCCAATCAATATACTCCAGTGAGATTTTTGTCTTACTGTCCAGTATCTCCAGTGAAGCTCATGAAAATGTTGTCAGGTGCAAGCCTTAGAATTTTTTGTAATCTTTGTACTGAGATTGCAAGGCCCCCTGACAGAGGCTTCTCAGGTGTGCTTTGTCTGAACTTTATTTCACCTGCCTCCCACAGCTTTGTTTCACCTGGTTTAGCAGTAAGAGCAATTTTTCTAATTAGGTAGGTGTCTACCACTAATTTATTATACACTTATCTCTGTATGGTATCACCATGTTTTTTGAATCCTAACATTATGATATAGTATAAAGAAATACAGGCCTAGTATGATAACAGAGGCCTGGAGATACGCAAGGAAGCATAGAGGAATACAAGCACAGGAGGACCATAAGTGAGGCACAGGCTTGACACTGGAGGCCCAATGGCTAGAAGTGACTCGCATCTGTGGTTAAAGAAATGCAGAAGTAGAAAAAAAATGGGTTTAGGGGTAATAAAGACAGCAAGCAGTATCTAACATATGTAAAAGGAATCATGTATAGTAAATTTAGTTATAACATGGTGCTGCAGACTGACAAGGAAAGAGCAAGGGAAAAAAGCTAGCAAATGTATAAGACTGAGGAAAAAAACAGAAATCATTAACACCATATTCCTCTCAGTGAAGGACTCCAGATACTGGTGGCTCACTCTAACACCTTCACTACCAACACCAGAATAAAACTGCTGATCTTAGGACCCAGAGGAGCAGGGCAAGGGTGCACATAGCATTAGCAGAAGGGGTAGAAAGTTACAAAACACATGTATAAATTTTAAGTGCATTAGTATTGAGACTTTTTTCCTGCATAGACATACTCTTTTCCTTTCTGTAATAGGGAGACCTGAACTAATAATGTTTACCTTGTGAAAATTTCAGTTAAACTAAAAATAAATTCTTACCTTCATATATACATGTTTCCCTTTGCCCCCAAATAAGATTTTGAGTGTAACAGCTTATAGAAAGTGAATAGTTTAGGAAATAAACAGAAGGAATCATAGACATGCTCTTTGTACAGCAGTTAACAATTTTGATTAGCTGCTCAGAGAAACAAACTACCCTCATGATATCTCATATTTCAGAGCCATTTATTTCACAATTAGCCTCTAGCAGCACCTAATTAACTCCTGCTGTAGATATCTACTAAGGAGTCAACAGCTATTTGTAATTTTATATCAATGTTATATTCTGACATTGGAAGTTTAAGAAAAATAAAAATACATTTTTACTGGAATGAAATTGGAATTAGCAGTTAATTTAGGAAATCTGACACAATAAATGAGCTTTCTGCATCATCATTAATATAAATCAGACCTTTATAATATACCAAATGATAGCTCCTTTTATAGACATATTGAAGTAAAACTTTTAAAATATTCCATGAAGTTTTGTTTACTTAAAGTGACTGCTGTTGGCATAAATATTAAGTAGTTATATTTCATAAGTCAAATGCAAAGATTTTAGCTTGTTTAGAACCAAGGAAACAACAACAGTTAAAATTTTTTTAGTCTTATAGTAATGACACAGAAAAGGTTAGGGAAAAACATATAAAAACATTTGCAGTCAAGCTTTCATTTTAACAGTTTCTCTGGCATTCCTTTCCTGTATTCACATTCATCCTGTGTCTGCAAGATATTAAAACCTGTATTTCTTATGTCTTTAAGGAAGTGGGGGAAAAAACGCAAACCACCAAAACCCACTGAAGATTTCATTCCTTTTAAGAAGAAAAAAAAAATTCTCTAGTTTTTGCTGCTGTTATTGTGGGTTTTTTTTCCAACTATCAAAAATTCTGCCATGGATCTTCACAGTCTTTTCCTAAAACACAACTGTGGTGTATTTTATGCCAGGCTCAGAATGTCAGATTGCATAATCCCTGATGTTTTGTATTCAGCAGGTAATTGAAAAAAATGGCTCCTTTATAACACCTCCTTAACAGATTTTTTTTTTTTTATACAATATATACAAATGCTCAGCATCTTCTACAGTGGTTATACTTCAAATACGTTATTTCCTTGCTTTAAATACAAGCATCCAGAACTAAAAAAAAAAGTGCTATTTTGGACACAAATGGCTATATCACATAAATCACCAAACCAGAAGCTGCTTTTTAACCACAGCCATTCGCAAACACTCATAAGCTTTGCATCTTCCAGGTGGTAGTCTCTCTGCCAAAGTAATGATATTTTTAATCCTTTTGATTTATTGATTGCTCTGGTTGTCCTAACATTAACAAAATACTAGGTGAAACTTTAATAACACGATAGAATATTTTCTTTCATGTATTTTTAAAAGTACATGAAAAGACTTACCATACCAGGAAGCAGGAAAGGTAGAGCCTCTCCATGAGAGGGGACAGAGCCAGGATCTGCAAGCAACCCATGGGGCCCGTGCAAGGCAGGCATCACAGGGAGCTGCCAACAGTTCACCAACAGCCCTGGGCACAGCAAGGGGGACAGAGCAGTTCCAGTAGCCTGGTGAGGAGCAGCAGAAGTTGGGGTTGCAATGTGGGTCTGAAGTCCACGCAGAACACAGTAGCTAGAGACAAGGATAAAGACAAACCTACCTACACTATATGTCTAAGAAAGACAGAGTACCCAAGCAAAAACTTAAATGGAGCTCCTGGCAGAGGGTGGGGCCCAGGTGAGGCTCATCAAGGCAATTAAGGCCTATTAGTGACCTCAGCACCCTGACTTACTAAAAGGGCTAAAACCACTCTTTCACCTGAAATTATTTTTCTGTATTTCCTTTTTTTTTGTTTTCTTTTAACAAGAATGGAGAATATGTCTTCTCCTCACAAAATAACTTCTGCATTAATAGAAATTATGTTCCTGAAACAAAATGAAAATTACCTTACAATTATCAAGAAAAAGATCATACTAAATCTTTAGTGAATAAACAATGTGAAACCATTACTTAAACAAGCATCACCAATAAAGCATTATGATTATATTTAAAAGCATTTTAACTGTGATATTTTAATTATAATGTACTTTAAAAAATGGGTAAAGATTTCCAGGTTCCACTATAAACACACTAGTGCCATGAATCACTTGTATCTTTTGTTGTTAAATGTAGATGTTTAAATAGCTTTTTGGGGAATCACACACCTACTGTTTTCTAAATGTCTGGAAAAGAAGAGTGTTTCAAAATAATTCAAGCTGAAAGAGGCTTAGCCATTTATTTTTGCAAAATACTTTCCCCGTTTTTGTGAACAAGGTGCAGAAAGGTTTAGCAGGACCTAGCCAGTGAGGACTTGATGATATGGGACTTAGTACTATTTTTTGTCTCTATTGGCTGGACCTTGACATGTTACTTTCTCTCTTTGTTTCCTACTCTGTAAAATGGTAGAAATGGCACTAACTCTACTGTAAAATCCATTAAAATGTGCTCATAAACTTCCATACTGGATATACAGTAATTATAACCTTAAATACAGATAATAACATTCTAGACCTACTGAAAGCAGTAACAAGTGTTCCACGAACTTAAACTAAAGCCAGAATTTCACTTATAATGAGCTCTTCCATCATCAAATTCAGAAGAATACATATGTTTGTGTACAAATTCATCTGGACTAGATATAGTTCAGTCCTAATATTAAATCAGTCATAATACAGGCCTAAGAAAATAAAAGAGAAATTTAACTGAAAATTATGTACAATAGTAATTAGTTCAAAATGTCATTTATAGATGGCATCCTTTTTCTTTAGTTAATATACATATACCGACAGACATTTCTTCATGCAGACTGAATAGCCAGAAGATACTAATTTTGCACAAAGACAAGAATAATGATGCTGTTGCACAATGCTTCATGTTTCTTATAACACTGAAAAACTCCTGTTTGTCACTGGGTCTCTGTTAGTGAAACATAAGGATGCCAGTAAAAACTTGTGAACAACTAAGAGGGAATTTTACCCCAAATTTTTCTGCCAAAAGCTAATTTGTATGAGCTACACTTTCTGCTTTCAAACTGTCCTTATTAAGAAGCCATGAACTTAGGGCAGTGATTTATAGGGGACTTTCAACATGAGAATATTGTTCAAAGGAATATATATGATTTAATTACAATGCTGATATCCTTTTCTCATCTTAAAAAGAACAAAATGAGAAAGATTTCTAGATAGGCATTAAATTTATGTGATTTTCACATAGGTATTATTAAATTTTTCCAGGAATTCCAATTACTACAGGATATTGCATCTTCAGGGCAACATTAATGAGAATCCATAGATGAAGACCAGAGTAAATCCATGTATGTGCCTATCTATCTAGTGCGTTAGTCAGGGAGAAGCATGGTTTCTAAGACTGTCATTTATATAATTTTCCCACTCCCTGAGTCTAGCTAAGGCTATTCATTTGTTCATTGGTGTAACAGAGGGAATGGGATCATAGAACCCTCCCTAATTCCTTTTCTGAGAGAGAAAAATGTCTGTTTTCATGCTTCTGGTAAACACATAGACAACAGTTCTTTCTGAACACCAAGAAAAGAACTTAAGTCAGCACTGACTTTGTGATGAAGTCAGCTTTTCATTGACCTATGATTTAACAGTAGCTGATGTTGTGTATGTTTGTCTTTCAGAAAGTCAGTTCTTTTCCAGATCTTTGTAACCAATCTAAATTTAATGGCTCTTTGCATATCCTTTTTACCCAGCACATTACATATATGATTTGTGTTTTCCTGCCTTCCAGCCATACTGTTGTAATTAATAAAAGCTCAAATTAGATGTGTCTGTAATTCCAAAGGCAAGCTACATTTCAGGACAGAGCCTTTTCAGATTAGCTGATCCAATGAAAATTTTAGAAAGAATGGGTGGTTTGATAATAAATTTGAAACCCATTTTCAATTTTCTGTCCTGTCACTGATCAATTACATGACTGAAATGGAAATAATCATAGAATCATAGAATCATTTCGGTTAGAAAAGACCTTCAAGATCATAGAGTCCAACCATTAACCATGCCCCCTAAACCATGCACTGGAGTACCCTGTCCACTCGCTTTTTGAATATCTCCAGCGATGGTGACTCAACCACTTCCCTGGGCAGCCCATTCCAATGTTTGACAACCCTCTCAGTAAAAAAATTTCCTAATATCTAACCTAAATCTCCCTTGCCTCAACTTGAGGCCATTTACTCTTGTCCTATCTCCAGACACCTGACAGAAGAGACCAGCACCCACCTCACTAGTTGTAGAGAGCGATAAGGTCTCCCCTCAGCCTCCTCTTTTCTAGACTGAACAGCCCCAGATCCCTCAGCCGCTCCTCGTAAGACTTGTGCTCAAGGCCCCTCACCAACTTGGTTGCCCTTCTCTGAACACGCTCCAGCACCTCAATGTCTTTCCTGTAGTGAGGGGACCAAAACTGAACACAGTACTCGAGGTGCGGCCTCACCAGTGCCGAGTACAGGGGAACAATCACCTCCCTGCTCCTGCTGGCCACACTATTTCTGATACAGGCCAGGATGCCTTCTTGGCCACCTGGGCACACTGCTGGCTCATATTCAGCTGGCTGTCAACCAGCACCCCCAGGTCTTTCTCTGCCGGGCAGCTTTCCAGCCACTCTTCCCCAAGCCTGTAGTGTTGTATGGGGTGGTTGTGACCCAAGTGCAGGACCCGGCACTTGGCCTTGTTGAACTTCATACGATTGGCCTCAGACCATCGATCCAGCCTGTCCAGATCCCTCTGTAAAGCCTCCCTACCCTCAAGCAGATCGACCCTGCCTCCCAACTTGGTGTCGTCTGCAAACTTGCTGAGGGTGCACTCAATCCCCTCATCCAAATCATCAATAAAGATATTAAACAGAACAGGGCCCAACACCGAGCCCTGGGGAACACCACTTGTGACTCGCCGCCAACTGGATTTCACCCCATTCACCACTACCCTCTGGGCTCGGCCATCCAGCCAGTTTTTCACCCAGTGAATAGTGCACTTATCCAGGCCACGAGACGCCAGCTTCTCAAGGAGTATGCCATGAGAGACAGTGTCAAAGGCCTTGCTGAAGTCTAGGAAAATAACATCGACAGCCTTTCCCTCATCCGCTAGGCGGGTCACCTGGTCGTAGAAGGAGATCAGGTTGGTCAAGCAGGACCTGCGTTTTGTAAACCCATGCTGACTGGGCCTGATCCCCCTCTTATCCTGGACTTGCCATGTGAGTGCTTTCAAGACAAACCGTTCCATAATCTTTCCCGGTACCGAGGTCAGGCTGACAGGCCTGTAGTTCCCCGGATCCTCCCTCCGACCCTTCTTATAAATGGGAGTCACTTTGGCAAGCCTCCAGTCCTCTGGGACCTCCCCTGTTGATCAGGATCGCTGATAGATGATAGAGAGTGTCTTGGTAAGGACCTCCGCCAGTTCCCTCAGTACTCTTGGATGGATCCCATCAGGTCCCATAGATTTGTGAGTGTCCAGATGGCGTAGCAGGTCCCTAATTCCTCCTGGATTAAGGGGGGTATGTTATGCTCTTCATCCTTACCTTCCAGCTCATGGGGTGGAGTACCCTGAGGATGACTGGACTCACTATTAAAGACTGAGGCAAAGAAGGCATTAAGTACCTCGGCCTTTTCCTCATCATTGGTTGCTATGTTCCCTTCTGTATCCATTAAAAGAAAGATATTCTCCTTGTGATTCTTTTTACTGTTAACGTATTTGTAAAAACATTTTTTGTTGTCCCTTATGATAGTGGCCAGATTTAGTTCTAGCTGAGCTTTCGCCATTCTAATTTTCTCTCTGTATGATCTAACAAGATCCCTGTACTCCTCCCAAGTTGCCCGCCCTTTCCTCCAGAGATGATAAACTCTCCTTTTTTTCTTAAGTCCTAGCAAAAGCTCCCCATTCAGCCAGGCCGGTTATTTTCCTCGGCAGTTCGACTTGCGGCACATGGGAATAGCCTGGTCCTGAGCCATTAAGATTTCCTTTTTAAAGAACACCCATCCCTCCTGGACCCCTTTGCCCTTCAGGACCGTCTCCCAAGGGACTCTCTCAACCAGTGCCTTGAAGAGGCCAAAGTTAGCCCTCCGGAAGTCCATAGTGGTGGTTTTGCTGACCACCTTCTTTGTCTCACCAAGAATTGAAAATTCTATCATTTCATGGTCACTAAGCCCAAGACGGCCTCCGACCATCACACCTCCCACCATTTATCTTAGAATAAAGGGATAGTAGATAATTAACAGTGGTGAAGTTTTCAAATGCCATAGCTAGGATGCAAGATCAGCCTAGATTTCTTGCTTTCAGTGAGAAATTCAGCAGATCTGTCTATATCATTCCATTGAACTGGAAGAAAACTAGCCATACAAATGCATTACCAGAGTCTTAATTAGCTAATGTATCTCATTAGGTTAATTCAACTATACTCATACAAACAAAAGTATGTTTGTATGAGTATAGTTGAATTAACCTAATGAGATACTTTTGTTTCTGTTACTAATATTTCTATATTTTGTGTTTTATAAGAACACAGATTCAGGGAATCTATCACATACTGCACCCCTATGCTAGATATATCCATTAATTTCTGTAGGACTTTCAACATGTAGAGTGATAGGACTAATGAAAATATATTCAGAATTCACAGTTCTCATACTATTATATATTTAATTAATTTTAGTATAAATTAATTTAGAAATTATATCAGCAATAAGAACAAGGACTCTTATCTACACCATATCCTACTGGAGAATGCAGTGTGCAGTGAGAACCTTCTAAGATTCCCACTGAATTCAGTGAGTGCAAGATCAGGTTTTATATGCATGATATCTGCACGATACAGATATCTGCACTGTAAACATGAATGTATGGAGAAGGAGGTATCTCAAGCACTTCATGCTATTGTTTTTTTTACAGAGGATTATGTTTGGTGTAATGCTAGAGAAGGTATAGTACACAACATGGAGTAATTTATATCAAATTGCAGCATGGCCATGAGTAAGTTCTACACAGTAAGCTACTATGTAAGCTCTGATCTTAAGAACCTACTGGGATACGGGAAAAAGCTAATTAAAAAGATCAGTGTTTGTCAAACTATGTCCAAATGAAGAAAAGAATGTTAAGACACTGTAGGCAGCAAGAAATAAGACAGTATAACAAGAAAGCTAGCTTATGTGTGCTTTAAACTAAAATAAAAGCAAATATGTTAATTTACATATGAATGCTGAGGACTGGGTTTGGTTACACTCCAGATGTTTCTGTTTTTCAGATTCAGCAGCAGAAGTCCCTGTTGCAAATGTCTCTATAACCAGAAGCACATTACCACTCCCAAAACAACATGTATCTTGGTCATGATATCACAGTGTAGAAATTGAGTTTTTATTAGTACTCACTCCTCTTCCTAGATCTGTGCAAGCAAACATGGAGAACCAAAAAGGGAAAACGAAACAATATTTCACAGTTTCTACTGCTGTGCATAAAAGTGTAAATAATGAGCTACAGCTAGCATTTGCTTCTCTTAAAATAATCATCCTACTGTAAACAGGTTAAGGGAAAAAAATTTTTATTTTAATATTCATTTACATTCAAATGCAATTTCTGTGTGCCTGTCCTCTGGTTATGGCTTTAGTCCAGGTGTAAGATTACAGAGTACTCCATCCTGATTTTGCTTCTATGTTCAAAAGTAATATAAATAACATTAATGGTAGTAGAATGAAAATTGTCCACTGTCCTGAAATATTTCCTTTAATTTATACCGAGAAGCTAGAACTAAGGAATATCTTCATTTCAGTATGCCTTGGTAAAAAAAACCCAACACAACAAACCAACCCACCACCCTGTAAATAATACATTAATTCATTAATCTTTAAACCTGGACTGTCAAAATCGCAGCAACTAATTCTAATTCTTAAATAATGTCCAGTGATGATGGGTGAGATTTTGGATCCTGTTTTGTTCTGCATTTTGTTACAAAGCTATAAAGGGGCTCTGCTATTTGTAGAATGAGTATGATGAAAGGGCCGTTAATGACATTTGCTCATCTTTTGGTGGTAAAAGGAGTTCTTGGCATACTGCTGCAAATAATGCCTACATGCAGCCATGGAATGTTTTAGCAGATGAGGGTAGTGATGAAGTTAAAAAATATATTTACATATGAAAATTTCTGCATAAATTTCTATGTAACAGCCCATGTACCAGGATGAGTGGTGAGGATGATCACTGACAAACAAGTGAAAGAAAACACAATAAACAGGCATAGCAAAGGACTATTGTTACTACTATACTACTAGGTGGAATTAGCTTCAACAACAGTGCTGTATATTAAAAATACTGTCTGGCACTCTAATGACATTCCTGTGCATCATATTGAAATAAGAAAATTCTGCTTGCACTTTCATTGGATGACTTTTGTTTTAAATAAAATCCCTCTCTCACTGCAGTAGACCTTAGTGAAAGTCTATGGCAGTTAATAGGAGTCTGTCGTGGTTTAACCCCCGCCAGCAACTAAGCACCATGCAGCCGCTCGCTCACTCCCCCCCCACCCAGTGGGATGGGAGAGAAAATCGGGAAAAGAAGTAAAACTTGTGGGTTGAGATAAGAATGGTTTAATAGAACAGAAAAGAAGAAACTAATAATGATAATGATAATGATAATGATAATGAAAAGGCAGCAGTAATAATAAAAGGATTGGAATATACAAATGATGCACAGTGCAATTGCTCACCACCCGCTGATTGATGCCCAGCTAGTCCCCAAGCGGCAATCCCCCTGCCCCCACTCCCTCCCAGTTTATATACTAGATGTGATGTCACACGGTATGAAATACCCCATTGGCCAGTTTGGGTCAGCTGCCCTGGCTGTGTCCTGTGCCAACTTCTTGTGCCCCTCCAGGCTTCTTGCTGGCTGGGCATGAGAAGCTGAAAAATCCTTTACTTTAGACTAAACATCACTTAGCAACAACTGAAAACATCAGCGTGTTATCAACATTCTTCTCATACTGAACTCAAAACATAGCACTGTACCAGCTACTAGGAAGACAATTAACTCTATCCCAGATGAAACCAGGACAGAGTCCTTTCATTAGTTTCAAAATCTTTGGGCAGGCGTAATAAAACTAGTAAGTGTAGATTGGAACTGTGTTAATTTGCGGTCCAAATACAAACAGGATACAAAGGCTGTTCTAAATTTTTCTTCCTATACAGACAGGTAAGAATGATGCAGCTGTTCCACCAGTTTACCAACCAGCAGATTTGAGCCAAGACACTAGATCAGGAAAATACACTGTTAGATACAAGACATTTGCGTATTTCTTTTCTGTCTGTACAATAGTGGAACAAAGACACTGTAGTCCTGTATCACAGTGCATGCACAAGACAAGAATTTACCCTCTGACAGAGGAAGTAAAACTCAAAAGAGTATTTTTGTTAGTAGTATATACAAGCATCAAAATGAAAGCTACAGTCCCACTGCACTTTCTGCAAGCTGATTCTGGAATTTAGTGAAATTCTGAAATGGACATATTTACATAGCATATACAGGTTTATCATTTTTTCCCTGAAGGAAAAAAGAGAATTCTATAGAGCTCTCTAGATCAATAATCTCATGGCATTTTACATGTGTTCATTTCACAGGAGTGACTCTTCTGCCATTTTAAGCAGAGATCTAGTCAAGTAAATGCTTAATTTGGTATACAGTATTCTTTAAATAGTAAAAATTACTTTAGCCCAATGGGAATATTTCCATAAACTTCAAAGGAAACAGAAAAGTTGTTCCACAGCAGATAGAGGAAAGGGAGGTCACAGTATAAATAAAGTTGTTGTTTTGAAGTAGATAGAAAAAGACAAGTGTATGAATATACTTTTCTTTTACATTTACTATTTTTAGTTTATATCCACTTATAAATCAAGTTATGTTGTAATGCTATCTTTAGATGAATCAATATTTATGAAAATATATCTACACATATTCTTCTACTACCCCATCAACTTTTCCCTATAAACTACATCTTTACAAATTAAAGTAAGCACTTACTGAAATACTATTTTGTCCTGGTTTCAGCTGGGATAGAGTTAACTGTCTTCCTAGTAGCTGGTACAGTGCTATGTTTTGAGTTCAGAGCGAAGAATATTGATAACACTGATGTTTTCAGTTGTTGCTCAGTAGTGTTTAGACTAATGTCAAGGATTTTTCAGCTTCTCATGCCCAGCCAGTGAGAAAGCTGGAGGGGCACAAGAAGTTGGCACAGGACACAGCCAGGGCACCTGACCCAAACTGGCCAACGGGGTATTCCATACCATGTGACGTCCCATCCAGTATAGGAACGGGGAAGTGGGGGGCAGGGATTTGCCGCTCGGGGACTGGCTGGGTGTCGGTTGGCGGGTGGTGAGCAATTGCACTGCGTATCATTTGTACATTCCAATTCTTTCATTATTGCTGTTGTCATTTTATTAGTGTTATCATTATCATTAGTAGTTTCTTCTTTTCTGTTCTATTAAACCGTTCTTATCTCAACCCACGGGTTTTGCTTCTTTTCCCGATTTTCTCCCCCATCCCACTGGGTGGGGGGGAGTGAGTGAGCGGCTGCGTGGTGTTTAGTTGCTGGCTGGGGTTAAACCACGACATATTTATAGGCAACTGCTACTAAAATTAAACTTATATACCAGGGAGATGTTCCTCTTATTTTTGCATCTTCTGCATTTACCCAGCTCAGTGTTATTCTCCCTGATCTAATAAATGAAATCTTGAAGAATTAAGCACTCTGTTAAGTCATAGTTCTTATGGTGAAAAATGTATAAAGCATACCCTAAAGAACTTGATTACAAGGCTAGATACAATGTCATTTCCAAAGAGGACAACAGGAAATCCCTGTCCAGAAATAGCGTATTGTATGATGGAACCAGGACATCTAAAGACAGAGGCAGAAATAGACCTAGGTGTCTTACTGCTACAAGACAAAAATGTGTATCCCCTACAGCCCTGAAATTAGCCACTGTCTGACATGAATCCGCTTAAGGTTTTGAAATCTGTAGATCAGATACTTGAGAAATCCCTGGAATTATCAGAGTCATGTCTTTCCAGAATAATATTGTGTTGGATCTTTATTCATTACAGAAAGGCAGAGGCAGTCCCTCCAGCCATCTTTCACGTGAAGGGTGATGTAAGCATGCAAGTTGAAAAGCGGATTGAAGAAACATGGATCCCAGCTGGAGGTAATAGCTGGCCAGTACTGTACAATAAGAAATTTAGAACTGAGAAAAAGTGGAGCTAAGATATCTCGTTTGCTTGTGCACTGATAATTCCCTTTGGTTAAATTACTCAAGATTTTCCTTTGCAAAGGATAATTTCCTTGATATTGCACAAGGAGAATAGCCATTTCTCTCAGTCTGATGATTTTAACCAAAAGCAGACAGCACCCAGAAGATTGCTATTGTCTCTATTGATCTCTATTGTCATGCCTAAATCCCTGGATGCAATGTGTTTATTTATATACTCTGGATATTGCTGTATCTGGTCATTACAAAATTCACTTTTCTTCCAGTCCCTTGTCTTGATCAGTCAGGGTGTGTTCTGTCTCTTTTTTCAAGACATTTGTAGATGCTGAGGCTCAAAAACATACTGGCATCCTCCTAGGAAAGACACATTTTTTCTGTAGGCAGATTCATTACTGTGTTACAAGCAATGTATATTGCATTTTACTTTACTAAATGTATGATTTCTGAATTAGCCATTTCTAATCTTATGCTCCCCTAAAACCAGAGAAAGGTGATTTAATAACCCCTAAGAAATCTTAATAGAATACTAAATAATTTTCTTCCTTTTCCTTAGACTTTATTTCTCCTTTCCTTCTGTACCAAAAACTTGAGAAGATTTTAACTTAACCTTCACATTTTTTTCTATGTATGTCCTTTTCCACCCTGGTGATCAAAAATTTTTTTTCTCCTTTTACCTCCCTACATACACACACATGTCCAGTACTTTATATTGGCTGAACTGTCCACAGGAGCAAACTAGTGAGAATATCTGTATCCAGATTTTAAATATAAACAAGTAAAAATCTAGCTAATTTTTGTGACTAACTAGGGTATTTTGTGTGACACTGAGTAGCAGAATACCTGTAACTATATATACGATAAACATACATATTTTTTCATGTATTTATTGTTTCAAATATTTTTATTTCTGCAGTCTAAGTAAGTTTTAAAACAAATATGCAAAATAATTTAATTTTAAGTTCTGAAACAAGAATTTTGAACTAGGAATTAATGTCAACAGCAGTTCAAGTTTGGTGTTTTAATTATTTTTTTAATTAATTAATATAATCTGTTCTATTGGTGCTAGTTTTCTATCTTGCTGCTTTGGCCACTTGATAAAGCTGGCAAAATCAGATGCCTAATACTGGATAGTATATAAAAATATCTGTAATGTTATTTATTAATGCCAGTGTGGTAGGGATTAAAAGTCCTAGCACTATTGCACTGGAGGCTTCATAAACTTATTTTCTCATGACTTTACAATATATGTAAATAAGATATGAAATAAATACCTAAAATGCCCAGAAAACATTAACATGGATCTTAAAAAAAACAAAACACACCAAAGAGCTTGCAATTATGTATGCGTAAAATTAGCAAAGTTTAGATAATGATATGTTTCATTAATAAAAAGAGGGATAAAGAAAAAAGTGTATTGCTTTAAAAGAAAAGTACTGAAAAATATTTGAAAGATAATAGTTACATGTTATCTTTGAGAGACATATACAGCTTTGAAAAATAGTAATTACATAATTTTCCCAGAAAATTAAGAACTAGCCAGAATCTGAGGTACTGAAAGAATAAAATCTGGAAAAAAGTGATATAGATTGATTTGTGTTATTTATGCATACCCTATTTAGCAATCACAGAAGTACATATTTAACTTTACATATATGCTCGATTCCATTCAGCTGTACAATACTTCAAACATATGTTTAAGTCCCTTCTGCATCAACAAAATGCAAGTGTGTCCCAAAAGATACCCTAAGTGTTTGTTGAATCAAACAAAAAATTTAGATCGTGCAAATGTCATATGGTCAGCATCAGAATAAAATCTACTGAACCAAGCCATATTAGGAAAAAATATAGAAATATAAAGGGAATAGTAAAATATGGGAATAATGTACCTGTTCTACAAATTTCTCCTTGCTTATGGGCTTCTCTTCCCCATATCAAATGGTCTCTGTGCAAGCACAAGGGAAAACTTGCAAGAATAATTCTTTATTTGCAGGCTTTAGAAGATGTTAGGCATCTAGAATAGTGAATACTTACCTACTAGGCCCTTCATAACTACCTAAACAAGCTACGTACCTAACTCCTCTTGGATCCCAACTAATCTATCAGAAACATTTTCCATTTTGGAAAGCCCACATAATCAGTTGTTCAGCTATTTTTGTTTTAAGAGGGTAGGCATTTTCTTCTGATAAGCATAAAAAGACATAAATATTTGTCTTCTGATTAAGCTTTAGTCAACTTTATTCTTGGAGAGCTACTCAGTAGAGAGAAAATTTTTTGTCTTTGTCATGTTTTATTTGATGGTTTTCTGCCTAAAGACAGTTTTATAAAATGGTTTAGATAACATAGCTACTTGGGCAGAAATAAAAAAATAATTTTTTTTTTTCTTTAAAAGGGTGACAAAGGGACTAAACACAATGGTATGTAAATATTGTGTGTTCCCTTCCAGTATAATATAAATGAATGACAAAAACTAATTCAGGATCCCTCAAGCTATAAAAAATGCCTAAGTATATGCATGTGAATATATAGGGATATATATATTTGTCCTGGAGTTGACTATATTAGAAAATTGCCATTTCAAATCTATTGCCTAGCTAGATTTTACAAAATAAAAAACCTGTGGTTTTTGTTCCCTTCTTTTAGGATATCTTAAGTAAAAAATTATTCTACATTCCAGTTCATAACATAACTCCTGGGAGTTTCCCTTTCTAAATTCAGCATAACTGGTTGCTAGCAACAGCCATTCAAAGATCAAAGAGACACACTCAGCACTACATCAAGCAGTATATTTACTCCTTGCACCATTTGCAACACCAAAAATTGGCACACATCATACAGGTCACTCTTGTTATGATGCTTCTAATTTCTTTCTCCATCTTGAAAGTAACTTGCACAAGAAAATAGTATCTAAATACAATTTATAATTTTTACACAGTTTAGGAAATTCTGTGGTTTTACTGGGGACCGAATTAATGTGTAATGACAAAAATCACTGTATTTTTTTCAGTAATAACCTGATATATATATACACACATATCAGAAATCTGACATTTACTTACAATCAGGAACATCATATCAGCTAAATAAAGCAAGGCAGAGTGAAATATAAGAAGCAAACACTGAAGTATGAGTCTTTATACTTGTTGGAACATAAATTCCTATCAGATGAGCCTGCATTTTTCAATACTTTCCCTAAGATTTCTATAACTGTCCTTATAGTCATATGATTATATTTAGCAGAATTTTCTCAGCAAACATTCTTCTAATAACAAACCAAAACATATTTCTAACACTTTGCAACCATTCTGTCTCATTGAAAGAAAGCGCCAAAGAAGACTTACATATGTTGAAACAAGACTAAATATTTACATAATAAAAACTGAACTTATACTTAATTCTAATTCACTGATCTTGGTTCTTCATTGTTCTGAACTTTTGGCAGCCATTAATACTAGCAGCAAAAAACCTAAGCATTTTACCTAAAAAGGATTTCTTCTAAAAATGTACTTTGTTTTGCTAAATTACATGTTCAGATGTGGTAGCAAATGATTTTCATTTAACTGTTCTTGATGTTAAAGGGGACAGTAAAAGCTCCCTGAAAGCTTTATTTGTCAATGGCAAGTCTTAGCTCTAGCAATGCAACAACATTTCTGTGAGCTAATGGAGCTTTAGACAGTACTAACCCCATTTGAAGACTTTTGGTGTATTTTTTTTCACCTGTAGATGTGATAATGTATTTACTGTTGTAACTATTTTGAAGATTAAAAGAAGCTTTTAAAAACCAGTTCTCTTTTCAGCAGTGAGTGACAGTTAACTAAGCAGACGAGTCAAAAGGAAATCAATGAAGACAACCTAAGGTCAGAATTGAGAAAGTCAATGCTTGTACACAGCTAAAGCAATGTATTGGCAGCAGGTGAAGTTAGAAGTAACACTGTAAGCAAACACTGGATTTTGCTTGTGTACTTTCTTCTTTCAAAAATTCATACATGCAACTTGCTTAATTCACTCAGGAACAGCTGAACTTCACTGAGTAAAATCTACTCAGAAGTTAAAATATGTCCCTAAATCATCAAAGTATTATGGAAATACTTCTTTTTTTTTCCTGACCTAATTTCCATTAGTTAAAGATACTGTAAAATAGAGATAAAACTGGTCATATGCAATGAAAAATTAATTTTTGATAATGCCATTCTTGTCTACAGCTCATTTTCAGTCATGAATGTCAAGGATGTAAACTGATATTCTTATTAAAAATGCAGTTTAAATAGAAAAGATATTTGTTAGAAATAGGCTGCATAGAAAATTTTAGCTAGTTCTACCTTCTCTAAGAGAATAATGAAGGGAAAACAGGTGGAGGCAGAGCTGTTAGTGGGAATTTTAATTTGTCATACCCTTTAATACAGCCTTGGATATGCTCAGTTTGCCTAAACTCCAAGAAGGTCAAGGACTAAGAATGCATGGATAGTATAGCACCAGATCCCCGTTAATTTGCCCCAGACTGAAAGAGAATGCATGATTTTACTTTTGGAATTGTAGTGACACAGCTTTTATCCTATTTAGGAAAGGGGAAAACAAGCACATAGCTCTTTAGAAAAAAAGACATTATTATAACAGCAAAATATATATAGAGAGTCATATATATATATAAATAGTCATAGCCACTGTCTGGCCCTCTTCCAACACAGCCCAACAACCTGGGCCGCTTGATATTCTTAGGTGCAAATAAATTGACACCCAAAGGCAAATGTGATATTCCAAAATAAGCCCAACAATAAAGCAAAACATCTGAATCCAAAGTAGTTAACATCACAAAATTCCACACAGAACTATTCCTAATATACTTATAGGAAAGGAAAGTTGATCAAAGAGAAAATTGTTGCTTCGCTAATGTGCTTAGCTTAAACAGTGGCAATACAGTTAGTATTTCCAAGTCACTGTATATTTGTTAAAAGCAAAATTCTTCAATATCAGCTTATTAAAAATTGATCAGTTGCTGAAGCTCAGGAACAACCGCAGAGAATGGGTAGCAAAATTTCCCTTGTGGTTTACTACCTATAAAAAAGTAGCATAATTAAAATAATCTGCTGCTCCATATCACCTGCAAGTGAACAGACTCTTTGGAAGGGTTTTCTTTCTGTTACTCAAAACAAATTCCCATTTGATATACAATGGTTTTCACACATTTCAGTGGGACAGCCTCTAATTCATACTGACATGAAAGTACACTTGCCTTCCTTATTTGTAAAAATGTACGAGACTGAAAAAGCTGACCATCTTTCCTATCACATACAACGTGAAGCAAATAAAGAAAGAGATGTCATTCTAATTTACACATATTACCAATGTATTACA